>NW_026138101.1:2400000-3000000 GCF_025592945.1 Manacus candei | reverse complement strand
TCAGGTCAAATATTAGGAAAATCCCGTTTGATGGTTTGGACATTAGAAGCACTGAAACAGTTTGCCCCAGGAGGTGGTGGAGGTTCCAGCACAGGGTGGTTTTAAGGAATGAATTCAACAAAGATGTGCTGGGGATTTCCTAAGTCTGACTGGTCCTGCCTTGGGGCAAGAGGATGGACCAGTTGACCCCTTCAGATCTCTTCCAGCCTGATGTTTTTGTGATTCCTTTCACCTCTACAGGGTCTGAAGGTATTTAAATGGCTCAGGTCATGTCAGTGCCTAATTAAAATTTTACATCACGGGGTAAGTGTGTAAACCTGTACAGCCTATTTTTTCCAGGGTCACTGTGCTTACATCCAGAAAGGTGCTGACACAGGCACACACAAACACACACGGTATTGTAAGAGGTGTGCTCATCAGTTATTTATGAAGTTTATAATCTGACACTTTAAAGGAAAAAAAAATCCTAACAGGCTCCAGCATTCCACAGTTGTTGAAATGTCACCTCTCAGATACAGATATTGATTTACAGTTTGAGCCCAAGCACATTGTATTCTGTGCTAACAAGCCAGTACAACTCTACTTGACATTTCTCAGCAAAGGAGAGGGCTAAGTCATACCTGGTGGCATTTGTTGGGAAGTACTGAGTTTGTGAGTGTATTTTAACATTAGGCTATGAACTAGGGAGCCTCTAGACCTGGCTCTGTTCTGCCAGGGAAACAGGGTGAAGGTTAAATGAGAGTGTCAGGTTTTTATTTAGAACCCACAGGGCTGCAAACAGGGTGTCTGAAGGAGCTTGGTACAGGGAGACCCAAGGAAAACAAGGTCAAAATGAAACCTGGTCACTTGGATGCTTCTCTGACATGTAATGAAACAATTTTTGTCTCCCCCCTTTCACAGCTTTTTTGAGATCTCTGGGCATCTGATACAGCCACCAGCTGAGAGTTACTCCAAAAAATATTGCACACTAGTATATACTGACCTTTTTTGAATAATCACCTAAAGGGAAATAACCCAGCTGGAATCCACGTTGTCTGAAATGCTAAAAATAGGAGTCACAGGACCTGGAGGACATATAAATTGGCACACAGGGAATAAACCCAAGATGGTGGTGGTGGACAGCTGACCCCTAGGGAGGCAGTGAGAACAATATGATAGCTGTATGAAATACAAGAACCCAAAATAATGATTTTGCTTCATTTGCATGGCACTGATTTACAGATCAGAAGGCAAACAACTCAGTTCCAGCACAGGCAATGAAAAAGTTCCTGCTGACACTGCTGGGACAGCAAAAAAGTTTTCAAGACTTAACTTGAGTGTAAACACCCAAAAATTAAATCCATAATGAAGGAATCTGTATATTTTTCATCACATTTCCACTGGCACTGAGAGAGATACAAGACATGATTGCATTTGCTGCTGCTTTTTAAGTAAATTTGTAGCTTCAGAATCTGTCTCAGGCATTGATCATTGAGCACATCATGCTGGGCACACAATGAATACACCACCCTTAATGTCCCTCATCCTTTAAGCACAGTGTAAAGTCAAGGGTGGGCTCCCCTTTGTGAGAGTCATGGCCGTGGTCTGTTGGTTACTGCAATTTTAACTGCTCTTTTCTAGAACATGCATGCCTGGGAGTCTCACTTCCAAAGAGCTGTACACTGAATCTGATAATGCCCATATCTTCAGCATGATAAAATTACTTTTGCTCTCTGTGAATTTGTTGATAGAAAGACAGACCAAGTTGAGAAGAACAGGTGAATTTCTGGTAACCAGAAGGTGTTAGCAGATGGTCTTAAAATTTTGGTCTTTCTTTCTAAGCTTCTAACTTGGCTGCATGCTTTATTTAAAAATAATAGATTTCCTTTAGATGCCTTGGTCCAAAATTTCTTCTGCTTATTTAAAGAAGTGGTTGCCTGCTGCCCAGATTTTATTTTGCCAAAGTATAAGCTGGAAGATCTACTGAAACCTTTTTATCTTATTTCTAACCCAGAGCATTCCAGTGATGTTAACCTTGCTAATATTATACTGAAGTACTTTCATTCAGCCTTTATTTTGCAAAAGAGATTTTAATGTTTTGCTTTCTGGTGCCACCCTTTATTTATTTATTTATTTATTTATTTGTTCTTTACAGTGGTGCTTTGTGGTGGTGGTGGGTGCTCGATTGCACCAGTGGAAGGATGTGCAATCAAACTTGCAATGAGACAGTAGTCTCTGATTGTCATCAGCTGCAGCTCATTATTCTCTCAAGGATTCCTTGTGCCAATCGATGATAAACAATGTGTAATCACTTGCAATTGATTGCAAATCAGATTGCATAGACTGGCATGTGGAGTCCTTGACGGAATAACGAGCGGTGCCTTTTGCCCACTCCCGGGTCTGTAAGGCCCACATGCCATCAGCTGGTAGCTCCTCTCCTCGACTCATATGCTAAGACCATGCAGGATGAAACAGGTCAAGGTTGGGCTTATATTTGGCATAAAACATTTGGGCTACTCATTTCACACTGGCTTTTTCTCTCCCTGTGTGTCTCTAGGGCTGTATTTTCGGGGGATGTTGCTCTCTGCAGAGTTGCAGAGATGAAATCTGGGGGGTTTAGGGGGTCTTTATGATTCAGTCCATCAACAGGGTACTAAACCTATTTTCCTTTCTGAAGGTTTCTAAATCTCTCTACTTTCCCCTTCGAAGCCAGGCTGATGGCTCAATTTGGAAGCAGTTGTTAGAAAAATGGGCTGGGCTGGTCACAAGTAACAGAGGAATAAGTCCCTGCTGACTTGTTCTGAAGCCAAGCTAGATATGTGGTGAGTTCAGCTGGGTTTTGTTGTTTAAACTTTTACCTTCTAAAGCAGTATTAATCAGATCTGGTCTATTGACCATTGGTAGCCCGAAAAATGCCACAAAAAGTGATCAGTGAAATTAAAGCAAAAGTAAGAAAATATGGCAAATTTCTTCAGAAACTCTTTTCTGATTGATGTTCATGACTACACCAGACATAGCTGGCACTAATTTAAAATGCTGGTAACTAAGCACTAATATTTTGACTTAAGAAGTATTTTGTTTACCTAATTTTTAAATACATTGTTATTTACCAGTCTCACTCCCAGCTGCTGTAGGGTAGTAGATTTCTGGACCAGAAATCTTTTGTTTATAAAAAGTGGGGAGTTTTTGTTTTGGTTTTTTTGGTTGTGGTGTGTTTTTTGGTTTGTTTTTTTTTTTTTTTTTTTTTCACTAAAGGAGTTCGAGAAAGATCATTTAAAATCAGGTCTCTTTCTGGATGTTTTAGTTTTTAAGGTCTAGGTGTATGTGAAGACTGTAATGTTCTCATTCTAAATACTGATCTTACAAAAGGACATGAAATCCCATCTGAATTCCACATGAAAAAATAACTAAAAAAAATCTATTAAAAATATTCATGAAGTAGGTTGTTCAACTGATAGTGGGGTTTTTTGACTTCAAGCAAGCAGGGTCTTGGCTTGATCTTTGTATTTAAATGAGAAAAGAATAACATTAGCATTCACTGAATATTTTGTTTGAGATAATAATCTCTATTGATAACATACTTCCTTTTAAACATCTGTAGGGCAATCAATTGGAAACTGATGCACTGGTCTAATCTTACTTAGAATCTGATTCTTACTAAGGACTTGAAAACCATAAAGGACCAAAAAGTAGACTTTAATGGAGATGAAGCCCTTCTGGTAAGTATGCTTTAAAAACATATTTTAATGTTGGGGTTTTTTTTCTGAAGAAACTTTTCCTTTATGCAAACCAGTGGAGCCCCACAGATTTCAACAGAATTAACTGATTTACTCAAATATCAGTGAGGTCAGAGAGAAAAGTACTGAATGAAAAAAAAAAAGCACAGCTAATAATTAAAGAGATGGCCTGGTTTTGTAAATCTTTTTCCAAGTGTTTCATTAATAGTAATTGGTGTGTTAAAGTACAACTTTTTGAATCTGCAGTGTAGCTTGCAATTGTTCGTCTATGAGCATCACAACAGCCATCATTAAAGAGATAAAGCACATATATTATCTGCAGCAGGCTTCTAGAAAAATATATATTCCCAAGGTAATTCCCCCTTCAGAAACAAAAAGGGTCATGAATTTATTTCAAGTCCATTTTCCTTCACTGACCAAGGCTGGTATGTCAACAAAGGAAGCAACTAGACAAGTTTGATTTTTTTGCCTCATAATCTCAGTTTACAAACAGAAATAGAGGGACATATTTTCTCAGCTTTTTTGGTGTGTTTGTTTTTTGTGGTTTTTTTTTTTTTTTAAGTATGGTCAAAATTCTCTAGTGTTTCAAAAGGTCACATATTTGAATTGTTGGTTTAAATTACCTATATTAGAAACAAATTCCCAGCAGTTCACCTCCCAAAGCTAAGAACACACTCTAAAACTATGTGAAGCTTTTGAAACATGACATACAAAGTGTGAGCCAAAGGTTTTTGGAAAGGAGGGGGCCATTTCTCACTGGTGTGAGCCATCCCTGCATGGCAGTGGCCAGCAGCAAGTCACACTTATGACTTTAGTGGCTTTTGAATCAGGCCCTTACACCCTTTCCCAGATGAATTTTGGTTGCTGAATTGAACATCTTCAATTCTTCATCTCTGAGCAGCACCAGCCCAGGAGAAGGCACTGCCACACGAGAGCTGTGCGTTTATGTGGGATGGTGTTCCCTGCACAGATCCATGGCTACGAACAGGGCTCCTCCCTGGCAGTCAGCCCCAGAGCCAGCAGGGCCTCAGCAGCTGGTTGTCATTGCTCCTTGAGCTACAGATGGCACCTCCCTCCCAAGCCAGGGCCCTCCTCTCTCCATCTGCTCTCCAAAGAGGTGATTTTCTGAAGGTGGGGCTGTGGGAATTCACCATTTCCCCCAAGCAGAGCACACGGGGCTGGCTGAGCTACTGAGCTGTAAACCTGCCAGGGCTGGCAAGAGAGCCCTTGTGAGATGAGCTCTGCCTGCCCTGCTGAAGAGGAGGGTGGTTTATACATGGTTTTGTGTCTGATCAGTGTTTGAGCTGCACAGACAACTTCACCTTGGCTTTGTTGCCTGTCTCTACAAAGAGGAGAGCTCTAACCAGCCCTGTGATAAAGGGATGATGAAGATGCTGGTGGTACACTGGTATCTTTGCTGTGCCTACAGCTGTCTTGTGTAAGAGGAGTTGTGATGTGGTGTAAACTGTGGGAGACATCCCACGTAGCCTTATTTACACCAAAGCTTTTGTATGACAAGATATCCAGCATTTTCCATGTGTCTCCTACGTGAGCCACAACGTTGGCCAGTTTAATCAGAGTGGGCACGGATGTTCTGCAAACTGGTTGGTAAATAATCACACCCAAGTTTGTATTAACTGCCTTTGCTTTCTGCAGCATGCTGATGGAAGTAGGCATTTGGTGAGCATTTCTGATAAGTGCTGGGCTTTTTTCTGGTTTCGTCTTACTGTAAGAAAAAGCAATTTAATTACAGGCTCTGAAATAGATAAAACATAATTTGTTTCTACTTTGACATTTGTTAAGGATTTTTAAGCATTAAAGAGTAGAACAAGAGCTATAGAGTTCTGACTATAGATAAATAATTGCAGCAACTCTGTAAAATTATGAAAGCATTAAGGGAGGACTTAAATCTTCAGTGTGATAGTAAAGAATATACAAACTCCCCTACACTGAAAATTCTTTCCCTGAATCTATATTGTTTTCTGGGTTGAGCAACATTTTTAAACCAGAGCTGAACAACTGAGTGCACATCTCAGAATCAGACAAGATTTCCATGCAAAGGAGCCAGACTGCTTTTAACCAATGTCAAAAATAAATACAGCATAAAATACGGAGTGGTGAGAAAGATGTTCATGCCTGGAGGTGGAGTCAGTTTAGGACTAGTCTGGGTTTTGATTTGAGAGACTTAATTAAGACAGAGGTTGTGTTCAGCTGCAGAGAAATCTTATGGAATTTTAATTCTCTTGGCCAAAAGCTTCTAAGAATCACAGTTTTCATGAGATTATATGTATAGCACATAAAAATGGTCCTCTGGGCTTGGAAGTGACTTAGAATCAAAAAAAAAAAAGGAGTTTGGATTTCAGAATCTAAGTTAGGTCATTCTTGCCTAATGGTAACAAATTCAAGGAAGAAAAATACATTAAAATATCATGAAAGTGTGAGAAAATATTTAAATTTGAACCACGGAAAGATGATGTCTTTGTGTCACCGGCCTATGCCTATTTAACTTGCTACTAGCATACATGGTCTTCTGTCAGGCAGTCTTAAACTGTTGAGCAATGTGATATATTGTTGGAAAGTACTTGGAAAATGTTCATGGCTGAAGTGTGATTTACAGGTCTAGTATTACAAACAGCAGCACACAGTGCACGAGAGAACCTTTTACAGGATTTTTGAGCAGAGGCCTTGCCATACTGTGCTTTGCAGGTAGCTTGGCACATCTTCCATCCAACCCATGCTAAGTTTTATTTTCTCCTCTGCAAATCTTTAAAAACTTTTCCTTGAAGATGAGGCCCCTATTAAATGGTGTGTGTTACAGAAATTAATAAAGCTAATGAAATCAGGCACTGTTGGTTCATGTGTGATTCATCAGTCACACATCTCTGTTTAATTTGCACAGGTTTGGAGCCTGCTTCTCACTTACACAAAAGTCTCACTGTTAGTTTAAGAAATCCTCATATAAATAGAATCCATTTTCTGATGCACCATAAAATATCTAAGAGCAATGACTGATTACAGTCACAAGAGCTATTTTGGCTGGACTCATGGTAGCTCCCCAGACCCAGGATTAACACCACTTTCTCTGCATCTTGAGAACAGAGGAATTGCCAGTATCCTGCAACCAGCAATGACTAAAACCAGATGTTTCAGTGGAAGAAACCTCTCATTATGCTTGTAGGGAATGAGCTTTGAAAAACTGGTTTGCTTGTTTGTTTGTTTTTTGTTTGTTTTAACAAAGGGGAGTGCAAATGCACCTGAGTGTAAATGCAAATTGGGCTTTTTGAGTTTTCATGTTGATACAGCAAATCCTAAAGGAAATGACAAAAATACCCAGCCAACAAACAACCCTATTTAGTTTGTGGTTTCAGAGCTAAACTCCAGGCTTTGAGGATCACTGAAGGCAAGCTCAGGTTAGAAATCCTGCCCTTTGTAAATTCTGCTTTTGGTAGTAAAAGCCCCAGATTGGTAAGGCAAGTTTCATTGTAAAGACCTCATGCAGGGCTACCTTTGTTGCCAGGTATTTAGCTTGTTTAAAACAATGTTATTTTGGTTATAAAGAAACAAGAGATGATAAGCTGGAGCTCTAAATGCAGCATTGACACGTGTCTTCAAGTTGGACAGGTTTTTAAACAGTAGCAGTAAGGCAGGATAATAAGAAGCTCAGATCCAGCAATGCCTCCAGTAAAAACACCACCCAAGGAAGAAGGATGGAGGGTGGTGTGTGCTCTGGCTGTGGATAAAAGAGTCTACTTCAGAAAGCAGGCATGAAGTGAGGCATCCTGGCTGCAGCAGCTTGCTTTGAAAGTTAACTCCTCTCTCCAGGCAGTCCTGTTGTGTCCCAGCTGCAATCGGGGCATATTTGCCTGACAACTGCATTGAAATTAGGGTTTGCACCAGGCAGGCAAATGCTGAGGTAAAGATCCAGACCTTTGCAGTCACGGATACCTACTTCAGCACTTCTTTTCCCCTTGTCTGACATCTACCTGGCCATCCATGTAACAATACAATAGGGGGTTATGGGCAATGAATAGAGGTTGAACGTCCAACTCCAGCCCAGCCTGTGGTTTAGGAGTCAGTACAACCTGTGAGTCCCTGTCCCAGAATGGTGATGCCAGGACATGCTGCCTAAAGGACAGGTGTGGATAAACACAGGACCATTGCCCTGGCTTGCTCAGCTCCTGGCTCTGGAACTGATGGGACAGGGGGAAGGGATGAGAAGTACAAGCATGCATGTGGCCTCCTTGCCAATAACAATATCTGTCAGGTAAAGTGACTTCATCTGACTCACATTACCTCTGCAGACTGGGCACTGTAGCTCCCTCTCAGAGGGGCTTAGGGGAGCAGAAGTCCTTTAGTGATCCTGAGGGCTCTGAACAGTGCAGACCCCCACTGCAGTATGTGCAGAGGGGTGGCCCCCACCTCCTTCCTACTTGCAGGTTGGAAATCACTGACCCACAGTGCTGAGGCTACAGGGAGAAATATTCAAACCAGAGGAAGGGATCCCCAGGGAATTACTCATTTTCTACAAGAGCAATCCTGTGTGCCCCTGTTGTGGGTCTTTGCCTGACATTGTGTTCCAGGTTTGCAGCTCTAGAGAGGTGTGCTCAGACATGGCACAATAAAATAGCTCGGAAAGTGCACTGTGCAGCAGTGGAACAGTGTATTTTGGATTGGGGTTCTTTTCCCATTTAAAACCAAAATTCCAGTGAAATAACAAGTCCTTAAAACATGTATTATTTATTTTCAACTGAGTAAAAGAGCCTCTGCAGTATTTTGAAAGAATGTCTGCTTTATAGGTCTGCAGTGATAACATGTTGGAAGTAACTAACAATTATGTTATTTTTGTCCTTACTAATAATGCTCAGGGAGCAATTGATGTTTCTTTTAGAATTAATAAGAACATTTGCAGCAAAAGCAGGAACTGTGGAGATAAAGCAATTGGCAAGAAATAGTATGTTTAAATACCATAAAACAGCCAGTATCCAAACAGGTGTGAGATAAAGGGGTATAAATAAACCTCTCTGTATGCAGCCCATCACACAGCAGAGCTGGGTAAAAAATTGCACGAAATAACTTCACTCCTATTCAGAGGAAAATATAACAAAATCGGCCCTTGTGTCTCCTAATTAGCTTTAGCAGCTGAGAAAACATTTCTCATGTGGAAATTTCTGAAAGTTAAAAGTTGTTCTGTAAAAAATGGAAAAAAAAAACAAACAAAAGAAGCAGTAAAGTTTGTAAACCTCTTCACCAGTTAAAGCCAGTATCCTGAAGAGACAGTGGAACCTCTTTCAACCTTGCAAAGTTATGTCTGGCTCTTTTAGTTACTCTGCATTGCCTGGTGGCATTACGGTCCTAGATGGTGTCTGTGTTATTTTTATTGGTGCTGCTTTCACAAACACACAGATATTTGCCCTTTCTTCATCCAAACATTTGGTTGCATTAAGGGTTGTTTGGTTTAGATTAAAGATTTTCTTTTTTTAAGACCAGTCAAAGGCAAAGTAAATCAGTACTAGCTAAGATGACGTGAAAATAATTGCCCATGCTCACATGACTGATAAGCAGAACTATGGAAAATGTCTCACAACAAAATCCACCTGGCTTCTGTGGCTCCTACAAATGTGAAGCCACAATAGGTTCATTGAAATGTTTGTCAGGATCCATCAACCCTTTTGGATAAATGGAATGGCTTTTTTTTTGTCTGTTTAATCAGCATGTCAATTTGTTCAACATGTGAATTTTAGGTGACATAATTTTTGTGAGTCCTACCCACTGTCTTTGGGTTCTTTCAAACTCACATAATGGAAGAAAAGAACTTGCATATGTCTGTGTGCATGGAGATATGAGGTGAAATTGCCAAATTTCAGATGGTTTTAGAAATCAAAGCTTTCCAATGTTCCTCACTTGTTCCTCTCTTGTACGTGAATTAGGTCCCTGAACTCAGCTCTATGCAGTCTAAGTTGTGCAAAAAGCCAAAAGAGGAACCCCAGCATCTCTTTGAAGACTCATTCTGTGGCCTGTAACACAATATGGCTTGGAAAAGGACCTTCTTCGCTGATACTGTCTGCTGACAAAACACATAATTTGTGTTCTGTATAGCCTGGAGAAGTCCCTAAACACAGTGACATGTTCCCACCCAGTGCATGGACTAATGGAAACAGACTTCATATAACACAATATTTGCTTCTCCTCTGCCATTCTGTGCTGGAAAGACTCAGAAGGGCTGATCCAGAGTACATAACCTGTGCTGTTGGTGTCTCACTCTCAGCCTGCAAAACTGGGGTTGCTCCAGCCTTCTATAATCAGGAATAGATAGACAACATATCCAGGTGGGCATCTCAATTATTCTGGAATCCTCTGAATCAAACATGAGCAGGGCTCCCCTGGCCAAGTCACACCTGAGTAAATACAGTGTTACAGACCCCGTGGCTCTTTGGGAGCTCATGTTTTCAGCTTCTAAGCTCCATTGTCTCAGTGAGCAGGGGTGATGGTGGTTGCATGAGGATGCTCCCATGAGATGCCCACATGGTGCAGCTGGAGCAGCACCATGCTGATCAGCCTTGAGGTGCACGGGGGGGGTTGGCTCTGGTGCAGCACCAAACAGATGTGAACTTGGTTTGATTGTCCAAGCTGGTGCCCCTTTATGACATACAGATGTTAAAAAGCTGCCAGGAGAGCTCTGAGCTGCAATGTGTGACAGTGATGGTGTGTACCTGCTCTGGGGGAGCAGAGATGTTCAGAGAGCAGCTGATGCCATACTGAGAGAACAGAAAGGGGAACACCTCTTCTTCTTGTTGGCTCTTTTCAGTTAACCACTGATAGATGTGATAAAATCCCAGTGCTGCTGCTAATAAGCAAAGGAAAGGAAGCCAATGTTCTTTTGTACTCTGACACGTGGCACATTTTGGTTTCACTCAGAGTAGCAAACCTTTCTTTCTCGTACTGAGCATTATAAATAGGCCCAGTTCTTATCAGATCCTCCTCTTAATGTTTTTCATCAGAAAACCACAGTTAATTTTAGATAATTGTTAGAGATAATCTCAAATTTGTGTGTAATGTATGCCCCAGTTCTAAGAAAAACATGACATTGGGGAAGGTACTGCCTGCCTAACAGCTTTTCATTTACAAGAGTGGTATGAGATCTCTTGTTCTTGCCAATTGAATTCTTGTGTCTTAGACATTCAGACCCCTATCTCTCAAAGCAGATAAAATTTTAACTTGCTTAGTATTTATTGTCTTCTGTATTTTGTAACAGCTTCTGAGCAGCATGTTCAGGGATTGAGCACATGTCCTGCCAAACAAGAAGAAAAAGGTTTCCTCTATGCCAGAATTTGCTATGGCATATCTGACTCTTTAAGCTTTCCTGTGGGAGTCAATTTTACTTTATTTGACAGCAGTGGCATTTTCTGCCAGAAGAATAAAGACAACAGTTGTTTAAAAAAGCACGTGTCACCCTGCACTATCAAACAACCTGCTTCACACCGTGAGAGTTTTAAGACAAAATGAACAGATGAATTCCCAGGACCAAGGAGAAAACGTGTTCCTAACACCAAAGGAGGAAGGATGCTCATTCACCTATGAGAAAGGATTAAAAGTGGACTTCAAGTCCATCAAGCTTTCTGGAAAGGACAAGGAGCAAAACCAAAATATGATGAAATTTTAGAGGAAAAAGCATTATGCATTGCCCTTCCAGTCCAGTTTTTGTTCAGTGTAATTGCTGGATATCTCTTGAATAGAAATTAAAATAAATACAAAAATATAGTGGCATTTGGGCCTGTAATATGCAAGTCATCATAAAGACAAGCAGAAAAAAAAGCAGCCTCTGGCAATGGGCAATGGGGAAAGAGTGGTGCAGTGATTTCCTTGGAATGGTCAGAGAGAAAAGTGAGGGGCTTAGATACCCTGGTCTTCCTAATCCCAGCAAAGACATCTATTTTCCTGAGCAATGTTTGCTTTAACAGCCAGGGCTGGATGTTGCAAATATTTGTAGCTGAATTATCTCAACATTTTGAAAACTATGTACCTTGAATGTTGTATTTTTTTCTGGGAAACTGAATGGAAAGAGTTCTTCTTGGCATGCAGAAATGCTAGGAAATTCTAACATCATGCATGAAATTTCAAATCTGCCTTTAGGAAAAGCCAACTTCCTTCATAAGTTGGCTCCTTCTCACTGGCAAAGGTGAGTAGGGTCAGACAAAAAAGCAAACACAATCCTACTTTTAGCTTTGCGAGGGAATTTTAAACCCCATAAATTTCAATGCATTTTGCTTTTTATTGTGAAGTCCTGGCATATTTCTAATAGCAAGTTTCTTAAACAAAGTTCAGCCCTGCTATTCTATACTCTCTGTTTATGATATGTGTGAATGGATGTGTATCCAAGTTTAGAGCTCACAGATCCATCAGAATAGCAGACAGCTTGGAAGTCTGCAGATTTTTGGGGTCAGCGCCACTTCTCACTCCCTGCAGTCCATGGAAATTCATATTTTATAGTTATTAGGATAATAGGGGACCAAGGTGTTTTCAACTAGAGTTAATTGTATTTCAAACCAGCAGACACATACTTTTCCTCTGATGCATACCCAGAAAAACTATCTCACTTTCGTGCTCAGTGGTGAGGGAATATAAACTGAAGGTTGATCACTCTATTCATACACAATAACTCTGCTAATAAGCCTCATTTCTTATCTTGTCATTCCTGTCTGGCACCTCAAATGAACAGAAACTGCTAGTAAGATCAGAAGATATAGTGTTTTTAGAAAAGGGGTATATTAAACTAATTTTCACCTGTGATCAGAAGCCTTTCCATGTAGACTTAAAGACATTAAAAGTTAATGTATGTATGACACAGATTAGCTAACTTGAGGTATTGTAGAACACAACATTCTGCTTTTGAGTGTAGGTTATTGTTGTGGCTGCATTAGCAATGTAACAAACGAAGGGAAAATAAAATAAAAAAAACCCCAAACCATGAAAAACACATTTCATGCTCTCTGAAAGATACCCATTAAATCATAATGTATTTACAGCAAAAACAAATCTTAAGACCTCAGAAGTCAAAACTAGTAGGTTTTCACTAATTTGGATTGGGTCTTGCTGTCACTGTAGTGTTTTTTAGATCACGAAAACTCTGCAGGACAGCTCATGTCATGAGTGTGCCCCTTATCACAAGTTGTAAACCACAAAAAAATCTCTATTTCCTGTTTTAAAACTACAGGTATTTGTTTGACAGCAAGATAAGTTTGGCCAAAAAGACCATACCAAAAATCCCCAGGGTGAAATTTAACCCTATATAGTTGATTAACCCTTTAATAAACACGCTGGCAAAAAGGCCAAGCCATTCCCTGCTCCCTTCTGGCCAAGGACAAGGATAACATTAACTTCTAAGAGCCACATTTTGTTTGCTGAAGTACGCAGCATGCTGCCAAATGAGATCCTCTTCTCAGAGCAGCTATCACGGGAAGGTTTATAACTCCTATCTCTTGCCTGCACAAAAATCTGGCAACAAAATTTCACACTTATGCAGTGTTACTTCTTTCAAACATCTACTAAGTGACATATTTGCAGAAATACAGGTGTGGATTTCTCCCCCCTCCCGTCTCGTTCCCCCTTGGCTCTCTGTTGAATTGAACTGCGTGGTAAGTTAGAACATCTATGGGAGAACCCACTCCATTGGGGCAGTCAGAGGACAAAATCTATCGTACCAGCCCCAGAAGGAACTTTGTCCTTTCCCTTCCATACTGCTGTGAGAGGATGTTAACGCTGGCACCCTCACAAATGGTTACAAGCTGCTTTCTTCAGTGCACGGGGCTACAGAGCAAAGGACCAGGGAATTCTGCATCCAGCTGATACTTCTGAGCCACCCACAGCTGCGGGGACACGCATGGGACAAGCCTGCAATTCATCGCCCACCTCCACTGCAATCACAGCACTGTGATGAGGATGACCAAAAAATGCATCCCACTTTCCAAGCGCAGCACAGCGAAGAGTGGTTTTGGCTCCGTTGCTCTAAACAAGGCACTGATTAGCCGGTAATCAGCAAGCGATTAGCAAAGACAGCCGGGTCAGCGGGAGTTCAGCCCGTGCATTGTTTGCTGGGAGGCACCGAAAGGCTCGTGTTTGGCGTTCAGCACACGTGGTGGTACCACTGTCCACCACAAACACCCACTCGACGGACTCGGTCCGGGCAATCAGCTCGCCTCCCATAAAACTTCCATCATAAATATTGCAAAACGAGACTCGTGATACTGACTGGCTTTTTAAAGCATTATAGGGTCGTTAATGGTTCTGATTAAATAATTCCAGTTCGCAACACGTAATCAGGGACACTGGGATATGATGAAGAACCATCTTTTTTTTTTTTCCCCCAAGTGTTACAATAAACAAGCTGTACAACGTTGTTCCACAGCTTAGGCACCATCATTCAGCATCAGATCAGAAGGTACCAAAACTGTTGGTAGAAGGTTTGCATAAAGGATAACTATGGAGCAGTTCTTCCTGAGTACAGGCACACAGGAGTCACGTGGAGAACCACAGCTGACCTCAGTCAGAAGGTCTTCATTAGGGGCAGCTGACACCCCAGGTATTTGTAGACCTCCTGTTCCTCCAAACCAAAGCTTGGATTGATGTTGGTGAGTCAGAGCTACTTCCTGTGAAACCTGTGAGTCCTAGTTCAGCACTTTTATTCTTTGTGCCACCTTCTAGATAGCAGGGGAAATAAGAAAGAAAGTAATTTTCAACCTCTCCAACAATAGGGATAAATTTGCACCTGAGACAATTTCATTATTTCCACATTACCTGTGGCATTCAGGTTCTCTTAGACTAAAGTACCCACTGTATCTTAGTAGCTCATCACTAGGTATGTTTGAAATCTTCTTTGTGTTTGTGTGAGTTGGAATGGATGTGGTCTTACCTCAGGAGAGCAAGGATAGGCAGTCCCCAAGGATGGCATTTTGGCTATCTGGAAGAAAGCAGGTTTATACACCAACACATTTATCCCTTATTTGTTACACTAGTGGACATCTGTTCCTGCCAAAGAAAGATTGTCCTAATTGTATGGAAATTCTGTTAATTTTGGGAGTTTCTATCTTCTCAGCTGAAAGAGCTCCATGCAAGGATCATAATCTTGAAACTCAAAACTCAGCAATCGCAACACATCCATGGGAAAGAGCCTGTGTTCACACTCTGCCTCTTCCTTCTCCTGTTTTGTTTCCCTCTCACTAATAAGACAGAAACAGAAACATCTTGTAACTAGCACAAGCCTCATGAGCGGTGACACTGCATTCCCCAGCACGCTCCTTCCCCTTTGCCTGCAAACACAGAGCTTATGATCTTTCCAGGCATGATTTCCATCGACCTTCTCTGCAGCCAGACTCTGTGCAGCTTTAGGGATGAGCAATGGCCAGGGTGCACGCGTGTGTGTGCACACACACAATGTATACACGTAAATTTGGGCCTATGTATATATAAATAACATGACTAACAGTGCCAGAAGCTTGACCCTTAAGACTCCAGCTAAGGGCTTCAATACACTGCTGTACAACAGGCCTCTTAAGTGGTTTGCATTTCCTTATTATATGAATTTGAGTGCCATGGGACTTCTATTCCTGCTTCGAACTTTGTTATTGTTGACTTTAACAAAGATTGTAATGTAAACTTTTAAAACTCACATTTTTGCCAGGTTAAAAAGAAAGAAAAGGAAAAGAATTCCCTGTGAATCTGACCTCTTTTGCCTGTAGTGCTTTTCAGTGGGTGTTGTAAGAAAGCAGCTATTCAGTTATTACAAGCAGTGGCTGTTTTGCTAAAGCACAATATTTGAAGTAAACAGTTATAACAGAATTCAAAGTTAAGCTAAGCCTAGAAACTGGATGCACTGAATTCAACCAGAGTTAAATTAAACTGGAACAAATATGGACAAATCCTCCAGCCAAGAGACAAAATATTTTTTTTTTCCAGTCTCTAGGACACTAAAAATATCCTGGCATGGCAAGACTATATAATACTTGAAGCCTGATATGACAAAAAACAAAGTCTGAAGACTGTCCTGAAGCCATTCCTTGCATCAGCTCTGAATTTGATCCCCAATACTTGACAATAGTGTGTTTCATAGAAGGGTGACCATAGCCACACTGTGACAGGCAACTGCTGGTTATAGAAGTGTCTTTATTAGCAGAGACAATGCTCCAGAGGTGGCAAGAAGCATCAGGAGAATGCAGAGCAGGGGAAGAATCTGCAGCAATGAAAGGGTGGGTGCAGGAAGCAGATTTTGCTCCTTTACAAAACCCACTTGATTTTCTCCTCAACTGAAAGTGGTTAAGGAAAGTAACCAAACTTCTCATGATTTTCCAAACAAACCCACCCTTTTCTACTGTATGTGGAATGAGGACAAGGCTGACAAACTGGGCAACTTCAGCATGAACCTCCTTGTGCCCATGAAGAGTGTCAATGAAGCTGAGAGGAAGAGGTACTATAAACTCCTATTGCTTAACCAGAATGTTTACACTATTAATTGCAAAACATCTGCATCTCATTGTCCATAAAATGAGCAAACATTTAGAAGACACCCAGGGAAGAAATGAACTCATAAAACTGGAGGATTAGGAAACAGAGAAGCTATTTAATGGCAGTCTTTCAGGTTGGAGAGTGTCTGGGCCATAAGATTTTGCCTCAATCCTATACTTTTTAAGATCATGTAGACCAAAAAGAGGAATATAATGTGCATAAGACAAACGAGGGAAAACTTGAACATGTACTGATCTCTGCACCTCGCCCTTTATCCCTTCAATATATCTTCAATCCTCATTTTTATTTGTGGATTGCCAAGAAGATTATCCTAATAGTTATGATAGAGCTGGTAGGAAACTTTTAATCTATATGGACCACGGAGCCTGCCATAATTTCCACCATGTAGTTTCAGCAGAGATAAAACTGTTCTTGTTGTAACATCAAAGTTCTTCAAGAAACAACCCATTTTGGTATTAATTTATTTTTATGTTTTAGGCCAGTGTGTCTCTTTTTGCCCCTTTGGAGTCTGACACAGGAGCACATGGAGCTCACGGTCAGAAAACAGAGGCAAAGGACATCAAGCAGAGCTGCTCTCACTCCCAGAGATGCACTAACAGTGTGCTCACTGCTGCACACAGGAAAGCAAGCAGTACTTTCAAAGCTTCTTAAGAGGATTTGGATGGCTCTTTTCCCTTAATTCCAGAAAGTAGAAGTGTTTTGGAGTGGTTATGCAATGACCCCAAAGCTGACATAAGTGAAGGGAGAAACAGCAGAAGGGCAGCCACAAAGGGGAGTCTCTTCCAGGCTTGAGAGATTCTGGCTTCCTACTGCACCAGGATCAATACTGGGATTTCAGCTTTTTGATTACTTACAGTATTAAACAGCTTGATGCATTCTACTGGAAAATATAGCAAACACTGGGTGAAGATGATAATACATGCATGAAGCAAAAGGCAGAGCTTGCATCATTCCTTAGCCTGTTAACTCATATTTGCCTCATGGATTTCCTTGCCTGCTGTTGTTAAAATAATCCTAAAATTACAATTGAGCAGATCTACTAAGAAATACAGCCAGAATATCAGCTTTCACTGTGAGAGGTTCCTGTGCAAATAGAAAATGCCAGCTTCTTGGAAACTGGAAATTCCTATCTCCCAGCCTGCAACTCCATCCTGACAGTCATGTGTTTCCAGCCCATCAGGGTTAATAGGCTCTACAAAACCCAAGGACTGATTATACTTAGAGCACAACACAGCACTGACTATTATGTAGCAACTTAGCTGGTATATAATTACTTTTGAGGAAAATGCATTGCAGAACAACATCACTTCTCAAAGATTTAAGTTATTAAGGAAGATTAAGGAATTTCACTCTGGAAAAGAGACTTCACTGTGACCTAATTGAAGTTTTTAACATTCTCAAGGGAACTAATAAAAATTGGTTCATGCAAATTCTCCATACTTTCAAAGAATATGAACACAAGAGAACATTATCTAAAAAATTAGGAGATTGAGATCAAAAAGAATTTAGGGGAAAAACAAACAAACGAAACAAAACCAAAACTGAACAAAAAAACCCACAACCCAAACCAGAATAATTTGAATTAGAGGGGACTGTTCTACCAGGTCATTTAATCCATTCCCTCCTCCCCTTGAATCACAGGAGGATTGATTTCATTATCCTTAAATAATCCCTAATAGATGGGTGTCTAGGTGAGCCAGTGATGACTATTCCACAACCTCTCTTGGCAGCCTGTACTTTCAGAAGAATAAACATATTGAATAAATTATTAAAAAAGGCCACTGTGGGCAAGGAGAATCAATGAAATCAAGGAAGAACTTGTTAATACAGAGTGGGGGATGAAAGACAGGGAGTAAAAATAAGCTCATTAGATGAATGAGAGAAGAAAATGGCAGAAAGGAACAGAATCCTGTGGTGTATTCCTCTATCCTTGAAGTACTGTTTTCAATTACTATTTAAAGAAGTTGCACAGAACACCTACACATTTGTCCAAGCACGAAGCAATTTCAGGAATGATCACATGAAAACTGCAGCCAGTGTACTGTCAGCCTCTGACAAAGGAAAATGAACAAAAGAAGTGCCCAGCAGTACAAACAGGAACAACTTTCTTACCGACAGAAACCAACACATTTGCAAAGGACAATTTCAGGTAGATTCATGATGCATTCACACTCAGGAGAGCACACAGAGAAATAAACCGCATTAACTAAGTACTTCCACATGAAAGTTAGATTTTCAAGGACACAAGGTACAAATACATAAAGCCCCTCATCCTGCAAGCAGGCATATATTTAACTTCACACATAAGAGCAGCCCTGGTCAGCTCATTGGGATTAATCACCTCCACAAAGTGTTTGGCAGATGAAGTCCCCAGACAGTGCATGGCTCCTCACTCTGTGGCCGCCAATTAACTCTGGGAAATTTTTGTCAGTGTCTTTGGTGCAAGATTGTCAACAGAAAATTGAGTGTTTTCCCAACAACTGTCACCTAAATACTTCCTGCCAAAACACATTTATGATTTCACACTTTAATTGGGGCTGCAGGTGAACCAAATGGGTGCTGTTACCACCCCTTGCTGCTGGGGAGGACGTGGGCAAGGGCAGTGGAGACCCAGTGTCATAATGACCCACGAGTCATAAACAGCCTGTCCCATCAGAAGAAAAACTCATCCAGTTTTTTCATGGCTTTTCCAATACTGACTTGATGTGAAATAATCAGGAGATACGCTTGCAGGACAGCAGGAACACTCCAGAGGCTGCAGACTGGGATTGCTGGAGCTTCCCTGGTTGCTCATACACGTTGCAGGTGGCTCTCTATGCTCCACCTGACCTCTGGGTGTAATTCAGATTTTTCACATAAACTTTTACATTGGGGTGTCACTAGCAATGCACTTTTACCAAAATGCCTGGAGATGATTTTTTCCTAGAATGGGGTCAAAACTCACAGCTCCTCCTCACTTCCCTTTCCTTAAAGTGCCTGTGGTGGGTTACTATTAGATGTACGTGAGTCTCTGGAGAAGTAAGAGAAGGATGTGGCTTGATTGCTTTTGTTCAGATGGATTGATTAACTGCTCATGGTTATGTTGGACCTTCAGATAATTTCCTTTATGTGTTTTTAGGAGTTTGGATTTTGAGTGGGGTTGAAGCACTTCTGACAGACATTTAACAGAGACTGAAAAACGCAACAAATATGAAAGTGGAAAAAATCTTCACCGCCTGCAAAGTCCTAAATAAGCATGCTGTGATTAAAGAGGGACAAATGTAACCATCAAACACTTAATTATTTTTGGGGTTTTAGACCTCTTCCAGATATTCATATGCAAAGTCTGCACTACATGCTCACTCACTTTATACCTAAAATGCTGGATCACTCTAATTCTTACTGTCACTCTCATTTCCTAACAAGAATGTTTATTTTTCATTAGCCTTTACTTCTACATCTTTCCTATTTATTCAGGCTCTTATTCATAGAGCCTGGTCATATTCTCTTTATGGACTGTCCCTGGAAGGCATTTAAGTGACCTGCAAGCTGTAATTATAACTGTATAAGCACCTTCTGTCACTTTTACCACACATATGATTGATTCACAAGATTGTACCTGTTTTGTTTTTAAATGTAGCAAAATTTTCCTCAAAAAGAAAGTTCCTCTGGTTTAGGAACTTTTCTGCTCAGTTTAGCCTGTATTTTCTCAGGCTTTAGCTGCTATGAAGCTCTTGCTGAGATTAGTTTAAGTCTATGCAATGGATGAAGACCAACTTTTTTTGTTTCTGATAGGTAAAACTATACTTCCCTAGGCATTGAGTGCTTTCAGTCTTATGCAGTTTTATATATTTGCTAACTCCTTTGGTTTTGAGATGTGAACTCTTGTTCTACCTTGAAACATATTTTACACTGTACTTGGACCGGTTACTAAAATCCAAATGACCTCATTTCAGTTTAGGAGACATTGTGGGAAAAAGATGATGATTAGGACATAAAGATTTTGTTTTCTTGCATTTATGTTTTCTTTTTCTCCTAAGAAATATTTAAGTGAAATTGAATGTAACTTGACTTGAGGTTTTTTTAAGCTCAACAGTCATTGGTTTATTGCAGTTACTTTCAGAGAATTTTTATCTCAAAAATCTTTGGCATTAAACCAGAAAACATTCTAGCTTTCTTCTCCTTCGTCTCTAAGCTTATGACTTGCTTGTGCAATTGTTGCATGAAAGCAATTCTACATTTTTTTTTCTCTTATAGGAAAACAGATGGAGAAGAATTTATCTACAGTTGGGATTTGCTGCTTATAATTTATTTCACAGGATCAAGCAAAAGATAACTGTGAGCTCACACTAGTCAAGCTTCCAGGGCGCTGTCACTTCCAAATTATATGTATTTTTGAGATTATAGTTATGGAGAGACACGGATAGAGAGCCATTGAGGCATTTTTGAGATTTCCATGAGGTCTTAATGGTTCTCTGCAGCCCTACAGTACATTCCTAGTCCTCCCTCTTGACTGGGTGGCTCCCATTAATATTTCATATTCTGTTTCCCAGCTTTCTGAAGCACTTGGTATGGGAGAAACAGCCTACACACCTACAAGAACTGCTCACTTTTCCACGGTTGGCACAAGGTCGTGTCGCTCTGCCGTGCGCTCAGATTTTGTGAACAGGAGGGAAATCATTCTGACACGAGCTTATTGCAGAGCCCCATCCCTCAGTGGAAATTTTTCTGGTATGTCCTATTGTTTTAGCATTACATTTTATTTTTTTTTTTTTCATTAATACGGTAGGAAAATCACATTGCTTCCAGAACACGTTGATGCTAGTCAGGACGCTCTGGAGGCTAACAATGAGTCAGGACTCTGGACTGAGACCAAGCTTTTCTTCCATTGAGCCCTGCTCTTTTTTCTTCCTCCTCAAGGAACTGGCTTTTATTGGCCTCTTTAGCTTCGGATTAACTTACATCATACATTTCATAGTAGATATATATTCCAGTAAAAGAATACAAACAGAACCACGCAAATTAACCTCCTAATCAAATTAAAAGGTTGAGTGACATATATAGAGCAGAGTGGAGAAGAGGCTCTGCACGTCAACGTGCCTCAGGAATCAGGCACCCACAGTGTGCTCAGGGAGTGATAAAGCCAAACTACACTTGAGTCAAATGCTGAGAGAGTTGTGACAGAAAGTTGTGCAGTGAGCAGTCATTCCCTGCCCAGTGGGCTCTAACACACTCGAGGGCAACACTGAGTTAAGCACCAAGTTTAAAAACCTCCCTGGGAAAGGTGTAGGAGCGTAGCTGTAACCAGGCCCTGGACTGCAGACAGGAGCAGCTGCTGGTGAGCACTGCCTGTGATTCTGGAGCGTGGGCATCATGTGCACCTCTGCTCTCATGCTGGGAAGCTCTCCTACACAAACAGGGTCTGCATTATGGCAAAGGTGGGGGATGAAGTAGTGCCAACATATGCTTTATGGCAGGTAAAAGCCTCCCAAGACCACTTCAATGCCAACAACGCTGTGGTAATTCCTCTCTCCTCCACACCTTCAATTGTTTCACCATTAGCTTTTTTTTTTTTTGCTTTTTTTTTCCTTCTGCTCCTAAGCACAGGGTCATTGATTGCCTTAATCAAATCTGATACCATAATGAAAAGTAAAAGGCATAATGTAGCATTTAACAGACTGACTATGCCCCATGCTGACTGGCATATGATTTTCCTAAAAGAATGAATCTTCAGTGAGACCCGAGTGGTTCAGTTCAGGAAGAAAGAGAGGCCAAATAGTCTTTCTAATCACAAACCTTTGCCCCATGGGGTCTAAATTCTTACTTTAAGGACCACATCAGAAGATTTATGAAGTCCGCTGCTTTGTTCCCACTTTTAGGAACCATTCCAAGTCACACTGAAGCCAATGGGAGTCCCTTCATTGACACGATCAGGCTTTCAAGCAGGTCTACAGAGATTGTCACTTTTCTATGATAAAGAGAGAACAGCACTGAAACTACCAGCATTTCCACTGATGCCCATGTAGAGTGGAAAGTGTTTCTTTCTGGATGAGTGATCATCCTGCACAGTCTGTAGAAACACTAAGCAGACACAGCATATGCCCAGTTCTTCATCCCAGTTCCTCAGAGCAAGGCAGTACAACACCACAGACACAGCTTTAAGAACACTTTAAGACAAACTTTGGTAACCACTGAAATTCTCACTTTCTCAGCTAGACCCTAACAATGTTTTCACTTGGCCAAAACACCAGTCTTTAAAAAAAAAAAATAATCAAAGATTACATTACAAATTACTGCCATGTTTGCCTGGATTTTAATATTCTTTTGTGGCCCAAATACAGGTGATAAAAAGCATTGTGTTGGCGTGTGTTAGTTTTCTAGGCATGAAAATCAGATCTGTGTAATGCCCCAAACCTCTGGATCCCAGGGCCCCAGAAACACCTCAAACCTGAGACATGAGGAGCGAAGTGGATATGTTTTTGTTGTGGTGTTTTATAACCATCCCTTCCACATGAGCTCATTGTCATAATTACCAACACCTTCATTCACTAAATGACAAAAAATCACCTGTTTCCTACCAAACTATTAGTAATGTGAATGCAACTAATATTACTTCAACTGGACAGTAGTTTCTCTCAGAAACACTGAAGAGCCAATCCCCTTTGACAGAGGAATCCTGGACAATGAAACCACTTTAGTTATACCCCAGAAATATTTTGTGTCCTTAGAAGAGGAACCTGAAGTTGACCAGAAATGAATGTGGTTGAACTACTGGTGCTTTTACCAATAAAGAACAGAAGACCTTCACTGATGAAGCATTGTGTTAGAGCAGCAGCAGCAGCAGCAGCTGGGTTCATCTCGTTCTCCAGTGGGCAGCAAGAGGTTCCATCTTCTCATTTCACTGGGCTTTATGAGTCCGAGACACCCTGTTTTTATTACCCACTGATAAAAAAGATGTCATTACAAAGAATGTAACTGTTACAAAGGGAGGAAAAGAAACAGAGTCATCCGTGGGAACACTGTGTTATCTTGTTCACTCCCAGCTAGAGCATGCAATCGGTTTTTATTTACTTGCAAGTGGAAGGTGTGCCATTTCAAATACTCTCCCTCTGATGGATGCAGGCCACTGCTGGATCATGCTGTTTAACTCTCTCTTTGGGGCTGTTTGTCTTTGGTTTTCAACTGTCTTATCATGATATATGTGTACTGTGCATACCATGGCATGTCAGGCTAGATCAGACAATAACTTGTCACACGGAGCAACAAATTAAGGCAGTATGAGTGAGCTGCAGATACATATCGCGTGGCATTGGGAAGTTAATAAAACTTAGTTTGGTGGAAAATATTTTGGTGTGTAGTAAGCATCCTTTGGATCATGTTTCCCTCTCCCTTGGCTGGTTAGAATTTTTTTTTCATGGGTACAGTTTGAAACCTAAAAGGTAATTAAGCTCTTTAGAGGTATATGTTTAAATTTATGTCTTTGTTGTTCCCACTGTTCCCTGAACAGACTAATTGTTAAACTAGTCGTTGCAAAATTATTTCAACTCATTTTTATTTTATCACTTATTTTGCATTATTATGAGGAGCTATTACAAGAGGATGGGAAAGCTCTTGGCAACCAGAAGAAGTTATCTGTGTATTTATTTAAAGGTAGTTATGCTGAAAGGAGGAAGAAGAACATTTTAGACTAATATAGGAAACACTGAAAAATTTAGCCCTGGTCTCATTTTCAAATTCACCCAGGTATTTCTTTCAGCTTACACATTTCCCCAGTTTGGGTCATAAGCGCTGAAACCTGCAAAAGAAAATAATTCCCCTTTCAGCCCCCCATTTTTCCTTCTTAAGCCTGATGTGTTGCAGAGAGCTGGGCAAACCTGGAGGAGGAAAAGGGTCTTGAACTCAGAGCACCAAAGGGCCAGCCAGGATGCTGGGGCTCTGCACCAGGCTCTGCCCATCACCTTGTTTGACTTCCCAGAGTTTTCTTAGGCATTGGTTCAGGGAGACTCAAAGCCACGTGGCTGACTCCCAGCACAGGTAGTTTCACAGGAGTCAACCTAAAACAATAGGGCTGTTCAGCTGCTGGAGTCAGAGCTGTACAAACGTGTTCCCTTCGGTCTGGTGGCTGAACAGGGAACTGAAAAAATGATCCAGGTGAGGCTGAACCCGAAACATACAGTGTGTTGGCGGAAGAGACTCAAAAGCCCCCCCAAAATTTTGTTTCGGGCCAGCTCAGAATGAGTTACTTGATTTAGAATGGAAGTTTTCGTATTGTTTTTTAACCCAAAGTTCAAGCAACAAACGTTCTAGCTGAGAAAACCTTCCATTTCAAAACATCAAAAATGGAACTTCAACCAGTGACAATTCATCCTCTTACTAAGAAGTCTAATTTTCAATTTACCATATTGCTTTCAAAATAATGATGAATAATGGATAACTTTGAAAAGTAAGTGGTACAAGAAAGGTAAAAATTTTATAGTTTACTTTGAAAATACTGAAATGAAACATTTCAACTTCCCTGAGAAAAGTATTTCCCCTCATTTTCTCTCTGACAAAACTCTGCATTACATTCAACCTGAATTTGTGAATAGTTTTCCACTTCAAATTGCACTTTTGGCAAACTCAGTCTATCCTGGAAAGATTCCACCAGCTCTGTTGAAACTGGCACATGCTCACATACTTTACTGAATAAGAGATTTCATCCTGTAAAATGGGGATAAGAATAAAACTTCTCCACTGGTGAAGAAAAAGCTATAGGTTGAGCTGTTAATGCCTGTAAGATATACATGTCTAAGGCAGACACCAAAGGTTTTGGCTCCCTGGGATATAACACTTCGCAGAGAAAGGAATGCTCCTCTTTGTCTTAATGGAAGCTAGATTAGGTCTTCAAAATCTTAACTAGTTAGATGAATAAAAACCTAAAAGATAACACAAGCTTAAGTGCTTTAAAATTATGATCTAGAAGGCCTGTAATTTCCACTATTACAGTTTAACTGTTCAGCTTAGTTTTAAGCGATAAATGGACATGGGCATCCCACATGTGGCTGTGGCAGTGAGGTACAGAGGGGTTCCCACTGCAGCCACTGCACAGGGATGGTGTCCATGTCCTGCAGCAAACCACCAGGATAATGTTCCTGGCTGCAGGAGGTCGAGTATTGCAGGTGTCACCCACCACTGCCTCGCTTGTCCTCTTCGCTTTCTGGCCAGGAGGGAATTTCTCTGGGAAAGCCAGCGATCAGAATGTTTTGTGTGGAATGTTCCTGTTTCATTATATGTGACAAGCCTGAGATGGAGTTTTGCTGCAGACTCGTAGCCTATGGCGGTGGGCAGGGGAGATGAGGCTTCACGGAGATGTGGAGCGAGCGCACACAAAAAGAAAATGGATAAAACATTAAAATGACAGCTTGCTGAGGTGGCTTGTTGTCGGAGTGGCTTTAGCATGATCATAAAGTGATGTGCAGCACTTGACATAGCTTGCTCCTACGTGGTGAAACAAAATTGATGCTTAGTTTGCCCCACTAGGCCAGGATTTGCTGGATGAGCAAAATTTCCCACCCAGGCCACAACAGGTGTGCCAAGAAGACTGTGAGCGCAGGGAGAGATGTGTTTATGTGGAAGGCCTGAATCAAACATCTGATCAAACTTTGTCAGATGGATTCAGAGGTTTGATCGATGAGCTGTGCTCTGCAGCTCAAGCCTCCCGTTTATTTTCAAGTGCTCTTGCACCCCGTGCAATGTGACAGCATAGATGCAGAAAATGATGTGAGAGTTGATTAAAAAAAAAAAACAAAACTCAGAGTCAGAGGAAGTGTAAATGTTTTGGGCAAAATTCTGGCATCAGTAAAATCAATGGCAATACTACCACTCCCTTCCACAGTGCTGGGATCTCACCCTTTGCCTACAGAAAAGTCAGCGGATGTGCAATAATAGGAATATCTGTTACACTGGGTTTTATTTTGCAAAAGTGTTGGGTTTAAATTCTGAGAATAATTTTGACTGAGCTTTTGTTTAGCTCACCGGGGTCAATTAACGTAATTCCAGAACTTCTGCATGAAGTTTTGTACAGATCATTTTCTCTAATGCATTCATCTGTCATGAAATACTCACGTCTATTTTCACGTAATTCCCTTTGAAGTTACCTGTATGCCCAAAGTTAAGCCTCTTTTTAAAATCTTTACAGAATCGGGGACATAGTTTCTGTAATTCCCCATTCAGCTGCTGTGGTAAGAGTAATAAAAAAGGGCTGTGATGTATGTAGAATTACATGCTGTGCTCTTCCTCCGAGCTGCTGCATTTCTATAGCTGTACAAAAAAAATCCTGTCTACAGGGAATCTTGTTGCGGTTAAAAATCTATATTTTCGTTTTCTCCATTTGTTCTACAAAACTGAACTAACAGGCAAAACAAACATACATACTTACATGCATAGTAATATTTAAGAACAGCAATCATACTGGGGAGGAAGCTGGAAAAAATATACACTTGTTTTAACCAATATAGAAGGGCTTTTTTCAAAGTCTAAAAATGAAAAATATTATGAGCTAATTACTACAGGATGTGCAAAAGTAGGAAGGAATCTTTCTTGTGCTTTTAGAACATATAAAAGAAATGTTGTGTTATTTAGTTCACATAGAGCATGAGATATTAAATTTACATTCCTATTGGTTGCAACAAGGTTATTTCATGATCTACAGAGATAATAAATACCCATAATTATAATAAAACCTGCTTGCACAACATGCTATGTTTTAAAAGAAAAAGATAACTTATCCTAGCTGCTGCCAAACATTTTAAGTGATCTCTGTTTCTAGCATTCACTCAAAGCTCCAGGACTTCATCTGGGAAAGCTCTTGGAGCAGTGCAGGCACAGACATGTGCACCTGGGGCAGCCTCCCCAGGGGAGAGAGATGATACCCACTGTCCGGAGCTACAACCGTTGAAGAAGACGAATAAAAAGTTTAAATGACAGATGCCAACTTCCCAGCCTCTCATCTCTATGGACAACAGGGAAAACGAATCCCCCACATTTTGCAACTTCCAGTGAAAATTTCCCCAGCTCTTCCCACGCTTTATTTGTATCCTTGGTGTGTCAAGGACCTCCTGTTCAGCCACAGACAAGTGTGACGCTGCCCTCAACACAGCCTCAGTGCAAAGGTGAACCTTTTGCCTGTTTTGTAATTTGGTAGCAAAAAAAGCCCAGATTTCCCAGTTTTGCCCCCCCAAAGCAAGGCTTTGTGCACACACTGAACCAGGGAGGGGTGTCAGCTCTGTCCAGCAGCAGCACATGGTGGCCTGGCTCCTCTGTCCATGCAGGACAGCTGCCTTCTCCACTTCTTTTTCCAAACCTCTCACCTTCTTCCCCCTATATTGATGCTCTTTGAACAACAGCTTGGAATGGCCTCATCCAGTGCCTGCCCTGCAGAAGTGGAGAGGGTTCTTGTAAATACATGACAGGTACTCTGCTTTTCTAGCTGGGGTTATCCTACTGTAGCAGTTTCAATGTAAATCTTTTCCATGACTACTCTCCTTTTTTTCAGCCTGTGTTTTTGAAACCCAGCACTTTATTCTGTTCTTCCAGCTGAGCCAAGAGAGCCCTTTCCAACTGGGTGGTGAAAGAGTTAACAATGCCCTTTCATGCAAAACCACAAACAACTGGGGGGGAAAGAGAGAGAGAGAAAAAAAAAAGAATAAGAAAAAAAGGAGTTTTTAGTTGAGAAATGGAAAGGATCCAAGTTCTAACCGAGAGTAAAAGCACAGAGAGAGTATGAAACACACAAATCATCCTGGGGTTCGGAGTTGATAAAGTTATTAAAAAAGAAAAAAGGAGGTGGGGGGGAGAGAAAAATCCCTTTGTTTCTGCCCTATACCTTGAGGCTGTGGGAGCAGAGGGAGGGAGTGCAGAACGAGTCCAACCGGAGCCCAGCGCTGAGCCCCATCCATCCCAGCAGGAGCTGGGCACGGGCTGGTGCTCCCCAGCTCCCCTCTGCTCAGCTCCTGGCATGGGCTGGGGCGGGTTTGCTTGCATAAACTCCGCACTTCTTTGGCTTTTTTTTTTTTTTTCCCCCCCTTAAATTATTATTATTATTAGCAAGTGGGAGAAAAGAAGCTTTTAACACAGGCGGGCTGGAGCCTGGATGCGGCCGGAGCGCGGGTGGGGTGTGGAGGGCCCCGCCGGCTATTGGGCCATCAGCTTAGCAACAGCATGGAAAGGGCCAACCCCAGCGTTTGTACAGCTGGGCCACCTTCCAAGGATGGGTGCCAAACGCTCCACTCCTCTGCCAAGAAAACAAACAAGGGCACTTTTAAAAACTCCAGAGTTAAAGAGGGTTTTTTTTTTTTCTTTTCCCTTTTCTCTTCTCTCCTCCACAAACTCTCCTCGCTCACAGTTAACGATCCCTTTCCCTTTGTCACCGAAGTTCAAGCTGCAGGGAATTGTCCCTTCTGCAGGTTTCAGGAGTCTTTTCCCCTTTCCTGTATGTGGCAGGCTCCCCTCTCTGCAGGCTGGAGCAGGCACTGGAGTCAGTGAGCCCATTTCTCTTCAGATGCTGCAGGTTCCCTCTTTTCTTCCTTAATGGCAGAAATCTCTGCCGGCTGCATTAGCATTGAAACCTGCCATTGCCCTGCATTTACAGAACTTACATAATTTACTACCTATGTCACTCTCTCATCTGCTACCTCTTCATTCATTTCAAGCCTGCCAAAGAAGTGGAATAAGAAGCACAGAGACTTAAATAGGCAAAAAGTGGCTTGTAGCCACAAACTTTTTTTTCTGCAGAGAAAGAAAAAAAGAATTTTGGAATTCTGGTTTCCTTTTATTAAAGGTATATTTTTACATTATATTTTTAATGCAGTTCTTTCTTACATATTAGTCTTTGTGATTGCTGAAGTTGGGGTAGTGCCAAACCTTTGCTAAGAAGAAATGCGGACTATGGCTTTTACCAGCTGAGAAATGTGCAGGTCCACACTGTGACCCAAAATCTCTTCTTTCCCTGTGAAGGAGAAAAACAGAGAAGTCAGAGGCCATTTCCAAGAAGCACCAAGTGTCCAGGTCCCTGTGGCTTAGCCCCTACCCAGTGAGAGTGCTCACCTTGGATCTTGACTTTTGTGCGCTAAAGGAGGAAAATGAAATTGATGTTTCTGTTGCCGTTGTTGTTGTTGCTATAAGACGCTCTGCAGGAGGTGAAGCCAAACAGACCTCTTGGGAAATATTAAACAATTCACAGAGAAAGGCCTAAAGAGACAGATATTGCAGCCCTTTTCTCACGCCAGTCATTCCATTAACTTCAGAGACGCTTCTCATATGAGTGAGGCTGGTGGGGTCAGGCCTTTGCACACAGTAGCACCTCCAGAGGTTAAAGGATGTCATTTGCAGTCATGATCTGGTTTCACTTCCTACCTCTACCTCTGATTTACTGGGAAACCTCAAATAAATCACTTAACCTCTCTAAGAGCAAGTTTACTCAAGTGCAAGAACATTCTGAGCCTCCAACAATATTTGTGAAGTGCTTTGAGGTCCTTGGAGGAAAGATGTACTTGCAAATTAACAGGGTAGCTGCTTACATGGAAATAAATCTCAATTTCTGTGTCTAAGCATATGTCCCAGCTGCATCCCAAACTCATGCCTGCATAAGAGTGGTTATACACCATAATCTACTTGGAATTCACAGGAAAAATATGCAGGAAAACAGCTTGAAAGGGTCATCTCGCTCATTTGCATGCAGGTCCTTGGTTGAGAGAGCTGGGCTTTGGGCATGTTATATGGTGCACTTCATCCTCAAAAACTGCCATCTGAGATATTGAGGGATGTGTTTCTGCAGCTGGATGCTTAAACTGAACTGCAGTTCACTGATGCAGCATCCATGGTCCATGCACTATTTGCTTTCTCAAACTACCCAAACATTCATTGTTGCAAAAAAAAAAGGACTGGAGAAGGTTTTTTTCTGAATAGCAAAAAAACACATTGATGGGAACTTGTGTGGTTGTGACTTTGCTCCTTGTCCTGGGCAGAACTAGGAAATATATGAACAACAACAGGAACCACACAAAAAAAGGGAGTTTGGGTAAAGGTTCAGTGCAGGGAGAAAAGGGAAGAGGTTTCCTTTTTATCTGTACTGGTTCTGCTTATCTTTTATTAGAAGCTGTTTTTTAGTGATGAGGAAGTAGAAGAAATCCATTTGTTTTCCTCATGACACAGCAAAATATACAACCTAATAACTCAGAATAACATCCCTTCTGCCCTAAAGAAATAATCTCACAAAATTAAACCAAGACTTTATCCAGAGATTGCCCAATTCAACCATAAATTTCCATTCGACTGAAAAGGCCTCAGATAAAGCCTTCATGAGGGAATCCACAAAACTGAAGCAATGTCATAAATGCTTGATATTAATTCAGGACCAGGGTCTTAATTATTTTTCATTCATTACTTAGGCGAGCAAAGTGCTACATATTTTGATGGGAATTTACAGGACTACAAACCAGGGCAAAATATTGTGGCACATAAGGACAGCTGAAACAACCTGTAGGCCTTGAGCCAAGAGTCAGCTGATACACACTGAAGCACCATTTATCACCATGCTTTCCCCAAGAATGCCTTCCCCTCCTGTGCTGCTGGCTCCAGCAAGTTCAAAATAACTCCACCACCCTCTACAGCATGTTTTACAGCTACCTGAAATTGTATTTTATTTAAAGGGTACATGCATTGTGTCGGTAATTCCTACAGACCCATAATTGTTTTTATAACACCTGGTTATGGTAGGCAGTATAATTCGCCAAGAAGTTGATATGAATGCATTTCATAACATGCTTTATATAATCCATTATTAGGGAACATTGCTGCATCTATAATTATATTTGCAAATGCATTTTATTGAGTTCCACATAAAAGTATGCAGTACTGAAACCAGCTCTTAGGCTGCAGAAGTATATATATATATATATATATATATCTCCTTCGCTTCCTTCCATATACTCCTGGTTTTTTGTACAGTCAACACTACAAAGGGGAGAGAGCAAAATTTATCCTTGATTTCCTAGCAGACTCCAGCCCCTAATCCAAGAATCCTTGAACCTGGGAACAGTTCAGATCTCCACTGGAATCCTGTCATTTTTATCCACTCTAGTTTCTACATAGCAAAAATGATTATGTGAGTTCTGGCTTCAGGCTGATCAAATCTTTCAGTGTCTCTTCTGCTGCTGACGCTGTTGTGAGAGGCACAAATCACATTTGGTACAGGTATACCTGCAGAACCCACACAGGTAACTGAGCTGGAATCCACTACAGCTGGAGCTTGAAACTAAATATAGGCTGATTTCCCAACCTTTTTGTGGCAAAGTATGAGCCAGGGAGAACCTGGATTGATTGTCACATCCCAGATTGACTTTGAGTGACCAGCAGCTTTGAGAGGGGAGCTGCCTTCACTGCTCCTGATACCCATTTGGCTGAGTGCAAGCAGTGGAGCTTAGCCTCTTGCCTACAGATTTCCAAGAAAACCTTTCCTTTAAGTTGTTAATTTGCAGCAGTCAGGCAGTTCAGACAGCACCAGCATCTTTTCTCATATTACCTTTCCAATAAATGCCCTTCCAGTCTGGGTTGATTATTTCATCTGAAGCTGAAGTCCTAGACCATCACAAGCCCTTCCATGTTCTAAGCAAATATACGACCAAGTTAATCTGTTGTGAGACAGTTATCTGTTGTGTACCTAAAAAATACAGAACATGTGAGTTTTGGTGTGTTTTTTTCTCATGCACAGAAATGCATTGGAAATATGGTAAAAAGCTCAGACAAGGTAAATTAATTACAGTTCAAGCCTTTTTCCATTTATGGTGAACTTTCTCCTTTCTTCCCAGCCCCCCAAGGAACCACACTGTAAAACACTCTCTCTAATAGGTTTTTATCTCATTCTTCCTTGCCTCCATTTTCTCCAGTTTCTCTGGTGAATATTTGTCTTTTCTACCTGCTGCCCAGTTGAATCAGCCTCGGAGGCAGTGACATATGCCAGATCACAGGGGCTGTCACTTTAATTCCCTGTGCTCATATTTTTCTCCTCTAGTGGGGTGCTGGGGGCAGATGTTTGGAGAAGGGACCCCTTTGCTGCCTGGCACACCGAAGTCCTGGCGTTAGCTGCTAATTACGGGAGGCGAATCCTGGCTCTGCTGGCAGTACCCAGAGTTGAACAGCTTCTCCCAAGTGCAGTAGAATGCAGGTTCTAGACATTAGAAATGAAACCTTACACCCCACCACAGAGTGCTACAGGAGCAATTTCTTCCAGTTTCAGCTCAACTATCCTGTCTGATTGCTGCCTGAAGGCACAGGCCTCCACGAGCTGTGCATGTGAAGGCTGGGCTGCTCCCACCTTTCAGCCTGCCACAAAAGAGATGCTTTCCCTTCTGAGGGAAGCAAGACTGGGGCACAAGGAGCTGTAGCCTCCACCCCTGAATTGCATGGATCATGACGGGCTCCAAAGCACTGGGATGGGATCCAAAGTGGATCACTCCACTGCAGCACACCTTGCCCAGGGAACACATTGGTGAGACCTTGTGGGGACAAATGGCTGGATGGGTGGCACATTCCTTGTAGCTCCCTGCAATGCACAGTCCCTGCTCTGTGGCCACATCACTCTGTAGATAAGCCAATAATTACACACTCTGCATCTTCTCTCCTCCTCACAGGGAAAGAGAGTGATGCCCCCTTCTCCTTTAGCAGAGATGTGCTGCTCAAATTCATCTAACACAGGGTTTGGAGGATCTGTGAGATCGTTGCCCTGTGGGGTATAGACCTCAGGGCCTTTATAAATCAATGGAAATATCACCATTGACTTTGCAGGGCTTTCATAAGAATCCTGACTTCAGAATTATCACTGGGCAAAAACTGCAGTCCCTACCTCTCTTCCTAGTGGTCCCAGTGTTTTTTCTGCCAGTCTGAATCTGAGAACCTATTTTTCTGCCAGCAGCTTTTCTCTGAAGGAAAGTGGAACTTTACATCTTCTAATGGTTTGCTAAAAACCCTCAGCTACATAAACCTTCCATCTCTGGCACCATATGGAGCACCCTAATCTAAGTCTTCCTCAGGGCAGTAGAAATTTAAGGCTTAACCAGACGAAGGCTTAATAGGACAAAATATCCATGATTTATTAGCAAGCTACATTTCGGGTTTTAAACTGCTGTTTATCGGGAAAATACTGGAAGGGGGAAAAGTCAAACCACTGATCAATGCAGGCTCAGTGGCAGAAGTAGCCAAATAGTAGCTCCTGCCTGGTGGTATAGAGTAAAATGAACCATGTCCTCTCATTACCCTGATGTCCCCTGATGCCAGGGGAGACTCTTACACACTGCTGTCCTGAAAAAAACAAACCCAACTTTGGTGTCCTCTCAGGAAAGATACAGTTGCCAACACCACACCTTCCTTTTCAAGCTAGAACTTAACACCATCTCTAAACAGACAATGATATAACACACATTTCTAAGTGTGAGTATCCAGGGAGTGATAAATTGAAGGTTTGGGTTTTAGTTACATTAATAATGCATATAGAAATGCTATTTGAAAATAAGAAAGTGATACATTTTATGCTGTGCAGTTCGTGGGGCAGAAATGGAAAGAAATTCAGTTTTACATTTCCTTTGTAGCTCTGGGTCAAGGTGACTCCCAGCATAAGCTGGAACAACCCCACTGGCAACCTCCTACACAACTACCTCATGTTGCTCCAGCTCCTCTCCCCAGCTTAGTCACTTCTCCAAGCATATCGTAGGGGGAGAGCTGGAAGAGATAAGGCTCAGGATTGCCTATCCCCTCCCTAGGATGGCCTGGGGCATGATATGGGGGCTCTTTCCACTCCTTTCGTCCTGTCTCCTGATCAGAGCAAAGGATTTCACTGGGAAAACTGTGCCTAAGGATGCAGTTGTAAATCAGGGAAGAAACGGCTGGAGCAGAGCCTTCGATTTGTTATTACTCAAAAGAAAGCAAGCAAACTGTTTCTACTGAACTTCAATGACCACACAAACCTGACACAAAGGCAGTTTGCAAATGCTGGAATTGCAGCAGGAATTTGCTCCAGCTGTACTGGTACAAGATGGCAGTCCTTGAGCATTTGAATCCTGCACAGTCAGGGAATGCAAAGTCTGACTGCTCGCTGTCTCTGCCTTATTTTGAGTGCTTGATTCACCCAGGGAGTGAAGAAACCCAGCAGTAGGACAACTGGGAATGCTGCATCCTTTCAAGAAGGGCTGCTCATACATACAGTTGCTTTTACTGGGGGCTGTCATGACAGGAAACTGCAGTGATGCACTTGGGGATACTTTCTACAAGATGGGAATGGGGCATTGCTTAACAAAGCAAGGCTACAGACTTCCCAGCATACCAGTGCACTGGCAATTAAATAAGCCTCTGAGCCATATGTGATTGTGCCTTAAGAAATTAGTGTGATTCAGAACGATTTGGGTAGAGGAAAATATTCCCTTAAAGGATCCTGCCTGGGCTCCTCAGTGTGTGGAGGGTGGGAGAGGAGAGTTTCCCAGTCCTTGTGCAAAGGTGAACTCTGCCCATAAAGAAGAAACTCGAGCCCACTGCAGCCACCTAAGGGCATTCCATCAACCAAAATGGAAAATTAATTAAGAGAGTGAATCATTTTCTGAGACTTACTCAGTTCAGTACAGCTTTAGCGTTCGTCTCTTCTGTCAGTAGGGAAGCTCTTGATCCAAGACAGTGTTTATAGTCACGTTTCCATAGAGCCCTGGTGTGCAGAGCCAGCCAGTGTGAATGACCTGCAAGACCTGTTTATAGACCTCCATTACAGAGCCTCTCATTTTCTTGGATGATTATCGTAGGTGTCAAATAAAGCTAGATTACCTGTTTTATGTCTTAGAATGATAAGCAAGCCAAAGCAAGTCATTTGGCTCATGCAGTTATACAGGTATACCTAGATATATGCATACATACATTATTTCAAACACTCAAGGCAATCTTACAGCCTTTCTTGTTGGGATTTCGAAATCTTTTCATTTTACCAAAACGTCCCTCTTGGTAAAGTGATGCTATAATTTTGGCTTGCCTGACTGAGCTGCAGAGCTCACTTGCAAGATTTAACAGAGGATGGTGAGGGCACAGCACAGTGGTTTCATGAGGGCAAGAAGCTCCTCTCCCAGAAGACTGGTACAGTCCTCACTGATGGAAGGGGCGTCTCAGTCACGACACAGTTTGGCTCAGTGGTGGTGCCTGCAATGGTAACAAGGAGGTGAAGCATGTGCTGACAGAGCTCGTTGCTGGGAAGCTTATAAATGATTCCTGGCACTGTAGTTGGCAGTGGCCAGTGTTACCAGTCCTACCATTGCATAACATCTGCACTTTACCACAATCACCAAAACAATCAAGAAGAAAAGCATGCTAACGCTTGTTGGGGAATAAACTCAGCAGTCACTCTAATATCACACATTTTTCCAGCCTGCAGCTCCACCTCCATCTTCTTTTCTGCCTGGGACGAGTGGGCTCCTGGCTGGTACCTGGAGGTCCCACCTTCCCGGGCGTGGTGGGGACCAGCCCTGCTTCCCCTGGGCAGAGATGCGCTCAGGCTTCGGGATGCGCTGACTCAGTGATGCATGGCTGATTGCGAGCGGCAGTTTCAGCCAGCTCCAGCTAGTGTATAATATGCATTTACCAACACACAGACACAACCACAAGCTTCTTTTATAAATGGATTCCAGAGCCCGGCCAGCAGCGAGCTGGCTTGGGCTGAAGCCTCACACAGTGCAAATGAGGGTACGTGGGAGGCCTGCGCAACGATGGCCTTTGCGCTCCCACAGCTTGGGTCAGCTGAATTCTCAGAGAAGCCCCATTCCTCAGCATAATCGAGAGATGCTCAGAGATGGCTCTAATTAAAATGGATTGTCACAGCCCCAGGGAGGCTGTTACATGGAATGGAGTTCAGTGGGACCTAGGGAAGCTGTAGGAAAAACCCCTTTCTCTTCACCTATTCTAATATATCAATACACGCCCTCAAAGGATCTGCTCCACAAAGGTATGTCCCAAAAGGCAACAGGTTCTAGTTCCTGCAGGGTGAGCCCTAGACCAAAGTAATCCTTGCAAGAGTCTCAAGTCCTTGTTTGAGAGCAGCTCGTTCCCCTTCCCAAAAGGAGTTGTTCTAGCTGACTTGCTGCTCTTCTCAAACAATGAGGCAATGTCCCCTGAGAAGAGAGGGTGTCTCTTGCATAGACAAGCTATTCCAAGACTGCTGGGACTGATCCAAAATCAATTGAAGTACATGGCGAGTCCTTCCACTGATTCCAAAAAGGTTTGAATTAGGCCCAAACGTCAAAGCCAACACCATAAACTCCGCCTGGAAGCCAATGCAGAGCCAAGTAGCAACTCCTCAGCATCAGTGTCATGTGCTTACAGCGAGATACCCAACTTACTCAGCAGGATGCTGCCTTCAGCACTGGCTCCACGTTTCCCAGGGGATTTATCTCCCTTTACTGCATTGCAGTTCTCAAATCTTCATGTGACAAAAACATGGATAACAGTACCAAGGTCCACAGCGACAAGGAAAGGTCACAGAACTCGCTGCCAGGCAGAGATGGGGAGGGGAGAAAAGGACAAAAATCAACAAACCAACAAAGTTTCTATACATAAGGAATGGGGTCTCGGAGCTCTCGGCCAATTATGTTAAATAGTGGAAAAATCTTTATTCCCCCACAACCAAATGGAGCAAAATGATGACACAACGGCCTCAGTGCTTTAATCAGCAGGACAAGTCAAGCCTTTTATTCCTTTGTATATTCCAGTCAATGGAAAGTTATTGCTTAATTAACCCCCTTGAATGAATACCTGATAATTAATAAACCCATATACTGTACCCCAAGGCTTTGAGTTTAAGAAATCTCTTCTGTTCAAGTATGAAAAAAGAAAACATGCTGAACTAATGGGAAATAATTCTGGTAGAAGGCAAACCAATTAGGATTAGTGAATTCCATTTCATTTAAAGTTCCAAGATAGAGAAGTAATTTATCTAGTAAATTAATAGTGTTAGTGACTTTCCTAATATATTAGCAAGTCTTTCGTATCATATTAGTGAAAACCAAGCTGGCTAATACAATAAAAGACTTATTATAAAGGTATGAAGGTTAGTAATGTGATAAGATTTTTGCATCCAATTAGTATTAAAAGCAGGCTGCTCTAAAATGGACTTCTACATTTATTTATATGATTACCCAACTTAACGTAGAGACCACAACTTTTAACTAAGCAAATTATTATTTGTCCTCCCAAATCTGGAGCTGCTGTATGCCATGTTCCCCAAGCAAAACTGCAAGTATGCCTGTATCTGCAGATCTGCAAGGATAACTGGCCCAGATTATTTGGTCTGGCTGCATTGTTTAGCACAACACTACAGTGGTTTTGCATTCCCCTAACCTTGGATCAGCTAGAGACTGGTCTAATCAGATACAGCAGCCTAAAGGCAAAACAATTACACTGAAATTATCATATGGAATCAAGCCAACACTCCATCTTGTCTGGTATCCTGTCTTCATCAGTTACTAGATCCTCCCACCCTTCTCTGGAGCAAGGTGAAAAATACCTGCTGCTCCAACGAGTAACCTACTTGTACAGGCATTTCTTCAGAGCCTGACCAGATACCGGTTTCCTGAATAAACCAGCAAGGATTAAGTCTTTTATAAAATCCTGAATCATAAACTGTAATATTTTAATGCAAACCTGTGTAACTCTGCCCAACGGGGGCTCTGCTAATGTGTCAGTGAGTTCCAGAGGTGACTTTTCAATGGCATGAAAAGGGATCTGCTTTGGTTAATTTTAAAATGTGCTGGTTTTTACACTGTTCCATTAGACACTTTGTGAACACAGATTTATTTTTTTTTTGTACTGTGAGACATCTCAGCTGTCTCCCAATGTCTTTGTTGTGGGTGCAGCAGAAAAAGAGCAGAGTTGCCTTCAGTGTCAACTGCAGTGAAGGTTGCATGTGGTAGCACACAAAAATGGAAAAAAAAAAAGAACCAAAATCATTATTTTGCTACATTTACTTGATCCACTGTTGTAAAAATGGGTAAAATTTTGGATCTGAATATAGTTAATCTCATTAATTCAGTTCTGAAGTATATGCCTATATGTATGGCTTTGTTGTGTGTACTTACACAGTCTTAGGAAAGAAAGTTTTCAGACCATCATAAAATCCCTTCTTACAGAGCTGGCAGTAGAATTGTACAGAATCAGAACCGTACACACGGGTACTAAGAAATCAATTGTATTAGAGAATATAATTGGTGCCATTTTTCATCTTTAGAGTTCCTGCAAGAGTGGTTTCCTTAGGTAGATCAAATTAGTAAAGTAGAAACAGCTGCAGTCGATTGTCCATTGTTCAGGCCGAGGTATGGGTGATAAAGACTGATCACAGTCAGGGGATGTTAATGTGAGAAGATTTACTCCTGCGCATTCCTCCGAAATCGGAGCTGTGACTGATCTGGTTCATCTCGTCCCCTTAAATCACTGGAAATTGTCATAGTCTGGATTTCAGACTCACGTCCTACTATTTCGCCCCCATAAAAAACGCAGCACCTTACACATCAGCCTGGAATTTTGCCTAACTTCGCAGTTCTCACACCCCTGTACCTCCGAGCCAGCAATAACACAGAGAGAGCACAGGTGTGTGCAGGTGAGCTAGATGCCAGGGTTTATACTGATACATGAGTATAAGGAGTTGAAAAGCTTAGGATAAATTTCACCCAAGAGGACATCATGCGCTTATTTTTGTTTTTAGCCCTGTCCCATAAATTCAGACTGAGGGAATTCCTGCTGAAGTGCAAGGTCAGTCTTTTTAAGAACACCAAAAACTGCACGTTTTGCTCCAACATGCTCAGCCTGAGCCATCACTGAGGCAATTGCTATGGTTAAATTTAATTCAAAACCTCTACCTCTCTGAGTGTAGGAAGAATAATTATGCAAGTGTAGTAACAGGTATATTTAACTTCATAACTCATTTATTGCCCTTGTGGGGGTGAGAAGACATCCCACATCATTAAACCATACTCTAAACATAGAGCTAGCCAAATCTGTGTGCCTCTTTTAGAAGCACCACATCTGGATGGAGACCATAGCAAAAATTTGAGTTATTTAAATTATTTCGAGGGTGGAGGCAAAAAGGAGGAAACAGGGACAGAGCAGGAGAGTGAGGGTGTTCAAGAGAAAAATAGGAATGGAGAAGTGAATGGAATCAGAGAGACAAGTGGGAATGTGCATGTAAGGTACCTTTTACACCTACAAGGTGTAGAGACCTTAACAGGGACAAGGTATGAGGGAGGGATGGAGGCTTGGGCATTGGTCACTGAGCTGGTGTGAGAGGGTCTGAGCAGATCCCCAGAGCAGACAGTCAAGGAGCCTGTGGTCACAGGAGGCACCAGCAGAGCTGCTGGAAGAGCAACTGGAGAAGGAGGAAGATTACTGCGGTGCAAGGAATTAGGGATGCTGTAGGAAGAAAAAAAAATTACTGTCAAACCAGCACATAAAACCAGACAGCTGAAGAGAGAGGTCATGGGAACAACAAATACCAGGGTGGCTGTTGGGGCTGAGGAAAGTAAGATGACTTGATAAAGGAAATTCAGATTTAGAGGTCAAAGGGGGGAAAGTTCTTGGTGAAAAATAGGTCAAGGGAGCAGCCTGCCTTCATTATTTTACTTTTCAAACCTTTAATTTAACAGTTGCTAATGACAGACAGTGCACAAAATGACAGTTGTATTACCCTCCAACACTGATGTAAAAATAGGCATAATCCCGTTTTTGTGATGATTAATGCAGTGTGAAAAAGATAATTAAACGAGGCCTGGCGTACTTTTGCTTTCTATGCCTCACTGCTACCTTCTGTGGCTCCTGCTCGATCTCCTTGAAAATCTATTAGGCTTTGCTACCATTTTATCACTTTCCCTGCCTTAAGTTAGACATGCCCTCCTCCAGCTTTAGACTGGGAGCAACTGCTGGGACGAGGCAGAGCAGGAGCAAGAGCCTTGGTGTGCCAGCACCCTGCCTGCTACCTCTGACTCATGTGATTACCTGACTCCTATAGAAATTCCAGCACATAAAGGTTTGCTGGTAATGCTTACTCCTAATTAGCTAGTTCATGTAATAATAGCAACTTTTACCCCTTCATCTGGTTAGAAAAACCTGTGGCAGCCGAATTCACCACTGAAGGGGATGCGTTTCACCAGCTCACAGTCTGAAATCTCATTTCTGAGAGGCATGGGAGGGCAATTTTAATGTTCTGAAAACATTAAAAATACCCACTGGAAAATATTTGCATATTTATAGAAAATACATTTTTTTAAATTCTCCTTTGGAATTTTATCCCTATATTTTTTATTTAAAAAAAAAAAGAAGAAGAAGAAGGCATGAAGTGTTGGAAAAAAAAAAGAAACGACTTTCATAGTTATTTTCTTTGCTGATGGCCTAGAAATTTGCTGGATTTGATCCGAAATAAACTGCAGGCAAATGTCAGCTTACTCCTGACATTGTCAGAAATGGATTTTCTTGCTTTGTGCTTCCCCATACATAATCAAATGCACATTCAAAATACATAATGGTCTGCTAGTTTAAAATTATTGCTTGATCCTACGGCTGTGGAAAAGCAGTGGAGTCAGCCAGTGTTTCTTTAGGGCACATCAGCGGCAGAGGCAGGACTAGAACTGAAGACACTGCAATACCTCCCTCTTCTCCTTCCAGCTCCCAAAGCAATAAAACCTCTCTATGCTAAATTAGACTATTGATCAGTGGCTACCATTCCTAATGGACATCCTGTCTCTCATGTCTGGGATTAGGATGTTCTTTCTACTGCTGGATAATCTTAGTACTGTACAATTGCTCTTTCTCTGCTAATGACTGACTACAGGAAGAAATATTTCCCTGTTGAGTTTGGTTTTTGAAAATCTCCTCACACGGGCTCACGTGAGGTGAACCAGAAATGCCAATTTGTGATCTAGTGCTATCTGATCCCATTCAGTCTAACTACCAGGTATTTGTTTTACTTTCTGTGAAGGGAAGTTACATCATTAGAACACTATCTGCATCATGGTATATGACACTCCAATAATTCAAGCTATCATGTCATAATATTCACAAGAAAGGAAAAGAAAAACAACAACAACAACAACAAAAGCCAAACCTTTCTTCCTGTTCTGGTGATGGTCAAATGATAAGCCTGAGCTGAAAGTCAGAGCAGCCAAACTTCTGAACATCCGCACCACACGCAGCCTGTGTGGGCAAGTTTTCAGCTGGGGTAGCCCTAACACAACTAAACTCAAGCTCTCTGTGATGACATGAGAAAAACAGGGCAGGAGACTCCTTTCCCTGTGACCCAACACCCACACATGCTCTCACACAACCAAATGAACAGATGCCACGTGCTCAGCAGATCCTGTGTTTTGGTCCAGAGTGGGCACTTGGAGTGATGGATGGGAGAGTCCAGGTAGCAACTGCCCCAGCCCTTGACCACATCTGAGGGCTGCTGGGGAAGGAAGACAACAGCAATGACAGAAGACAGGCTCAGTATTTCCCCACCCCTTCCAGACAACATCATTTTAAGTCAGTTCTTACAGATCCTTTATCTTTTGGACAGGGAAGAAAATCACACATAAATTTATATTTTGGTATGTCAGCTGTTACCTGAATATACCGCTGTGGTCAGACCAAGGGCAGTTCTTATCCTGTTGATTATAGTCTCCAAAATTTGCACACAGTTTTTTGCATGGGCATGGATCTATTCTACTTTCACCCATCTTTTTCCAAGTCTGAAAACACCCATTAACAAGTCCAGCTCCCAGGTTGCATCCCGGTAACCAACTCATGTGACACACAGGATAGACAAGGAGAAAAAGGACCATGTCTCTGGCAAAGGTACCCTAAACTGTACCATGCTAAATTTCAAGCCCTGGTAGTGAATTAGCAGCCTGACACAAAGCTGGAACAGTGGACATATTTGAGAGAGTTTGTAGCACTCTCCCTGCCTTTTCTACATCCACAACCAGCATCCAAATGGATGTCGAGAGAGGGGTTTTTTTCTTTAAGTGTAAGCTGTTTTCTATCGTATTGTGGCCTGCAACTCAGTATACAAGATGTACTGTGGCATTATGAGACAGTGACAGCTGCTGAAGAAACGCTGTGTTATAAACATGCAATGATGCAGTGAACTGGCAAATCCATATGGCTGGAAAAATGACAGGGAGGAAGAAGAAAAAAATTATTTCGTAGTTTCTGAACAAAATAGATAGTCAGTAGTTTGCTTCAGCTTGCATGCCCTAATCACAGCTTTTTCTTTAATGGAAAAAAGTTTATATTCACATATACACACACATAAATATATGTATGTATAAATAAATATATATATGTAGTATTATCCTAGGGATGATCTACATGTGGCTGGAGAAGGAGAGGTGATGATCCTGTGCATGGTCAGGAGTTGGACTCAGTGATCCTTGTGGGTCCCTTCCAACTCAGCATATTCTGTGATTCTGTGTGATTCTGTTTATTTTATGATATTTTCATATACTACCATATTTCTACCTCTTATTTCTTTGAGCTCTTTGGTTGAACAACCAGCGTTTGAATCATCCCAGTACAAACTCTTTCAGGTACCTCTCCCCACAAAACCTATGTGCAGTTCCCCTCTCCTTCTGTGCAGATGGATAACCTCTGCACATACACCAGGGAAAGGTCAATCACTCACTTTTGCAGAGTCATCAGTCATGGAGGATTCTCTGTGTGTCAGAATAAATGAGCATGGACATAATGGATACGGAACATCACTGAGGGAGACCCCAAAACCACATGGAAATGTTTTAACAGTTTATATACGCCCTCATAATTGATGGATCTTAGCAAGCATATATATCCATTGCTTTTAAAAATGCTGATAAATCCAAGCCCATGACACATATTTCTTAGGAAAGCAAGTATTATGGCTTTGTAAAAAACTGAATGAGGAAATGGAAACCTGCAATCATATCAATCCCCATTTTCAAACCTGGCTGCCATGGTTTGCTTCCCGCTCCTGAATGAAGCTCCTAATGAAGGTGGCACAGCTTCATGAGCATCATGTGCTAATGCTGACGACACAGCCCCTCCTCAGTCCAGCCCTTTGTGGCTTTTTGAGATCTAAACACAAGATTAAAAAATCCCAATTTTGTTACATGGGTTTGCACTTACAGCCCAAAAGCAGATGGAAACAGAAGCTGAAGCTCGCGGGTCTGCTCTTTTGAATGGCACTTTTCCATCCACCTTTAATCGATGATATCTGAGAAATGAAGGCTCAATGAGTATGTAGTCCAGCACTGGCAACATTTCCCAATGCTCCATAATCATCCTCAGACTTTTATGGAGAGTTTTCTCCCTAGTGATTTTTTTTCCTTGTCATTTAGTGCCACTATTTCAGATTTCCTCTTGCTGAACTGCTGGAGTGTCATCAGTGCATCTATATAGAGTATGAGAATATATTTGGAAAGCTTATTTCCAAGGGCCATTGGAGATGACTAACATTTTTACACTGCACAAAAGAAGAGAAAATAAATTTAGGAGCAGCAAATAGAGCCACTGTGTTATTTCCTTCCCTGTAAATAAATAACTGTAACACTTATATTCCAATGGTGGAGCTGGGTATCCAGCATCTTTGTGGGGAAGGAACACAAATGTTCACCCAAGACATTGACAATGAAGGCTTAAGACAGCACAAATTATAGGGAACATGAAAGAAGCCCTGCTTCCCTTGAAGACACCACCTGTTTAAGCACCTGGGAAAAATTATTCATAGCATTTTACCACTACACAGACAATAAAGATCCTATGGAAATGTCTTTGTTTCAAATCAACATTTATGGCCCAGATTTCATCGAAGGCTATGTAAATCCTAACTGATGCAACAAATGCAAAATGACATCATTAGAAACACGGGCCCTGCACATCAGCCTCCAGCACAAGTCAAACCATTTCAGCTTTAGAATTTCATATTTTAGGAGCTGAGACCCAAGACCAGAATTTTCTTCCCTCTAATCTTCATTCTGGGTTGCTTCACCTCAGTACATATTTATATAATGAATTTTTCCCCGTACAGAACTGGTCTCCTCAGCTGAATACCTATTAACTGAAAGATGGGAGCAGAACCCATTGGCATTCATCCTAATGCTGCCACTCGGTTCTGTGTCCTTGTCCAAGTTACTAGAGATCTGATCCCATAAGAGCCACCAAAACTTCTGTAGTTGGCCCCCCTCTCTCTGTGCAGATGGATATTCTCTATGCTCACCAGGAAAAGGGAGGCAGGAGACAGACATCAATCACATGAGAGTCCAGGTGATGTGTGTCCTTACTTCTGTACCCAGGAAACAGATTCAAGCCTTCATCCCTCTGCATTGTGCCTGATTTTCCTCTCTGCAGAATGGAAGCCAGAGTATTTTATATCATGTTTGATCACAGTAATAATTTAGAAGCCTTATGATGCTTCCACGGAAGCTTAAAATATTATGTTTAACAAGTATCCCATAATTTAATTTTGAACAATAAATTTTACAGTTACCTTGCACTGCTTTGATTTGTTTCTGAGCCCTGTTTGAAGATCTTCTGAAACCAATTAATGGGTGTTCTCCACCAATCTCATATTGACTCTTTTGTTGCTGGAACCTTTTTGTGAATTAGGATTTTACCAAGGTGGAGAAAGGTTTTGGATTTATTTAGTCCATGTCACCACACAGCAGATGTGGCCCATTGCCCAGATGTTTTAGGAAGGTCTCCTGCTGCAGAGGACTGCACACTCCCAGGTGGAAAGGGGGAATGCAGTCAAGGCACTTCCAACCCTTCCCTGAATCATTTTATAATCCAAGTATTTTCCTTATACACAGGGAACAGCACTATGGGGTGTAATATGAGTAAAGATTTCTTGTCTGCTTGACAGCCACCATCGTGGTACCTGACCCTGTGGCACACAATGCCATACAGTAGAGCTCACACTTTGTGTAACACTCCTTTTCAGTCACGTAGGAAGCCTGATGACTTTTGTCTGCTTTCTAAGCTGAGGAAAATACCAGGAACTGTCCTCTCTCCACCCCCCACTTCCTTTAAAGAAACCCCAACAGTCTTCACAGAAAAAGGAAATGACTGTTACCTTTAGGCTGTGGGATTTTAGGTTATAGCCTTCTTTCTGCTCTGTTTCTTTCTTCCATTTCTCTCTGCCTCAATCTTCCAACCCTATTTGAATTGAATCTTCTCTTTCTTTTTGGTCCCACTTCTAATTCAAGAGTGCTTCAGTCATCACAGAAGAGATGCCAACAGCTAAGACATCAAAAGAGACGAAGAAATGAGTGCAGTCAAGTTTTTTTATTTTTGTTAAAAGATAGATTCTCCCTCTCAACTATTGTTTCTTGAGAAGGAGAAAAGCTGGTGAAGGGACAGGGAAAATCTTTCACCTGGCTAGACCAAAACCTTTGAGAACTGGGTAAGTGGGTTTATAGTGGGGTGAGGAGTCTGTCCCTGGTTTGCTGGAGTGTACATGGACAGTCAAAGGACAATCAAGGCTCTCAGAGCTCTTGTTGCAAAAGCAAGAGCTGCTCCCTTGCCACGTTATAAAGGAGGACCACATGGTTTCACCAGAGCAATATTCACAGGGTTAAGCTGCTTATGCAAGGAGAAAGCCACCATTCACAGAGGCTGCTGTCATAATTTTATACAAAGGAAAGGGACTAAAAAGAGTAATCAAGACGTAAGAAGTTGCAGCATTTTGATTTTTTTTTCGTTACTTTTTCACTGAATAAAAACAAGTCCTTAAAATGCTATCTAAGAAATCACGCAATCGTTTAATATTACTTGCAATGGAAGGTTTTCACAGTATTTGGCTGAGGATACAATCTGCCCTGGCAACAGTGGGGGCTGGTTATTTTTCCAAATGAATGAAAACACAGATACAAGCAGGAGTCACTGCAACTGCTGCTGCCTCATTTATCTCTGCAGTCAGGTTGCTACTGGTACAAGTGCTCAGTTTTATACAGGAAACACAATTGCAGGTGCAGAACTTCAGGCTCCTGTTTACACCCACCAGCGGGAGGCTCACCTTCTTAAATACATCTGTCTATGTGCAAAGCACTGGAGAAATTGCCATAATAATGATACCTTCCCCAGAGCATACATAAATATTACAGTGTCCCTTCTGCAAAGAGGAAAGTTAGTGCAGGAGTAAAAGTACACCACTTCAGGTCACAGCAATGGAACAAAACAGCCTGAGGGATTCAGGAGCTCCTGCTTAAGACCATGCCTGCTTCTCCGTTTTAACATGCTTTAAAAAAAATTAATTAAAAGAATGAGAAACTTTATAAAAACCCACAAAAAGCTTTAGTGAATCTATTGCATACTTGTTTGTTCTACAGTTGCCAGAAGGTCTTTCGGTCTCCTTGTCATTTTGCACCATATGACCTAAGTAACACTGATATTTATTGCTCATTTTCATTTAGCTCTTTGAAGACCAATCCACTTAATGATCAGAAACCTCACACAATTTAGCAGATAACATCACTGCAGAGACTTGTTGGGAAGCTTTAATAAGTAAGATGAATACTAAGAGGTGGGCTGGGGTGATTGCTGTGTTTAAATCCTCCACGATAAGAATCAGAGTCATACCTGCCCATTCTTGCTCTGTGATTACAGAGATAGAGCAGTTCAAGTGGACACAAATTCTAGGGGAAGTTGTCACAGTGCCTACCTCAAGCACTTGTAAGACACACATTATGAAAATAATGCCTGCCCTTAGTGTCACTTGTGTGTAGCCCCACACAGCTTCTCATGCAGTAGGTGAATCCTGTTACCTCTGATCTGCAGATGGGAAAACCACAGTGACCCCAGGCCCAGCAAGCCCCAGGCACTCCCTGCCAGGTAAGGCACATGCTGGAGCAGCTGAGCACTGCTACCTTCTCTCCATCCTCCCCCAGCACCAGTTTGGGGTCCAGACTGCTTTGGAGCAGGGAATTTTATAGACCACAGTCAACAGGTAGCTGACACAAGAGCTAAGGGAACCTGAACTAGGGTCACATTTCTGGATATAAAATACCTAATGGTATAAAAGGGAGTATCACAGATTATAAAAGGAAGCATAACAGGGTACTGCCTGCACACACAGGCAGTGAAACCCAGTAACTTGTTCAAGGTCACACAGGAAATCTGTAGGAGAGCAAAGAGGAGAATGTGGTTCCTCCTAGTCCTTAGTTCATGTCCCAACAGCTGGACAGGGCTCTGTGACATATGAAAATACGCCTTTAGTCCCACAGCAAAATGCTTCAAATTACAAACTTCCTACTGTCCTCTGAGAGTGTTTTATTTGTGGAAACTTGAAAAAAAACAGAGTCTCTATATAATAACAAACATGGAAAGTTGTTTTCTTGTAAAATGGTAAATAAAGCAGTATTTATATTATTGTTATAATCTTTCTGGTCCTCAGTGACAGGGTGACCCCCGTTGGTGCACGGAAATGGAGCAATTAATGAGTAATGGACCGTTTCCTGATATGCAGATGCTGCAGCCCATCTTTTGTTCTCAGATCTTCAGGGACTATCTCTTATCACAGGGCTTTTCCCCTATGGAGAAACACTTGGAGGTTGCTTTAGGTAACACAGTAATGGGTAATTTTCAAAGCCAACTTAAATTAAAGAGTCTTTTCAGCAGTTTTGAGTATGCCATTAGTGAATGACTGCATAGGCGAATGATTTGACTCTTCATCAAAGCATTTTAGGGTTAGAAATTTTTGGGTTTCTGACCTCTTGTCAGGAAGTGATAGACACCACCACCTCCTTGCCATAAGCACCTTCAAGTCTCATTAGAAACCACTGGGTTCTGTTCCATAACCTGCAGTCTTTGCAGGAAATGTCACTTTGAGGGCTGAATTGCAATTCATTGCCCACCAGAAAAGGTGAAATCCTAGGCTTTTTTGTTTGTTTCTTTCTGGGGATGTTCACCTTTTATACACAAACAGATGGCATTGGAACAACAGGTCTGTGTGCAGAAGGCAGGATTTTTTGGATGTGCAGTTCTCCAACGAGCATAAAACAAAGTAAAACCAGATTGAAAACTTTCATTACCCAGCAATGCAAGTCACAACAGCAGGGTTAAATCTGTTTCTATTTAGACAATATCTGGAACAGCGTTTTATTATACAGCCTGTAAAGCACTGCCTGTGCATGGGTGGAAAGTACATTGTCTCCTGAAATAAAGAACTGGGGCAGGATTGTTTGGAACCTTCTTTTTTTTCTTCTTATTTTTCTTCAACCATAAATACAAAGTAACCATTTCTCCTTAACATTGAACTCTTTGTGGCCTTCCTATAAACAATAAAAGTATCCAAAAATAAACATCTACTTAGAATAAATATTAACTCAGAGGCCTTTAAAATATGAAGAAAATAGTCTCTGCAATATCATCTCTTCCCTGATAATGCAAAAGCCACCCCATGGGGTTTAAAACTGAGGGATTTCAAGGCTTCAGGGTGTCTTATGATGCTCACTCTGAGCGGGCTGAATGCCAGGCTTTGTGAAAGGCTCTGTCTTAAAAGACAGAGTCCTAATCGCTTTCAACTTTTCTAATTCTTCACATTCCTTCCTAGCAAAATAACTGCCTGCCTTATAATGGCAGAAACATTTGGAGACTAAAAGAAACAAACAAAAAATAATCAATTTTCAAGGTCCACTTGCAGACGGAGGAACTGTTTATGAAGCACTTACTGTTCAGTTGCAGGAGAAAATCTCATCTTAATGGCAAAAGGGGAAGCATGGAAATACTGGGGAGAGGTTTTTGGAGGGGTGGATGTGAGGATAGAAACTCTCCTGCTCTACAATTCAGACGATTGACTTTTTCAGCAAGTAGATCCCTCATCCAAGGAAACAGTTTTCCTCTGTGTGGAGCAGGGAGAGGGTGCTACCACCTCTCATATGACACAGACCATGTTTGCTGCCCTCGAGGGGGTCATTAGCTTGTAAAAACATCCCTGGTTTCAAACCCAAATCTCGATCCTATGAGCAGAGCTCACCTGACTGCCCGAGTGCTTCTCCCAGGCCAGTTTTGGTTTCCGAACCAGAAATCTCCTGCTGGGTTCTGGCTCACCCTATCTCACACATTCCCCACTGACAGAGGAGAAGAAACTGAAAAATTTCAAGCTAATCTTTCTACACAGGGCCTATTCTCAACTTTTCTCCACGTTTTGCACAAAACTTGGCACAGTTCTTGCAGCAGAAGCTCCTTGACACGGCCTTGCACCACTCCCAGCTCCACACACCCTGTACTCCCAGTCACAAAAGACTGGCACAACATGGAAATGCTTCCGATTAAAACCTCTGGGTTCTCCAAACTCTACTGACCGTGCTTCGGATCATAGCCAGTCATTTCTCCAAATTATTCCAGCTCCTGCCAGGAGGTTAGAGGCTGGGTATTTTCTTGGCCTTATCACCTCTTGGGTCTGGTTTTGATCTTTATCTTCTATAGCAATATTTTAAAAATTAAAGAAATACAATAGCTTTTATCATGTTAATTTAAAAGTAAGACCTGCTTTTCAATTCCAGTTAAATAATTCATTTAAATCTTGTCAGAGATGTTGAAAAGCTAATATGTACAGATGAGAAGAAACCTTTCTAAAATTATGAATGGAAAACATCCAGTCTTTCCTGTTATGTTTATAGTTTTCCCCTTACAGTATAACATTAAAATTACCAGCTCTCATGTGGTATAATTTGGTTACATTCCCTAAAGACACATGAAAGTAGTCCCAAAGGAACTATTTACTTCAGTGAGAATAGAAGGTGCTGAGTACATCATTCAGGAACATTTACTTTTTGGTTATTAGTGGGTGGGAATATTGGTTTATTGCCTAAATCTCCCCAGACCATCCTTCCATACAAATGAAGTATGGAAGGAGCCAGGTGGGGTGGTCCAGCTCACATGCCACTCTTACATGGAGGTTTCATGTTTCTAGGTCTTGGGGGCCATCACCTTTGCATGCACAGAGGAGAGGAGTTGTGACAGCAAAATATGTCCTCCCCAAACTAGGGATGAGGTGAGAGGACTTGCACAAATGGAGAACATCCATGAGTGAAGAAAGACCAGAGCTCAGCTCTTCTGCCTCCGACAGCAGCAGGGAAACCACAGTGTTCCTCTCACTGTTCCCAACCTGATGAGCAAAAACTTCCAAAAGCCTTTAGGAGTGGCCTAACCCTGCTGCCCTTGAGGCTAATGCCAGAACTAGGTACTTCTGCTTGAGGGCTCTGGAGAACCTGATCTGCTGCTGGAGAGCTGCTGGAGAGCTGGTGGAGAGCTGCTTTGTGCATTCCCTGTCCACATCCCTGGTTGAGGAAGAGCTGGCCTGCACTGCTGCTGTACAGTGTTACCCTGTTTGGTTGAGGGCAACAATTTCAGATGCACAACAACAGGAAGAGTCCAGAATAAACACATTAAGTATCTTAAATTTGCAAGTAAGTGCACAAGCTATTAGGCACTGATGTAGCACAACAGATAAGTTCAGTGGTTAACTTTAAACATACAAATAATACCACTAAGTTCACTTTAACAACATTATGTTGCATGCTAAACATGAAGCTTATGCTTAAGTGCCTGACTGATTAATGCTCTCCCTGTGTACTTCAGTTTCAAGTTTGTTTGGGGTCACTTGGTGCCATCTTACACACTTGGCAAGAGCACAGACAATAAAACAATAGAAAGGAACCAGTTTTCGCACACTGGAAAGGTAACAGGTAAGTGTCCTAGGAATTGTTTTCTCATTAAATATGACACTCCATTTCTATCACTACATTAATGGACAGTTTATCACCTGAGAAGCTGAACATTCAGCTCTCAAGATACTACAGGGGTTCTGGATGCCACCTCAGTTCTGCCAGGGTATGGCCACAGTACCAGCCCTTAGTGGAGAGGCATAAGTAGTAAGTGTATTTCTGAAAATTTGTGTACACCCTTGCTAGAGTTGTTAAACCAAATAGTCAGAGATAAAAGAGTCATTTTGTTTAGCTGGGTATTACACATTACACTTTCATGGTCTTCACGTTTTAATGGTGAGTTTTGTCAGCTTCATAAATTGGTCCATCGTGAGTAGGCAGAAGACTTGTAGGAAGCAGTAGCTCTTTGGCATTGTCTTTGGGTTTCTGCTTTGAAACAGCTCTGCCACAACTCTATAGATTTGAAATGTGATGTGGTAGGGGAGTGTGGTGGGGAAAAAAAAGTGTGAGTAGATTTTTTTTTTATAGATTCACTCTGCTATAGTAGTCAAGGAATTAATTATCAGTGCAAATGTGGTTTTCAGTGGATTGCACTGCCTTGATAGGGAGAAGCTATTCCTAGTGATTATTTCATTGTCTAACCTACACCACTTTCCCAGTAATTTTGCTTTAAGGTCTCTTCACATTTGTGACTGTAACAAGAATTGGTTTCTAACTAGTACCCCACTTTTCAAGCCACCACCACTATGGAATTTCCACAAGTACCAGCCAGGATGGTTTTTGATTTGCTTTACCCATGCAAGGGACTACAAATCTTATGTACAGCCAGACATGAGTTCCCAGCTCCTGGCCTGATAAACACACGTCCCATGTCAAGGGATAAGTCCCAGCTCTGTCACCTGACTTGCTGCTATAGGTGAACTGACACAGATGAGCTGAGGATTCCTTGCTTTTCTGAAGAAAAGAAACTGTGACCCATACAGTGATTCTCCTCTTGCTGCATGGAAACCCTTACCCAGAGCTCAATATAAAGGCTCAACCGAATCCTTGTAGCTGTTTCTGAAGAGTCAGTTATGAAATCCAATAATTAGCTGCAGAAGCTAATGGTTGATCTTCTGTTAAATAAAAAGAAAACAAAATATTTTAATCATCTGTGTTGCACACTGCTCTAAATGTATATTCAAATAAAGGTGTATCTTACTGAACACATCCAATGCTGGGCCTTTCAGATTCAGTATAAATAATTAGACCTCCCTCTCTTTAGAAAAAATATCAGTAGGGAAAGCTTTAAAAATATTTTCTTATGAAATACAGTGCTATTTCTTTAAATAAAGGCTTTGGTAGTTCTGTGAGGCAGTTAGCTTAGCACCATTAATACAGAATACAGTCTATCAGCATTTAGTGAACTCTCCATGACCCTGGTGGAAAGTAACTCCTTTAGCTTATACTTATGAAAAATATTATTAAAAAATGCTGTTGAAATGTAAGCATCATTTATAGTCAGTGTTAAACTGGAGTGCTATTGCCAGCTCCATCAACCATTTCACCAAAGATGGGGAGCACTCATTTTATTTTCTCAGGGATGTAGAGGAACTCTGGGAGACGGAATTGGGAGCTTCCCAAAACACCTCGGTTGTCTCCTCTATGTGCACTCACAAATTTCTTTTCTATTTGCTACTTCACCTTTCAGCAGAAATCATCTAAAATTGGCCTATTATGGTAAGTTTTTTAATTTACCTGTTTTGCAGCAGAACAATGAACGTGTGCTATGCACATGAGTATGTCCTGATGTGCCAAGACACGGCCTTTGAAGGTCACGGTTCCTCCCTTGGAGCAGGGCATCTTGGTCAGGAAGGATCTGGGAGAGGAAGTCCAGGGCTGTGTCTCCTCTTCCTGCTTTGTGTAGGAGGAAATTTTAAAACTTCTCTGCCAACAAAAGACAGTAAATGATTTCTTTTTGTCATTCAGACACACAGACCTTTGGCTCACTGACCTGACATTGGCAACACTATCCATGGGACTATGTCTGCATGTAATGTCCACCATGTAGTACACGAGGTCATATAAGAATATAATCCCTTTGAAGAAGCAATTTGAGGTGACTTTTTGCCATGCTGTGCAGCTATCCAGGTGCAGATCCACAGCACTACATGTGCCCAATTAAGATGCCTGCATTAGGATATTTGTTACCTTGTGCTCCTTGTAGAGCCAATGGCTGGACAGAAACCCAGAGAGGACAATTGCGTTTCCCCAGGGTATCCCTGGGAGTGCCTATCTCTCCCAGTTGAATATATAAGGGAGTTTCTATGCCTAATTTAGGTTCCTAATTTAGACATTTCATTTAATCCAGGCCTTAGTCCAAGCTTTGGCAGCTGTGAAGTGAACTCAAGAAGCTCTCACAAGGCTCCTTGTTTGTGTAACATTCAGGAAATACATCTGGCGACAGGGGCTGAGCCCTCAGCCCACAGCAGTGGCACTCAGCGTGGACAGAGCACACAAGGATTGTCTGAACCCTCTGTGTCAGAAAAAGGGGTTTTCCACATTTGGAAGAGGGCCGCCACTAGAAGCTGAACCTGGCCAGACCAGTTAGCAGCATTTTCACGACAAACAAAGCAGTGCATTTCTTGGGCCACTGGCTGATTATAATAGCTATGAAATTACCCAATTTAGTTCACCACGTCAATAAAATTTATACGAAAATACCACCAGAATCTTGGCTAGCATATGGATAACTGTACGAAAGTAACCCAAGCCAATGTGACAACCATTTAAGAGGACTAACCTCTGTCATACGGTTTTCATTTTATGTGCATGCTATACAAACACAACCACCACAAATATGCATTACAGGCTGCCTGGGACTCACTACTGAGGTGAATTAGCACTGTAGTCTGACCTGTTGAAAAGCTTAACCTTTGACCTGCCAGGCAATGGCGGTTGCAATTTGCAAGCCATTCTTGTGTTGAGTGGCTGAAAACATACTTATTTACTTGTGTAAAGCCATAAATGAAATGGGTTGGGTGAGCTCAGCCTACTTCCCAGTCCACAGACCATGTCTCAAAATACTACCACATGTTCAGCAAGTAATTCAGCATGTGAGGACTGAATGCTACTACATTGTGACCCAAATTCACTCTTCAGAGAAAGCAGACCTTCTTCTAATCTGGAGCGAAAAGAAGAGAATTCAGAGTGACTTCCTTTCTAAGTAACTTCCTACCATGCTTCCAAGAAACAGAAATTCAAAGAAATAGTTTGAAAATCAGTCATTTACCCTCATGAAAAATCTGCATAAGCTTACAGCTTGAGAACTGAACTCCTCTGTATAACCTCACTGGTGGAGTTGTCACTAGTAGTGCATTTCTCTTATTGCCCACTGACGAGTGTCAGCTTTGTAGGGTAAAGCATTAATTCACTCACTTTTCCATCTCATCTGCAAAGGCTGACAGTGGTGCAGAGACAGAGTTGGGAGGTGGACAGAAACGTCATTTCCTGCTCACGGGTTTTGCAAGGTTTATCACTTATCAGTTTTCTGAAAGATGCATCGTTTCGGGATGTGAAGCTCTCCCATGCTAGACCTGCTCTTGCCTATCAAATGAAGCCAAATCAGAAGATAACCCAGGTTTAGCAAAGTGGATGTTTTGTAATGGAGATAGCTGGATAATAACTATTTCTAGATCAAAGTCAGTGACTAGGCGTTGCTCTTGGCTTGTTGGCTTTTCTGTCTGACTGTATAACCACAGGTAGGCTTGAGTTGCAAAATTCAGATCAGAATGCAAACTCCATAATTTGGGAAGTGTTTAGTTGCAGGGACCTGGAATGGTTCACAGAGAAGTGAGGCAGGAATCAGGATGCTCAGAACCAGGTCTGCATACGAATTATGGCCAGCCTGACTATATGTTGCAGTGCTGGTCCATCTTCGATCCCAGGGTACATGAAATTGCATCCCAGAGGACTTCTGATCAGCCTAAAGCCGCATTTTGGGATTTATTCCCCCTCTTTTCCCTGTACTTACACCTACAAGCTTGCACAAACAAAAATACCCTATCACAACATGCTTTCATTAAAGCAAATACTTCTGATGTTTGCTTTCTATTTTGTTCTTGCCTGATTATTCCCTGCCCTTTCATGTCCTACAACAATAAAAGAGGTAAAAAAAGAGAAAGCTTTACAATATACATTTGCAGTGCTTCAGTACAGACATAGACAAAAAGGTTTATTTTTCTTTTACTTCAGGAGCTTTACATTATCCAGAAAAAGCCCAAAAGCCCTAGATGAGCCAGGAAGGGTTGAGGAGGGATGTGAGGGAACAGCACACTATATATATTGCTGCTCTTCACTGCTGTCATATACATACCATAGGCAGCTGTAGTTCTACAAGTTTTAGGTTAAAATGGAACACAAACCCTGGGATCTATCAAAGAAAATGAAAAGATGACACAGCAGGCAACAGGGACAGAAGAGGATGGAGCAGAACATGGATGTACAGGTTTGGTTTACTACAGCTGTAGGCACATTGAAGCATTCACAGCCCACGCTGGTACTGAGACCCTGCTGTTGTTTACTTTTCTGAATTGGTGTAAACAACAATAGTAGTAGCAAAAATAATAACAGCAAAAATAAAAATAGCACCATCATTCCAGCCTGTGTGACAACCTGCTTTCTGGATATTGTTGAGAAGAACAAGACCTGTTTAGAATAAATTTTAGTGAAAAATCTTAGGTCTAAAATTGTGGTTTGCAGAAAAACTAATCGTGGGTGGAATCCATGTCACATTCTTCCCCCATATTTGTAAGTTGGTTTCCGTGGTGCATATCAGCATTTGAAACAATATTATGTTAATGGTAGGGTCATATTTGTTCATTATGAAGAAGGAAGTAGATTTCCTTCAAAGAGGGGAACCAGTATTTCCCACTAGTTGAGAGCCTGCTACGATAGCTCTGCAGGCATAGCCTGGCAATAATTACACCTTGGGTTTTGCGGTCATTTTGGATTGGTGTGAACATGATAAATGACACGTTTTAATTTGAACTATTGCTCAGCAGGCCTGTTCAGGTAGGCAATAATTCACTCGAGCAGGCAATAAACCTGAACAGGTAATAGCCCACACTTTGAAGTATGCCAGCAAACTCTTTGGCAACAAAATAAATATGTACATGAACTTCCGCCATAAATTGTCTTTGGTGAGGCAGAGCTAGTAAGAGTTTCAGAGCTGGCTTTTCAGGTACTCATGAGGAGAAGAATGAGTCAGTGGGCAGATCCTACTACTGCATTAATTCTTTGAAGCTGGACTAACAAACTGGTCCAATATCCACTGAAGGCAGTAGGAGCCTCCTGTTCCATGAAGGCAGGGTGACTGAGCTGGTAGGGCACTTCAGTCCTTTTACTAATGGAAGTACATTTCCTTCCCATGAACCACAGATTCATAAATGAGCTTATTCCTATGTGGCTGAGCAAAGTGCTGAAATGCAGCATCCATGTGCAGAGTAGCTTTGCTACAGCTTGGAAGAGATACAGCAGGGTCCAAGCAGCTCTGATCCTCAATGCTGAGGAAAGCTGCTGGCAAACCCATGTTTGCCCAGCACTTTTCTTCACAGCATTCCTTTAACTGCTTTTGGACAAGGTTGTTTGTCAGACATCACATTACTTTTATACTACAAATACAACATTTTCAACCTTTGGGCAAACACATGCACTGCTTTAGTTACTTAAAATAACATATTTTGAGCAAATTCCTCCAGACTTGCTGGTAACATGTTTCCATCACTGTGGGATGCTGCTGTAAAGAAAAGGAGAGGTGCCTTGGTTATCTTTTCTTTTGGTTGCCAGTTGGCCTTACTTTTATTATGGGTCCCAACCTGTAGTGTTATCACTGATTACCCTAATGCACGTTAACTTTTGATAGGAGGGAAAAAATAATTCAGAGTAATATGACTCAAGTCGACTTCTTTAAGGTTGGTGTACGTGAAACTCTTTCGCCTTCTGCTTTATAATAAACAAGGGAAAGAATTCAAAGTCAGAAGAAAAAATCAGCAACAGATTGAATGGAAAGAGACAGTTTATCATCAGCTGATGACAGCTGTGAGTCCAGATTGTTCTGCTGCCCAACCATGCTTTCCCACCAGAGACCCAGAGCAGGGCTATTTTGAGACACTTCAGTCCCTGAGACAGTGCCTGGTGCAGGATGATCCCCCACCTGTTTACAGAAAAGTCTCCACCAAATCATCCTGGAGGACAGGGCAGGATGTGCCACCAGCCTCTGGCTGTTGGTAAGAACCTTTCTGTGGCCATTCACCACTCAGGGCATAACTTTGTTTCCTAAGTGAGGATCATTTACCTTTAGAAACACACAGAAAATTAATTTCTGGGCTGGGCTTTGAATCCAGATTTACATTCTTTTCTTGCTTGAAGTTGCCTAGTTCTGTCATTCTTGTTTGATCCATCCCAGGAACAAGATCCAGCAGCTTCCTTCAGATGCAAACCTGAACCTGAAAGCCTCCCTTCTCCCTTCCCACACCATCTGGGAGATGGGATTTTCCATCTTTTGTTAAAATAGTTACTTACAAAAGGAGGAAAGGGTTGAGGGCAGTTCACCACGTTTATTTCACTTGGTATGTGTTTGCCTTTGCTTTAACACAGGCTGTTTTCATGCCAAATGACAGTTCTATTTGTTCCCCCACCCCCATTTTTTGTGTAGCTTATGTAGAACATCTGGTTTTAAAAGTGTCGCAATTTCTAAACATATTCTAATGCTCTTGGGATCAGAATATCAACAACTGTCTATTGCGGTAAACCGCACGTCTGGAAAACATTCCTGCAAACTGAGTTCTTAAATAAACATAAAGCATCTATAACACATAATGCAAAGCAACATTCACTCGTAAACTCAATATTTAGACCAGATGAGGTGCAAAATATGTTTTTTTCTGGGCTGGGACATTGTGATTTACAATAACACTGACGGGTTTTTCGTTGTATACAAGAGAGGGCAGAGGTGTGGCACGCAGATTGGAGCCTTCCCTCAAGTGCTTGTTCTGAATTTAAACTCCTACCTTGTGAGATCTTCTTGCTCCAGTTGGAGATGGGAGACCAGGAGTACGTCCTCTGAAAAATTCCTACTGTTATTAGAAAGTGGATATTTAAAAAGAAACCGTAAATCACCGACGGATTAGACATGCCTGTATCTGATAACCCTGACCCTCTTGTGTAATATCTGCATCCGTGCTAATTATCTGCATACATGTGTCTGAAATCCAGAGGCAATTCAGAGATAGCGCAAAGATTAAACAAACTGAATAGTACAGTGAAAAGAAAATTGCAGTAAATTGGTCTGAGTGGGAAGATTTTGTTATTTTCAATCATTATTACTATTATTTATAGGGTGTGGAAAGCAGAACCATAAGCAACTTTATATGCAGTCATACTTTAAAAAAAAAATTATTTCACTTTGAAAATTCCCTCCACACTAATTTCAGAAACAAATAATCACTTCAAATCACTTTTTAGGAGTTTTGATGAAGTTAGTTGACTGGAAATGGAAAAGCTGAAAACTCATTAAACTACTGCTAAATGCTATGAATATATTTTGATTATTCTTCCAGATTGCTGTTTCTTAAAAACATTACCTTCTTCTTCCTAACAAGAGCACCAAATACCTTCTCCCAATTAATTCTTTAACCACTTCTACTCTAAATTTAATGCAAAGATACTTTATAAAGAGAAAAGATGAATACATGCACTTAGGCTGATGCAATTACATTTGAAGGTTACAGAGAAGTCCAGTGAATCCACCTCCTGCAGCATCTCAAAGTTAAGGTTTATCAAGTGAAAACTGAAAAATTAAGTCAAGCCTTATCATTTCATTTCCTAATATTAAAAAGGGCTGGATCTTTTTTTTTGATGATTAACATCTGGAGTTATGCAAAGTAAGATAAGAGTATTAGAACATCTCACTTCCTTGTATGAAGATCATCTCTTCTCTTCAACAGTATGGAAATGAGGGCCTCCACCCAAATATCCCATTAAGCAGCTGAAGACATTTTGGCCCAAAACCTGCAGATATCAGGATGGAAGCACCTCCCTTGTGTGTTCACCATTGGAAATATGCAGCTGGATCTAAATGGTTACTGGGGAACAGATCATGCTTGCTTTGAAGACTGAAGGTTTGAGGTTGGTGGAATTTTAGGTCTCACAAGAACAAATGCTTAGGTTCTATTCCTCTCCCCCCGTTCTTCCATGATAAATTCAAAGTTTTGCATTGCTTGTGTGGGTTACTGGGCTGACCTGGTGCTACTGAAGCTCATTCTCCTCTGAAGCTCAAACAAATGGTCTCTAAAAGGCCGAGGCACTTTCAGCTTACTGGAAGTGAGTAAAATTTTAACGAATCAAACGGAGTGAAAAAAGGCTCAGCATTCAGCTGAACATGCACCAAGCCTGAAACAACCATGCTGTAACACAAATCAGATTTGTGCCAACCTGCAGGGACTTCCCAGTCATAGAACTCCCTTGGGATTTACCAGTGTAGCGTGGCTGGGGACGTCCAAGCAGCTCAGCTCCTTCCTCCCGCGAGTGACGCTGGAGGAGCGGCGCCCTGAGCATTGACAATTATCCGGCCGGTGTCATTCCAACAAAACAACTGCTTTTTGCCAAGTCTAATCACTCTACTATGCACCTCACCTTCTTGAATGAGAGGTCCTCATTCAAGCATGTAGTTTATTCAAAAACACATGCTGCATTCATTATAGCTGAATATTAACGAACACCTTGAATTCTTGGAGCATTATTAGTATCAGGTCTCTTGGCTGCTGCTAGGACAGAATGCCTTATGGGAAGCTTGATGCCTGGCCAGGACTCAGATTACAAAGCATACACATCTTTCTTTCAATATATTGAAGAAGTCACTCAACCTTACATGTCATCAAAGTACTTCCTAAACATATGTGTTTTCCTGAAACGTTTACATAGGTTTGCAAAGACTCTGGAAAACTCTGACTTTCCTTTTCCAGAAGTTGGAAAACAGGGATTATTCTAATGAAAGTTTTAACAGTTATTAATTGTTTCAAAATATTTTTTTTTCTTAGGCTTTTAGCAGTTTTGATGAAATCCTGTAAGAAAACGTAAAGGGCAAGTTCATAGAAGGACAGATCAGAGCTTAGATTGTGTTGTGTCCTCGTGATCGTGGCAAGTTTTAGTGTATTGCAACCAACTCAGAATTAGCAGCATTTTCCAGGACTCTGAACTTACCCATAGGACAGTTTGCATGACCTTTGCCACTTGAATACTTGAAAACTTCGCAAATTGTTGTGTCTTGCCATATAACTTTCCTGTGGAACAAAAAAAAAAGTTTTTCATATTTATAAAGGCTGTCAAACAGTCATAAGGGGTAAATAAAGTCACAGAGGAAGTCTGAAGTTTTATGATAGCAGAAGGTGGACCACTCAAATACCAGTTCAGCATCCTGCCTCTGAGATCGCTCTGCACATAAATAAATAGGTTGTTCTACACATAAAATAAAACCTCATCTTACTGAGAGAATCAGGAAGACAATATCACACTTCTACAAAGTATTATGTCTTTGGCATCATGTATCGAGTAAGATACAGAAATAAACGTTTCTGTTATTACTCATAAGATACAAAATTTATTATTTATTCTAAAGAGTCATAGACATACATATCTCACACCACCTGGGACCAGGGTTCTCCCCAGTTTCTCTTCCATCCTGTTGCAACTCATTCCACTGGCCTCAAGGACTATCTTGTGCCCTTTGTGAAGATGCCCAGCTGGCCCAACAGTGATCCCTCTGGGGTAGCTGTAACCCTCTGAAATAATGATGGAGAACACTCAAATGAGACAACTCTTGTGTGTCCCTAGAGCAAGGAGACAGCATTTTTGGAGAGTCCAGATGTTCACTGTCATGTAAATTCTGCAGGCAAAAGTCTCTTAACCAATTTCCCGGCGTCACTCCAGAGTTTGCATTGATGCAAAGGGAGTCATTTCACCAACTACAACACATAAAACTGGCAAGGATTTACAAAAATAAAACTGACAAACAGTCCAACTCTGCTATTTAACTGAAACTAGATATAAGTGAGCAGAAGAGATGCTCCTTTAAAGAAACCAACACATGGATTTTGGATAGGATCAGGCACAAATGTCCTTCTGCTTTTATAAATATTGACAAAAGGAAACAGGAAGATAGGTCTGTCCATAAAGAGGAGGTCTATTAACCATAATGCTGCTCTATTCCACTGATAGTTTTATCTTTGTATTAAAACAAAAAGGGTAAGGCTAGATATTACTTTTTTTTACACTGATAGTTCCAAACCTCATAAAATATTAGTATCTCTATTGGCTATAAAAATTAACAGCTCCAGATCCTTCAGTGTTGTGGTCTTCAATTTTATTTTATCACCAGCTTTTCAGCTGTCTGTGTGTGTACGTGTGGGTGTGCACACATGCACACATGTCCCTTCCCTTCTAAGTTGTTTGGCTGTTGCTGAATAGGCTCACAATTGCTCAGTAAGGCTCTATAATAGGGTTTGAAAGTGGCACTCCTGATTCCTTTACATCAGAGGTCACTATTGTACAATGAGATCCTGATAGGAGATAGTGATAATATGATGCAAAAAACCCCAACAAACTAAACCCCCCACCCAAAAAAAAAAAAAAAAGAAAACTCTGGTGTTGTCAGTGGGAATTGTTTTCCAGTTAAATAACTTTCTAGGAGCAAAACTCAAAAATTCTCTGAGGCATCTCAGTCCAAAACTGCCCTTTAAAAAGGTTTCGGAGCCAATGTAAATACTAAACTCAGTATGATGTTTGTATTCACTTACCCAATCTAACTTTTATTAACAATTAATCCATCAAATTTCAATGCCTATAAAATCCTCTGAGTCACAGGCCCCTCTGGAAGCCTGTATCTCGAAAACAAAAATTGCAATTACTGGCATTATCTTTTGATGCAGAATCAAATTTAAATGGGGTTTTACAAACTGGAGAATTATCTGCATTTCTACTGTCTAAAGGCATCAGATTCCCTTAAAGCTCATATACAGGGTAAATACATAGAAACTACAGGAGGCAGCCAGTACATATGGAATGGATAAAGGCCACATAGTTTATTGAACCTTGTGGCCTGCTGATGTAACAAAATAAGCTTTGCAATGAGCAGTCAGATCTTAACATCAGGCCGCTCTTTGCTCGAGTGTAATAGATGATAGCTCTCAGAGGGCCAGATTTGGATCCCCATATTTATCAGGAGTCTTACTTCAGGCTCTGGCCCTCAGTACACTGAATGAGGGATTTAGAAACATTCATTCGTAATATTTTCTCTTCTCTGAGCAAAGTGTGGTGAGAGGCAGCTGGAAGGTTTCATGTTCCAGCAGCTGAGGGGAACGAGATCCTGAGATCCAGGTATATGAAATCTTTCCAGCACTGATGAGTCCTCCTCTTCCAAACAGATAAACAGCTCTTTCTCAGGGTAAAAGCAATTTGGACTGAACTGTCTCATCATTGCAATAACCCCTTGCTGAAATTTTAAACCAACTAGAGGAGCCAAAAAACCGAGCAATGTGTGCCATTGCCTTTACCTGCCAGCAGCAAGGCCTCCATCATTCCTGAGAGATACTGAATTTTCTGTTGTTTTTTTCTTTTTCCTTTACTTAAACTTATCCTTCCCAGCATTTAAAGTCTAGTCACTATGAGATCATTAGCAATGAAATCAGCCCACGAGGGTCTGGGGAAAGGATAAGGGAGAAAGTTCTTGCACACCTTAAATCTGGAAATATCCCAAATGCTGATGCAGACCCCAGCACAGCAAGGGTTTGAGGGAAAGTCTAAAGGTATCTCAAGAAGCCAAAGAGTTGTTCCTGTGTGTTTGGGGACTGTCACCTCTGTAGAGGAGAGAATTCAGCCTCTGAGGGTACAATCCCAATGCTTGTGCCCCAAAGAAGCCTCTTCTGTTCTCCATGTATCTCCACAGAGACTCTCCTGATTAAAAACTGTGGCTGTGGCAGAGTTTGGGCTCATAAGGACTGCTCACTTGCTGGTAACATATCTATTAAAATACAGACTTAGTTGCTTGAGGAGACATTTTTTGACTGGAGACTATGGAGTTGTGAGAAGACTGAGTGACTATTTACTCTTCTGCATTTCCAGCAGCTCTCCCTGAATGCTTTTCTTTCTTTGCTTATTTCCACACTTCTGCTGGGAATTAATTTCAAACCCCAGTGCCTAGGAAAAATATATGTTGAGAGGACCCTCTGGAGAAATATTATTACATTCCAGCATCTCAGAGGTGTATCGTGTATCCTTTCCCCAGGAGGCACCTACATCCTCCCAGACACTCCAAAAGTGTGGTTTAATGTCATTCTTGCTATACAAATCTTTTTACAACTGTGCATTCATTAAACATCCATCTTCTCTTCAGTGAAGAACAGTCATAATTCCTAACTTGTTCCTGCTCTTGAAGTGCACTTCTGGTTCACCAGACCACAGTCATACATCCATACTGCTCCCTGAAACAAAGTGCCTAAGCCACAGGAGAAATTAAATATAAGTATGCACGAATCCAGCTACAAAGAGCATATTTTAACGTCCTGTTTTCAGAAAAATGCAGGGAATGAGAAGTACATTCCAAGACTGTGCACAAACTGAAAGCTCTGAAAAGCTTACAAACACTGAAAATGACATAGATGGCTCTTGTGTAGATAACACCAGGAGAGAAAGGACAGCTGCTCACCGGCTGTCGCCCAAGGTAAGCACTGCTGAAGGAAGGGGATTCCCAGTCCTGGCAGCCAAGGAAATACAGTGAGTCAAACGAGATCTAATGCAGCTCAGTAGTTCAAGCATGTCAGTCTCAAGCCCAGATGAGAAAGAAGGGGGTCATGGTCACCAATGGCATAAGCAGATAAAAAGGTCCAACAGCAGCATGGAGATGTGCCCTCACCCCGAGCAAACAGAGGAAGGTCACAGCTCACAGCTCTCCTGCAGCTCGCAGGAAAGCTGCCTCAGTGCCCTAGTCTGGCACAGAAACCACTGAAGTCCTGTTGAAAAGACTATTTCCTTGTGGTATTCTCCAAATTACCTCCAAAACATTCCTCCCATCCTGATAAACTAAGAAAATAATTTGATCTTTTGCTTACAAAGACAGAAGAGAAGCAAACATTCACAATACAATAATGTGTTGATTCACAAATAATGGAAACTAGAAACTTGAGCTCATTTTCCACCTCCTTAACATTTTCTGCATTGTGTGGGTAGCAGTCAAGAGCCAATTGTTCCTAAGGTCACTGTATCTGTTTTGGTTTAGGAGATGAGACTTTAACACTTCAGGATCAACTTTTTTTTTTTTTTTTATCCAATAACATATGACCTATGGAAATGTTTCCCTAGGAACTGTTGAGATACACACGCAGACTGATCATAAAGCTTTCATAAGAGCTTGTGGTCTAACCACGGGGAGCATTGGTTCAGTCCTGATTACCTTTCATCTTTCAAAGGTTAATACACTTCATTCCAGTTTGCTCATTATGCTGTGGACCTCTTAAAGAAAAGTCTGAAAGCAAAGGTCCTTTGTGATTCTTGCTCCTAGAATGTAATTTTCCACGGGCAGATCTCGGCATAGTTCTTCACATGAGAGAAATGAAGATTTATCCTCAAGGAACAGTTCTGTAAGAGAATACTCAACACTTGAAGTCATAGAATTATATATTTTAGTTTAAAAAATCTGAATCTCCATACAATAGTTCTTACAAAAACGAGGTTATATATTTGCCACAGAGCCCTGTGGTGACACATTCCCTATTAAGTCCTTGTTCTGTGTCCTGGTCTCTATTTCCATGGTTCCCTCAAATTTGCATTTCACTGATGCACTCTGGGATCCTTCTGTTGAAGCTACTACTGAAATGTTAAAATAGTTTCATAGTCTTAATTGAATATATTTTTACCATTAAAGGACAGAAATTATATGAGAAGTTTTCAGCCTAACGCATAAGAAAACAATTATTTAGATAAAGGAGATCTGCACAGCTTATTTATTTCTTGCTCTTCAACCTATTACATGACATCATTTTAATATAAAAGAACTTTGTAATTATGATGCCTTTACTGATTATTCTTTGTTGTACACCACTGGATCTTCCTAATCTGAGCACAGAGATCTTTTTACAGATTTTATACTCACACCTTAATGAAGTCCCATGAAAAGCCTTTCAACCTTCCCAACCCCTTTACTTTGCTTCAGTGTGCTCAGGACAGCATTTTCTGTCGTTTCCACATTTTAAGCTTTAATCTTTGCCTAGAGGGCAGCAAAACAGCATCTCCCGAGGACTCCAATACCTAAATTTCCTTCCCTTATTCAACGAAGGACCACAGCCTCTTCTTCAGTGTTTCTAACCCCGTGCTGGAAGGTACAGCCAAAACATAACCAATCTTGGCCGGTGTGGCTTGGCGCGGGCGTGGTGTGGTGAGCCCCGGCTGTCTCCCCACTGACCTAACAAACCAAGCTGGGACCTGCCAGGAAAGAGCCTCCACTAGCCATCCCTGAAGGGTTTTGTCAACCCTGCTGCCAGCGACCCACCAGCTATGAGGTAGTGTCTCACAGGCTGCTGGGCTCGAGATTGCAGGACTAACTCAATTATTTAATGATGGGGGAGACGTTACTGCTGAGACTAGAACTTGCAGCTCTAGTTTCTGGGCCTAAGTGGGGACTGTGAGGAAATGCTGGAAGCAAGACAAGCACACACAACTGTTCAGTTGCAAAACCTAAATGCCTGGAAGATTTTCTTCCAGTGAGGTAGGCGGCTGAGACGCTGCTTCGTGGATCAACAGTCACCTGGCTAGTGGAATGAGAATGTAGATAGGCAAGCAGTCTGGCTGCTCTTTTCAGTTTAACCAAAAAAAAAAAAAAATAATTACATAAATTCAAAACCAAACAACATCCAGAAATATCTCTCCAGATCTCTTAAAGCTCTGAGGAAAGGCACATGCCCAGTGGGACTTACCCCTTCATTGCCCCCCCGAAGTATTCGAATTCCACAAGAAAAAGCAGTTGAAGCAGCAGTGAAGTATTTCCTAGATTAGTGCAGATAACACCGAAGTTGAAAATGCTGGAGTCAATGGGAACAGGAATGTTCTCAGTAAAGAAAAACATCTGAATAACTGAGCAGCAAGGCTAATAAATCTGGGTTCTCCTGGTTTTTTGTGTCTTCACTGGCTCCTCTGCTGTCTCATGGAGGCTCCTGCTGTAGATTCATTCATCAGAGAAGGTTAGATTGGGGTATTTCCCTTCTTCCTCTCTGTCTTATTTTCATAAACCAGTATAGGCACATTTTCCTCTTTTTTGTCTTATGTTGAAATTTACCAAAAGGATTAAAAGTTAGCCAGGGAAGATAAAAAAATGGACAGAAAAAGATTAAGATAATAGTCTCTCCCCTCTAGAAAATGAGAAAATGTGCCAGAAAAGAAAGTAATTACAATTCAAGTTAGCTATTTGGAGATGCGAGGGCAGAACACATGCAGGAGTGTCATCCCCTCAGTATTTGGAATTACTTAATCTTGCTGGGAGAGAGTAACAAAAATAATAATAATAAAGACTCACAGCCAGGGTCAGTCCCTAGCAGAAATTCACAAGTGTTTTCAAGGGATAACCTCTGCTTGCAGCCAGAACAGAGCAACAACTTTCTATATAGCACTGCCTCTGTCCTGTTTCTGTGCCCAGGTCTGGCTATGGTGAGCCACAAACCATTTTGCTTTTCTTTGTGGATGGCTGAACCCCCTCAGAAAGCGCCAAAAGCTGTTGCAAACCTCAACCAAAATTTGCTGGAATTTGAAATTTGCCTGAACTGGTTTGCCTGGGCTCTCTGCTTACTCTGATACTCTGAATTCACGGCACACTCATACCCACACTCCAAGGTTGATCTGAATCAAACACAACCTTCCCTTTTATCTCTGGTGAAAACAGAGAAGCAGAGCAAGATGGCTTGTAAAAAGCATTTTATATGCAAGACAGATTAGAACATTAGTGGCGTAATAAAGTAAATAAGATGGCAATTGACCTGAGACATGTGGGGTTTACCCCAATTTTTTGTTTATAGTTGAAGGTCGTAAGCTATACAAACCTCTATTGATCAGAGTCCTCTTTGTTTAAACAGAACCTACTGTATTTATTTGTGCTGTTCCTCTAAAGTCAAACAAAAGGGGACAGTTTTAAGTAAATCTCTGCATGACACTGCTGCCATGTGGTTCATTCACTCAGTATACAGATGTTTTCAATCTGTACAGTTTGTCTTTCATATCCATATGAGATGAAGCAGGCTTGATTTAGGCTGGGAATGATGCCAAAGAGAGAAGATACATCATTAACCCTTAATAAACGACTTATGAAGCATCCCTGGTTTATTCATTAAAAGGACTCCATGAAGGATTACCATAACACCTTATGAGTGGTAAGAACCCCTTATTTGTCCATAATATTATGCGACATGTATTTATATTGAAAACAAAATGCTTGGTGTGGGAGATCCTCCCCTTTCATTCCCTTGCCCACTAATGTACAGGCTAAAAATAAGCATCTACTTAAATTCAGCATTCAACAAAAATTGACAAGAACTAGAAAGACAGAATTAATCTGGGTTTTGCTTTGCCAGTGTCCTGGGCATCACACAAGTCTTTACAGAATCGATTCTGGCTTTACCACCTTAGTACCTACTACATGCATGTATTTAGTACACAGTGTAGGCATTAACCCAGTACATACTGTATAGAAGAGACAAAATGGTGCCTCTTATTACACCTGTGTGGAACTGAGACAGCAGATTAAGAGACTTTCCCAAGGTCACAGGAGAAGGATGTAGCAGAGCCAAGTTGCCCCAAAATGCAGCCCAGGGAGTTCCTCACACGACCAGCCAGCCTATGTTGTGCCCACTCTGCTTTCCTCAACATCCCTCTCTCCTAACAATTACAGCTCTTGAAAAATAGTAGATGTGTGTTATAGACAGCACTGGGCTTGCACTGGATACAGGGATATTAGAAGCAGCTACTGGCTTGGAAACAATTGGGAAAAAAAGGACACAGCTTTTTCTTCAGACAGTTTACAGGGTTTGCATGCTGAGTCTATTCTTACTGTATTATTCGGCAAACAATCTGTTGCATCACTACAAAGAAGAAACTGCTGATCTAATGCAACTAATAGACAATCTCATTCAATCAGTTTCTTCCTTTATTAAAACATGCAAAACCCAGTAGTGAGTTTAAACCCGCTGTGCCAACAGCAACATCTCTTGATTTTAGCAGGGAGCAGTGTGGCTTGGCAAATAAAATTTAAAAAAAAATAAAAAAAATCAGAATAATTTGTTTTTTCCTTCTACTCCAGCTCAGTTTGAAGGCAGAAATCCACCTCACTGCTTAGCTTAAAGAATTCAGAGTTGAAGGCCACTGCTCAGATATGTGGGTTGAAAAGCCTGCTCCCTGCTACAGAGCTGTGTCCCTATAGATTTTATGGCCAGTCCTGTGCAGTTAGCCTATGAAGTTGGAAGATATTCTTCCCCCTTTTCAGGTTCTGTTTGAAGAAGGGGCTATACATAGTCACATGTATGTTCAATTATTCATTTTCCAGGAGGTGTTTGAGTCAGGGAGAGCAGGCTCAGCACATATCATAAAAATACTTCTGCTCCCTACTCTCAAGATCTGCACTACAGGTCAAACAAGCTACATTCAGTCATGGGACATTAAGTCCCTGGATCTTGAACTCCAGCTGACTGCCTCACCCAAGCTTTTGGGCTAAGCAAGCATCTCCCCAGCCTAGAAGTTAAGTGAAGAAGTCAGTGGGTCAGGCTTCTCTTAACCCTGCTGCCAAGAGAGCCCGTCTCAGGACAGCTTTTGCACAGCCCAGACCCTCCCCAGACACTGCACAAGCGAGGAATCAGTCAAATGCAATTTTTTTCCACCTCCTTTCCTACCATAAAAACCCACTCCCCTCAGCACTAATCCCAGTGCAGGAGACACAACCCGTTTCTAGCTGACCAGGGGGAAGAGCTGAACTCACAGCTGGCCCAGCCCAGCTCCCCACACAGCCGGTGCACACAGCTGGAGCCCTGGCTCAGCCCTCTTTAACCCCCTACACCGTGGCCAGAGGTGACCCCCATCAGGGGGCAGAGAGAGGGAATTGGGGTGCCCAGGTTGGGAAAGCGCCTGTCAGGCTGCCATGGGACTGGTTAAACACCCCCCCCCCATTTAATTGCAGGTGCTGAGCACGGGGTGTGCGTGCTGCTGCTTCTCCTAGGGCAGAGCTCCAGCTTCCCTGCCTGGCGTGTCCCCAGCTTTGCTCATGCTCATGGCCTCTCTGGGGCATGAGGAGTTCTGAATTTGCAGCTGGGTGGGAGCCTCAGCCCCTTGCAAAGCCAAAAGCTCAAATAGCACAAAATTGCAGAATTGTTTGGGTTGGAAGGAACCTTAAAGATCATCTAGTTCTGACCTCCCCACCATGGGCAGGGACACCTTCCACTGGACCAGCATGCTCAGGGCCCCATCCAATCTGGCCTTGAAACACTTCTATCCACAACTGGTCATGATCAAGAGGTTCACAGGACAGTGATGTGTGAGAACTGGGAATAACCCCAAACTGAAGGCGGGCAGTTGAAAAGCTGGTCTGTGAGGAAGGGCCCTGACCATTGGGCCGTGATATGAAACAGGACAGTCATCATCTCCATGTGAATGTCTGGAAAGGTCTTGAAAGTCTTGGACTCTGCTCTGTTCCTTAGAGGAACAGTTTTGGAAACTCCTGCCAGGGAGTAACCAGCATCTGTATACCAAGTGTTCTCCATGTGAAAATGTCTGACGAAATAGGGGGAATCACAAACAAAATCAAGTGAAACACAAATTATTTTCTTCAAGTCACAAACCAAGTTAAGGGAAAAATCAGCCCAGAGCCCAAGTCCTCTGGTTCCAAGTCTATGCATGAGCTCTCACTACCCCAGCTCTGCAGCCCACAGTCATATGGAACAAACCTTTCTAGAGAGATAAATTCCTCTTAAAAAAAAAAGAATAAGAAAAGCAGACTATTTTATCCATGGTACTTTAACAGAAAGCTTCTTCAGTGAGACTATTTTAAAACAAATTACTTATTAAAAATGGGGCAAGAATAGGGAATTTAGTGGGAGAGAGGGAGCTACGGTTAGTAGCCCCTTTTTAGGTTTTAAACCAAACCAGAGACAACAGTCAAACTTGGGACAATCCTGGGTAAACCACAAGAGATGGCAGCACTTCTCATCATCCTAAAACAACAACGTTTTTCCAAGTTTTTTCAATCAAAAATGCTAGTAAGGCCACCCTGGAATTTGCTACCATTTTTCCTTACCCAAAGCTATTTTTCAACAGAAGTATTGAGTTTACATATTAATACACCACTAAAAACAGGATGAAGAGATTGGAATGCTGGAGTTACTGATTTGTTTGGGATTTTCTAAGAAAAAATAAAATAATTCTTTTCCACCAGTTTTCTTTATTTTTTTCTTTCTTTTCCTTTTTCCCATTAAGTGACTGTTTCAAATTAATACAAAGAGGATGCAGCATTTCTTGGGTTTTATTTTATGGGTTTTCCCAGCATATGGAATCTTTTTAAACATGAGAAGCTGTGGGTAATATGTTATTATATGCATATTTTAAGTTAACCATTCTTTATATCTTTCTTAAAAGAAAAGATTTATCATGTTTATGTCTGAGAAATATGTTTATTTGGAAGATTTACTCCAACTCTACTTATTTCCTTTACAGGGATGGCAACTGGAAAACTATACTAGCATTTTTTATAATTAAAATTAGGGTGTAGCAGAACGTAATCATTGCTTGTTGCTTTTCTAGATCACAGAAGCTTTCTGTAAATCAGACTTGACAGGTTTAAAATGTTATTTTCTGAGCTTTGTTCCTTTGCCAGTAAGGCCATTTTTAGGGTGGTGACAGAAATCCTGACCTGTAATGCCAGTGAGCCCATTGGCATATCTGAGAGATCACAGGAACCCACATTCCCAAAAGTGGCTCCTGAACTGAAATGCAGCTTTTGGGGAGAAGGTGAAGGGGAAAAGGAACAAGGGGAGGATAAACAAACACCAAACTGGCAGAAGGTGATGGCCATTGAAAGATCCAGATCTCCCAGGAGCTGCTGAGCACTGCTGGGTGAGCTGAGAAGAGTGAAAGCAGTCGAAATCAGCACCCACAGAAAGAAAATATGAAGAAAATGTGTACATGACCCTGTTCACCTCTCCTTAAAACAGATGTCAGAACAGGAGGTATTTCTGGGCTGCCATGGGCATTAACAAACATTTCTGAAAGCTTCACTAGTGACACTTTGTCTGTATCCCATGTCAGCCATAGGCAGTATCCATAAACCTGTGGAAACATTTCCTGAATCTAGCACTTCAGCTGATACCACTGAAATCTAAGTACACAGTTAACTTCCCTCCTTCCCCCCAACCACAGTACTAAGATAAGTCATAACTCCCAAAGTGGATTTCACCAAATACAGCTAAAAATTTACATTAAACTGACAGAAACTAAAGAGAAAAGTAGTTTTACATAAGAATTGCCTGTTGTAACGAAAATTTCATTTTTTGGCTCAGGAAGGACATTTTAATTACTTGGAGAAAATTATATGAAGTTGTTACTAAGTGATAACTGGCGTGGCAGGTTTTTGGATTCCAATTGGCATGACTTTAGGATTTTGTCTAGGTACGTGTTTAGTGTTCCTGTGTGTCAGAACTGGCAATTCATGCTGAATGTAACATTTATCTTTCCTCTGTGCTGTAATTCAGCATTGATCTGGGATTGCATCGGAGGGTGACAACAAGCTAACAAGGAAGGCTCTGATCCCTCCTCACAGAGACTGCCCCTTCCCACACTGCCTGACCCTCAGGGCAAACCACAGAATATCCTGAGTTGGAATGGACCCACAAGGATCATCAAGTCCAACTCCTGGCCCTGCACAAGACAGCCCCAAAAATCACACCATATGCCTGAGAACACTGTCCAAACACTTCAAAGATGTAATTCAATTCCAAATTGCTCTAGGAAACAGTGTGATCACGTTCCCCAAGGAAAGAAGTGATACTGGAAAAAAAAGGGGGGAAATTATATGAGCTCCTGAGGTTGATGCCGGGTGGCAGAACCAGGAAAGCTGATGTCTGTGGGGGGGTGACAGGTAAGAGGTGGAGCCTCCAACATGGAGGGCTCCAAATTCAGCAACTTCTAAGCATCCAGCTGGCCTGTGGGAGCCATGTGACAAGCTAACTGACACCCAGCTAAACCTAGATTTGCTTTTCCAGACCTTGCTCTGGATCACTTGTCCAACAGAGAAAAGCGAGTGGGTCTAACGAGCAGCCTTGGTGTTACCGCCAGTTCTGCACAGGCTCTCACACCACCTTCATTTCACAGTGTCACCACCTCACAGGATGTCCTCAGGAGGTGACTCTATGGATGAGGACTCCCCTGTTTTGCTGTTTCAAAGGCAAAGGAGGCTCAGCAGTGGGGCAGTGGGTGTCACCAAACCCGACTGCAACATCAGGCTAAGGCAACACAGACATACTCACCCTCTGTTTGACGTTCCCAGCTCAGCCACCCAAGGACAGGGGAGAGGTGAAGGGCCTGCCTGTGTCTTCTTCCTGAGCAGAGCATGTGAGGAAGTGGAAAGCACTGTAGAAGTGTCAGACCAACCCCATCAGAAGGGGCTGGGACTGGCCAGACCTCCATGAATCAAGAGCCTGTAAGGAAGATCATAGACAACAGTTTCTTTCTGTGCCTCACTTTGTATCCACTTGAAGAGCCTTTGTTGCTCAACAGTTTGTACATCCATTTATTTATTTTTTTTCCCACAGCTGTCAAACCACATTGATTTTCAGTCATTTTAACCTGGGTAGGATCAGCAAACCTAGTCTCCCAGGTGAAAAGCCAGGCCTGCAAGGAAACGACTCAAGTTGGCTGAATTATCCGATTCTTCTAAGACACAAAGAATTTGTTTGCTTTGCTTATGAGAGCCGAGGGAGGAATGGCACAGAAGGCTAAATCCTCAACATCCCCCTGGTACATACTTCACGCTTTGCTATCGATGCAGGCAGAAATGTTTCCAGGGCTTACGACTCAGTTGGCAGTGTCTTTTCAGGAAAAGACCTCTATGGAGCAAGCTCGTGTCTGAATTGCATCTCAGCCCTAGGGAAGATGGTTTCTTCAGTTCCCCTTCAAGGTCAGTTGTGGGGTAACATATGTTATTCGTCTCTCAGTCTTGCTAACAGAAAATCTGACTGAGTGACATGTGGAAACTGGGAAATGAAAATAAACAAAATGAATAAACACATTTAAAGGGCTTGGGGGGAGATAGAATCCTGACCCGCGTGTAACGTCCTTACCAACGGGACAATGCTAAATGAAATTTGGGATTTGCATCTTGATGGGTATGGTAAATTTGAACTCTACATGACTCCAGTGCATCTGGTAAGCAAACAGAGACACTTTTATTACAGATGTACAGCATGGAGTCAGTGTAAGCTCTGGGAACCAATGAGCTCGTTGCATTTGTGAATAGCACGTTGGAGGTTTTTTGTTCTTTTGTTTAGACGTTCCTTTTAATAATTACTATAGAGCCAGGTCTTGCAGAAATTAGGATGTTTAAATGCTGTATGGTGTTTCAGCCCTTCTTTAACATGCCATAGAGGATAAGTTCATAAAGGCTCTGTGTTCCCAGCTCTGCCTCTTCTCACACTCCAGCCACTCATTTATCCAGAGCTGGCCAGGCACAGCTGTGAAGCCCACCCTGAGTCCTGAAAAGGGGAGATGCAGCCTTGACTGTCCAAGAGGAGCCCTTTCTGCTCCTGCTTGATGATTCCTCTCCAGGACAGCGTGGGCACGAGTTTCAGTGCAGCCTCAGTTATTCCTGCTGGGGATCTGCCCTTAGTCAGCACAGCCCGGGGACACGTCAGCAAAACCCAGATGGCTGTCTCAGGTACCCAGCACCTTAAAGGATGTTGTTGATGTTATCTGTGTTTTGTGCTAATATCTGGGTGGCTGTAGCTGAAACAGTTGTACATTCTAGACATTCAGGGCTGCTCTTTCCTTCATGGTAGCAGCTGAAACCAGAGACCCTGGTAGCACTGCAGCCCTGCTCCAGCAGCTCTCATCTGCACAGTCATGTTTGCCACTCCAGCAATGGTAAAGAGTTCCCTCACCAAAGCTTCAGCACACCCACTTCTTTCCTAAGATTTGGCTAAAGATCAGAGCAGATTGGTTATAATAGCATTTGGCAGCAAAAGTCTACCAAGCAACCTGGCCTGAGCAGCTGAAAGAAAAGCATTGAAGCAAAGTATGAGAGATGATTAAAAGAGACTCCAGAAGGAAATTTCTGGGCATTCCTTGCAACCACCATATCCTTGGATTTCTATTTTTGCCTCACTCCCCTGTGTAACACTTTCATTCCTCCTTCTTTCTTTTTCTTACAATTAACAAGGGAGAGGGGTGAATTGTGAAGTCAGGTTATGAGCATCTGCCTGAGCCTGTGTGTGTGCACAGGCACGCGGGCACAGGAGAGAAACTGGCAGTGCTGCCAAAAAGAAGAGCTAGAGCCAGGCTAGTGAAAAGAAGTAAAAGTGAAGATAGTAAGGTATAGGGAAAGTGGGTGAAAAAGTAGAAAAATTATTATACCGGTTTCTCTTAACCAGCTGGTATAGCTGCTCTGCTGGTGAAAACATAGAGGCTTTCGGGTATTACAACTAAACTGAATTACAGAACATCACAAAGAAAGGTGTTTAGCATTTTCTATGGGAGCACTGATGCTGGAACTGAAGAGCATTCGAGCCAGAAGTAAAACCCAAAGCCTTTGCTCTGGTTACATATGTAAGAGCATGAGACAGGCCTGGGCTTCCCAGGAGGGGGAGGATACAAGTGTCAAATCTAGGACAAGGAACTCCTCTTCAGGAAGTCCTGAGGATTGATCACTGTTACAAGCTTCCTGATGGACAAGATTCCGTTTCTGAAGATCCCATGGCTACGGATGTGCTCCCTGAAAAGCAGGTTTCACAGTGCAACTTGCATCACAGGGCCAGGCCCTGGACCTACATCAAAGCCTTCACCTCATGAGTCGCTGCAGACATCAAGATGTGCTGCCTGCTCTGATCTGTGCAGCACCAGCTCTGCCCATGCTGGGCTGGGTACCACACCTCACACCACCCTGGTGATGCCACCGGCACCGCAGGAAATAGCCCTGGCTCTGAGTAACAGAGGGCTCGGCCATCAGCCTGAGCTGGAAAGCAAACCAGGCAGATTTTCTACCAAATTATTTCTGGGCTTTTTAACGCTGGTCTGCTGCAGCATATTCACGTGGAATTCATTAGCACGTCCCTTCTGCTAATCCTCCCTGGGTTTAATACAACAGCATACATTGATTTTTCCTGTCCTCTAGGACAGCTGTGTCAAGTCAGAAGCATGTGCTTTGGGACAGGCTGGACCCAGGAAGCTTGGTCCTTGAGAGATTAGAGAAATCAGGGCTCTGAATGTTCACTTGGATGTTCAGGTACAGTGAACTTATATTATGATTCAAAGGAAAAATTCTGCCTCCTGAGACCCTTCACCCATGCCACATCCTACTTTAAATACCAAGATCCACCACTGTTATTCCAAAGAGACTGTCAGCCAGATCCAATACTCTGATCTAAACCATAAAACAAGAGAGAACAGGCTCCAAATTTAAAGACACCCCCTAACACACACAAACCAGTAAGATGTCTTTAGAGTTCACCAAACAAGACATCCACTTCACCACCCCACAAACCCCCCAAGAGCTGGGAGGTGGTTCTGCAAGTTTGCTGCTGACAGTCTCAGCAGTTGAAGGAGAAAAAGATTCTCCTTCTTCTGCCAGCTTGAAACTGAGCCCTGTCCAAACAGCTTGGCTCCAAGGCAGCCACCTAATGATTCCCAGGCTTAGTTCAACATCTTTATCCCTCTAAATACCATATGAATTGGGACAGATTCAGTGGTTTTTCTGGACTACCATCACAAATAAACACAGGACACTCCAGGAAGATAAAGGTGGGGGCCATCTGCTGCACGATCAGAGGAGCCCAAACCACCAAAGCAATCACAAACACGTGAACATCACTTCTTTAAAATGCTGGCATTGTGGCACCAGTTACGTGGTCCAACCCCCCCAGCACTGCCAAAACACTGTGATATCACGTCAGGAGCCACCCCGTGTACTCCTGGCCTCATCCTGGACCCACAATGCCACTCAAACACACAGCAAAGCCCTGTTGCCACTGAGAACCGTGGGGTGGCAATGGGGGCCGCAGTCCCTGAGGGGCAGGGCAGCCTCGGAGAAGGGATATGGGAGAGGGGAAGAGATGGCAATCATACCTGGTAGAGGTTTAGGGAATAGAAGGAATGACGTGAGCAATAGGAAGCAGACTTACCTCACCTTTCCAAGCTTGATCAGACTTGCATGGAGAGCTGTGCAATTAATTTCTCCATCTCTTTAGATGTTAAGTACCCGGTTGCATTCAGCACCGAGAGACAGCCAAGAGCGGATGTAAAGGTGTATGTACAAGTGTGGATATGTGGAGCTCTCACACTTTCTGGGAAACTTTATTAATATTAAAATCTAGAACCTCTGTTGTGCCCTAGTAATTCCCACCAGCTGGGAATTTCATTCTAAACTTAGACATTAATCTCCAAGCCCATGTGCCCTGTACTGCCAGGTGCTGTCATTGACAGTGGTGGAGAATCTGCCCACTTTTTATTGTTTGTAAGACATAATTTATTATACAAAACATTGCTTTGGACATAAAATTTTCACTAGAGCTTATTTTGTAATAAATCATTTGTGTAGTAAGCCACACTTCCCAATTTGAAAATTTACCCTACATGCTGCTTTTTTTTTTGTGTGAATATATTCGTTTTTTCAGAATGATCAGGTGTGTAATGTTAGGTATAATTCCTTCTTCCACCTATCCTATGGGATGGTTGAAGTAAAAATAATTTTGACGTCAAATTATGGAACAGGTTATGTTTCTGGTCCATAATTGTATTTGCAAACTCAAGTTCTTAAAGTTGGGCACCTAAGTCTGTATTTAAGCATAAAATGAAAAAAAAATTGTTTGACAAAAGTGTTATCTATCTGCTTTTCTGTCATTTTCAGGAAAGACAAAGCATTCAGGAGAAAGATTTCTAAGAATAATATTTTAAAATTTCCATGAATTTCAGCGTCTCTTCAAATAACAGATGATTATTGTTATTACTACTACTATGGTAATCTCATAATATCCATGTTGAGTTATTTCTCATTGCCAGAATTTGCATCTTGGATCTGGGCTAAAAATCATTAAACTAATAATCATGGGCTCAGCCTGCAAGGTTCTGGTGCCTGTCCCCCTTGCAGCCCAGCTTCACACTCTGTCCATGTGCTGGTAGATAATCCAGCTTCTGGGAGCTGACTCCCTCTTTATCATAATGTGACGCTGGCCTGCAAAGTTCAAGGTAAGGCCATTGTGCCTTGAGTCTATTTTTATTGTTCAAAACACTGGATGGAACTTAATGATTTTTTCCATCTGCCAACCATTTTGACTAATTGAACCCTCTGGAGCCAGGAGTCAAGGTTTCCCAATGTAAACCAGACCCTGGAACTCGGCATTAGCAGAAATGTTGAAAACTCATGAAGGAATTTTTGGTTCTGAGGTTTGGTTCTGTTTTCCAGAGTCTGACCAGGATTCACAAGAAACCCAAACCCTCTCCTGCATATACATTTTTTTAGGTTCTTTCAGTGTCTCAAATTTTCCAGGCACTAAAACTTCCCATTACCAAAACAGACAAAAAAAAACAACCTTGAAGGATATAACTTAAAGCCACATAAGTATGGAAATTCCCAGCAAAGGCTCAGACTTCCATTATTTTGGCAAAAACAGGGCATATTTGGGCAGCATTAGAAATGAAACATAACTTAATACCAGAGGGTTTCCTGATAAGTGCTCTGTACTGAAGGTCGGATTGTTGACACATCCACAGTATATTTTAATGATATTTTCACAAATATTTTTCTCCTTAAGAGGGTATCTACTGTAGTCCATAAATTCCATCGTATCTTTTGTCTGTTGGATGACCCATAAATAAGTTTCCAACTGCAATAACAGTCCATCTCTGATTTTAGCTCAGAACGTGAAAATCTTGGGATTAGCAACTCTTCCAGCAGCAGGAGATCACCAAGGGCTGAAAGGTAAGAGACACTATTTTCCAGCAGTGACTTGTAACATACCCCCAGTGAGATGAGGCAGTGAGGCCTAAATGGGTGGCTTGTGCCTCTTAGTTTCAGCTTTGTATTTGCCTTGATTCAGTTCTTTTCAGAACATGGTATAATTAAGGTGGCATTCCCATGCTGATGACTCCTGCTTCATTCATCTCAGCCTCTTCTGCTGTTGATGTCTCTTTCCTCAGCTTGCCACTGCCATTAATGATATGCCACCAGCATTAATGATGTGCCACTAGAGATGTTTCCTCTGTTTTTCCTGCCTCTGCAGCGTGGCCATTAGGAAGCAGAAGATCCGACGGCTTCTACCACCACGTTCGTTCCCTTTGACAGAAAACTCATTTTACAGCAGAGCTGAGATACTTTGGAAATGCTTCACAGAAATCAGGGACCTGTCTGAAATTCTACACTGGAGGCAAACGAAAATTTTTAATAGATCTGAGTCTTAGTTCCGCTAATTTCAATGGTTCGTTTCGCTGTTCTGGCAGTCAGGATCCATTAGTGGAACAGAAGGAGAAGCATGTATAATGCATGTACAGCAACCACATTCTAATCTCAAATTTCTTTTTTCTTTTAAGTTCTTATTTTTTAAAATAAATATATAATGAGTTACTGACAGTACTTAACAATATCTTATACTAGACACCGTAATACCCCCAAATAAATACTTAATTTCTGCTTTCCTGCAACTTCACTGGGATTACATCATGTCAGATTACTCTAAGTCTGCTTTAACCCAGTTTGAAAACACTAGTTATTCAAAGATCTTTACAATTCTTAATTTCATTCCTTGAAATACCTTTTCTTTTGCTTCCTTTATACAGTTTTTTGAGCCTGTGAAGGCCAGAGAGTTGAAATCAGAACAAGCCTGAGAGGGGGGAAGCTGGGAAAGCAGAAATGCTGTTCAGTTGACAACAGAGCTGCCTCCCTTCCTCACCCACTGGACAGCAGCACCTTGTTCTGCTGTCACAGAATCACAGAATCATAGGATGGTTTGGGTTGGAAGGGACCTTAAAGATCATATAGTTCCAGACCCCCTGCCATGGGCAGGGATGCCCCACACTAGATCAGGTTCCTCAGGGATCCATCCAACCTGCACCTAATTCAATCTATGGACACTTTGACAGGGCAGCAAACACACCAGTAGTTTTTGTGATGTATTAAAGTATCTAAGGAGAACGACATGGCCATCATGAATTCAATTCCAGAGGGTCCTTACCATGAGATAGCATGTGGTTTGATCTATTGGCCTGCTTGGGGATCAGGAGCACTGAGTAAGAAGGGAGGTGTGCAGTACCTTTATCCACCCAGCAAAGTCATTAACATGTGCTCCCTACCATGAATTAAATTAGTTTAGATTCTCCTGACGATGCAAATAAACTCATGAAGCATAGCTCTATGGGGCTGCAAACTAACCCATTTGAAAAGACTTTCACTGCTTTTGTTTATCATTTCATATGATAAACAGCTACTTCCCCAAATTATCAGGAAAAAGAAATTTTAACCATTCAGCAAATAACAAAAATTGTGCTTTAATGATAAATAAAAAGTCACAAAGCTCAGCATGTTCTGCTGAGAACCATTAATGAGGGAAGTTGGTGAGGCCTGTGAATGTACCTTCCCTTTCTGTTTTCCATTTGCAATCCATATATTTGAACAAAACATAGTTTCCTTATATAAAAATCAGAAAAGAAAAGCCTAGATTTTGAGGTTCATTGTCTTTCAGATGCTGCCTGAACTTCTGTTGTGCTCTTCTGCGAAGTTGAAGGGACTGAGCTCCTCATCCCACCGTGTTTCTCTGAAAATCAGGACAATAATGATGACATTAAATATTGTTGCCTTTGACTTTCCTTCCTTCGTAAATATCGTAAAACCCAACTGTTAAAATAGCCTTCCTGTGGTAGGAAGCACCTTATCTTGTACTTTTGTGTCACTGTAACATCCTCATATGCTGCTCTGAACTTTGCTGCTGCTCCCAATTAAAATCAAAACAAAACAAAAAACCCTTGATAATACTTTGTTGGAAAAGGATTTAAACAATATCCTGCTTATTGCAGAAAACCAACACGGTGTGTTCCTAAAGTGTAGAAAATAGGATGCAGAGACTTATGGTCACAATGAAGCCCACAAAGTGTCCTTCCCTTACCTCTGCCTTCTGATCCCATCCTTGTGCTCCACAGGCTTTCCAAAGCTCACAGCACTTGTTTACTGCTTGGTTATTCAAATGGGAGATACTGCTATCTCCTCAATTTCCAAAAAATTTTGGCAATCCTGTAATGTCTATTTTGAAGTACCTTCTTGTCCTTTTGCACTCTCACAATGTATTTTAATGACTTTAGTCATAAAGATCTTTAGTCTCTTCTGTACAAAGGCTTTAAAATTGGCTATTTATTTTCTTGCATCTGTCAATGAGATTTGAGATGATCTGGGATATGCCTCACCCTGGCTATATGCTTCAGGTCTCTCTAGCAGATCTGTCTGAAATGCTGTAAATTCAGATGTAATTCAGAGTTAACTAAATTGACAGGTTTACATGACCCTCTCCCAGCACCAAAACTCAAATCATTCAGAGAACATGATTTATGCAAGCTAGTATCCAAACTACAGGTAGTCTAAAAATACACATCTGAGAGAAAACACTAGATAGTGATTCCTTTGGGCCTGAATTTAGCCAAAATTACATTGTTTGTGTAAGCAGAGTTCATTTTGCCTGAACCAGCAGGGCACATACTGACAGTGGGCTCCCTGTCAATCCTCCCACACAAATCTGAGGAGATGTGAGCTCTGTTAGAGTCCTGCTGCCAGCAGATGGGACACCCTAAACCCCAAACTGCCAGACTATATAAAATGACAACCAGATTCTGAGGCAAAGGAGACAAGATACCACCATAAAGTCTCTAGAAGCAAGACAGCAAGCAGGGGAAACCTGTTTCACTAGTATTCTTATGTTTAAATGTAGCCAGTTGGCTGTTCATGGTATTTTATGCAGGCAAAAAGGCAATAAAAAGAGAGGATGAGCACAGGCAGGCTGGGTACTGCCAACTGAGGAACTGCAGAGCAAGTCACAGGACCTCCACTGGCCTCAGACACAGCAGTGGGTGTTTTCCCAGAGAGTTGTCTGCTGGAGAAGAGACTGCAGAGCTAGATGGTGGGATGAACATTTTTCATCTCAAAATGGGTGTTGGCTCCTGTCAAAGAGTGTCTCAATCTCGCCCCAAGAAAAGTCATTGCCAATACTTCTCTGCGACTTGGCATGATCATCTGTCTCTTTTCCAGAGAAAACTGCTACCCTGTCTCCACCCTTCCATGTGATAGTGGAGGCTTAGCAACTACATGTAGACCTCAGTGACAGACGTGAGATGAAGAGTTCTGTTCAGTATCTAAACAGGGAAAATATAAAGATCTTTTGTCAAGGCACTGCAAACAGAGGGTGTGAAGTGCCCAAATGAACTATTAAAAAAAAATAATTAAAAAGCAAACAGAAAGAAACTGAGATTTTTATATTTTAAATAAAGAATGGTCCATTTTTCATAGGATTTATAAACACCTTAAACATCTGAAAACTCTGCTTGAAATCATTGCTTCAGATGTCCAGTCTTCCAAGGGGAAATGATCAGACACCAGTGAAGGGCAATCAGGAGTCCCATTCAGAAAGGATTACCAGGAACAGAGTAATTTTTGTCTGAATTTCAGACTTCTGGACACTGACCTCAGAAAAATCCTGGCAAGTGTTTTTACAATTATTATATTCGCTAAAATCTTCAAAAGGATTTTTTTTCAAATTCCTCAATTATTTGCAAATAGATGACATTTAGCTGCATATCTCTTAAATTCATAATCCTCTTAAAAACATGTGGTCTTGATTTGGCACCACTTGTTTCCATTTGATGCAACTCTGTGACTCTGTATCAGATAATTGCATATTTTATTTGCCTTGCATATTGAACTGAGGTCTGAATGCTGTTCTCCCAGCCCAATTACTCCAGACTAATGAACAGCAAGCCAGAATACAGGGCTTGAAAACCAAAATCAAGGAGAACAGTAATCAATGGGCACTTCTATACAGTTTTTCAAGAGCATACAGTGGTCACTGCCGAGCTGAAATTTTATTTGCTTATACAATTGTCCCATTTAGAGTTAACTTTAGAAAACGTTCATCCAAGTACTGAGTGGTACCTTCATCACTTATTATATCTTTCATTTTACACCCACAATTAATATTACTCACAAATGAAAACCCTCAGTTGCCTGTCTGCATCATTTATCCACTTGATTGATAGCTGATGCAACTATTTTGGAGTGCAAAAGAGCGTCTGCATATTTGGAGGCTACTTTAGCTGCCTAATTAGGTTTTTAACTCTGTGTGATGCAGAAATCATCTTCCACCATGCTCCAACCCTGAATTCTTCGCTAATACATAATGATCAGGTTTTGGACCACCCAAACAAGTGAGAAGCTTCCAGTTTTATGTCCTGCTAAAAGGGAATATTCAAAATAAACCTAATGAAAGGAAAAGGTAACTGGATGATGAGCTCACTGGCACATTTAATGCATATTTGCCTCAATATCAAATTTAGGATAGATACCAAAAAATACAAAATTTCAGAGCTACTAAAAGAAGTTAAGACTTCTTTTTAAATCACCCAAGAGAACTGCATCTCTCAGGTGAAATGAAGTGGATTCCTTCAGATAATTCCATAGCCACTCCTACCTCCACCTGGAAAAGTGCATCTTGGACTCCTTTCTCCAAAATGAGCAATGTGTATTGAGGTTCAAGATAGGGAAAAAAAAATATCTCAACATACCCATGTGTTCACCTCAGTAAACAACCAACCCCAAACACATGCTTTAAATTACAGAGGAGCTTCTGCACTTTGCTGAACGAGGAGGGATTTCGGCACTTATTTACACCCCTTCTGAATGGGGGAAAGAGGAAATTAAGGAGGGCTTGGTACCACTTATACTCCACTTGCATAAACTGGAATTAGGCAGCAGAGTGTTACTGAAAAGCCTCCCTGCTCAGAGGAGCAAACAGAACTGGACAGGCTTCCGCGATGGTTTGCGCGTGGAACGCTCAGTCCATGTAAACAGGAAACCAGGTTTGCTTTGTCATGAGGGAAAACCCTCCTGTGCCAGTGACTCGTTTCATGACAAAACAAACCTTCTAAGATGAAACAGCTTAGTGGTATCAGTTGTCATGGCTTGACTTTAAAATCAGGAAACTTCTTTATACTAGATTATCGTCATCAGGAGGCAGATTGTTAAACGATGGTTTAGTCAGTAAGTAAATTCTTTCCACAGATCAACTCAGGGGAGATGCAGGAAAGGAAGGTAAGTATACTATAGCAGTATAATCTAGGATAATGTCTGCCCTTCCTCTGGAGAGGTTTCCCACAATACTTTATCCTGAGGGCTTCCTTTTCCCTATTTACAGTATATGCCTAGAGTAGAAATTCAAAGGAATACAACCTTGCAGTACATTTGGGGGCTTCTAAAATGCTAATCATGACCATAAAAATCAATGGCATCTTTGTCTTTAAATAACACCAGTGTTTTCTGCAAAATTATGATTTTGATTTTCTAGGTTTGTTGCAAAAGGAAGTGAATTGGACAACACTTGCCATCATAATTGCTTTCTGTGTGAAGAGGTCTTTTTCAGGCTGGGCTGGCTGCTGCTGTTTTAATCAGAATGTTGTCTATTTGTATGTTAATAGTTTCATCCTGGTTTATTAGGCTTGTTGATGAAAAAGCAAAAATCAGATGCTTTACTATTTTCAAGCCTCACTATTAATCTGTGATTTTTTTTGGTGCCAACACAGAACCATTTCAGCATCCTCTGCCTTAAATCCTCTTAATGAAAGCATGAAGAATGACAAAATACTTCCTTTCATAAAGCAGAAGGCTGTGCCAATTCACTTTCAACATGCTCATTCAGTGGAACTGAGGTAAATATGTTGCTCCACAGGTGCTTCTCCTTGCAATAACATACTCCCTAGTAATCCATTAAATTCATCTCATGCTCTGTTTAGTGCCTGCTCTGTGAACTGCCTAGCTGGTTAAGGTCACTGTGATAATAGCACCAGGTTAAACAGCATGGGTATGTTGAACTCTGACATCCATTCACTTTGGCCACAATACAGATAAGAAACAATGGGCAGCATTAGAGGTGTAACATCTACTCAGACCAACATGATCTTTTACCCTCTGCAGCTCCTCACAAGAAAAAAAAACCCCTTGCATTAGACAACTATCTTCAGACCTGAATCTCAGGACTCCTTAAAATAATTTAGTGCCTTTAGAAACAACAGATCAGCAAATGGAGGCTTGTCTGTTTGCTTGCCTTCATTGAACTCCCCCAAGTGACAGAGCAGAGGAGGATGTGTCCCATGGGTCAGTGGGTACCTGTACATGTGCCATCCAAAACAGCTCCACTGCTCTCCTCGCGCCCAGGGAGGACCCAAGAGCCATCACTGCTTTGTTCACAGCACAGTATCTTCCCTTTCCAGGGCTGAAAAACAAGCTGGGTATAACTCCTGGGTGATAACCTCTTTCATTATGGAGTTCCTGTTAAAGGCAGACAAATAATTGCCGGTTAGTAAGTCGCTATTAAATTCAGCCCAAATTCAGCCCCAGCCATTCTTCCAAAAGCCTGACGGGTTTTATTTTATTATTTCCTTTGCAGGGTGTTGGGAAGTGTAATCACTGGTAACTAATCAAACTTCTTTCAAATACCCACAAATATATAAAGAGAATGAAATGATTAATTATTGGGCTAAGCTCATTTCAAATGAGACCTCATCTAAATGAGCAGATTTATTTCCAGAGCAAGCTGGGTGTAAATTTAGCTGGTTTTCAAAGCTCTGAATGTAAAGCATGCCTGGATTTGAGGATGGAGTGGGTTAGGGGTGGCTGTATAACCTCTCTCAGACATCCAGCAAAGCACAGCAATAAAATACAGACTGCAATTTTGCAAAAGATTTTTTTAAACCAAATGTTACCGAGGTTAATAAGTGCTACCATTGAGTACCGTTAATTATAGGAGTAGGTTGGGGCATTAAGCTCAGAGGATTTTTAAAATTTCAGTATTAAAATGAGCATTCTTTTCCCCAGTATAACTCTTTCACTTAAGGACAATTAAAAACGTTTTGTCAATTTTCCTTCCCTGTCTTTATTTTGTTGCTGGGGTTTCCAATCAGTTCCTTACCCGCCTATTTCATTCCTTTCATTTCTACCTATTTTATTTCAGGATGGGGCTTTAAGGAGTGAAAACCCACAAACATCTTTGATTTCCCTCTTGATATCTGAAAAAATCCCTGGAATTTGCAAAAATCTTCCCACAGAAACTTTTAACTCAGCACCATTATTCCAGTCTAGTGCAGTTATGATAATCATAATCTCTACCAGTCTCTTTTCTTAGTAATGTCACAGGCTTGTCTCTATATATTTATTTAAAAAGGAATATTGTAGAAATAAAATGCTTGTATCCATCCAAACCTAAGCTTGTAGAACTACAGTACCTCCCCTCCACAGATATGCAGCATTGCCCATATTCAGAAATACATAATTAGAAATGAGATAGCATTTATCTATACACCAAATATTCTTGTTCTCGGGCACAAAATTAATTTGTGCAATTCAGGGTAATGCAGAACAATGTACACATTTCTTTACACATGAAATACATTTAACAATGTAAGAATCAGTCCCACCAAATGCCTACTGGAAGAAACAACCCAAAACTTAGCTGATTAAGGGGCCTCAAGTGCACAACGCGGGTCGCACACATTGCGCACATCTGGGCACGGCATCCGTGCTCCTGGAGGGAAACTGTCAGCACCAGAACCTCTGCAGAAATCTGCTTTTAAATGCAAACAAATATTTATGAAGGAGAGCATCTCCCCGAGTTGGGAATACCTAATCCCAACTAATTAGAGCTGCTCCGGCGGTGGGAAGGATCCACGAGGAGCTGAGGTGTGCCGAGGTGAGCCCGGCCCCGCGAACGCCGACCTGCGAGCGCTCCTCCTGCAGCGCTCGCACTGCGCAAGTTTATTTTTTGTGGCACACGTTTTTAACAGCCCAGTATTTCACACTTGTCCCCAAGGTAATTGACAAAACACGTTTCTAACGCCGTTTAACAATTTTAATGACAGCGGCTGAAAGATACATTAAAAAGAAAATAACATTCTAAGCCAAACATTTTTTTGTCGGATGACAGGGATCCCAAATTTGCTGTTCCGTGGCGTTCTATTTCTGTAAAAAACTCTCATTGAGGCTGTAGGTCACAAAAGAAGAATGAAGCCTTGGAAAGAGATACAATGACTACTTAATATTGTGTGGGATTATAGGCAGTGGCCTGTGGCAATTCCTTATGTCTCTCTGGGTAGTGATGCTTTTCCAGCACCATTTTTTGTCATCGCACAATTCCATTGTGAAATATTCTTTTCATGGAGGAGGAAGAAAGAGCTGGTTACACCCTGCAGTGTTTTGGGGAAGACTAAGAAGCATGGTTTGCAGGGAGTATGTGTGAAATATGACATTTCATTATGTGTAATTATTTTTTAACCAGTAATGTCCATGTTGAAATGAGTTTCTTATTTTTGGAATGCATGGGGAGTGGTTGGGGAGGGGAGTCATGTTTTTTTCCCTGTTAATAAACTCAAGTCATTCTTATGCTAAAGCAATTTCTCAACAAAACAAATTTCTCTCCATCTGGGTAATGGCACACCCAAATGTGATTACATTACAAGAGATTTTAAATTAAATTTCAAGGTAGGAACATTATTAATCCAATGCATTTTTTTTTGTCTTTATTATCATTGGATCTAAAACAATAAAAGACTTAAACTCACTTTTAAATGGTAGTTCAGTGCTTGCTTCTTACAGCAACGTGATTTTGAGCTGAAATCCTCAGAAATTTATGTGTTCTGGGTCAGACCCCAAAACTCTCTCAAAAGGTGGGGCGGGAATGGGTATATCCATCCCAGAAAGACAGGGGAGTTACAAAAGAGGTTCATTTGGTTTGGATTCTTTCTGAACCCAAACGAGCAACATCACGCTCTGCTCCAGGAGGCTTTCTAAGCCACAGCACTGACAAGGTAATGAAGAGGCAGAAGCTACAGAACTGCCACAGTCAGAAATACACATTTTCCAGATTTATAGCAAATCAAGTCACTATCTTGAAAAATCAGTCCGTATTTTTAACAGGCTGCTTAAATGTTGCCCACCCTGATATTTCAAAAAGTGTTTGCATGCACATGCAAAGGAATTGGGTGCCCAAATGACTTGTGTTCATCTGCCTTCTTGTGTTCACAGGCATTCAGATTACATTTTGGATGCAAAACCAATTTTGTTTAAGCCCATAGCCAACAAAATGCAGTAAATAAATACAGAATGTATGAATCCCTCTTGAGTACTGTTTTTCAATCCATCACATATGAAATTTCAGCTATCTCTGCTTATAAAACGAATGTGATCGGAATTTGTCATCCCAGCATTATTTGTCCATTTTTTTCCTGATTACATTTGATCCAGCAACAGAACATGGATTTTATCAACTCTTCACCACAACAGAAAAAAAACCCCATATCAAGTAGCACACTAAGTAACCTTTTACAAAATGTTACTCTATGATTTTCTACGAAGCCAGGGTGAGGGTTTGGTTGGAGATGAGAGCAGTGCCTTTATGTTGCTCTGGAGGGACTTTGCCTTTCTGGGGAGCTGGGCTGTTCCATGCAGTATTTCTGGGATTAGTTTTGGTTGCATTGGAAATCTACTACCCCAGTGCAACTGCATGCATGTAAATACACACCTGTGACAGCAGGCACCCACACAAATCTGTGATTTTTTAGCAAATACCTGCATCCCATTTAACAACACACTCTTCCTGAGAACCCATTCAGCAGCTCAGAAGCGAGCACTGCATTTCAGTGTGAGTATCCATTGCCACGCAGAAACAACTTAATCTTCACAGCATTCCCTCAGTAACTGCCTGTGCATGAGATTTCCAAATGCTCAGACATAATTCTCTCACTGGAGAGTACAGGCTGATTATGACAAACTCCATCAATTTTATTAGCCACACAGATGTTATAGATATATGTGAAAATCAACTATAAATCTTCCTGTGATGTGCATAGTGGCACTGCTGCAGACTGTCTTTCCCCCCCACACAACCCCAGAGCTTACAGGCCTCCTGCCATTCAGCCTCCATGTGGCCCCCGAGCTAAGATGCTCTTAAAAAGAGAAATATTAAAAGGATTAAAAATGACACTATTGTGCCAGTGGGTGTCTGCAACCACAGAGTCCCGGCTGCTGCTGAAAACTGAGGCAAAACACAAGGATGAGATTGCTGCCCTGCAATCTGGCTGCACGTGGGGTTTCTCCTCCGAGGTGTTCCCAGCTAACCTGCCAGGAGGTTTGTGTGGATCATCACTGTGGTCCCTCAGCAAACCTCTCCGATGCTGAATGCCACGGGGCCAGGCCTGGCTGCATCTCTGAGGCTGGCAGGGGGCACAGCTGAGCTGCACGACCACTGAGGTCCTCCCACAGTCCTTCTTTACATTTGCCGTGGGGTCACGATGCTCACTGTGTCAGCCTGTGCAAGGCTGGGGCATAGAAAGAGCTGTGAGAAATATTTCCATCAAGATCATTCAGCCAAAGCCTTCCCTGGCTCCCAGCACTGGGTCTCAAAGGCTCAGCAAGCAGAAGAAAAGCAATAGGCACAATTTAAAGAGAAAGATGAAGCCTACAAGGGGTTGATGGCTTAAGTCCCTATTGCAATGCACCTCTAGGAATCCAGGGAAAGAAGCTGAAATACAGATTTATTCTGGAGAGGCAGGTCCAGCAGCGAGGAGACCCATACGGACTCATCCCTTAAACCCTCTGCACCTCAGCCTTCCCATCTGCAAAAAGTCCTCAGGTTTAATAACCTAGAGAGTGCAACGGGCCACTTGTGCAGGGTGAAAGTAATTAGTAACTGTGAAGTACAGAGGAACTGTTGGTGAAGAGAATCACATAAATGCAAAGTTATTACAGGCACAGAGTTACCATAGTGATTGGTGTCTCAGAAATGCTAATAATAGTAAAATAAATAATACAGGCCAGGCAGGAAGAGCCCCTAGAGATGAATGTGAGCTGCTCCCCTCCAGAGGGACTGTGTGTACTGCTTTCTCAGCGCTCCTCGCCCCGCACTGGCTCCAGCTCAGCTCCCTCCTGGGGTAACACACTGTGCTGCTGCAAGAGGGCTAGGTCAGCCAAGTGAAAGCGGAACTTTTAAGTGCTTTATTATTTTCAGGAGTCGTCAGAGAAAACAAAACCCCCACAACTGCAAATAATTGAATACGTCAATAATATTTTGACTCGTTCACGTCTCGCAAGGTTTTACTATAGCCCTGTTAGGTACTTTATTGCTGTCCCTCCAGTGATGTTAATTAAGTTCACCATAGGCTCACAAACACTTTTTCCCCCCCTCTCTCTTTCTTCCCCACTTCTTTTTTTAAAAAAAAACCTAAAAAACCAAAAACAAAACAACAGGCAAGCAGTTTTCCCAAGTATAATGCCTAGCAATGGGAGCTCTAGTACAGTAGAAGGCACCCAGACAAAAGCAGATTAGAAGGAATAAAGATGAGGCATCCATCACTATGATGGTCGACATTTCTCCACAAAGAGGTTTTCCAGCAATATGAGCAAAGGGACTGTGAAAGTCTGAAGGAAGTGTTAAAAAGCCATGACAAATAAATAAATAAATAGCATAAGTCCTGAGCCTTGGACCACTGTCACATTAAACTTTGTTTTACTTAGGTACAAAGGGATATTCTGAGCCTAACATCTTAGGTAGGTGTTTCACTGCTTTCCCATGAAATTTTGTATTTACATTACATTTTCCACTTATAATGTTTTTATCAACAGGGGAATCAAATGTGGACAAGCTCTGAGCAAACAAGTAGGCCAAGAGAAAGAAATCTCCTGCTCTCTCCTCTCCACAACTCCAGTCATCAAAGGCAGCACCACGATGTTTAACCCACCCCCTCTTCCAACAGATCCTCTGCATCACCTGCAGCCCAGTCTCCTTCCATGCTCCAGTCACACTCCTCAGTGCATATCCCACTCTCTGCTGTCTCAGTAACCAAGACCAAGAGGCCTTGGGCCTCTTATTAGAGCTGGGAAGTGTGTAGGAGTCAGCAGGACCCAGCAGAGATTTAAACAGCAGTGGGGTGGATTCTGCTCCCTGTTACCTTAGTGCAAATCCAACCATGACCTTGTACAGGAGAAGAGAGGCTGGTGCTTTCCTTGCCAGCCAGAGCAGCAGTTGGGATTTCAAGTGTCTTGCACTGAGTTGTCTATCTTGAATAAATCAGAAAAGAAAATGCTACTTTGCATCCCCCAGGATATGTTGTCCAGCCCAGCACAGCCAAGTAAATTTAGTGTTTTACAAAGCTTTTGCAATACAACCAATCCTCTGCTTTCGACTGGGAGGATTCATTGCTCTTACTATACTGATTTTCACCACGTTGGAAGTGTATTTTTTGTGCTTTTTAAACTGGGAGAGTAGGAGTGTTGGTCAGTGCCAATCAGAATAAGGACAAAATTCTTTAGCAAGCCTTGGTCAAGAACACAGCTTTTTCTTGTCCAGGTTTTTCTCACTGAAAGTCACTCAGTGGTCACATCTCTCATTTCAGATTTCAGCCATATATGCAACTGATAAATTAGGCTAATACATTACCTCAAATACCCAGAAACACGTAACTCCACTGCTGAGAACTGCACCTATGGAACCACCACTGACACTGGCCAACCACAAGCCCACCTCATGTCTTTGCTTGCAGTCTGCACAAGGAGAATTAGAGGGAACAATTTCTGTATCTGGCTGGGCCACAAGGACACACTCATTCTGGGTCACTGCGTGCCAAACCAGTGAAGGGAAGAAAAATAATTTGGTGCCTCTCCTTCCACTCCAACAATACTCTGGCACATTCTGGTCCTGTGCAGTGTCCTTTCTGGCCACCAGGCAAATCATTCAAACCACCTCAATTAATCTCTTCCCAGTCTAACACTAGCTAGGATAGAATATCTGATGGACAAAGATGCTGAAGAAGGATTGTTTCAGATCTTGGAACAGTCCAACCTAATGGAAAGTACCAGTGAACCCACTATCTACCAACTTAATCCTGAGTCAACATAAGTTATTCAACAGGACTGGCTACTTGTGTGATGAAGCAACACAGAGAAGAGAGATGAGTCAACTCTGACACTCACATGGCAGGACTGAGATATGGGACAAAAGTGGAGGTGGAGGTGGTTGGTTAGGGACATGAGGCACTCAGTTTTTGCCATGACACACACATCCAAATCAATCAGTGATAAAATGCAGAGACGTCAGGAGGAAAGACGTGGCAGAAAAAAAAAGTTTCCACCCTTTCCAAGCGTGGAAGTGGTAGAAGTAGGAAAGAGTAAAAAAACTTGACAGTAGAGGAGGAATTGAAGTGGGAAAGCAAAGACTACGCAATGCCTCCAGTTTCCACAAGTGTTGAATCTTGAAGTTAAATTAGTTTCTCAGATACTCAGGCAACAGAGATGAGGCTTTGAGTCGCAAATGAATCAGTAGATTGTAGGGAAGCCAACATAAGGAAGATGATGCTGCAGACAAAAAGCTTGCAATTTAGTATAATAAGCAAAGCACTGAATAAGCAGGAAGGAACTGAGCTTTATTTGAGCAACAGTTTACTCATACTGAGAGGAGTTTTGAAGATGTTGGCACGTGATCAGTGATAACCATCTCCCAACCTCTGAATGCTTCTCCATAGGTATGATTGCGCAAACCAGAAGATCTACTTCCTGTCTGCATGGCCTTGTTCTGAGGAACAGGGGACTGCTGGCACCAGAAGAATGGACCAAATAACAATATTAGAGGATGAAATGAAGTAGCTGGAACAAGTCTGACCAAAAGAGACTCAAATTTGGACAATCAGTCAAAATATTTTGGGGGATTAAATATTCCTCCCTTATGCTGCCCACACAACCACCCCAGCTCATGGCTGTATTAGATAGACCATTTTTCTCCTATACATTTGACTGAAGAAGGAAGAGAGGATGTAGAGCATTTCTTCTGAGGCAAATATCAAGGACCTTTCCAAGATGACCAAGATGCATTTTTTGCTCTTCTCCTCACATATGCCACATATGCCTCTCTCCAACACATATGCCACATAAACCAAGGAATGATGCTGCTTCTCCCTCACACAGTAAGTTTCCATACGTAGTATTTGGGATTTTTCCAGTAGAACTAAGCAGTTTGGCCCATTGCCACGTCCAATTATGTCTCACAGAAATATTCCTTTTCTGTCCCTTCTGTTTGTGGTTGTTTTAGGAATATAAAACCTATCCTGTGATTACATAACACTGCTGCAGTATTTCCCTACAGGAATAAGTGAGGAATAGAGGAACAGGCTGCCGATTTCGTTAGCAGTTACAGCTGCTCTTGCTCTGTAAATGGTGTCTCCTTCCCAGGCCATTGTGTCCTACTGCAAGCAAAACATAATCTTACCCTTGAGACTACAAAATCACTTTCCATGGGAATCTGTGCGATGTCAGGAATCTGCTCTCCTTACTCCATAGCAGGATCTCAAAGGCACAGCTCCTCATGGGTCCCATAAGAACAAATCTTGGTTTGAACCAAGTTTTTGGAGTTTGCTCAAGACAACTCCAGAACGACACAAAGATGTGGACCTAAAACAGTAGTTCACCCACTTATATCTCAGAGGAGACTGCTACTCTTAGATTGTTACCCTTAATGACTAGTTTACAACTGATTAGTTAACTGATAAAGATATTAACTAATGAATTTTAAAGTAATCCTAAACTTCCTTAACAACCTCAGAGTGAAATTTCCATAGTTATCTATCTATGGTTCATAGTCCATGGCTTTGTTCAAGCCTTAAGTTCCACTATGACCATCCCTGCTGCATTTGCAGGGGTGTGAAAGAACCGTACCATTAACTATCACAACATAATACCTGGAAACAAAATTGCCACCAAAGCTATTGTTTTGGTTTAGGAAAAAACATAATTAAACAGACCACACTAAGATGCTAGTAGGATTCTTACTAATTAATGGATATTCTGGTTATGTATATATCTAATTTCAAATTCACGAAAATATTATGTGTGCTACTGAAAAAAGAGGATTATTTTTTCCCTCTGCTGAAGAAAATGCTGTTTCAGGCTCATTTCTATTATTTTAAGGCTGACTGTTGAACAGGTATGCTTCACTTTTTAACACAGCAGAGCAAAATTTCCAGTATCACGTTATTTCTGCAGTTCAGCAGAGGTTTTTTTGTCCAGCAATGTTAGCAATATGAAATGCTTTAAAGAGATGATTTGATAGCACTTGTTCCCTTCCCATCCACAGGAGAAAACTGCAATCATTACTTGAAACTGTTCACAGTAAGGTGGACATTGGCTTCATTTAAAGCAATGCTATTCTTATCTAGAAGTGCTGGGATTTAAGCATGTGACTCCCATTAACATTAATGAGAGTTATATGTTTAAAACCTCTGCACATTGTGATGGGAATATGTTCCATAGAATCCAATTAATCTGAAGAACATTGCACACATTTGGGAACGTTCATGTTGTACAATTTCACTGGCATATGGATTTGTCCTCAATAAAGCTTGCTAGTATCTGGTAACAAAGATATTAACAATCTATTGTACATTTACATAAAGGAGGACTAGACTATATGTTTTCCCAGCTCAGTGTAGGCAGCTACAAAGAAGCTTTTGAGTGTAAACAAATAAAGAATTGAGAAAATAAGGAAGATGATGGTATTTTAAGAATGTGAATATTTGGAGAATGCTGGGGAATGAACACAGAGGAGGCTGTTTGCTTATAGGTTGGATGCATTTTCAACAGGAACCAAGCAAAAACAAAAAAAAAGAAAAAAAGAAAAGAAAAAAGAAAAGACAAAAATATGGAGGGAGGATAAATAGAATATTCAGATTCCGGCTGTTTCCCACACGCTGAAGATAATAATGTGAATGGAAGTGATTTTGTTTCAGAGGTCAGAGCAGAGGCTGATATTGCAGCCTTTCCAGATCCTGAAAAACATCATTTGATTAAAATAACTGGCCCTGTTGTTCTTGTGATCCTAAGGAGGCTATTTTACATGATGAAGACAACAACAGCAAAGCAGCAAACAGTAAGTTTTAGTGCTTCAGAGACAAAGCACTAGAGACACACTGCTGCTGGAAAGTGTAACAGAACATTAGAGCACGTGATAAGTAAGCAGGAATCAGCAAAAAGTTAATAGGAAACCACAATGACAATGTGTCCGTGCACTTCAGTACAATATTTCTCTGCCTTTTTTTCCCCTATTCTAACAGGATGAGGAATTTAAGAGGACACAGGAAAGCAATATCTTAGTAAAGAAAGAAAGGAACAACCAGAGATAAGGAAATAATGGTTCATGCCACTAAACGGGCTATTCAATTTTAAGAACATTTGTCTGTAAAAGTTTGACAAGACCTCACTTGCCCAGACCTTGATGATCCTCAGACCTTCTTCAGAAAGGTTTCCTTTCTCTAAATGAAGAAATATGTGACCAGAATTGCCAGAAACGAACCATTATTTTTAAAGCTTCAATTTGAAACACGTTTTAAGGCCTGGTACTTACAAAAGATCTTTGAGAGGAAACAAGAGCCTTAAAACTGAAATCTGAAATCTGCCTGAGAACGTGAGTGTGCAACAGATCCAAATGGACCTCCCTGTGTAGCACCCGGCACAGCTATAAATTTATATCACTTTCTACAGCTGGGTTCAGAGTGTTTCATTCCTGTAAAGACTGAAAAGTTTTGTATTTGCCTTTGCAATCCATTACACAACCGAAACACAGCACAAGAAGAAAATTAAAACCCCCAAGGCTCCGCAGCCCTGCCTTTGGGGTATCAGAGAAAACACTTGTTTTACAGGGAGCAGCTGAACTGACAGACTCAAAAATTATTACCTGAAAGCCTCCAAATAACAACAACAAAAAAAAATCAGCAAGAAAAATAATTACATTTGAGTACTTTTTAAAAAGTGCTTCAAAAACCTCTTGCTGGATTAGAAGAGGTTATTTTCATTATTTTCTGGCAATCTAAAACTCTCAGTCCTAAGTCTGATAGTCGAGAAAGTCCCAGAGCTTGCACACATACCAACATGTATGGGCCTGTTTGGATGCAAGGCTTAATATGGCCTGTTGTGATTGGAAAAGGAGGAAAATGTGTTTTCAACCTTCTCTTGACAGTGAACTATGGTACTGAGGAGGAGGTATTACCATGGAGAGGGCAAACTTCAGGTGTCAAAAGTTCAAGTAAAGTTCATGTTGTGGCATGCCCTGGAAATTGAGGCAATGTGAATGTTTGCCTGTTCCTTCTAAGGAGCAAGCTGCTGCTGTGCAAGGGTCTTGTCTTCCTGGCCACAGATGAAGCACCATCACAACCCTTCCTGGAGATGTACAGTATCAGTCTACCTTCTGCCAGCTGTCTAAAAGGGTATAATTTATGGATGTGGGAGACAGCTATCACTTCAGGGAATTACCTAGAAGTCATGTTCCAAGGCATCCTCATGGCCCAGAATGACAGAAGAAGTGCTCCATGCCCAAGGAACGAGGCAAGGCTGTCAGGCAGTGAAGGACACCAATCCCAGCTGAGCCCCAGGGCAGAGGGTCTCCCCAACCATCACTGAATCTCCCCGTTTGGCACCCCAGCAGCAGCAGAGCTTTGCCATTGCTCATGGCACACAGCCCCAGCCTTGGAAATGCCCTTCAGCTGCCCCAGGAGGGCCCCCACAGAGCCTGAGCATCACTTCACACAGAGAAAGTGCACTGGTACAGGAAATGTGCACCCAGAAGCTGCTTTTCACCATCATGTGCAGAGCATTTGTGAACCAAAGCCCTTTCTTCTCCCCCAATAAGTAAGAGTTTCTCTGAAATGTAGTCTTTATTTCAGATTACTGACAACCCCGTGTATCTTTTTTTGTCTGTACTGTAATCATGTGGCTTTTTTTCTCCTAGCATAGTCATGACCACAAGTGTTAAAATCAACAAATACCATTTGCAATTCTTCTTTTTACTTGGTATTAAATGCTTGTTTTACAGAAAGCAAATTCATTTTTCTTAAGGGGAGAAAAAAAATAAAAAAGGACAGAAAGAACAAGACTTACACTATTTCTACAGACCATAATTTAAACTTGATCCTGGAAAGTAATGCTAAAATGATAAACATGTTGTTTGTGATGGGTTGATGTTTAATGATGATGTTATTGAACGCAGAGATTAGATCCCTATCAGATGTGGTTTTGAAGAAGATACCTGAGCTATGGAAAGATTTTGAAAGGCATTTTTCTTGCTAAGAAATAGTCAGCCCCTTGTATATGTCTCCTTCTAAGTAACTTAAAAACACATCAAGATTTTCACCCTACACATTCTGATTTCAGAACTGCTGTTTATCTACTTTAAAGATCCCTGCAGTGAAAAAAGAACTATAATTAATGAGGGGGATTAGGCCTTACTGTATACACACATAAGTTTATCTATCCATAGACAGAGACACATTTTAACTTTAAGACGTGGTTTAAACTTAAAGAACTGATTGCAAAATATTGGCAAGGACCATTTTATTTAACAAAATATCCAGTGGTTTGCCTAACATCCAATTCCGCAATGACCTCACTGACATTATCATTTTCCAAAAGGCTAACAGAGAGAGGTTTTTTAGGGTAAAAAGAAGAGCTAAGCCTCAGGATATGGATGATCCAATATTTGTGCAAAAGAAAGTCACTCCAGGCAATGCATAACCTTACCTGACCCATAAGTAGATATGACCTCCCCTCCTCAGTTACAATTTCCATTTACTAAATGCAGAATTCCTCCAAAGACATAAGGTGCCCATTTCTATCCCGTGGTACCCAAAACAACATGCCAAGGTCCCTGCTAGGGCTGGGTGCCAGCCTGCAGCACCAGGCACTGATTACCTGCTCTGGTCCACTCCTGCCCAGCAGCAAACACTGCTCTTGCTGAAGAAATACACAGCCATGCAAACACACCGTGGGGAAGATGTGTGTGTTAAGAGGGATCACAAAAACACAGCAACCTTAGAAGCAAAACTTTAAAAATTTAATCAAACCACCCCCCAACAAAAAAAAAGGTCCTAAATTTACCTTTGGAATTCACTGGATAGCAAAAGAGAAGAAAATTATGAATGGTGTCAGTACCCCACTTATCGGGGTTCTGAGCAGTGTAGATGTTCTGTACATTTTACATGTCTGTCTATGTGCATAAAGGACTTGAAAAACAAATCAGATGATGATTTCAGTATATATTTTTTTTTTAAGAGGAAGATCCAATTTCTGTATTCAGTTTATATACCAGTCCCTGGCACAACAATCTGCAAGTAGAATTGTACCCGTGTTCAAAACTAAGCATATTTTATATACAGGCCTAGTTGTGACCACAATGGGTAATATCTTACAAGGTCAAAGAATATATACTGTAGACTCAGGTGAACTTCACCCCATAGAGAGGTTAATTCATTATATTCTAATTCAAAATTCCTAATATTCTAATTCAAGTTTCCAGCTCTTTCAAAGCATTTGATATTAAAGAAACCTGCTAATGGTCTGGTGCAGAACAGAAAGACCTATATCATTCTTCAAAAATATGCCATTGCCTATTCAAGCCAAGTGAGAACAAAAAAATTCCTACTTTAAGGATGGTAACTTTCTAATAAATCCAGTGCAGAATGATACAGACAGCATTTTAGAGCACACTGACATAGTACTATCTACAGAATTATGGACAACCCTTGGACCCTGCCAGGTTGAGGCTTAATACCAGAAATAGAATAAATTGATTCAAGAAGTCATCTTGAACACCACCGTTCAGCCTGAGTGCAGTTCAGTCTCTGATGATTAAATGTTACTTCTTTATAAGCTTCATTCTGGCCAAAACTGTCTTACATTAATATTTTCACAAACTGTATCCCAAAATAAACATTTTATATATGATACAAATACCAAAGTCATTTCAGTTCACTTACTGTGGTCATGACCACTTTGGCAAGGTTTTGGTGAGGGAGGAGAAATTCAATAAATCAGATAATTTCATGATTTAGCGTTTGCAAAGGTCAGAAACCAGCACACAATATCTCTCTACTCTGAATTACACATCAGTTAATAGAAAGTGCAAAATTTTCCAAGAATCCAGCCAAAACCTGGCATCTGACAGAGGAACTCCATCAATGTATTCTCTCCTTTGGGCTCCTCCCTTCCACCATTAAGTCCTGAAGAAATAGAGTATAATAATGGGCACAAGGACTAGCTCTTACATTAAGAAACCGACAGCAGGGGAAGGATGAATGACAAGAAACTTTTTCCTTTAATCACACTGTGCTTTCATTAGCTATTGTTGCAGCATTTGCTCCAGAAGAAATTTGGTAACAGAGGGGGAACTTGAGTTTTGTGTTTCAGATGAGCTCAGAGCATCTGCAAGATCAAAGTATCTCTGGCATTTTTGTTTTAGACAGTATTTAAGAAAAGCTGAGGATTCTGCAAATTCACAGCCAAATTTCAAAGCCAGAAAGCACACCTACAAAGTGGTGGCAATGTGTATTTCTTCCAAGACAGTAAGCCTACTCAGTTTTTTATTTACCTGGACTGTTTACTTCCCTTTGCACCGCTTTTTTTCTTCTGATCTGTTCTGATAGAATAGCCAGCACAGCTGGCTTTTGACAGACACACACAATGTCCATCAGGTGAGGAATATTTGTGACTGTGAAAAAAAAAGGTCAAAAATTTTGGATTCTGTTCTGTGATTTGCTGTCTCATTTCCCTTGTCTGGGGATACACAGCACGTCCTCATCCAAACATTGTTCCACTTCCCATTCATTGATTAATCAACAACATTTAACCTGAATGGAACAGGACATACAGCAAAACACCAAGACAGAGCTGGGTGTCTCCCTGTGATGAGAAAGCACCCATTTCACAATGTTTTCACAGGAGATGCTGCTTAGACTGATGCAGTTGGGTGAAGCCACTTTCTGCACAGACTTCTGCAAAGCCTGAAACTTAGTCCAAAGCTAACAGCAGCTTTGAAGCACTTAGTAAGGCAACCTGACATGTGTAATTGATAAGGAAGGAGCAAGCCAACAGCCAGGAACTGGCAGGGGTGCCTCAACACATGCCCCTCCTGTATATATCATAGCATTAAAACCATCAAATCCTCCTGGTAGAAAAGCAAACAAGATCAGCCTAAGACCAAGATAAATAAAAGGCCCAAAGCAACATTAAATCATCTGAAGATATTCCCATTAAACAGAATTATTGTCCCCATTAAGAATCAAAGCTATTTAGAATCATTGGCTATTCAGCTTTTCGATTAAGCAGATTTTTCCATGTGGGTTTCTTGTGATTAAAGGCCTTATCTTGCAAATCCTTGCTCATATCTACCATCCCACCTCAAGTGAGCAGTCCTAATGGATGAAGAGCGTTGGTTTACTAATCTGATCTACATTCACTTAATTCTGCTGATTTCAGCTTGATTTGCCAGACAGGGGGAGATCAAGCCAAGGGACCTACTCTGAGAGAACCGAGTCTGCAAGGGAAGAATTACAGTTGTGCCTACAGTCAGGTACAAACAGGAGCTCATTAAGAACTGACCAGACTCCAAATCCCCAGACTTCAGCTCCAGCCTGGAAGGCACAGAGCCATGTTAGCATAAGACTGGGAAGATGCTGATAAATCCACCTGAGAGACAACACTTTTTACATTCACACCCTAATATGTCTAAATGGCTTCCTGACCAAGGCTGGCTCATGCCCCAGTGGCTTGGAGCTGGCCTGTGACAGCACCAGGTTGTGCAGACGTTCTACAGGGTAAGCACATCCCATATTGACAGCATTTAGTTGATCCTTCATAATAAAATGTGTATTCTACTGGTCTCTGATTGACTGGCCTGCTGACTGCCTGAAATTGCCTGGAGACAAAGAAATGAAAAGGGGCAAATTACTTTAAGAGTAATTATATTAATATAATGCAATGCAGTATTGTCTATCATCTAGAAATACTGTCAGCATCAGGCAGAGAGAGGAGCAAGCAAGAATCTTAAATTCCACCACTCAAACCAGAAAATAAGGACTTGCTCTTTCTTAAACCAAACTTGCATTTGCCATGATTTCCATAACTTATAAACCTGGAAATTACCCTTGACATCCACAGACTCCCACGTTCCAAGTTTCCTAATATATTCTTTCCATAGGTTTCTGCCCTACCCATTCTATGGTCCAAACAGGATTTCTGAAGGCACTGTGCTGATATCAGCAGTTTGATAAAGCACAGTGACTTATTTCTGCTTTCTCTGAGGAATACACCTATCAGTGCTTGCCTGGGTATGTTTGCACATATGTGTGTATTTAACATGACTGCACTGACCCTTCCACTTGGTTCTAATGAAAAAAAATCCCTGATTATCCTAAAGCAATCCTGAAAAATAGTTAAGTATGGATACCAAACCCATAAGAGCCCACAAAATGGTTCACTCCCGGGCCCCTGTTCCAGGCACCCAAGTCCAGCCTGAGTGAGCATAAAATATTAACTTTTATGGTTAGCTATGTGATGAAGCGGATCTTGTCTTGCTTTATTTTTGTTTCACAGTGCTATAAACATATTATATTAAAACAGTGCCCTGTCCAACCTTCTCAGATGGATTTCTGTTGGAATTACTGTGGGGAGCAGCAGAGGAAGGGAGACTGTGGCACAACTACAGGGTTGAAACGCAGAAATCAAACCCTGATGGTTGAAACCAAGAAGTGATTTGATCTATCACAGGTACTTAGGAAGTGACATCCAGAAGAGCTTCAGGGTAGCCAGTGACAGGGAGGGCAGGAACAACTTGATCAGGCATCTCCACCAGCTCACCTGCAAATATGAGTCAGGACCCTCAATTCACCATGGTTAGACCCCTTGTTTTGGGATCCAAGCAGATTCCTGCTAAAAGCTTCTCCCTCCATTCATCCCTTCCTACTACAGTGTTACTCACATCGATTTTCTTACTCTAACTCCTCAGATCTAAAAGCAGAGCCCTGAACTCACAGGACTGCTTTCTGACTCTTTGCATAAACAGGGCTAACACTACTACAGATCAATCACTGTGGAAGTTATTTTTCCTTGCTTCTTTTTTTTTTTTTTTTTGACTGAAAGCTAAAAAATTTGGACTTTCAGAGGTTTGGGTAGGAGGCATATTATGTGATTAAAATGTAATGTGTTAATAGAAAAGGTTTGGCATGTGGGAGAGGGAAGGGACAAAAAGACCACATCTCCCTGCGTGGTAGAAGTTAAAAGGAGAAGGAGGTCAGATGAAGCATGTGGAGTTACACTGCTGCAATACAGGGAAAGTAAGAAAACCAGGCACTACAGAAAAGGAAACAAAATTACAGCTCTAATAACAACAGAAATGCATGTAATATGCAGCACAGATAATATATGTATGCAGGGAGGATCTTATTAAAATCTACAAATATTTTCTTCTTTCGCCTTCTGCTATTGCACAAAAAATAGAATGGCTCTATCTCCCTTTGTCAATAAATCACATTAAGGTCACTCTGAGGAGCAGCAGAATATAAATGTCTCGTATGCAAAAATCAAACTATGTTTGGGGTATAAATGTGATACAAATGCCATCCAAAATATGGTTGAAAGAGAGAAATGAAGCACTGGTGCATTAGATTTCACAATTTATTTACAGACTGGAAGTCATTGAAATCTACTTCTCCCTAAACTATCTGTTCCCAAGCTTTAAACATTCAATAACTTCTCAGCCAGAGAATGTGAGCTTTTTTTTTTTTCCCTTTCCCTCTATTTTCTCTGTGCCTTATCATGTGCTAAATATATTATTGCAACACATTAGTTACTTTGGTCCACAGCTCTGAAATAAGGCTCTAGGAATCTCACAGATAAATCACTGATCAGAATAAACGGATTGTCTATTCTGGATTGCCTTTTGCAGGATGAAAAAGAAAAGCACAAATTATAAGTTCTGAAAACAAACCACAGTCTGTTACTTCTCAAAAGGCTGTGGGTTTTCACCTTCAACTGTGCATTCTGGATTTTTTTCCAAGTCTTCTCTACAAATGATAAAAGCTGAATTTCTCTCAAGTTGTGGAACAACTGCCCCACAACCAAAATACAATTTTAAGATTGCAAGCTTGTGTTTCATTTGAAGTTTTGATGGAGTGTGTATATCTTCCCTCAAACCAATATTTAATAAGTCACTTTTGTGACCTATTGAAGCAAGACATCTGCACTACTCTGCACTTTTGTTTCCAATAGACTCACATTTAGCCTGGTACAGTTGATATATGGGAGAGAACATCTTGGAGCAGATAAACCATGAATAATTCCAGATCTTCAACTACCATGAACACCTTCTTTTGGCATCCTCATTTTCAACACCATCTTTTCTTTTTTTTTTTTTTTTTTTAAATTAGTCAATGGTTGCCAGATTGGGGTTATGGACTTAATTAATTTTATGTCTGTGACATGCTCACTGTATAATTATACCAAGCTGTGCACTATTAGATAATTATTTTTGGTCCTCAAAAGAGGAATTCAATTTGTTTAAAATTATTTTAGTTCCTTCAGAAAGAAAGATATTTCCCTTCAAAAAGCCATCAAACTAAGTGATAAAGCAACCTCATTCTGGTAATAAAAGACTATGGCACTGAAGTGGTTACAAACCATTTTGTTCAACCAGACTATTTACAAGTAGCAACAGGGTATCTGTTTCCTGTCATCTCCATCATATATCTTGAGGCAGAGAGATTGGAGCCCAATTACAGCCTGATATCTAATCAATACACACCTTATTCCTAGAGCAGGAAGTAAAGGAGGAGGCCCCTGGGAGCCAGAGTTCAAATTACTCCGCTGTCGATTCCAGATAGCAGCTAATGATAGGATATATTTCTGGAAAGGGGGGTGGGTGGGAAGGGCAGCACGGTTTAATGGGATTGTTAATACAAGGAACATATACGTATTTTAATTTAGACATCTGCTGCTGAATTCCAAAAACCCTGCGAGAAACAGGAAAAAATGACCCAATTTGCTATTCACTCTGATAGCTTTTGGGACTCAACTTTGCTAAAATAAAGCATGCAAGTGATAAGCTCGGTCCAAAAACCTCTAAATGAGATTTGTAAGCTACATTTGGTTAGATTCCCTCCCCTGCCCACCTTTTTAGTTGCTTTTTCTTGAAGGAGGACTTACTTTGATATGGATACAGACTTCATAGAGCTCTGGGGATTTTCAACCAAGCCAGTGAGCATTTCCCTTTCCCAGATGACCAGTTAAACTTACTCTGCTGTGTGCTTGGACCCATCAAGCCAAATCTTGCACTTAACTGAAGGCAGCTGTCCGTTGACTCTTGGGCAGTTACTCACTCTTTGGGAAGGTCTTAAAAAGACACATCTTGGGACTATCTGTCCCTGAGTGTCTAATTTTGTCAATGAGCCAAAAAAATAACTGGTCCTACTCACCTAGTACTTTCTATTCCCAGTAATCATTCAAAAAGCTGCCTTGTGCATAGCAGTCCTTATGAAAATGGTTGGGGTTTCTGTCTTGCAAGAATTACCCTAACTCAGAAATGCAAAATATGAAGAGCAAATAGCCTGAATAATCAAACCAAGTCACATGCTACACTCAGTACTCCAAGAAAGAGAATGAAGCACAGGGGCATAATAAATCTTGTTAGTATTTAGCTTTCAAAACGCTCTGGATGGCTGCCTGGTGACATGGATTCCTTCTCGGTTTAATACAGGTTTGATTAGCCAGGAAATCATTGTCTTTTTCTAGAGAGCCAGACTACAGACCTACAAAACTCACAGTAAACAAAAGCAGTCAACACAAATCTCATCTCTGGTTTTCTGGTTGGAAGCACTGCACTAGGCTCTAAGGCTCCCAGCTCCAGCATCCAGCACCCCGAGCGAGGCAGGTAAATCCTCACAAGGACCGGAGTGACGAAGACCTTCAGTTTTCTAACTTAGCTTTCCACACACCTAAATCTGGTCTTGGATCGTGTTACTCTTCAATTCCTCATCTGACACATTTGGGTGAGTAATCCTTCCTCTCTCCTGTCTTAACTATTTGTCCATCTTGACTACTTACAGTACAAATTCTTCCAGCTGGTGACCACTGCAATATATTTGTACAATACTTAGCACAATTTCAGCTTGGGATTTCTTAGTCTGACTCAATAGTGCTATTGCTAGTACAGAGTTTCACATAAATGGGGCCCCAATATTGAATGATACCTCTAAGTGCTGCTGTACTACAAATAAATAATTATATGATATACATAAATCTTGCATTTTTAATGCCGAAGTCCCATGAGACAGAAAAAAGATTTTAAACGAGACAAGAACTTTCTAATTATACTGCATGTTGATGATCTTGGAATAGGTACAAAAACCATTAAAGACTTTTGCTTTTTTTTTTTCTGCCTCTTAAATAGGAAAAATCTTTTCATCAAACATAGATTGAAGCCAGTGATAATGTAACTCTGGCTTACTAAATAATAACAGTGCAGGGCTTTCTAAATAGCCTACTTCAAATAATGACTTATATTATCCTAAATTCAAAAGCAAACAACTGGGGAGAAGGAAATCGCTAAACGAAGAGCAATATTAAATTCCAGAGGGTGAATGCGTGCTGCTAAAGGTGTGGTCTTAATGGAATTTGACCTATATCCATAATTTTGCTGTCACTCAGCGCCAACTCTCACAGCACAAAGACCACAGACAAGCAGGGTGTGAACAAAGCAGGGAGCTGCCTGGAGCAGCAGACTCCTGCAGGGAGCACAGGGATGACCCTGTTGCCTCTTCCCCTCCCACATGTCCTGGACACCTGGGCTGGCTGTCACTGCCATCTCCAAAGAGGATAAGCTGTTGGATGGTGGCTGTGGCTCAGCATGGGTTGGCCTCTCCGAGCAGTAGCAACCAGATCCTCCAACATCCTCGCAGCAGCAACCCTGCAGGCTCAGTCAGTCATCCCAAGCCTCTTCATGTCTCTAAGTGTTCAGGGCACAGAAACAAAGAGGTGGTGGCTACCTAACTAGGTCCACTGCCCTTGAGGGAGAAAATGAGATTAGGCTAGTGAGCCGCTGTTATCCCAGCTGAACTGTTGGATGAACTTCCAAAAATATCCTTGAATTGGCATTCTGCGTACAGCTGTGTTTATGAAAGGCAATATCATGTATGTAAATAAATTCAGATGCCGCTTGAGTTATTTTAAAACAATCAGAAGAACACTAATCATTTTATAGGCTCAATCTTATCCCAAGAAAGTGAGAACTTGGTGTATATACACGTACTAGAACTTTCAGTCACTGTTACTTGCATCTCCACACAGATATTAAACAAGATGTAGACTTGTATCACAATCTCATGAAAAGCTACTTTTGTTTTCTGTCTACTTTGCTTGCTGATATAAGCTTTAAAAACAGGAAGCTAAACAATCCCTTAGCCAGAGCTCCAGGGGCAGCTAATTCACGGGCAGGCATTGGATGTACCTTGGCAGCATGTGAAATCCTTTGTGTGAAGACCAAAGATTCCTCCAGTGCAATCTACCAAGGGGGAGAAGACAAGCACCAGGAGCACCTCAGCCCTCACCAGCCCCCCGGTGTCCCGGGGAGCCCAGGGCAGGCTCACAGGATGCCCGAGCCTTGCTCTCCTGGGCAGGGTGGGTACTCTGAACCCGGAGAGAACCAGCCTGCAGCTGGGCCCTGGCCAGGAGGCACGTGTATCACAGAGCTCCCTGTGTTTAAATCCATTAATTATCTCACAGTGTAAACAATTTGAGAGCACTGCGGTTGCCTGCTCATGGGGAGATAATGCAGTTTAACCACTGTCTGTTCTAACCCCATCGCTGAACAGACACGGGGAAGGTTGCAGAAATACCTGAGTGTGATGGGGAGATGACAAAAACATTTCCTTCCTGATAGATTTGGCTTCTATCAGACCACAGCAGCTGGAGATGATACTTCACCTCAGCTGGACTAAGTTAAACTATGGATATTCCCCGGGGCTGAGTTAATGGTGATGCTCCCTCTGCCTTCAAGGGAGCAAGGACATCACCTTAAGAGAGCCTGAACTTCACACTTGTTTCCTAACATATGCCACAAAACTAAAAGTGTTCTTATTCCTAGCAATCCCACAGCAATCCCACGGCATTTGAAAAAGCAAAAGCTCTGAACAAAAGTGTCTCTGGGTAGTCGAAATATATAAATGAATACCTGCCTACTTCTTTATGCCACAATATACCACATCAGAGTTCTGTAATTTAGGTGGCTGTTCTATTACTACATCATATACTATTCCCATTTATTTTTTTATGATTGGAGAACAATCTGGGACTGAGAGGGTATATTCTGTCATAGCCTGTTACATATTATGTTATCATCTTTTTGCCAGCGTTAGCCCCCAGAGGTGACATGTCCAGAAAGATGAATACTGACATTAATGTTAACTCTGGTTTCATTTACATTTTCCTTTTGGAGTCCTGCACAGCAAGGTGAACAGGTTACACCACGAGAGCTAGAAGGAATATGGCCCACATAACAAGGGCACATCGGTGGCACATGGAAAAAGAGCTTAAACTTGCACAGCGAAAAAAACTCCAGTCCATCTTGAATTTCATGTGTCAGCAACGCAGCATCTCTTCAGACACAAAACAAAAGCTGGTGGCTAACCAGTGTCACTACCATTAACCTCATCCTCATCTCCAGCGTCCAAAGTAAAACTTAAAATAAGGCTTTTTATAGCACAAAGTTACCCTGTAGAGGACTACAAAACCGCAGGATTACAAAACGTCGATGGTTATTGCAAACTTCCCTCACAAATGCTAATGAATTGTTTTCTTTTTTCACTCCAATCCTGTTGTTTCAAATGAAAACACACCACTGCTTTGTTGCTGAGCACTTTCTCCCACAGTACCCTGCATAAAGACTTGCTTGTGCACACTCTGGAATGTGCTTATTCCGAGATGTTTAATTGTCATTTCTTCCACCTTACATCAGAAGCCTGTCACATGCATTAATTAGGTCCATAAAAATATGCTTGAAAACCCTACTATTTAAATACAAAAGAGAGAGAAATGAGCACTGTAATTTCCAGGAATGACTAATGTCTTGCTGGAGTTAATTCCCTGGATTGATGGCCTAATTGCCAGCGTGGCCAAGGTAAGACACACAGTGAGATCTCTGGCTGCTCAGCAGTCAACACTACCTTCCTTACCAACTCTGAAACGACATTTTTTAATTGATATTTCCAACTATGAGTTTGATTTAAATGAAAGGCTTACTCGTGGAACAAACAACAAGCTGCCATTTATTGAATGCACACACACATAGGAAGGGGAAACCAGGTCCAGCCAGGGAATCAGAGACCATTTTGTGTGATTACAGGGGCAAAGCAGCCACCAACTAGAACATGTGCTCATGTGCACATGAGAAGCTCATGTGCTGCAGCATCCTGCCTCCAGCATCAGCTCCAAATGCCTCAGAGTAACATATAAGCAACCTGTAAGTGGTTTCATTTTAACTCCCTAAAGCAGCCATAAATTTAAATAAGACCCTTTCCTAGCCAGAAACCACAGGCTGGGTTGCCCTTTCACAATAATATAAATGAGGAGTAACTTCATTTATAGCAGTGGCATTGCAGCAAGGATTTACTCTCTGAGGGTGGGGAGGCACGACCAGGAAGATGCACTGAACTTAGAGCAGTCCAACTCGAGCAACAAATATATCAAAACAGCTTTGCTTCTGCAGTAGCATTGACATATCTGTGAACATGAACAGTACTGTGCTGCCCAAGAAAGGAGAGTTGATGGCCAGGGCTTCCTAAGGGCATTTATCCCCTTCACACTCACAGCATAAGTTTCTGTTCCCACTCCCAAGAAAAGAAGAAAATTGCATCACAACCTGTAATATTTGGGCTACTAAGATGCATTAAACTGTATTAGGATGTTAAGACATACCCACAGCACAAGAAACACTCATTTGCAGACTGAGAAGTAAATTGTGAGCACTGTGTCTTTGGCATCACAGGCAACAGTGTAACTTGCCAAACTGAATATAAAAATCAAATAAAATTTAAATTTAAAACTTGCATTTTCTTCTGTTGACATAGTCTTTCAGACTTGAGGGAATTCAACTGCTTGACTTAAATAGCCCTGAAAAATGAGACTTATTATTCAAATACAAACTTAATTCTTCTAGTAATAGTGGCTTTTATTTTCACTGGGAGAAAATTCTGCTGTTTGTTTAGAGTGACCAGAGATCTATGCAATTGTACCTGGGGAAAATATACAGACAATGAACTGCTTTCTGAAAAACTAAATGAGGTTATATTAGTACATCAACTGTATTTGTTTTCACAAAATTCTGACATCTGAAGTTAAAATAAGTGCAGGTCTTTCTAAAATACATGCAGAATTATATTCAAACCATCTCAAATAAGACATTTTCCGCCAGGTCTTTTGATGATCTGTGTCTTTTAGATTATTAGCAACACTTAACTGAGGAGGTCAAAGTACTCTAGCACAAAAGATTGAAACTAGCAACACCCCAGATAAATTAAGCATTATAATAATCTATTTTACAATTCTAAATATGATTTTACAATAGCCAGGCTAAATACAAAGCTCAAAATAAACTCATGCAACCTAGCACTGTCTTCTCTCCCTATTTGTGGCTTTTTTTCATAGAATGATAGGTTTAACCCAAGGAGGAGGTCAAGTGCATGCAACAGATACCTCCACCAAAAATGTTCTTCCCTTTTCCAGCATGCAAGTTAGTTTTGCCAAAGATAAGAGAAAGTCTGAGGTGGTAATTAGAGCAGACCTAAAATATTACATCACTGCTATGGTATAGATAGCTTTTTAATTCTCACGAAGTTATCATACTCCAGCATAATGTACAGACAGCTGAACCTGACATCAGCACATACTTCGGGGTTTTATTTCAATAACCCATAAATTTTAATACTCAGATCAGGCAAAGTGAGTTCTCTCAGGCAATTAATGTATAATTAGACTAAGGTAATAATATATTTAGTAGAATTCAAAGGTAATTGCTACAGACAAGTGCACCCTCTCTAACATATATGGAAACCAAGGTGGGCCCCAAACCCAGAAACAAACATCCAGAACCCTTTTGCTGTGAAAAATTCTAGGTATGGATCTGAATCTTGCTGGTAACCTCTCTGCCTTTGCAGTCTTGCTCTGTCCAAGTAGATGAGGTCCCAGGAGCCATCCAGTGGAACATGGCTGTTTGCATGAGTGGTTTGGTAGGTCCAGAATCGAAGTCCCCCTTCTGAAACTTTTCTCTTCCCCCCAGATAACTTCTAAAATCCAGATCAGATGTCTTGGGCCCTTCCTAGATGATGCCTGCTTTCCCTGCTTTGCTTCACTTGTGATGTGCTGCTCTGTGTTAAACCTCAATAGACATATTTGGCAATAGCACATTTTATGATGCCAGTTCTACTGATGAGAAATGTGAGATACAATGAGGCTGAGATGTCCAAGGGTGTATGTGATGTTTGTTAACAGAGCTCAGAGTAGACTGAGTCACCTCAGGCTCCTCTTTTTTATCCCCACCAGCAGGACCATATTTTTTCTTTACTTTGGCTTCTCTCATGCTTAAAATAGTTGTGGCTTATTGAGAGATTTAGCAACGAGCACAGGTCAAATTTACCTGTTTACCAAGAGACTGCAGTGTTTCTAGAAGACTCAAACCTTGCAGCTATATGACACATGATAGCTAAAGATGCTGGAGGGATTGCTAAATACTTAACTGGAATATACAGTTGTCTGCCAAACCACTGGTATTAAAGAGGAGCAAGACATATATGTTTTACCATGAAGCAGTTGCAAAATAGACACTAACTCTTTGCACAGTGGTTCATTATAGCCTGACTTTATTGTACTTTGGCCAATAAGGTCCTCTCGATTTAACTAAGAATTAGACATTAGAGAGGAGCAATAATAGCTGGTAAGGAAATATTATCAACTTCATTTCATTTTCACATGGTTATTTCCTATTCTGCTATCAAGTTTTATTCTGCTTGTGGAGTACATATTACACATATTTTTAATAAAACCATTGCAAAATTACCCACAGGCAGAGAGAATAAATTAACAGGCTACTTAATTGAGTTCTTTTCAAGATTCTTAGCATCAGCTGCACAGAGTGAAATAGGGAAGAATGTAAAGTTTGCTGCTTTATAAGCCATGAGGCCATTTATTCTCCCAGCTTGCTCAATGCAGTAGTTAATTCTTAACCATTTTAAATGAATAAACAACATCAGTGCACTAGCTTGGTTACAGAACCACTGTACCCCAGTTTCAAGAAAAGGAAGAATTTCCTTCACTGCTTCAGAAGTCATAAACCTGAAATTTAAAGGGTGTCCAAATCCTTCTTGATCTCAGTGGACATTAGGGACTTAAAAACTTCTGAGAATCCAGGTTTTTGTTCTTACCCTTTTATTCATATGCGCAATGGAGGAGGGGGGGAAGTCATTAATTTACTTGACCCTTCAAAACTCCTTTCCAAGCACCTCTCTTTCAATTGCACTTTTCAAGAATCATTTTGAAAGATCCCTTTCCCAGCCTTAGTCAGACTTCCAGGCATTTTAGAACACAAAATCTTTCCCAGTTTGATTTTTACTTTAACATCAGTTAATTTCTATTTGTTCTTCCTCCCCAATTTCACTAATGCCCTTTTTGTATACGTATATTTGTCCATTACAATCTACAGAACAATCACCCTAATTGATCTAGTGTTAACCTCTAACTGCTTAAGATCCAGACTGTTTTTATCTATTGCTCAGTCCCAGTTGCACCATTAATTCCCTATAGTGCTTACATCTGTCACCAATGCCACCAGGCCCTTTTAAAAGAGGCACCTCTCTAAATAAATGCCACTGTAAACAATCCTTACACGGGGAGTGGAGGCTGCTGAAAAGCCCCCATTGTAACAGTTTGTTTTTGCCTTGTGTTGTATACAATGATAAATTTCATACAGGTGTCACATTTTTTAGCGGGAGGTGAGGATTGATGGGGAGCAGCAGAACGATCCATCATCAGAGGCAGGTGGCCCAGTATTGGAATTTCAGAAATCTGTTCCCAATCACATCCAGTGCTGGATGACTCAGTAACGACCCTATTTGCGATGCGTTACTGAAAATCAATGTGCCGCATTCAAGGTCAATGTACTGTTAGAAAACTCCTTAAGCACTGATGGATGGATTGTGTTCATTTGGAATAAATGTGAGAAGAAAGTGACAGCTGAGCATCCCAATAGTTGTGCCAACTTTAAGAGAACAGCTTCCTCCTGGAGAAACATGATTCCCTCGGGGATTACATCATTCCTTATTTCCTTTGTTCTTTCCCTTTTGAGGCATTTAGGCAATTGTTTAATGTATCTATCTTCGTGCAGTTAGGAAACTTCAAAGTTTGAAGACAAACACTGATGAACAACAATCTTTATGGACTTCCCTGTATGAATAATATTCATCATTACAAAAGACTATCAAAGTTTACAAGAATTAAGTAGATAAGAAGGGAAAACATTAGAAGAAGAAACTAAACCCACACACAGGTAAAGAAAAAAGCCTCTCTGCAAAGAGGTCTAAAGATAAAATCCCAAGTTGAAACATGGTCTTGATTTTTCTGTTATTATAGTAGTGAACAAGATACTTAGTGTCTTTACATATCTTTACATATTTTTCAACTCTCTAAATGGTTTTGCATAACTTTTAATGTTTTAAATTAGCTGGGAACTTGCCATGCATGGTAAAACAGATTTTCACTTATAAAAGATCCAGGCTTATAAATAAAGCTATCTCACTTATTCTTCTAGAATGGGATGGGATATCTTATTCAAATAGTTTTCTAAATATGAATTAATGGCACTTCAGAGACTCCATCCAGAGGGATTCAGAAATTACACTCCTTTTCTTTCCTGAAAAATAATGACATTGTCTTTTAGTTGATGGGGGGAAAAAAGTAATAATCAGCTTCCAAAAGGAAAACAGGATTGATAGCTCAAACAGGAAGGGGGAAAAGTGTAATTTACCATGTGGTTCACCAGCAGCTAAATCTGTTCACTTGACACAATAAATGATGTCAGGCTTCCTCACCCACTGTGTCAACAAAATGGGTGTTGTCAAAAACATTAAGACATCTTATTGACAAACTCTCAAGTCATTATACTCTTTGAAGTGGTTTTGTCTTCTGCCTAAAATTATTGCACCGACAGCATCGATTCATCTGATACATTGATAGTGCAGCAACAAGCTCCGGGGAGGATTCTGAGCACAGCCAAAGCAATCATCCAGACAAAGTTATTTTTTACTATTTTGGTAAGATTCTGAGAGGTGTCAGGTTATCAGGGACCAGCAGTCCATTTCCAATATTCAAACAACTCTGCTTCCACCAAAAAACAATTTTTTGTTAACACAAAGTAACTATACAGAGCCCTGTTAAAAAGAGGCTTTGTGCAAGGGTATCAACTAGGGGTTAATTGCAAAGCCATCACCAAAACAGGTTGCAGCACACTATTTCAGCCAGAATATATTGCTTATTCAAATACTTTAGGGAGTACAAAGCTTCCAAAGCTCCTTTCCTTACTCAGATAGTTGTTCTGACTTTGTCAGATCAATGAGATGGGAACAATCTGAATGCTTTTGTCGAAACAATTATGTTTGTCAGAGGATCTGATCAAAAATATGAGATAATCATTGGAAGTTAAGAAGTTGGAAGGAATTAGGGCTAGTTTGAGAGGTCAAAGGGTAAGTATGGACAGCACAGTTCTTTTCCCAGTCTGAACTGCCGTGGCAAAGGGTTGGTCAAGCAGGGCTGTCTGCACTGCTGCTGCCCATCAGCAACTCCTGCAGACAAAGAAGGGACATCACAAGTCCTTTGGATCCTTAAGTTTAACTCAGCCTAGACTTAATCCTTCCTTCATACTAACATCAATCAGCAGCATCTCTATGAAAGCCAGCAGCATAACAGCAGCATAAAATCCAAACGGGAGAAAAATCAAATATATATGGGATTGAGTGTGTACTCATAAAAGAGGGGGGGGGGGAACAAAAAAGAAAAAAATAAAAGAATAATTTCTCCTTTCTTCTTCTCTTGTTGTTGTTCTATGTATAAAGGAGTCTCCACAAGCACAGGGCCCACACAACAAACTCCAGCACTCTTTTCCCCTCCTGTCTTCCAGGAGTGGGGTGGGTGTGGTAGGTACAAGCCAGAGGATGTCCCATCCCTGCATCCTCGGTGACCATTGTTCTCCTCCTTGCTGGGTTTGGCAGCTCCCAGACTTACAGGCCAGCAACAGGGACTAATAACCAGGTCTCCTGATCCCACCACAGCCTCACACACAGGCTGCAATCCTAGGCCATTGAGCATTTGGCTCACTGTCCTTAATGCAAAGTACAGAGCTGAAGATAGAAGCAGGCTCAGAGTGCCAGTTCTGTCCACTGTGGATTCGTGATTAAGTTTTGCCATTAAAATACAGTATATAAAACACTAATTCAAGCCAAAATTATAGACTCAGATAATATATGGAATTACTGTGCCAGCAACCCACAATAAAAATACACAGTACAAATAAGTGAAAGAATCTGATGTCAAAAATATGGATAATGAAAGTAAATTGTATAAACATAATTAATAAAGGCTTGGAATGGAAATTTCCAGTGTGTACTTGCTGAGCTTAGATCCACTGAATATCCACAGACTCTTCTAAATTTAAGCTGAAATAGTAATGACCAGCTTCTTATGTTTTGTTTAAATTGTATCTTTTATATCAGAAGGCATCTTGGAGTCTCCACTAAATTGTTTTAATTAAACTAGCCATTATGTTTTATTAGTTCCAACTTCACCACATTCAGATGAGAAATAAAGATGTACATAAAACCCAGACTTTGACATGAAGAAATCCATTCCTGCCTGAGTATTCACAGCTACTATCTCCTGCTGCCCCAGCTCTGCAGATAACAGCTACTGTTTTGCTGGACTTGTCCTGTAGCCTGCAAGTCTGACAGGGTTTTTCTGTGATCCCTTTGCAGCCTCTGCACAGCCTTTCCTAAGTATTTGTTTTGCTTTGCTCAAAACCCTGAGCTTGGGTGGCCTTGGTGAAGGATCTTCAGATTCTGCTACTAAGAAGAAAAAAAAAAGGCTTCTTTTGCATGTAGTACTTTTTTTTAAAAAAGCACCAGTGAAAATACAGAGAGAAGGTGATCAGACAATGCCTACCTTCTTCACAGCTTCTGACCTCCTGGCTTAGTGCTGTGCTTCCATAAAAAACTCCCCAAAACATATGAATTGCCATTTCCATCTAACTCTCCCTGTAGGCATGGATGAACTAAGTGGGATATACGCCCATTGTACTTCAATATCTACAAACTGCAGTGCAGAAGAAAATACATGTATATATTACTTACATAAGCCAAGGAGCTGTATCCCTACCTAGAGCCCAAACTTTTGCTGCCTCTATTTTTGGTTTGTCCATTTAATGAAAGGAATGCATTCCTACTATTTTTCATAGGATGGAAGATCATGAACCACCGAGACTGAAGAAAAGGTATTTGTTTCATAGTGGGACTTCCAGCCTAATTTGGGCCTTGTAATTTTTTTTTATTTTATCACAGAATGAAAAGTTGCTACCATTTAAACCCTCACAGCCTACTCACAATGCGTAGTTTGTGCAGGTTTACACAATTTTAATACTAAGGACTCTGTCCTGCAGACCTATCTCTTGGTTTCTGATCAACTTTTTAAGAGATTGCAATCACACAAAATTCTATTGAAACATAATTTCCATCTCTAATCACAATGCAAGTAATTAGTAAAGTCTCCTCAAGTATCTGATGAAACCACAAGCTAATTATTCACTTACACCACTCACACCAGCCACAGCCCAGTGGAAACCAGTTTCTGGAACATATTTCCCAGCCCTGTTTCAGACTGAGTTGGGAACTTCAGTCAGTACCTTGGTGAACAGCTCTGTTGTGCTTTGGGGCTCCTACAACCTGGGCTACGATGTGAAGGAGCCAGGAATGAGAAACAAGAGCTACTGGGAGTGATGCAAGCCTCCAAAACCATCCTTCAGTAAGTCTCTGCCTGCAATGGATGCCTTTCAAACAGGCACACAGGGAGAAACAAATAAATTCCTGGCAATTTTCATAATAAACAAAACCAGAGTGAATCACTCCAGAACAACAACTTCAGTAATATGACCTCTCTTACTCTTTCAAAGAAAGCAAAATTATTTTGTACAAATTATAGGCTGTTTCTGCTGGGAAATGAGAAACATTATTCAAACTGATTCAAAACATTAAGCAATAGGTTTAAAAAACTGTCACCCCATCTTTACACAGGAAAGACACACACATTTTGTAGTTCTCAAGTAGGAGTATTTCCAGGCACCTCTGTAAAGTTATTTAGATGGATTCCTACATTAGCCTCACTATACTTTTAAGTCAGTTATCAGGCACTTAGCAGAAAAAATAGCAGTTTGAGACCTTGGTTGCAGTTTGGCTCCATGTTTCCAGCCTGAAGCAGCACAGGTTTAACTCCAGGGGCAGAGCAGTGATGTTTGCAGCTGCAGCAGCTGGATCACTGCTCATCAGGCACAGGGTACCAGCCTGCAGCCCAGCAACGTGGGCAACCACATAAGCCTTCACTGGCTGCTTCAACACACAATCAGATATTTGACTGTCTTTGCAAAGTCAGACAAAATTTGACTGCCTTTCCATCAATATGGGCAGGGGAACTGTCACACAGACCTTTCCATTTCCTCTAGCAGACGCCACAGTCTAGCCTAATTTCATCCCCTGTGCTTCCAGAAGGAAAATACCCTCTGTCTTCTTTCTCATCCACAGAGATGACCGTGGCAGTACAGCTGTGTGGATCATCATATCACCACACACACCTCGTGTTCTCCCCGCTCATCTCCTCTACTTAGCAACTATTAAAGCAATGAGACATATTATGTTCCTCCCAAGCAAGCCCTACAGAAAATTCTCTGCAGTCTTTGTACGAATGATGCCAGTGGAAAATGTTCCAGTGATGTCAGTCAGTGTGTTATCAGCCTCTCCACGGCACGGCTTTTTGGGCAGTTTATGTCAGTACGCTAAATTAAATAATAATTAAAGTAAGTAACTCAAAAGTGGTTTGGATGTGCTTCCAAATGGAAGTCTTAACAGAAGGGATTGAAAAGGAATAAGAGATACATATGTTTTGATAATCTGAAGTGAGCCAGCTTACCCAAAAAGCCACTTAATTACACCAAAACTGAAACATCTGGTTTAGATTATCTGTTAAAAAAATAGTATGGTGAAAAGTAAACCACTTGGAGAGGAAGTATTAACATTATTCCTGACTTAGAGACTGTCACGACAGAAAACTAATACTTTTTCTTTTTTATTATTGTTTTTGTATTTTCACATGATACACAAAGAGGAAACCCAGCAAAGTAAGGAGTCCACTGCCTTCACTCTGAATTAGGCAAAAGGAGGAGCTCGTCCCACCCTGTTCCGAGCAAGCTGGAGAATGACAGTCACAGAGGGACTGCAATGCTGGGGGATGCCAGAGGTACCAGGCTCATTTTTGTCCCTTGTGGATCCTTTGGAATCCACGTGGCTTTCTAAAGTCCTGCCACACTGAGGGTATTTTCACACGGAAAAAAAAAACAACAACCCAACAAACAAAAAAAACCCCAACCTGGCAACATTCTGCATTTTGATTTAAGAACATTCCTGCCATTTCTGTTGTCTGCTGTTATTTATTTTCAGTACTTTTTTTTCCTCCCAAGTTGCAGCCAAGGAAAGCAAAACCTTGCAAAAGGGTTGCCAGCAATTTTCCTGCACATACAGTAGGTACTCTCCAACCTGGAGATATCCAAATCTCTCCCTGGTACAGTAGCCTGGTATTTCTTAACAGTATCTGTAGCTGAAAAGTCACATTATAGCACTTTAAAACATTTAGAGCCTAAGGAAAACCTTTTATGTGAGCATTTTAAAGCTTAAAGCTCTAATCTAGGACTTGGTATATTTATCCAAGTCCTAAATTATTAATGTTACTCTATTGATTTGATACCTGAAACTCTAACAACAAAACCTGTGCAAACTAATTATGCCTGGCTTCCGAATTTACAGGGCTTCTTTGCTCCTCTTCTAAGTCTTCTTTTACTTAATCAATAAGGTCTGATTCATAAAAGAGTACAGAGATGCCAGAATTGAGAAATAAAAGGCATATTAATTATCATATCAACTCTGCAACATCTATGCATGTGGCTGAAGCATTTATTCACCAAGGGATCCCAACGATAGCTAAGTTCTTCCTAGCTTATTATCCTAATGCAGGCAGCACAATCAATCCTAACGTTATTTTAATTAATTCAGAAATAGAATTATTTAAAAAAAAAATAAAACTCTTTGGTTTCTCCATGAAAGGCTTTGTAACATCAGTTTCTTCAGGCAATGCAATTTTGCCAGCTTGTGCAGAAAGAGTAAATTCACAAAGCTCTAATCCCCCAAGTTCCTCCCTTCCTCCTGGCAGTCCTTCTGCAGTACTAGCACCAGTGCTGGGCTCTGATAGTTTGCAAAGTTTAGAGAGGCCCAGATTCCCCTCATCTGCATTCAAAAATACTGATTCAATTCCCAAAACCAGCTGATTTAGGGCCAGATTCTGATGTCTTCCTTCACTTCTGAGTAACATCCTTAAGACAGACAAGATTACTTCTGGAGCAGTGGTAAGATCAGCATAATATTCTAAAGTAAGTTTTTAAACTACATCACCAAATCAGTAATACAGAGTTTTGAACATATATAACACGAAGTTTTCCATACTCACTCCTGCTTAGTTAATTTTTTCTTCATTTCATGCAGGTATGTAACAATGAGGGGGAGATACTTAATTGTGAACAATATATTTGGTGCTCTATTACAGTTGAGATTATTAGTACTTGACTGCAGGTCAACAAACCTCCTCAGAGCTGTACTTCAGAACTTGTATCTCTAATACAAAACTGATAAGGGAAATGAGAAATTAGGTCCTGACATATTTTTAATCTCCACATTTGAACATCTATTTCACTTTTATTGTCATAATCACTGTGTATACAGACTTAAGAAAGATTTTCTTCAAATCCTCTGATCTACCCAGTTCTTAAACAAATATACTATATCCATCTCAAATTTTTTTGTCTTCTAAATGTCATTTCAGGTAGAAATTTCTTTTTTTTAAATGTGAATCAGAAAAGAGAGTGTGAATTCTGAGGAACACACACAGCTCAAATCAGTCTTTTGTTTGGTTTTTTTTTGGACTAGCTTATATTCTTGAGTTCAGTAAGACCACTCCAGGATTACACCAAACCAATGCTGATCAGAATTTGTTCTCAACATCTCCATCATGACCAAGCTCCATTAGTTCCATTGAAGAGCAACTTACATCACAGAGGGAGGTAATTTACAATTTTTATAACTATCATAATTGGTAGTACACAGCTAACCACATGGTCATTCTTTCAAAACATCAAGATAAATCACAAGAAAAATCAAAGATGTGTTTAATGTTTGATGACAAATTGATACTAACATTTACCACAATAAATTGCTGTTAAAAACAGAGATTATGGGAAAGGACTTAGCAAAGGTGATTAGGACCAGTTATTTTAAAATTCTTTTCCATTGCTTCTCTTAAGTGCATGGACCACCAAGTTTCATTTAATCCTTTCTAATTCTGGGCAAGATAATTATGGCAAATAATGGTGAACGAATCACATGCCTGCACAGGAGTATCACAGCCATTGTGGCACTTGGATGAATGCTGTGTGAGAGGATTAATGTGGTATAATACCACATTTGCTTTTGCAGGCTGTTATTTTAATCTTGTGAGCTGCCTTTCATCAAGGTGGGGAAATACAGTAAGGTTACTGTTGATCTCGGGCAGCCAGAGAGGATGTCGTGTGACATCCAAGTCCTTCAGTCCTATAGGGGACTCTTGGCAGCTTCTAAAAGTCTTATTTTGTGCATTAATGGAAGGAGAGAGAGAATTTGCCTGTGCTAGGGAAAAGTTGGCAGGTGAAGGAACAGCACAAGAGATGCCATTGTGCCAACAAGTTACTTAGTTCTGAGTATTAGGCAATGTGCACCCAAGAATTCATGGGATCCTGAAACTGCAGAGACAGCAAATCACTGACCTGTCAGTCGCTGCAGATAGGGGAGCAGAGATCTGGCAGTGGCACAAAGGTAGATGGACTGCAGTAGCCAAGCAGTCTGTAGAAGAAACTGGGGTATGATCAAGTCTGCAGAGGAGTAAAAACCCCTTTTAGTTCTTTCTTGTCTTGATATAGTTTTTCCACTCTCCAGGCTGAGGGTTTTACCATTATACTGACTAAAGTTTCCTTGTGACAGGCCACTCATGAACTTTGTCATGGACCAGTCTGATCCTAATCAGTAGAGACTTCTCTCTTGCTGAATGACAGGAGCATTTGGAAGTGCTAGAATTGTCCATTTAGTCATTGTGCCTGTCAAACTCCCACCTAGGAATGTGTGCTCCGCACTCACAACCTCTGCAGAAAGAAAAGCAGCATGGGGGTGTGAAAGCTGCTCAGAAGCAAATACTACTTCCCCAGGCCACTGCCCAAAACATAAAAGGAATTCAGAGTACACAGCAGATCAGAAAAATTCCATTAAATTCTACCCATTATATTTTCTAAAACAGGATGGCAGAATGCCAAAATACCTAAACAAAGCAGGGTTTTTTTTTTCACGCAATTTCCATCCCACTGAGAAGTAATAAGTCCTGGAGATCTTATAAAGAAACCTGTTCTTGAACAATTTACCGACCAGATTTATAGATCCAAGAAATGAGGATGGTTCAGATTAATTTGCTATAAGCATCTACTCTCAAGAGTTCTTCTCCAAACCAAACCTGAGCCAGATTTTTTTTTTTCCCCAGTTAGCTGCCCTTTTACACTGGCTGAGTTGTATGAAGAGGATGGAAGATGGCCACAACTGAATGCTTGAGAATTCCCCCAACTATGGAAAAGCCTCCAACTACTCTGAATAACTGGAATATCTTCTTCCTCTGCAGTGAAGGTATAAGAACTTCAAGCACAACCAGAAAGCTCTGCTAAACCACTCCATGGCTGGCACCCAGCACCTCACCTACTCTACCTGCTGTTGAGGTGACCACCATGGAGATTCCAAATCCAAGAGCTTTTTTCCAGTTGTGCATTTGCAAAAGTAGCTGAGGGGTTTATTTTGGGTGGTTCTTTTTTTTTTTAGTTTGGTGCTCGCTGAGTCTGAACAAAAGATTTTGGATTACATTTCATGTAAAAATTGCAGAAAAAGTCCTTTCAGCTGAGACTGCTGAAATTAAATATTGACTTTTTTAGCTTTTAAATTTTGATTGGACACAAGTAATTCAGGGAAGTCAACATGAATTAATGGGTGTAATGCTGGGCTGCCAAACTGGCATTATTTTTATTATTACTAGTTCTAAAAATGGATTTGGCCACTCAGCAGGGACCAGCTTTTCTTATAGGAGATAAACCCATCCCCAATATTGTATTAATCATCAATTGTCCACTCTTCTGTGCTGTCCATTGCCCCAGATAAAGCAGGATTAGCAATGAGAATCCAAACCTTGTATAGTTCACCTCAGAAGGTCAAGTGAAGTTTTCAACAGCTGGTTTAAGATCTTCTGAAGAGACCTTTGCATGACTTTGCATGTGGGAACCAGTAAATTCAGCCAAAATAAAGAATTTGAAATGCAGAGTCCTCTGAAAATCTGGCACCAGAAAAGTTACATACTCCAAAAAGGCAGTGAAAGGCTGGCAGCAGCACACCTTGACTTTATCTCAGCTACCTTGAGTAGAGGTGAACTAACCAGACATTTTATATGACCCTACACCTTACCACAATCCATAAAATATTCTGAAAATACAGCGGTTAGGAAGAGAAGGAAAGCATATGTTCACTCTATTTGAGAGGAAAAGTTAAACAATGGAGTATTAAAAAGGAGGGAATTTAGGTGTTGAAGACAAATGTGTAAAGAGAAAGACTAAAAGCAGAGAAGTACAACACCTATACATACACGTGGATGGGATGAGAAAAGGTGACAGCAATTGGTTGAAAATATTTTGACCCCCTTTGGACTCTCTGAACCATTTTGGGCTGTTTCCAGGCCATTTTTTCCCAAAGGGTAAAATACAGATATCTGAGCAACAGTTGAAGCAAATAGAAGCCACATCAGACAAGCTGAAGTCATGCAATTTAATCTTGAGAGTCCCCCCTACCTTATTATATCCATTTCTGATTACACCATACTTAGAGAAAAACATGTGTTCACTGGCAGGCTGCAAAGAAAGCAAGAGCTGGTGATATCTTAAGACATTGTATAAATAGAAATTTGAATACGAATTTCCACAGGGAGAGAGAATAGTGGTGAGATTTCATTTTCCATTATTACTACATGCTGGTAATGTGCTTCATAGGGTAAATATCTTTAATTGACATGAATGGATTTTTAATTTTTTTTTTAATCTATAGGTGTACTCTCTCACCCTGCAGTAAATCAGAAGACACTTTGCTGATATTGTTGTAGCGCTGTATAACTGGGATAAAAGGAGAATTACAGCCAGTATTTTAAGATGGAGTGGTTCTGGTTCAGTATATATTCTGAAAAGAGAAAGATGGTCTATGAGGCTGGACTGAGAGTACAAGATAAAAACTCTACTCCCCATTATGCCACAGAACTTTGGCACTATAATTTGGGCAAATCATTTTTGGGCATTACTGTATCTCAGCATCCCATGAAGTTTAATGTTTTCCTAACACTAAGGATTTTTGTAACAGGGAAAGAAATAATGGTAGAGACTTTAGAAGCAACCAGGGAAATTGTTTTTCTAGTAAATAATAACAGAGTTTTAAAAACAAATTCAGAAGAGTGAGAATTTTGATTCTACTTTCAAGGCAGGGGTTATTGAATTAAAAAGTGTTGGGAATAAATGCAGAACAAGGATACCCATTGGTTTAAATAAATAAATCAATAGAAGGAAGATTTTAGATTTGTTTTCAAGTGAATTAGTTGCCTTGGATCCATATTCTGGCAATAACACATCTACTCTACTTTATTGTACATTTGAAAGCCATAGAAGCATATCAAGGTAAAAAATGACTTCAGATTTCAAATTAAAACCTTGGTGAAGGAACATGAGATTGAACTCGCTCAGGGGAGGGAAAAAAAAAAGAACAAAAAAAAAAAGAAGAAGAGGGGAGGTGGGTTTAATTTGGTCTCTGAAAAAGATAATAGTGAAAGGCCTGACTTTGTTTATGCCAAAGGCATTTTGCCATCTACTGCCACAGAGCCAGGACAACTGTGTCGGGTTTTGTCGGGCCTCAATCCTGCAAACTGTGCGATGGAGAAGGGAACTTCTGAAGTCAGTGGGATTCCCCACAGCTCTCAGAATCAGAAATTTGTGGGAAACTATGTATAGAACTTGTTTGAATTTTGGCCCAAGAGTTTTCTCATTTCCTTTGACAGCCTCCATAAAAACCCTCTTGTGCAACTCCGCTATCTTTTCATCTTGGGATGCCAAAATATAAGAGTCTGAACATCTGTTTGAAAAACAGAATATGCCAATATTTAAATTAGCAATGGTTTCTTTTCCCTCCAAGACTATCAACTAATTATTTGAAATAGATTTACCCAAATATTGCACTTAGTTCCATATTACACATGCATAAATGAGAACAGAATTTGGCCCAATATGTTTAAGCTAAGCACATTTTTGCAGCTATGAAAAGTAATCTGATTTCCATGGAATAGTTCATACATGGCAACTTGCCTTCCTGGGCCTCGGTTCATGTCAAGCCTTTTCACTCTGTTCGTTTTATGAAGATTTAATTGAATCCTACTTAAATAGCATCAACTAGCACTTATTCATAAAGCCATCAAGCCTTTCATCACAAATTCATAGTTTTGTAATTCTTAAAAAAATAATAAAATTAAATAAATCATATATATTCAGTCATACTATCACTGGAAACACTTGAAACAAACTCTTCTGTCCACAGTCCTCTACTACGATTTTGTAACCTCATTTTGAAGTCCCATTAGAAAGTAATCATATTTTGACCAAAGGTGAATTTATTTTTCACTGTTTTCCTGCACAAAACATGATGCTGATGGTGAAGTTACTGCTGCATGGACAAGTAAGGTTTGTCTTAGAAGGAGCTGATAGAAATATAAAGTAATGGGAGGTTGGAAAGGGAAAAATGTTTGGGCAAACCCAGTCAGTAGCAAAAAGGGATAGCACATCCAAGCTCTCCCTAACCCACCACTGACAAGAACTCTACCACAGCAAGCATGGAACATGCAAAACCCATACAGTCCCTAAAATGGATTAAAACAATTTCTATAGAGGTTTTGCAGGACTGCCAGAAACTCCTGAAGAAGGTAAAATCTGACTCCCAACAGGTGTAATTTGTCAATGCACACAGACATTGGGGTAGCAAAAAAAAAGTAACCCTCCAAAGAAACAACAAAAAAGCCAATTAAGAAAAAGATACCCAAAAGCAGAGGAATGAAGCCTTCTCTTAGTAGCCCTTCTCCAGCAGCCCAGCAATCCTGCTGGGAAGAAGAGAGCATTCCTCTCCCTGCCAGCAGCCAGCACCACCACCATCTGCACCACCACTTCCTTTACCTCCATTATTTTATCCCCCAGTTTATTACCTTTAGCACCTCAGCATCAACACTGCTGAAACCATGTTTTCAGAAAGAAAATCTGAGTACTTTGCCATTGGGTAAATTCTTCAATTTACTGGCCCCCCAACCCTTTTGACCCAGGTTGTTATTTGCCAGAACAAATTGGGTCTTACATTATTGGTTCTTGTTCTTTACAGTTGAAGAGCTGACACCATGCTGTTCATAACAGCCTTTCCAAAATAACTCAGACGTGCCTCAGGTAATTAAGGAATTATACCCTCCCAGCCAAACAATACCATATTTCTTATTTCCATCATATAAATGATCCCACAGGGGACCCGGAAGCCTTTCTGTCTCATAAAAACAGCTTACACAGGTGCATACTTAAAGTATGATTTCTTGTTATTATTTGGCATGGTAAAGACATGGTGGATTTAACTTCTTCTCAGCAATGAAAACCATGTGGGTTGTGGCAATGCCCACCAATACAGATCTGACAGCACTGTCAGAGCAAGAAAATTGACTTTATTCATCCACAACTGGACGGAGATGATTTGCATTGCTTATGATCTTCAGATTAATCGATTCTGGATTATACCTCCAAATAGAGATGTAGGAGGAGTCCTTTCAGTTTGAAAGGAAAATCATGATACAGATGAGGAGGTAAGCCCATTCCATACCTACTTCACTGCCCTGTCAAAATGCAATGGGAAACAAGAATCGTTTCCCTTTTTGTTTCTTTATTCATTTTCACATAAAAGCAGAGCAAATATAAACTCCCAGAAATTATCACAGCAATTGAGATGAAGTGAAAGGTAAAAATGGAAAAGTGAAAACTTCAGTCCATGACTCAAAAGGTGGTTCACTGACAATCCTGTATTGGATCTCCCCACCCTAAGGCTGACTCCAGTCACTTTGGACTTGGAGACACTTGTACAGCCAGCCCTGTGTCACTCACTGTTGCATGAACCCTCTCTTTCCAGTCCCTCACCTTCTCCTTGCTTCGTATTCAATCTGTGTTTAACTCCCTCAGTCTGTTTCTTTGTGACCTCCCCTCTCCCTTCTCCTGTTCCATGTCTTCCTTTTTCTTTGCTTTTTATTCCATGCAGGTTATTTCCTGCTCATTAAGGCCACAGGAACACAATAATGATGTGGTTAAGCTGACTTTTGTAGACCCAATAGTGTCCTCTCAGGTCATGTCTCCATGAGCCCAGTGAAGGACAGCGAGATGTGACAGAGATATGAATTCAGATTTGGAAAAAGCAGGACTGAATCCATATGGTCCCAGATGCAGAGCAACAAACATCCTGACTCAGATTTGGATTTACCTTCATAACATCAATGCTGCCCTGCTCTGCTCCACATGCATAAATGTTATAAATGGTAATAAATTGCGGATCATTTTCAGATACCTGCTTTTAGGTGTTTGGGTTAATTATTTCCATTTTTGACAGCATGGACAGATTTTAGCAAACAGACAAAAAGAGAACTTCAACAAATCTGGAAGATGAATTCCACCCTTAATACACTGTTGAGGGTCTGCATCCACACAGCATCTGTGGCACCCATCAGCAAAGGGTGTTCCACCAGCACTCTGCTGACCCTTCAGTTCTCTGTGAACTTGGAAGGGTTTACTACTACTTGAACCTCTTGGGAAACCCTTCCTTTTGTTCTCTACTTTTACTTTCCTTATCTTATTTTTGCACCCTCTTATCTGCATTCTTTCACATCTTTTTTGTATAAAGAAGTTTTCTTCACTATAACTATTCTCTAGAAGTTTAACACAGAGCTCCTGAGCCTGTGTTAACTGGGTAACTCATTCATTACTACCTGTCTGCTCATAAGTGCAGTAACATTTCCAGGAAAAATGAACATTCCTGTCTCCTTCTCTCCCATCAGTCACACCCCGCTTCCAAGGTATGGAGCAGATTCCTTCCAGCATTCAAATGCATAGGCTTTGTGCTCCTCCCTTCCTTGTTCCCCCCAATATTCAGTCTTAACACACGGAAAGTTTCTGGATCAATCCAACCCCAGAGAATACATATGAAACTCTTTGAAATTAAACCACAGTGCAGCGGAAGGACTTTCCTGCCTCCTCACAAAGGGTTGCACTCCCTTTGCCCAATACCTTTGCAGAACCTGTCAATAAGCACATTTTACAAGTGCATTCATTCACTAAAAGGTCCCCTCAGCTTCCTCTCTTCCAGGTGTTTCCTGACAATACCTATTGTGCTGCCTGGCTGGCGGCTCCTCACTCCCTGACACCTACTGCTCTTGCTTGCTTCTTTTGTTCAGAACATAATCTGCTTCCATGCACGCTTTTCTCACACTGAGAAAGTATCTCCCATCTGGCCAGAATCAACCTTCCTTTCCTTTCTCACCAGCACTGCCAGATAACAACAGGCTCATCCTCCCACAACCAGAGCCTACGGCTGCGTTCTCCAAGCAGAGCAGGACTGTCGCCAGCTCAACATCATGAGCAGCAGCACGCTGTGAGACAAACAGGGACATTATTCCAAGTTTCAGCTTCCTCTTCCCTTTCATGGTACAGTATCTGCTTAGTTCATCAAGGCAGAGAGCAACGTGCAGTCCAAAAACGTGTGCCAATATCCTTCCAGTGCACATTAAAACCGAGTCCCCCAGCTATCTGCACTAAATAAATCCCATGCACTGCATTAACCACTTCAATGAACCAGGATGGACAGGGCAGTGCATGCTCTGCTCCGTGGAGCTGCTCCACAGCTGGTGAAATCTTCCACAGGCAACAAAATGCCTGAGCTTGCCTCTACATCAGTGTGGGCTTTGTCTGGTGCTTTGGGGCACAGCACCATGCGGGTTGGGGTTAAGCCCAGCCAAGAGAGTGGGCTGCCAGGGCCAGCAGAGAAGGTATTGCATGGCCCCAAGCCATCTCAGTGGCATTTACTGCAATGGCTGCAGGTAGGACACTGCCATGGGCATCAGCAGCCCATATCCCTCTCCTCCCCCAACACAGGACCGGGCACAGGCTGTTGGCTTCACTGGCCAAATGTGTGTAGGTAAAAAAGCCTCTCTGAGGCTGCTGTGATTCACATCTTGGATCAGGAGCTCCCTGCTATGAAGATCTCTCCTGAACAGCCCATGGGCACCATACACTGGATCCAGCACATGGGGGAATGTCAGCCCTGTGATTTTTCACATAAAACAAAATGGGGTCTTAAGGCACCCATAATTGCACCTGATGTTGTAAAACTGCCACAAAAGGAACTAAAATTAAATGCTAGACCTTGGTCTTCATCTTTATCACTCTGGTACCTTTCCTAACTCCCTTTTTGTTTTTATTTAGCTTTTCTTTGGGGAAGATGGGGCTGCTTTGTTTTGTTCTGATTTGTTTTTTTGTTCCTGCCAATTGTGTGAAATGGAACATATTTGGGACGAATGAATTAAATTTTACAAAAGCTCTTCTAATAATATATATTTAAAAAAATAAGCAAAGAATAACAAGTATTTGCCCAGTAGATGAACTGTAAATGTTATCAGGCAAAGTAAACATTCCAACTGTAATTGTTATTGTAGATGGATGAATTCATAAATATGGAAACACTAAAAAAATGGTGTAATACAGAAACAAAATGCAATGGACTGAGAAAAGAATGCAGCATGCAGCAGGCTGGGCAAAGGCAGTTCAGAAAGGTTACACAGCTAACAAGAGTGCTGAAAAACAGAGCTTTCGAACGTGGCACCAGCACTGTGGAAGCTGATGCAAACATTCATCACCTATTCACCCCTCAGGATGTTGTTGACACCACATATGAACCCAAAGGAAGGTATTCCAATCCCCTCTGTCCAACACCAAACAACATGCCCTCATTAGTAGTTTAGGTTGCATTAGAGGAGCATTTTTAAAGTCTTTCTCCCAACTGTCTTCACCCACCATGCTTTGGCTCACGGCACAGGTGGTTGTGGGGCACAAGAACCCCTCTGGAAGCCGGGGGATGTAGTCCAGGGATGCACCTGAAATGCCACAATCACTAACAAGTCCTTGGGCTCAGACTCATGGCAATCCAAATTAAAACCCTCCCTAATGAGTCCTGCAGACATGGGGTGCTCTGCACCGAGTGTTTTGCTCCCACTGCACCAAGTGTCCTTGGAGACACAGCCATATCCCAGGCTGGAGCAGCTCCACCAAGGCTTTTCCACAGGCTTCTCCAGAGGACATGCACCTAAACAGGGTTTCTGTTTACTCTGTACTGCCCTTGGTAGCATTTTTTCACTCCCATTCGCTTTCACTTCTGTCTGTTAAGCAACATAAATACGTGTGATAAAATCATCTGACTTAGGGGGTTTCATATTACTGGTGTTTTTCTTAAAGCTTTGCCTTATGGGAGACCCTGCACCCCTGACACATGCCAGACCACAGTCAAAGATGTTCTGGATTGTTTGACAGATATGACTGCACGTAAGGAGTGCAAGTACCAGCTATCACCCTCCAATACTCTCCAAAGTCACTCTGGGCAAATTTAGAGGAAGCAAAGCAACCAAATTCCTACCAGGCCCATGGGACTAACACAAAAAATGTATTCTGAATACAGTCTGTGCACTGTATTCACAACACACATCCCCACACTGCAGTCCCTTGGGCAGAGCTCAGTCAGCAGTAAAGTGGAGGCCAGGCAGCCCGGACATGCCCCAGCACCTTTCCTGTCCCAATTTTGGCTGCAGTAGCATCATGCCAGTACAACTGGCAAGGATATCCAGACACCAAAAGGACATATTTTCCCCTATCCCAGCCTCATTCACACTCAATCATGAGCCTACATGTTCTGTTTTCTCTCTGCTGCTGTTCTGGCATATCCACATATAAATGGCCTGCTCATCCTCCAAAGGCAGACCCGTTCCTTCCTTTCCAGGTGCTCCAGATCCCCAGTGGGATGGTCAACGACAGCAACGCACTTCCCATCATTTTCAGCTCACCGAGTTGCTCCACAGGAATCAAGACCTAATTTAAGGAAAGGAGTAGCATCTCCAGCCTGACTCTTTTGGAAAGCTGCCCTTCATTTTGCCACACTCCCATCAGTACTTTACACCCTGGTTTCCTCCATACAATGCATTGCAAGCACAAATATTAGCCCTTAGCTGATCTGATCTTCAATCATGAAAAGCTGTCTCAGAGCTAATGCTTGCACCCACGGTTCATTAGCAGGCAGGGAAAAAAAAAAAAAGCAAGCTTCTGAGAAATAGGAAGGCTGGCCCTCTGCTCATCTGAAAATTTATCTCTGAATATTCAGTACAACCTCAGTCATTAGTTTCCAAAGTCACATATAGAGCAGATAGATGTCAAATCAATATCAAGACAGATAACTTCTTATCAGTGGGAACGGATACTGAGAAACAGCGTCTGTGTGATGGTATCATTTCATTAGGTTAGTTATCACCAACCAGTGCCATATGTGACAATCTCATATAGCCCTGGAAAAAGCCTGAGAGATAATAGTATGCTTTATAGCTTAATTCTCTGCACCAGTTAATTATATGGCACATTAAATCTACCTCAAAATAAACAAATATTGTAATTACAGCTAGAAAAAATTAATGTCATTCTCATCAACCAAAGTTTGACTGGGGGAGCCGGGTACATTTAGACATCTAAATCAATTTGTAGATCCTGAATATGGATATTTAGATGACTGCCAATCTTTACATTTAAAAATTGCTGTGCTGATCAGACAGCACTAAATCAAAATATTACTTCTTTTTAGAGAAGACATCTTTCCATTTTTTTACCATTTAAACAATCACTTCTATATTCAACTGCTTTGCATACTTACTACATATAATCTCTTGAAATGCTGAGGAATCCATATTTTAGACTTATTTTTACCACTCCTGCATCATACGGCGCATGCAATAAGATACAAATGAATTAATTTCATCACTGTGATGGATTATCAGTATGTAAATCTAATGGATCCCCCAGTGTTCCTTTGCTATCCTATTACTCCTGCTTACAAAGGATTGCTAAACTTTCATTACATTGGCCCATCAGTCAAACATTGAGTCAGCCAGTTCATCTTTCTCTGCCTCTCTCCCAGTGGCTCTATTTATATCAACTAGATGGTGGACAACCCTCTGAAGAGCAGCAACTAAACTACAGTCCCTTTCCAGCAGCTAAGACCTCTAAAATCAAATCCATGAAAACTCCTCTGGCCCACCTCTGTTGTGGAGTTTGTAGGATGTTTAAGGATGGGCTGGATCACAATCCGCTCTCTATCCCGTGCTTCCCTTCTCCCAGAGTAAATAAACTGAGTTAATTAGGTTAAGGGATAACTATGAGTAATGTCACAGCTGCAGCAAATGACTCTCAGAGAGGAACTATGGAATAACTCAAGCATCTGAAGGAGTACAGAAGCAAGTGCTCCACAATAACCCGCCATATATCAAAATAATAAGAAGAGACAGAATTTGGCAACAGCGAGGACATGGCAGTATTGACATACATAGATATGTCCAACATAAACATTGCAAGATCCTTTATCAACAGTTTCTAAACACAACAGGAATGTGCATGAAGAGCAGCAGCTCAGCTCCAAACAGCACCACGCTAGAGATGACCAGATTTCGGATGTCGACTGCGAGTGGGGTGGAGAAGAAAGGAGGGGGGGGGGAGGAATGGTTTGCAGCTTAGTAGGTCACTTTGAAACCAGCAGCATTGGTGCCAAATGGAGCTTTCTAATTACTCTTATTTTCCTGCTGAAATCGCAAGAGAAGCACAAAAAGCTGCAGAGCGCTGGGGTGATTCACATGTTTCTGGAAGCTGCAGCCCAGGCAATCCCTCCCTGGCACTGTGGCTGTTGTCTGTTGAGGGAATTAGGGTTTAGTAGCTCCAGGCTGATCTCATGAAAAGCAGTGACAGATATTCAGTCTATAGAATTGTAGTGGGGAAAACAAGCTTTTTGCTTTTCAGATTGTACACTTTAGAACTAACAAAAAGAAATTGTTTCTTGTGTTTAAGCTCCTTAAACTTGTTGATTCACAAATATTGTCATACTCATATCATTTCTCTGTGCGGCAGCATTTGGGAAGACCTTCAAAATTAAAAAACTGGTCTAGGTTAATTTTTTTCCTCTTTCTGAAAACACACTCTTGAATGTGTGAAAACAGTCTGAGACAGCATGAAGTTATTTACTCTCCACACCACCTATCTAGTGTCACACCGAAAAATCTGATTTAACAATTCTACACATCCCTCTCCTACTGGGCGTCTCCAAACTTTTGTCCTGTTCTCTCCAAGACAGAGTCCTGGCTGAACAAAACATATTTTTATTTTTTATTGCTTTTGTGGTTGCCATCACATTTCTGGGAGTGGTTCATTGCGTCACACTGAGCAGAAAGGTGGGAGCCACCCTCTTCAGTTCTGCCTGCTCTAGATTTATCTCAGCCCTTAAAAGGACAAGTCAGAACCCCTTTCCTGTGTCTGACCAGCCAGCTACTCTACACCCACCACCAGGATGATTCAAAGGATTCTTGCCATGGCTATCAAATTGCCACCAAATACAGCCTCCCAAATTAATTTGCACTGCCTTCTCTAACCCACTGCAGATCTCACACTTGGTACCTCAAAGTGAGCTGGAATTAAAATACCTCAAAGGGCCTCAAAATGCTCACAAAGATCCAGAACTTAATAGCCCATGTTTTTATGAACCTATAAAGTGGGTTGGATTAGGGCATAACAAGCAAATAGAAAGTAAATATCTAGCTCTGTATACTTTAAGTTGATGCTGTCTCCTAATTTAAAAAAAAAAAAAAAAAAAGAAATCTCATAAATCCTTGTGTGAGTGATCTTTAATAAGAAAAGACAGGGACATCCACACTCAGAGCCCTGGAGACATTGAGGTGATGCTTTTCATGCTCTTCTACACTCAATACAAAGGAGCAGTGAGCCACTATCCCAAAGATTGGACCAAAGTAAAACAAGGTGATCCCTAAGCACACTCTCACTGAGAGAATTTTGGGAGATGCTGTCCTTGCTCTTGAATTCTGGGAAATTCCAGGATCATCTTTCCTCTTCCACCTAGGCTGAGAAATCCCCTGTGGAAGAACATCAGGTGTGATGTCAAGCATAAGGGTTACTGTTTAATACACTACCCAACACAAGAGAATCTCTTCTGAGGAAGAAATAGATTTCAAGTCAATTCCAATTATAAATATTATTTGCAATGTACTACTAGCAATATTTTTTGGTGCATTAAATATTTGTTTGCTACAAGTTGTGTTAGCCCCCCTTTTCAAAATCAACAGGGATATTTTCATAGTTTTCAAAACTTGACACACTCTGCCTGGGGGGTTCTCTCAACCAAAGAGGTTAGAGCATCCAGAAAATTATTATTCTGGCTTGTACTTCCGAAGAGGCTTAAGGATCTGTAAAAAAGACTATTGCCTCAGCATCTTTTTATCCATACATTCATCCCTACCAGAGTTCAAGGTATTATAGTTTAATTCCATTAGGAGACCCACCAGCAAGATACTGGAAACATCCCAGGGGCTGGTTGTTTAAAGGTGAATCAAAGCTCACTGGCACTGAGCTGGAGATGAAGGGCAGGCAGGCAGCACAAGATTCCGTGGCCGTACAGGTTGGGCTTCTCAATGGCTGTTTTTAAGGATGTGGACACTTCTTTGTCACTGGGTTGATTATGAAAATCCTGCCCCTCACTCCAACTAGTTTGTTCCTTGTGTTTTACACATCCACTTATTGATTTCACTGACTGGTTTTGGCATTATGATTTGTTCCTCTGAGCTGCTAAGCAGGACTTTGACCTTTTACTCGCCTATCTAAGCTAACGACACGGCTCCATTTGAGGTGTGCTCATCAGGCCTTTAAATTCCAACACATTTTCAAGAAATGTCATGAGGAAAAATATCCACGGTTTTCATTTTAAAAATAAATGTAACATCACACAGGTGAGACTCAACAGGATAGTTCTCGCTGCAAAACTGGTACTGTGTTAGTTTCACTGGGCTGTAGAAAAACGTACAAGACGTTTTTAGACAGGAATTCTGTTAATTGTGCAAGTTGAGATGCTTCATTTGCATCAAAAACAATAAGTTGGCAAGAAAGCTTGCTAACCGTGCCAGATCTAAAGGTGTTACCATGACGGTAAGAAGAATTGGTTTAAGAAACCATTTATTTGATGAAATTGGATGATCCCCAACTTCATAAATCAATTCCCAAATTGCAGGAAAAAATATTACCTTTTAAATGCCCCTAATTGTTATTCATTATTCTAGGCCCTCTAAACCTCACCAGAGTGGTTTATTGATGATGTAGTCTTCAAAGAACATTATTCAGGCAATGGAAAGGGAAAAAAAAAGAAGAAGAAGAAAAAAAAAAGAGTACTGCACCAGAATAATGAATTGCATTGGACAACATTGAGAAATTTTAGTTTGTTTGCTTTAGGCTAATTTAACAAAAAGGTGGAATTTTTTTTTCCTCTTATTCTTTCTTGAAGTCAGTTTAAAAAGAAACAAATTTATTTAACAGTTAGAAGGCAGCAGTGAGATTCATACAAAATTACTATGTTCAAAGTTGTAGGTTAACTCTTGGAATACCTAATGCTTCGATTTAAGACACGGTTCTTTTTCTGGAAGGCTCCTGGCTGCAGGTTTTGTGCTATTGGGGTATTTGCCTGAGGGCTCAACAGTTAAGGTACCACCCTGGTTCCACAGGCAGTTTTGGCACTGGCCACAACATACCCAGGTTTTCACATGGTGGGTTTAAATCACAGGTTTTTTGGACTGCAGAATTTCTTCTAAGTCAGGGGAAGTTCAATGGACACATTAGACCTGATTTAGTGAAGGACTTCAGTGTGCCTGATGTTAAGCATGCAAATCATCCTATTCATTCCACTGGGACTAATTCACTGGGTAAAATATTGGCTCCAATAAAAGCATAATTCCCACTTAGGGTGTTTCTTTAGAGGCAATTCCTTCACAGGACAAAAGCAGATGGAGGTGCTACACAGACACTGTTGGGAAACTACTATCGGGCAAAAATCATCTTATGAAAGAAGGAATAAAATTACACTGGGAGGAAGTTAAAAAGAACCATCTGAAGAAGAGAATGAGAGAGGCATCTGGTGACAGAGTAAAGGTATAGGAAAGAGTGAGAAAAACAGGGTCCTGCCTGGGGCTTGAGCACACCTACTCGAAGAACTGCATTTATCTGTCCTGGGGCAGCAGTTACACACCCACTGTGACAGCAACTGTATTTACAAAGGCCCTGAAAAATTTAAATCTAAGCAGATGAGACAACAAAAACAGAGCAAAAAGAACTATGATCTTCCCCATATTACAAAGTGAGCATAGGACACAGCCACCTCCAGCTCTGGGCCAGGAAACAGGTTCAAGCACTGGATCTTACTGATCTCCGTTGCACTTGCCTTGTGCTGAGGGTTGGGTGGGTTCCAGCTGGCCCTGAGCCCCACCAGGGCTGTGAATAGCTGGGGAGGACAGGAGGAGGAGGAAGGTTGGACACTGCTGCCATGGCAAGCCAGAGGGGAGGTGGTCAGGCAGCAGGGCCACACCACAGGGCTGTGGCTCCATCTCTGACCTGTGACACTGAGCAGTGCCATGGACACGGACGTGGATGGGTGGGAATCATCTGTCCAGGGGACAGAGCAAGTACCTGACCCAGCCAGGCACTGTGCTTCAACCTCTGAAATCCCACCCTCAGGCTTTGAACAAAACTGTCTATTCTAAGAGAGCCTAAGAGAGAAATAGCAGAAGAAACTTCAACATCGCTCAGCCTTTTAGGAAAAAAAAAAAGGAGACAACAGTCTGTTTTCTTTCACTTTTATTACAGAATTTACCCTGGGACTGGGCAGATTTCAGAAGCCTTAGCACACAACAAGAGAAGGTGAGGGGGGCACTGCTCCATTAATTTTCTCGTTTGTTCCCTCTGCAGCAATCTAAACAGAACTAATTCTGATGTTCCAGTGTGTGTTGTCTGCCTCTAAGTGAGAACAAAACAAAAGCAGCATTAAACTGAACTATGTGGTCATCCACACTCCATACTGGTTTGGATGACTCTCTGTCTGTGTGGCTTTTTGTATTAGAGCTGCTATCAATGGCCTCCTTGTTGTCTGTTGAGCCCCCATGGGGTTACATGAGTACTATCTCAATTCAATAGCTTTTCTCTCAGCCATTGTCTTTTAATATAGGTTTATAGTCCTCAAGGATATATGCTGCATTACAATTAGTCATAATGTCCAGCGGCTACTGGGGCTTATTTGCAACACAGAGTTTATTGCCCTTTGTAAGGCTGACAAAGAGATACTTGTTGAGAGCTGTACACAAAAGGCAAATACAATGTATGAATTTCTCAGTAATATAAAAGATGGAAATAAAAGCTGGTCAGTAAATAGCTCTAACAAGAGCAAGTAGCATCTCTTCTTTCACCTCCTCTGGTCTCCACTCCTGGCTTTCTCAAATCAATGCATCTCACCTAATTTTAAAGCAACATCTTGCAGAGACAGGAAAAAGTGACTCTGCATTGTGTGCTCAGCTCTCCTTTCCACTATACTGTCACTGAAAAGAGATGAAGTGGCAGGAATTATGTTTTACACCTTATGCTGGACGTCTCTGTCTCTTCTCAAGTCCAAAGACACACTGCAAGTCCTGTCACCAGGGTTCAATGTAGTCTGGCTTGCAAAGCAAAGAACAGAGGCTCTGATGCGACAAAATGAAGTTACTTGTGTAATGAAGGCTTTCCCCACCTCAGCACAGCTCCACTTTTGCATCACCCAGTATATGTCTTGGGGATACACGGGCAGAGATGGACACAATCCAGCCTCCTCTAGCAAAAGGACTCAACTACTCCAGGATCTCCGAGAACAGCAGCATCCCTGTCCCACATCCTCTCAAAACTACCACTGCCTGTCAGCCATCCCTCAACAGCCAGTGAGCAGTTTCAGCAACCCATTCCCCAGAAAGATGGTACCTTCTTCATTTTAAACATTTAGACAAGATACTGTGGTACAACTGAAGAAAAGCTGGGACAGGATCCAAGATGGAACAAACACTCCATTTGCTTCCTCTCTGCACCCCTCATCCTCCTCTCATCCCACCCTGCCTTGCCCAGAGGTTTTGCATTTCACAAAAGTTCACATCCAACAACGCAAATCTGCAGTCTGGGCTAAATGGACAGATGTGGCAGACAAACTCCAAACACCTCTGAAGCATGAGGAAGCTCTTCTATTTCAGATGCAAAAGTCATGCTTCAGACCAGGCTTCCAATCTGCCAAGAAGAATTTGCACTGAGGGGTTCTCAGCAAAGCAAACCAAAACCGTGCTCCATTGCTCTGCCCTCTGGTTAAGAGCTCCTCAGTGCTGACAGAAAACTAGACACTGGCTAAAAGTAGTCACCTTTACAGTAACAGTCAAAAAAAGAACATAAACTCACTGCTAGGAGAGCACAGAGTCATCTGCGGGTGCTTAATCATCAGGGGATCCTCTCCAGCCAGAGGATTTTGGTATTAGCAATTACAAACTCTAAACACAAGGATCCTTTACATATCCGCATGTGTGTCCAAGTACAAAATATCCCTGTCACTTATCATGAAGTCAAAAGATACATAAACAAAAATAACGATGCTTACATTTATTTCCTTCTCTCAGGTTCCTCAGCACTTTGGAGAATTCCTTGGACAGGAATCTGAGCTCATTAGCTGATGAGGATTTTTTTCTGCTGTCTCATGGCTTCTTTTCAGAGACAGTTTTTCAGCTCAGCTTGCCAATTTTCCCTGGCCTACTCTGAGCCCTGCCATGAGGTTGGGTTTTTCTCTTAAGAAATCATTTATTCCTTCCTCAGAGCTCTGCCTGTGTTTCTTGTTCCTCCATGGCTTCTTTTTTCAACAAATGTTTCATCCCCTTGCTTCTGTCCAAGAAATTACCAAAGTCCTTATTTCCCTCTCCTGACATTATGGGAGAAAATCCGTTCTCCTGACTCGCTGTTCAGAACCCAGGCATTAAGATGAGTGGCTCTCCATGGTCATTATACTGCAGTACGTGACAGACCTTGTGAGAAAATGATGGATTCACTATCTGCAGCAATCCAAGATGCTCCCATTTTTCATAACAGCAACTTCATAACTTCAACCAGAATTCATAAATTGTACTTAAGATCCCTGTATCAAGACAGGCCACGAAAGTCCTCAAGGAATTGTCACATCTCTAAGGCATTAAATCCATCTCTCATTCACCAGGTGGCTGTGTGGGTACTAACACAGAAAACCTACGGCAGCTTTGCAGAATCAAAGAATAACGAGCGTTTTTGGACTCCACATGAATGTTTGCCAATATGCCTTTGAACGTGAGTTTAATATCACAGCTAATTTTGTATCAAGGCAGATGTATGTGTTCAATGGCTCTTCATACTAAAATAAAATATTTCCCCGGTGAAAACATTTATTTTTCAATGAATTCAAACAGATAAATAACAGGGACACATCAGTTCAGGATATAACCTCTCCCTTGTGTGTTCCAGGGAACACAACTTTTATTTGATCCTAACCTTTGAGGGCTGAAAACATTCTCTTAGCACTTAAATAGCAACATCATCTATTAGCTTTTCAGCCCAGAAAAGCTTTCACAGGGAATTGTAAATCACTGCTCCCTACAAGCCATGTGCTATAGGAACTCCAGCCTGAAAACTCCTGACAAATTGCTTGCCTCTTAGATATTCATTGCATAGATCTAGATCAGATGCAGAAATTCACATCTTTTTTTCCACATGCCAACTTTCTATATTTTAAATTCGTCATGAGGAAAAAAGAATAGCAATAGGACATTAGAAGTGTCTTTTCCTGAACGTGTGGGTTTATAGATATGAGTTTCTGCTCTATGCTTTCTCTGGCAGATATTAGCAGTGTAAACACTTGCATTTAAGCCTCTTTCTAGTCAAAGGCTTTATCTTTACTTTAAAAGTTGCATGTGTGTATTAATAATAAAGCTGCAGATGTAAATAAGGGTATGTAAATTTAAAAAAAAGAGAATATGTAAATAATAATAAAGATTTTATTTGCGACGGCCAAATACGCTACTGAAGTTTAATTGGCTGTAATAAATATTCATCAGGACATTTAAATCAAGAGGAAAAGAGGTGTAAAATATACATAAGGATCTCGTAATAAATGTGTATGCATTTCAACAAGGCACCTATGGGTGCAGCTGAAGCCAGAAGGTGTGTGTACAGATGTACAGGTGACGCTGCCTCGCAGAGCTCAGCCTCCATCCCCTCATCCCAAGGGTTGCAAGGCCCGGCATCCACAGCCAAGAATTAAATCCTTGACAGCCACCCCGAGGGCCAGCAGATTAATTTTGCTGGACTTTTTGCAGCCTGCCGGCCCCCGTCCCTGCACACACCCTTCGGGGAAGGGCGAAACACAATTTGCCTCCCCCGTGGCTCCTTACGCCCACGGTAAGGAGAGGTGAGAAGGGTCAGGCCGTCCCCTGGGAGATGAAATAATTTGCTCTAAGTACGTTACTCATTACGGCAAATCAAAGTTACAGATGCAAAGAGCTTCAAAAAGCATTACAGGGTCAGTTCTCACAACTGACCGAAGTTCAACACTTCTTGCTCTGCTTCTCCTTTCCTCCCTTTATGTGCGTACATCTGCCCGTGTTGGTGTACTTAAGTCATCAATCTCTGCAGGATTTTCATGCTCTGTGTGTATCACTTTCTCTGTTCTTTTGGACATGGTGCTTTGCAGACAGACTAGTTAAAAAGGCATTTCTCACAATACATCACTACACTTAACACAGTAACGAGCAGAAGCGAGGGAGAATAAAGCAGATATTTGGAGGGGGAATAGACTGAAATTAAAATTCAGTCCCAGGAAAATCAAGCTAAGCCCAGCAAACACACATGGTCAGGGTATTACAGAAAACATTTTTTCTTTCTGCTGTTCACATAAACACTCCTATATGCCACCATAAATTTCCAACAAACAAAATCTTCCTTTTACAGCAGTTTAAGGCAGAATGATAATACTCCCATCATTTTATCCCTACACAAGCCCATTCCTCAGATAGTGTAAAGCTCTGTAGCATAACTTGCTTCAGTGAAGTGACACTAATTCATCCCCCCTCCCGCTGAATCCTTTCTCTTTTGTACTGAAGTTCAGTTTCACTCAGTTTCAATCTTCCAAAGGAAAATAAAAGTTTCCACCACCCAACCCACAGGATTATCTGCTGTCCATGAACTATCATTTTGGTGACAATCACAACACAGGCTTTGGAAGCAGGAAATACATCCCTCAAGCTGAACAGGAGACTACTGCCTGATTTTTATTCCCGATGCCACTCACTGCCATGCACAATAAATGTGAGGCTGGCCCTGTTCTCCAGCTGTTTCTTCATTTTCTCCAGCAGTGCTAGGTTCCTGCTTGCTGCTCCCAACTCCTTTTAAGTTACCTCCCTGGATTAAGTCCTGAGCTACTTAAATTAATATCCTCCCTAATAATCCCCAAAGCTACACCACTAGTGAGCTGCATGTTTCTCATACGTTAACTTTTAATATTCCAACACAAGCCCTGCCACTGATCTGAGTGTCACCTTTACACAGGGACTAAATTTAGTTCTTGTTCTGTGTTGTTGCCAGTGTCACTGTAGTTTATGGCTGGTTTGTTCTAGAAATCCACACATACCTACTTATAAAAGCTGCACAGACAGAGCTTACTGACTGAGTGGATACATAGATGAAAAACTGAATTTTCCTGAAATAACAATTTTCTTAAAAGCAAAGAGCACAGTTTTTGTGTTAGTGAGGAAGGATGGTTGTTTAATCTCAAAACACAAGAAGAAAGATGAAACACTCACTTGATTGTGCAGATATTTTTTAACATTTATCACCTACCATCATTTTGAACTCCTGGATGAGTCTTAGGCTAAAAAAATGGAGAGAACTGCAGTGTTGCTTTAGTGTGTAAGAAACTTCAGATTACAGGGAACAGCCCAAGATAGGACTGGCTTACAATTGCTCACTTCCTCCTGACACACATGAATGAGACAGAGTGGATTTCATTCCCAATTCAGGGAAGGGGCAGATACTCCACACTAGCAGAGACCTGTCTCTTTCCTCCTGGGAAATGGCCATGCAGATGATTCTTATGACAATCCCAGAAATTCTGTTCCCAGAAATGAGAAATTCAATCTGAAAATATCATCTGTTGCTCTATTCTTGGTCCGTTACATACTATATATTTCTCCTTGTTCTAATCATGCACCAAGTTATTAAAAATAGAAGCTATACAGTGCTCTTGGAAGGTGCCAAATTCACAGACACCAAGAACATTTCAGTGGTAGAAAGGCAAGCATTTGCTGAAGGAGATTTTAAGAGCTCTAATCCTTTTAGAGATGGTAAGTACTTCTGCTACTGTCTACACTGAGTTTGTCCACTTTCCCTGGAGAAGAAAAAGGAGCTTCACTTCATGTTCCCCATGGAGCTGACGTGCATGGCTCTGCATTCACTGCTCTTCATCCACACAGATGGAGAGCTTGGCAACCAGTTATCTTAAACTTTTCTGAAAGCAAATATAACCCTGCTTTATCTCTTGTCCTTCTAACATTGTCTGGAAGAGACATTGGTGTTTTGCTTTGTGGGTCCCTAAGGAGAGGGTAAAAGTATAAAAGGGAAAGAATAAAAAACACAGAAAAACAGATAAATATCTAAAGTTTCCAACAAAACACATGGTTTAACTTAAGGAAAACTTAGACAGCAATCTCTTAGAAAAATATGTATTTAAGTTTTTCTCTATATGGAGTAAAGGAAAAAAACTCAGACAAGAGGGAGATATCAAACAGGAGAGTTGAAAACTCTTGAAATTATCATGGTTCACTTCATCTCTGCACAGTGCTTCTGACACCAGCTTTGGGGAGCAAAGTCCAAGCCCTGTGAACTCAGCCTAAGATAAAACTCCCTTCTCAGTGATCCCTAAGCATCCAAATGATAATAAACACACTGAAGAATCTTGCTGGAAAGAGCCAGAAGAAAGATGTTTTCAAGAACTGACCTGCTTTCCCTTCCATCCAGTTCTGGGTCTAGCAAAGGAGGGTTGAGTGACCCTGCCTGCCTCCCTCTCCAACGTTAAACAAAAGCCAGACAAGCAACTGCTCTTCTTTCCCTTCCCACAGCTCCATGTAAGCCCAATCTCTGGCCAACAGTCCATAACCACTCTGCCTTTCCCACTGGTGTGTGTTACCTCAAAGCCTCACACTTGAGAGACCAAGGGATGAAGCACTGCATGATCTAGCCCTGCTTTTATGAAAGTATCCTGATACTAATTTCTTGTCTTTTCCTTTCTTGTTCATGCAAACAGGGATCAATGGATGTTCTTCCTACAATGCACTTTCCTGGTAGTTTATTGGGTCAGAAACAAGCTCCAGTTCCTTCCATGAGCAGTTTATTTTTAATGTAGTTTGATCCAAAACTTGGTAAAGCTGGTAGAAATCAGCTTCAGAGCACTTTGGATTTCATCTCATTAAAATTAATTTCCTGGCATCTTTGCTTTGATTTATCAGCCTTGGGAAAAGTCACAAATACACCTACACACAATCCAGAAAGAAACTTCAAGAAAGTATCCACATCCTCCCTGAAGACACTCAGAGCAGCACTTATATCTGAATAGGAATTCACAGCATATTCTGAATGGAATTTTCCAGCGTAAGACTTGAGCTCTGGAGACCTCTGGAGAGGTTTAATAACCTAACAGGGGACTTTGAAACATGTAAAGGGACAAATATTCTGCAGAGCAGTACAGTCAGACATGCTATAAGTTTCCTCTGTAGTCCAGCTCTGCCCAACCAAGATATCAAAAAAAGGTGAGAAACACGAGCAGATCCCGCTTCCCAACACAGAGAAATGAGAGGCTCACCACAAGAAATTTGCCACAGCCACATTCATGAAACAGTCACCTACTACTACATCCTTCACCCACCAGCACAGTTGATTCCAGTTGAGCTTGGGCAGATGGAAAAACAGGAACACACGACTTCACATCGACAACAAAACCCCCAACATGTCAACAAAACCCCCAAACCAGCACCCAGACATCTAAACTGGGGCCTTAAACAGGATGACAGTTCTTTCCCTAGTCAAAGTTACCTTTAACAGACAGGCAGTATAAATAAAAGACATAATTACAACTGGAAGAAACAACGTTGATCCAAAAAAATGTTATGGCACTTCAGGATTGTCGCTGTGCCAGTGTCATCTGTCTGGTTTGACCGTGTCCACTGCACCACACTTGTGTGTACCCTTTGAGAGTCCCAAGTACTTTCTTGAAATTTGGACAAAGTAGACAGAATGTGACAGTGCATTAAATAACATTTTCCCCAACATCATAGGGGAAAAAATCAGTATCAGGGAAGGTCAAAGTCTAAACCTTGGTAATCTGGATCTGCCCAATTATGTCATCATAAGAACCAGATGCTTCCCTCTTGCACCATTCCCCACCATGGGATTTTATGCTCTGCTTCTCTTCTGCTTGTATTTTAATTTAGGATTGCTTGAGGATTCAGCTGAAGTCACTGCAAAACACCAAACCTTGCAATCTGCAGTGTTGTTAGCTGTAAGGTGGTGATACTTAACCAGATTAACACGTTTGGCAAAGCCAAACTTCAGGTAAAAGCGATGCCTTCCTGGGCGGGCTGATTTTAGACAGCCAAAACAAAAACACGTCTGGGAATATAAAATACCCACTCTGAAACCACAGCGACCTGCCTGTGCTGCTGTGTTCTTGCCACGTGCCCCATGGTACAGCACAGTTATAAACTTGCCAGTGGTTTCTTTTCCCTATTTGACAGCGACCTCATCAAGTGTGAATCATGAAACTGCACCAACTGCAACAATGCTGTCCTCCCACTGACTTCTCGGAACATAAACAATAATAACGTAAATACGACTTACCAAAGACTTAAGTAAAGCACTTAAAGGAAATCTATATTTTTATATAAACCACGGATGTTTAGTGATGTGGCATGATATTTCTGCTTAGCTCTGAATAGCTGGAAATTATCTCACTACTCAAAAGTATATTCCTTGGATGCTGAGAATTAAAGCCAAAATGGATTTTTTATTTATTACGTATTTTTGTGTTTTTCATGTTGAGCAGCACAGGCACGAACATTATAGGCTGGTAAGTGGTTCAGTTTTGATCAGTTTATAAAAGACAAAATACTAGCAAGTCTCTTTGTGTAAAATGTGAAGTTCATTTCAAACAGCTTGAAGCTGGAAAAAAGATAATCTAGAATAGATCTTATTTGCAGTTTATTGACCTCTCTTGAGTATTCATTTGGCTGTTGTTGGATCCTAACCTTAACTGATACTGAATATCCTCAGATGGAACTGACTTGTAAGTCACGCAATCCTCATATTTCCATCAGCTGATTGGTAACCACAAATATTTGTAGTTTGTGTTATCTGAGCAATAATGAAAATCCAACATGGAAAAAATCAGACATGAAAATCAATGTTGAAACCACCTTAAAACCCTTAAGATGATAAAAGACAGAGTCAAGCCTGGAACACTGTCCTTAAAGTACCCCAATTTTGCTAGCTCAATCCAAGGATCTTCCAGGGGCAGCTTCTCTCAGCACAGAACGGGACATGGCCAGATCTGCTCACACAGCACCACTGCTGCTGATTTATCTCCCATAGCCCCTCTCCACCTGGGCTTTTTCCAGGCTAATTCCCATGCTCTCAGCCCCCTCCAAGCAAGTTCAGCCCCATCTCTGATGAGCACAAAGAGTCCTAACCCCGGTGCTTAAACTGAGCAATGCAAATACTGCTTTGACCATCAAAACTTTCAGTATCAGACTGAGACCTCAGCATCTGAACCCTCTGCACTGAATAAAGGGATTACCTAAGAGAAGCTTGGAGCCCTTATGTTATGTCAGAGCAGATTTTGAACAGGATTTTTGTCCTAACTGATAAAAAAGTGAACGGCTTCACTGTTAAAGAGGTGCTGTACCTCTGTGTCACTGAATGGGGTAGCCACTGACACACAGATGCCAGAGACACAGCTCACTTCTGAAGCAGAGTCTCAGGAAAAAGCAGCACATGCTCTTTTTGAGGCACTGGGTAAGTTTTCAGGAAAGAAACCAAGGAAATCCAGTCTAGTCAGAGAGCAGGCTAGGACAAATGGAATCACTAGCTGTTTTTATCAAAAACTGCAATCAAGAAGTGAACAGAATTAGGATTCTCACCAGCAATTGCTGAGGTAAGGGAGATAAAAATAAATCAGTTTGTGAAACCTATGGTTCCTTCCCACCCAACACTCCCAAAAATTTGCAAGAGCAAAAATGGACTTTACTAGGATCAGGAATAGCAATGAAAGTGACAGCCAGTATATGATTAAATACATCTGCCATATCAGACACAGTTTTGAAATAATAAACAAGGCTGAATTGTGCCAACTTGAGGATCTAAGGTGCTTTCACACAGGTACTGTCACTGGTGTTTGCAACAGTTCATGTTGATATTCCACATAAAACTTCTACCTGTTTATTCCACCCTCCTTAATTAAATTGCTTAACAGTTTTTGGAATCTATGGGTTTAATCTAAGGAGAATCTAATTTAAAGACCACAGGGCTGATAAATGAACAGCTGTAAAGAAATCATAAGGAAAACTAAACCTGTCAACAGGTCAGAATCCTGCAAATAAAAGTCTCTGGTATGAGGAACGCATTTGCTGTGCTTCTTGCATCAACTCCACATCATCTGAGTCCTCACGTGGGAGTCCCCAGCACTGAGGCCATGACTCCTGCCAGTACATTTAAGTGCTGCATTATTTACCTAAAAAGGCAAACCCGGGCAGAAAGACCCAGCAGCTCTGGGATCTCTGTTGCGTGGGATCTCTGTGCCGTGACCTGGGGTGAGCCGGGTGCTATTCTCCCTCTGTCAGTGAGACACAATGATGCTTCACCCCTCTGACAAGCCCTTTGAGATCCAGAAACAAAGGACTCTGGATACTGAAGTCCTGGGTACACTCTGCTTGGCACGTTCCCTGAGCTTTTGGCAAAGAAAGGTGCCAAAAATATATGGATAAATAAATGCGACGCAGAGGAGTCATTATTCTGAATATTCCCTGATCATTTGTTACTGTACCTGGTAATTGAACGTAAGACAGGCTTTTCTTTCTGCTCTCATTGGTTTTCCCTACTTATTTTGCCAGTCTACAGCATATTAGAGCCACTTGATACCAACTAAAAGTTGGTATCTTGGTCCACAGAACAACAGGGATAGCACATTTTACTCCACTGTTTTCTCAGGTCTGCTTCTATTTTTGTGTTTATTTATTTGAGCCACTAAATTATCTAATTAGTGGCATATATAGTTGAAACATGAGCTGCTGTGAATATTTACTGCACACTTGTTCAGGCATTTATCTAAATAGGTGGCATGCCAGGCCTATGTAATAAGGAATAATGATTCCTTAGAAGAGTTACAGGAAATTATGGAAGACAAAAAAAAAAAAAAAAGGGAAAAGTTTTGCATAGTGGGTTGTAGCATCCAACAACATATATCAATTCTTCCAGAGATAGAGCAATTGCATAGTAATGACAAAAATTTTATTGTAACAAATAAATCAATACTTGCCCTACTGCAGTCTCAGATGTTACTTTTATGGATCTTCCCATGTCCATTACATAAAAATGCTCCTGATAGAGTGCATTAAATGACAACTGCTGGGGGGGTGAAGAATACAGTGCCACTTCTTTGCACACTGTGCTCTACCTGCTATTAATCACTATCTCATTGCATGGGGATCCATTTATATCACTGCAACAACAGTGCTGAGTGGCTTACAGTGATGGACTGTGCTGCACAGGGAATGTTTGTTTTTGCAGCAGAGCTGTCACCGCATGCCCAGCAAAATGAAAATTCAAGATATCCCCAATTAGAAGTGCTTTCAGGAGGGGAAACAGGCCAGCAAAAAAACACACGGTGGGGCAAAGAAAGAAAATTCATGTCCCACAGTCTCAGTCCTTGTATCAACAAGCCAGAACAAATTTTCTCAGGGCCCCATGCAATGCAGACAATCTCCCCCACACCACAAGTGCTACACCTGCCCCCTTTTGTACCCAGTTCTTCAATGTAACAGTAAAACAATTTTTCATGATATATTAAGTGATTATAGCAGTGTGTTTCTGGATACTTGGTGGCTTAAGCAGAAGTCAGACACACTAGATACAAACAAAAGCTGTTATGTATAAGATGACATCACAGTCATTTGGTCTAGCAGCCTCTGAGTGGAACTCTTCTCTGTCTTCTAAATACTAAAAAAAACTGACAACCAAACACACAGTTCTGCTAATTAAAGAAGAAACAGGAAGCCCAGAGGAGATTTTATGCATCCTCTTGGACCAGCATATCTGGTAAAAGGAGGATGCCTATCCCTTACATCTATTCCTTTATTTCAGTCTTTCACCCTGCAGCAAACATGCCAGCAGGGACGAGTGCCAAGGAATAATAGGAAGTGCCTTTGAAGTCCAGGGAATACCACGCGTGGGCAGAGTACGCCACTGAGACTATCTGAAGAATTACACCTGTCAAACATGTTACCTTGTTTTACCTCACTTGTTAGCAAACACCTAACAAGTTTCCCAACAGAACAGATATGGTAATCTCTTTCTTTCCAAAAATATTTAAGCCAACAAACATTCATAACATTAGAATGAATTCCAAATAGCACTGCCTTCGAGAGCTACTTGCAAGGATTAAATGCATCCTCTCATTGTTTTATCCCTCTCTTGACCTTTTTTCCCCCCTCTCTTCCTCATCCTTTACCCATTAGGCAGAGTGTTACATCAGACATTTCAGGTCTGTGTCATGTCATCATCTTTTTTACTCTCACTAGAATTTGGGCATTATAACACAAAATAATACACAGTATTCTTTTTTGGGGACTGCTTCTCAAAAATCCAAGTAAAAAACCTCAGCATTAATTAGAGTCCTTCCTTGCCCAGACACAATCCCCTGAAACACTGGGAGCTACCTTTTATCTACAGCTGAAAATAAGACCTCAAATATTACCAACAGGACACAAATGAAAAAAACATGCAACTTATGGAATTCTCTCCTTACTTCCCTGGTTTCTTTACCGTAAAGTGAAATGATTCTTTTTTTGTTGGGCTTTCAAGGGTTTGGGGTAGGTTGTTTTGGTAAAATAATTTACTTTTCTACATGTTAGGTCCAAACAGTTGCTCAGCACCTTAAAGGAATGCTGTTGAGCAACTTCCTTGTCCTTTCCAACCCAGTACTCTCCATCCAGGTTCCTGTTTCTCAGTCTACAGGTGTCACTTGAATGGCATTCTGCTTGTTCTACATGGTCAGTTTATCTCTGGTGTATTATCCACACCCTGTGGGGAAAAAACCCAAAGCAACACTTTTGCACTGCACTTCAGTGCTTCATATGGATACAGAAGTTTCCTCCTGAACCAGGATTAATTTATTCACCAGTATGCTAATTTCATTTGCCTGTGGCTATTAGTGAATAACCTGAAGCCTGAGTTTGGCATGGTTGTTAGGAGTGCCTGCAGTGATAAATGACCAAGTGGTTATATCTACATGGATTCTTTTTCTTCTGCATTTCAATTCATTAACCAAATGAGGTCTTAAAACCCTTTACCTATTTCCTACCCTTCTGATAGATTAGTATGCATTTCATATTCATCCATCTGATAAAGGCAAAAAAAAAAAGCAAGACTGTCCTCTGTGGTGTTACAGGCAGGATTCTCTCCACCCTTCTCATTACTCAGCTAAACTCAATTTTGTTCCTTTCGTTATTTTCTGTTCGTACAGTGATTTGCAAGTGAATAACTCCACTCTCTGAAGAGGCTGGATCAGATGCAGAGTAATTGTGCCAGGCTGGAATGAATGGAGTTGCACATCTCACCCTCACTGCCTCCCCAGTTAGCTTGGCAGAGAGGTTATTTTCTCACCGCCCTTTGGGAGCACACACCTACAGAACACTTGAACTACCCTGCTCACCTAAGGGATGGGTCAGTGAACACTTTCCACCAGCACATGCCCCCTTTGGAAGAGATAACCCTTCACTCAAGCCCAGGTTTCCTCTCTTCACTCCCATGGGCATTAACACTCAATGGTTGCAGGCTGAGGGACAGATTCAGCTGCAGGCTCATCTTTTACTACGACTACTGGGCCAACAGATCAGTGAGTTGCTAGTGCTGGCCTGGCAGGGGTGGCAGGAGCAGGCAGCCAGGCATAAAAAGAGGAGCAAGAGGGAAACAAAGCATCCCACTGGGCAGTTGTGTTGTCTGAATATGATGGTGAAGCAGCAGTCAGTTGGGCAAAGACAGGCCTGTCTAGAGGTCACCAGTAAGGAGAGTAAAGTCCACCTGTTTCTGGCTTACTTACAACTTTACTTTTGATGCATAGTTGTCTTTTCAGCCATTTGTTTTGAGGTTTTGGTTTTTTTCAGTTTGATTTTAAATTTTCCTTGCAGGCATCTGGCTTGCTCTAATAAGGCTTTTTAAAAATGTTTGCCTTGCCTACAAAAAGCACGTTGACTTAAAGTGAGGAGAGCAGGGCAGCCCATAAGGCAAGGGTCATAGCTCCAGGGAGAGCTGCAGCCCATCCTCCTGTGGTTTTGGGACAAAAGCTCCAGGCACATTTTGTGACAAATTCCTTGTCTCCTCCACATCCAGTTTCAACAGCTCTTCAGTTCAGCAGACTTCACTGGTTTCACTAGTTTATCAGGGCCTATCTTTTGGAAATCTAGTACTTTATTTAGAGAGACTTGCCCTTACTTATCTTTCCTTTTAAATTCAAGTAAACCACCTTTCTGATCATTCAGTCCAAGCCTTTTTTTTCCCCTCTCAAATAAGTAGCTCCTTCAGAACATCCTCAACTATTTCTTGACAGCAAGACTGAAGAGTGTCACATGCTATTGACTCAGTAAATATTTGGTCATTCCTTCCAGAAATAGCATTATTTTCAGCTTACATGCAGGAAGATGCTCAGTGTTACAAAACTGTATTCATCTTTCCCTTTTGGGATGGTGCTGGTGGTGAGAGAAATTATACAGGATTCCACACCTCAAAGTTGCACATCACTGGCTGTTCTGTTTGGTGACTGAGCTTTTCTGTTCCCTGTCTGTACTTCTGAATCTTACCTAGAGCTCCAGCCTTTACCTGGCTTTTAATGATCTCACTTTTGAAAAGGTGAATTTAAAACCCATCAATTGCTCTCCTGCTATACCATCTGGTCCCAGTCGATTTTATGCTATTAAAAAGCCCAGCTTTTTGACTCAGTAATTCTAAGTATTTTTAGTTTGCAGTTGTTGCTATTCTACAGCTGGGATCACAATGTTTTGAAGTAAATCAGATGAGAATTATACCGTGCAGAAAGTAGCAGCAGATATTCAATGCACCTATATTAGGTTAATGTATTCTTTTTATGGATTTATTTTTCTTAGTTCAAGACATACAGAAAAGAATAGGGAAAATAATAAAATCCTTCAAACAAGTGATTTACTCTAAATCAGGAATGTGTTTACCTGCCCTACTTAGATGGGAAAAAAACAAGTTAGCTAAATGTTACTAGATATGAATATTTTTGTCCTTTATTTCCATAAAGATTAGCTGCATATGGCCCCTTGAGTAAACAATGTGTATTGGCTCATAAGCTCTGCTGGGAAAAAAAGTAGCATTAAAGATGGATCTCTGCTCTAAGTTCCACTGCAATCACACAACAACCAAGAGACTAAAAGAAACAAAAATGTTTATTGATTACTTTCCCCACAATTCTGTACAAAGAATATTGAAGACCAGCAGAGTGTACTAACGTTTTAACTTCTTTCACTTAGTTATGAGGATAGAAGCAAAAAGCAACAGGGAAGCTATTTCTTTAAAGGGAATTCGGATTAGGAAGAACTACATAATCTTAATTTCTTCCAAATTAGGAATTGTTTCAAGCAGAATACATGGCTATCCTTCAAAATCCAGACTAAAAACCAATTCCATTGACTCTCTGTAGTGGAATAACACAAAGCAATATTGTGCCTCCATGGCTAACAGACTGTCTATTAACAGTGCTGTTAACACAGATGCCTCCAAAGTGGCCACCCTTCCAGCACCAGGATTTACATTCCACCACCTCTTGCAGCTCCTCTCCTCTGCTCCTCCCTGCTGGTTCAAGTTACTTCACCCTATCTCTGAAAAAATTTCATACAGCTACAATATATGGACAGTTGGTGGACTAATGTCAAAGATGTTATAGTTCAAGGCAACCAAGCACTGCAGACAAGTCTTATGGGAGGGCTGGAAACCTTCACGGGTCATCCAGTGTCTGAGATCTCTTTTTAGCTTCACCTGACCCATGCTCAGCAAAAGAGAATTTTAAGTAAAATCATCATAGGTGGTCACCTCATTCTACTGCACAGACCTTCAAACACAAAACCATTTCCCAAGTGCATATCTGCCTAATTTTAAGTGTTTAACTTGACTGTCTGGTTACAGCTCATGTTCTCTACCCAGAAAACACAGAAGCACCTCTGGCATACAGAAAGTCAAGCACAGTGTACACGTCTTAATTAAACACCTCGTCTCCTTGAAATGTCAATATTTCAAAAACATGCTCTGATATTTTAACCTTTACTTTAATGTCATTATATTAGGAGTGCCAGGATTTTTCTGGTTGCACAGCAGTGGTAGTTCAGCCTCCCATCTAGACATGACCCAAGTAACACTATTTCTCGATTCAGATTTCTTTGCTGACAGTCCTTAATCAAGCAGTCAGTGGGCACAGGATGACATAACACTTGCTTGTATTTTTTCAGTCTGTCAGCATTGTTCAGGTGAGGTGGTCCTGGCCCTACAGCCCATTGGAAACCAGTCCATTAGTGAACTAATGGCACAGTACAAAACCAGCAATCCAATCACCAACCTTCTCTGATGGAAACACACTGAGAGCTTCTGTACCTGTCACAGTTCCTCCCTAGCTGCAGCTCTTCACCAAGAATCAGTAAGAACCTTGTTTTATAAATGCTTTGGTCTCTAATAAGACCATCTTTAACATTCCCAAACCCCCACACCAATGCACTGCACTATGAACATCTATTCTTCCTTTGATATTTTGGTTTCAGGTTAGAAAAGAAACATCCTGTACAGTTGCATTCTGTTTGAGTTCACAGAACTTGAACATTTATCAGTTACTCCAGTGTTTAAGGCATTATTCATGTCAACAGCATTTACTTGCTTTTCATCCTTTCCCCAGAGGAACAGTAAACCAGATTTACCTTTACTTTCTGATCTTTATTCTTCATTGTCACTTTATACAGCAAAGCTCCCGCTTTGTTTCCCCTACTTCCACACAAGGGCTTTTTTCCCTTGTAATCTAACTTTCTCTGGTGCTGTTTTGTCCTCTGTTAATCATCTCTTCACTTTAAGCTTCACTAAATTGGCTTTGCCACTATCTATCTTATTCTGGTTTGTATGACAAAGTGTCTCCACGCTTTTAAATTTAAAGCCAGTCTTCAGCAAGAGAACTAGTCCTGGGTATGGGGATCCCAAAACACCAGCACATGCCTGAAAATTTGGCCTGTTTAAATCATGGTTGACCACCAGTGGCTTTCCTAATGATGGCTTTTTGTTAATTTGGTTCTTTTATTCTCGCCCTCAATTCCATGATTAGATAGGGCTGCAGACATGGCTGCCTCAGGATGTGAAGTTAGTCTGGGAAATTCGAGAAACATAAAGAGCATGTCTGGTCATTTAGAGTCTATAACAAATGGAAATCTAGGAAGAGAAAGCATTAGGGACACCTGACATATGGTTAATGTCATCTTCAAGAAAAAAAGCCATTTTAAATGACAACTTACTTGTTTGATCAATAAATAGTGGAGTATTTACCAAGATTACCTAATAACTGATGGAGCCTTGTTGCCAAACAGTTTCATCCTCCATGTACTGGAAAAGCACAGTTTACAGGATTTTACTGTAAACTAGAGCTATGCTACTCCCCTAACCCCATCAGAAACTAAGGAGTATTAATTTTATTAGCAATGAGTTAAATTAATGTGGATAGTCTAGTACTATAAGTAGAGATGTTATAATGGGGAAGGGGGATTGACATATGGACAAGTACAATCCTAACTCTTAAAAGAATCAGAGTAAAAATGGGTTTTCCTATTATCCATAGCCATTCCTGATGGCTCTTAAAAATAAATAAGCTAAAAAGTATCATCTGTCTTTTTATTTTATTAAGAATTGGTCATCACTGTTCCATCTGCTCCATCACTTAATTCCAGAACATCTGAATGTAATATTAAATTAACCTAGCGTGGGATACTTATTCCTGTTTCTGTTTAAACAGCAGTATATTTCAGTTTTGGCTTGATCCAATGTAAGCTTTATGGGAACAAGTATATTACTGAATAGAGTTTTTAAGTTTCCTATAAATTCTCTATAAATTGAATGCGTGAATACTCTGCACAGCAAGGGACTCTCCTGACATTAGGAGTCTCATGGCAAAGTTGAATAAATGTCTGGTTAGTAGCACAGCACAAGGCCATATGTCTTCCCACGTGGGTCATGGAGCCAAAACTGACCTTTTGCCTCGATGCACAATTATTTTCTGAGCAACAACTGGAAGAGGCTCCTCACAGTGAGCAGAGGCCAGAACCCCACTGCTCAAAACCACGGTAGCTGTGAGTCAACAACTGTCACCATGTCAATGAGATGTTACCATGAGGCTGAGAAATAAACAAAAACTAAACATAGATTCCACCATCTGAAGTTCATCTGACAACTTGCACAAGGTCAGCAGATCAACTGAAGTGGTACTGAGCAGTCATTTCATTAATATTACAGAAGGAAATAAGAGAATCACACTTCAGGCACCAACATTTGGGTCTTTGGTTTCAGAAGCACAAGTTCACCATGATCACAGTAATTATCAACCAGATTGTAGCTATTGCAGCTAAAAGATAAAAGATTCTTCAGGTCAGAGAAATGGGTCATTTTCAGTTAGAGGTCACTTGAATTTATTTTTATCTGGATTCGTCTCTAATATCCAAAGACATTTTTTAATTATATAGCATTATAGTAACATCTTTTGACCCAAAACACTGTTGTAGTACAGACATAAATAAAAACTTAATGGAAAACTTTGAGCAAGGTTTAGTCCTCAAGTGTAACTATGCTAATCTAAACAGAAGATGTGCCAATGTCTGGGAAGGATTCTATCATGTGTCATATTTTGCTCAGGAATGTGCATCTTCCCATTCTTATTTACTTCACTAGGAACTGACTGGCCTTAATCTGAGGCAGAAAACAATCCTTGCATATGATTTCCCCCCTACCCAGGCAGTCTCCTTTCAAGAATGTTAGAAAAAAGCAGGTCATGTGTCCATTTATATCAGATCAGATAATTAACAAGGCAAATTATTTGTGTTTACAGGAAAGGATTTGTTGAATAAATACAGGAGTCACTGTTTTACATCTAAGTGCAAGTATATCCAGAAAAGTGTACAATGTCCTTTAAAGAGAATGCCTCTGAGAAGTTTGAATTCTGTTACCCATCACAAGATGACATACAAGGCCAGAGAGATTTAAAAGAAGCCCTAGGATCTAACTGGTATTATTTTATATGCACAGTTTATTGCAAAAGAGTGAAATGCAGTTACCACCTCCTCTCCCTTCACTCAAAAATGCATTTTAACTAGTGTTAAGAAAGATAAAGGAAAAGCAGAAAGAGTATTTAAAAAAATGTTAATACTTATGGTCTTGGATTCATAACAGAGTGAGGCCATACATTAAGGGTGACTTGCCAGGAATTGCAAAATTGCACTGAGCAGTAAATAGCTTTGCAGAATCTGAAACAACAGTAAAACCATTTTCCTTTGCTTCCTAGGCACTGGTTTCAGCCAACACTATGCCACACACACAAGTTTTCCTGCAGTTCACATGCTGTCAACAAAATAAATGGAGAGTGATTGGATAGTGCCTTTTTCACAGCTGGACTATGCCAGGACAGCACTGACCATAACATTTCATAACAGACAACTAAGAGAAGAGGAGAGGGGAGAAATGGAAAATCATGTGCAACTAAACAAAATCTGGGTGGTTATTCTTGACAAACTGTGTGAAAAAAAAAAAAACAACAGATAAACAGGAACTGCAAAAAGGACACAGATATGGTTGGAGAAAGAAAAAGGACAGGCCAGTGTAAGCAGGACATGTCCAAGGCATCTCGAGAGGGATTAGTCCCCAGTTGGCTCTGAAGCCTCAGGTTGGACTACCTGACCCTTGGTGGTTCCACTCCCCAGATTTATCTTTCCAATTTGCACGGTGTAAAGCATTTTTGAAAACATATGGTAAATGGAGACGTTCTTGAACACATTCCATATAATAAATGTTTTATGTTGCATAATAAATAACCAGATTCAATTAAGCTCAGCATAGGGGCCGTATTTTGTGAGCATTGTTGGGAATTTTAACATCCAACACACTTCTAGGGTAAAACATTTTGTTAGAAGCCTTACAGCAGAATGTGAAGTTAGATAGCCTGAAGTCTTCTTTCAGACACAAGAAAGAATCTGGATCTAATTATCGTAGTAATCCTGAGAATGGGATTTTGACCTCTCATTGGTGCAATCCAGGAATGACTCTTTTGAATCTTTCTCTTTACAGCTGTGGAAATTAGACACTAGACCACAATTGGTCTGTATTAGATTTTAGTATGGTGTAACATAGGTGGTTAAATCCTAGCTGCAATGCTCCATTTGTGATTTTATATTAAACTCACTCGGACTGCCAATATCTTGGAACAAAGTCTGGGGTTCATGCAATTGAACTTCTGCCTTCTCAGAAGGAAACAAACTACAAGGATCTTGGAAATTTGGCAGAGAATAGGAAAAACTTTTCTTCTCAGCTTGGGCAGGCTTTTGTGTGCAGCATATCCCTACTCCACTCTCAAGGTTTGAAATTTTGATAGGTTCAAACTAGTGGGGTGGGGGTGTGTTTCTGGTTTTTGGGAGGGGTTTTTTGTTACTAGAAGAAAAACTTGTGGGACAAGAGAAAGGAAATTAACCTTTCATCTGTTTGGAGCAAAATTTCAGTGAGTATCCTACTAATTTGATCTGTGTAAGGGTTCATTACAGGAAGCATGCTAATTTAATAGAAAGATTCAGAACATTTTCAGACCACTTCACTGTCCTGGTGGACTGAGATTTAATTCACTGAGCATGTGGACTTATTAAAAAAGTGACTAGATCAAGCTCCTTCTTACTGATTAATTAAGGAACTCTTGTATGTACACAGTCACTAACAAAAATCACCCCAACAAGAGGGAGTAACCATCCAAGGTCAGAAGGATCACTATGAATATTGAATTAGGATGACTAAGGCCTAAAAACACGGGAATACAACTTTTTTAAAGGTATCCAAGCTTGAGTTAAAGATGCAACAGAGACTCCATCACATGCCTATTCTGCTGCAGAATAAGTCTGTTTGAATAGAAGTGCTCTGTGTCATAATTCATTTCCCTACTTTCCCCACTGGATTCTGCTCTGTTATGCCCTGCTGGAAGCAACATCTGGAGCTAGGAACAGTACAAAGATGAACCTTGCCTATAAAAATAGGCATTAAAAAGACTATCCTTGGAGATGGAACACTTATTTCCTGCCCTGAATCTCCTGTGACAACCAGTTATTATATTTTCTATACCAGCTGTGGTATTTCAGTTGTTGATATTGTGGTAACCATTGCTGGATGACAACATTTTAATGGCAGATACTTAAGCTGTACAAAATAGTCTGCCTGCCAAGCAGGCAATGACTTGGTTTTCAGTCTTCCATCTCCCTAACATATGCCCAATCTACACATTAACTAGAAACATTTTTCTAATTCTTCATCATTTTAATAAATCAGTCCAAAAGTTTGAAAGGGTAAAAAAAAAAAAAAAAAAAAGAGTCTAAGTTTCTGGATCCTTTTAATTTTCCATCTGAGACAGTGGAGTGTCCCAAGGTTTGGTGGAGCAGACTGTGGTCCTGTAAGATGCATCTCTTGTGGTTCACCCAAGATGCTATTTGGGAAAATCTGGAATCTTGCAAATGCTATACTATTACTTTAAAATAACTTGGTAGTTTGGTGTCTCATGATGCATTCAGGACGAGTCTGGAAACTACAGCAATCAATTGTGGCCAAGTTTTGGATGATAGTAGAGATTTCAGTACTGGAAATTTGTCCAAGATACCCTATAGGCAGGGACTGAGAATGAAACTTGTATTTGCACGCTGATACTCTATCACTGCTACTGCCATTTCGTGCTCTCATTCTACCACCATCACACTTATCTGGCTCATTTAAGTGTTCTATCTGTATCATAAGGTTCCCAGGTCTGGAACAACTTTCTTTGAAATTTCTCTAGGTAGTACATGCACAGGGAGATGAAAATATCTGGTAGAATCATTAAGTAGATAGTACAAAAAAAAAAAAAAGTCTTTTACACAAAAATAAAAAGCAGCCTTTAAAATCTTTTGCACATAGGAGTTGCAGCCCAGGTTCTCAAAGCACAAAAAAATTATATTAAAGGAAACAAATCCTCTTGTCCATACAAACAACACCTCAAGGACTTTTCTGCTTCAAATCAGAATGGTTTCAGCCCCTCCAGGCAGGAGTTTCTCAGACTGTTCCTCAGTAACAAAACCCTTCCTCAGCCATAAGACCACCAACCAGGGGCAGCTCTTGAGTATAGGACAGGCTTCAGACCCAAAAACCCTCCAAGAAAAATTACTGTTCTTAGAACATTAATGAAATGAGACTTCAACCAATTTAAACCAAGTGCAGCATCTCCACCAACATACCAGGCTTCCATTCCAGTGATCTTCACCCCAAATTGCTGGTTTTGATGTGTTAAATTTGCTTTATGAATAAAACCACCTACTGGTGTAGATGGAAGGTATAGTGTGCTCTAGAGTTTACTCTGTTTATGTAGACTACTGCGTATAACAAAATATTAAAGGGCCTGGGTACCTTGTAGCATTCCCATTTGACTCAGAGAAATAAAAAGCAGCATCAAACAAGGAAAATACCAGGTTACATTATGTTTCATGTTGCCATATATCTTATATATTTCATAAAAACCCATAATAACAGGAAAAAAGCAGGAATAGAAAAACATCACCAGCTTTTATGATAACCTGTACCATGAGTATTAACAGACCTGCTGAGTTTTTTTCAGCCTTATTCTCTCATGTAAATATAGTCTGAAGCAAATAACAGACAACCGATGTTGCATTACAGAAAAATCACACATCAGCTTTATTATAATATTTTAAAATAATGTTACAACCCCTCAACCATCATACGCTATCAGCATTGCACTAGATTAGTTTTCTGAATTTTTTTTCATCTTTGAAAATCTGGACAGAAGATTAGTTTAGGCCATACCATCAACACAATGAGTTTGGTGATTTCTCAGCCTAAATTAAGGACATATATCTTTATCACAGGAGCCCAATTTTACCTTTGTTACAGAAGCTGAGTGCTTTGCACTTACACATGTATTTGAATTTAGCTTTGGTTGCATTTTTACAGCACTGGCTTGTGTAGTAGTGATAACATGGTTTAAGTTATGTGTTATGCATGTATAGGGGGGCCTGTATGCAGGATAAAAATTTACAAGCTAGACTGTAAAGCTGCATCCTGTAAGTTCACAGTTATTTTGGCATATGAACGTTTTTGCTGGACATGCTGCATACAAAGTGACATGGTCAGTAGCAAATAGCAATAGTAATTTCACATACCTCAAAATACTTCTCCAGCAGAACTCCCTGGTTGTCGTGCTGGCTGACAGCAATCCTGGAGAGGGACAAGTCTCAAAACAGAAACACTAGGATAAAAAAAAAAAAAGAAATAAAATAAAAGAGCTGAATACTAGATCGGTTTCCACATGGGATGAAGGTGACTTTCAATTTTACAAGGAAAAGGAGCCTCACATAAGATTTAAAGACAGTTTGGTAGGGATTGGTTTCACAGAGAAAAGAATTGCTACATGAACATCCATTAATTAATTACAGTTGAAAGTACAGCACAGGATGCACACTCATCAGAAACACATTAGCATGAGACCTGGGGCAGGACAAAATCCCCTTCCTGGTTCTGGAATTGGAAGGATTGACAGCTAAACTAAACTAAAAAAAAAAAACACAACAAAACCCTAGTTGAAGTGTACACAAAAGCCATTGAAACAAGCTGGTACCAATTCAAACAACTAGAGAGACTTCACCTCATTGTGTTTGTACATCTATACATACACTATACATCCCTGTAATTCTCTTAGCTCTTTCAAAAAAACCCCCATGCAATGGTTTATGATAACATAAACTGTACTGATTTATTTTGCAAGTCCATGCAACATACTGACAGGTTTCAAAGCCAAAGGCTGAAGCTCAGCCCCAGACATTATTTAAAACAAAGCCACAAGATCTCCAAGCCTCAAACTGGCATATTTCACCAGAAAGGTGATGATTTAAACCCACTAAATTTCACACAGAGTAAATGAACTGCTGAAACTTGGTCTTTAACCAATGCTTGGAGCAGACATCAAATTGCAGGGTCTGAGATGAGAAAGGTTCATCCAGAGGACACTGCAACAGGTCTGAGCCCAAATAGGTATAAACAACCAAAGTGAGCTGTACAGCTGCCTCATTATTACACTCAGATGGCCAGAAACAATTTATGTCTTGATGATGCTGTGTACAAGGGGTGGGAAAATCAGGTCTCTGTTCTGTACAGATTTTAAAATATGAACACATCTTTAAAAAGTTTGAAGGGGAAAAAAAAAATCAAATTAAGATCCTGCTGATAGTCAGTTTATGTTAATCCATATGTTTCACTTGAGTCAGAATCAGCAAGGTTTATTTTTGTAACAGTTGGAGCCTTTAAGACATTTTATATCTCTTTTGCTCAGTGACACCACATGAGAGCCACGTGCAGTGAACTCAGTGCGTGGAGGCACCTGAAGGACTGAGAGGATGCTCCTGCAGCCTCACATGGTCAGAGTGCTGTGCTCTGGGAATCAAATGTTCCACTCCTGGCAAAAGCACTGTGGAGTCTGGAAGCACAGAGACACCACTTTGCACCTTTTGCTTTCATGCAAACTATTAAAAAAAAAAACAAACAACCAAACAAACACAGGGAAAAGCAGCTTCAAACCACATATCTTGGAACTCAGAGCTGTGTCCTCAGAGCTCCAACAGCCTCAGGAGCCTGTTCTCGTGTCATTGGGAAATTCCCATCCATTTGCACAAGAGCCACCAGGGATCCAAAACCAACCATGTCTCAGTCCAAGTCCCACAAAGCCAGTCCCTGAATTGAAGGTCTTTGCACAGACCTCAGGAAAACTATAATGGGTAATCACATTCAAGTATAAGGAGACAACATGAACTGAAAAGTAGATTAAACAACAACATTTCTAGGTTGAATTTCAAGCAAGCATTAAAATATGTTTTACTAATGACCCAGACATATAAACTACACATTAGATAAGCCATAATACGTCCATAACTTATAGTTCTTGAAAAATTCGGTCAACAATGGCAGTTAATGTTCTCCCAAATAAGGTTTAGGCCTGAAACAACATTCTTAATGGCTAAACAGACCTTAAATTATGGGAGACACTATGTTTTTATAAAACAAAGTGGTTGCAGGATTTCAGAATTTTTTGAAAATATGTTTTGTAACAGTCACTCAGAGATCTTCCTTTGCCACATGAAAGGTTATCACAGCTTTGTGAAACAATCTTTGCCTACCAAGTTACCAATATAAATTTCCATATAACCACAAATAATGTGGCTATCCCAGGGAATTTGTATGTAGACAGGACAATCAAGATTCCCCTTCCTTGGAAAGTAGCTGGAGTTTTACTACTCATTTTGGTGAGACATAAGGCCCACACTCAAAGCAATATATTTAGTTGCCAAAACCTAGTTTTCACCAAATCCAAGAACAAAATACATATATCCCTGACAGAGAACTGTGATTCATAATCAGTGTTAGATTTCACTAGATTATCTATAAATTTCATTATTATTCTACGTTTATTTGAGGTCAACTTTCACAAATTACTGTTAAGCCATGACAATCTGCTTCACTCCAAGAAACTGGATTATTTCTTAATATATATATATATTTTAGTTTTATTTCTCTTACTATCACTGCTTGCTTCTGCATTAGAGCTTCTTCTGCCCTCTTGCTGTGGAGGCAATAGTAATCTCAAGATTTCTTTTTTTCCCCAATAAGAAAACATGACACATAAAAATAGTTTAATCAGGTCCTGGTTATTTTCAGGAAGTATCCAAAAAGTGATTAGAAGCTTAGCATGGTCTGGCAGATTACCCTGGTATTTTTATGTTTAAATCATGTTGGTGGATTTTCCCACATTAACAACCTAATACAAATTAATGAGGCACTCAAAACAACACTCTTCTTTTGCTTAATTGCATATAATCTTAGTTTAGTTCAGTATAATACTAACTGCAAACAATTAAATACAATGGTAAAGTAGTTCATCAAACTTAAGGAAGATCCATGCCAAGTATTCAGACCTCTTTTCCCTGAGGTTAGAAGTTTAAGATCAGAATACTGAATCATATCCCTACTTGCAGCCCCATTATCTTTTCCTTCCTTAGTTCTTAGATGAAAATTGATGAAAAAGCCTAACCTCTAGATTTTTATCAAGCAGCAAGAGCAGATCCATCACTTGGTATAAATCCACATTGTTTCCCTGAAGTCAATGGAGTTGTATTAATTTACTCGAGTCAAGGTCTGGGCCACTGCTTTTATCTATTCAAAGCTACAAGTACCAGATAACAATCACTCAGGGATTTTTTTTTTCTGTTCCAAAACAGAATCAGCACATCAAATGCCTGTTTGATCTTGGAGAGATTTTACATGTTTTATTGGCATAATAATTTGATACTATTGAAAACACTGGTTGTATATAAGCTTTCATTTTTTTTTCCACTCTAATTCACCTGTGCTACAGAAGTGCACAGTATGTATTATAGATCTATAAATAATTAAAATCTAAGAGGCTTGTTGGGAAAATTGTCTCAACTGATCATTAGCCATATCTCACCTGTCTAGACATATTTGCATAGCATTTATTCCCTTCTTTAAAAGGGGCTATAGATTATATGAATCACAGGTACCAAATGAGGATGGAATAGCAGCTCCTTTCTCAAATCAGACACATAAGTCCCAACAAGAGCCACTAGCCTCAAATCATTTAAGTGCTTCCACAAGCTCCTCACAACCTCTTGTCTCATCTCATCTGGAACACATTTCATTTCCACTTGACACAGGCACCCATCTTTCTCATCTACAAACAACATTGATTTCCAAACTCCATCTCTGGAGTTTAAGATTAGGAGATTTGAAGGAAGGCTTTAGAAAGGCAGTGGTTAGCAGACACCAAGAGACTGTCAAAATACATCCACCAGCCTTTGCTTTTCAAGGATACTCCTCCAGAGAAGCCATTTTATACAGGCAAACTTACTGTTGTGAAGATACTGCCTTTAACAGTGGGCACAGAGAAACCAGGAGTAGCCCGAAAATGAACATACAAAGGACACAGAAAAATCGTTCCTCTCTCAATGAGAACAACTCATTTTACTGCTTGTTTAAGAAATTTAAAAACATGCTTACAAATTCCAAAAGCAGGTCATCTACAGCAACAGCTCAGGGTGTTAATGATCAGGCAAAATAATTCTTGATATCATCCTCTTCCACCACAGAACTCATTCCCATCACAGCTACCAAAAGAGCCTGCACATCAGATTATCTGGTATATACCCTCTCTCTGTAGAAGCTAATTCACTGCAGCTGAAGCCAGCACCATCCTCCCACTCCCTGCCAACAGTTTTGGTGATAACTGACACCTGTGGTAGATGTGGAGTTCAAGGAGAACATTGACCTTTCCTGTGCTAGTGATTTACCCCCGGACTATACACGTCTCATCACAGCCTTAAACACACACAACTATCCCACTGAAAGCAGCCTGTTCCTCATTAGCAATTTCACAGAGTCCGAAAATAATGATGTGACAACAAACTCAACAAAATTTGCTCTAGGGCACAACAAGAAATAGACAAGATTTCCATATTTTTGGAGGACAATTTACTGTACTTGAAAGAGATAAATTCTTTCTGTTTACATTAACCGCCTCACTATTTGGTCCAATTATTCTGACTACTTCAGCAATCATGTTATGCTTGTTCAAGAAGAAAGAAATAACAACAGCTTATCTTGTTGAGAGCAAAGAACAAACAGTAAAAAATCAGTGGATGCACTTAAGCACTACAGTTGTTGCTATTGTGCTAAAGAGATGATTCATGTTCTCATAGCAACTAGGGTGAAAGAAAAACGCTCTTCTTCTGAAAAGGATTCTGTTGTAGTGGTTAAAGAACTCTTGAATAATCAAGCCAAATGGAGAGGGGGGGAAAAAAACACTTCCCTATAAAATTATGTGCACTAAACTCAAGGACATGTTGATCTTTATATTATATCGATCGCCATACGTATCTCAGCTAATAATCTGCCGCTGTGGGATGGTATTAAGTGAAGGCAAAAAAAGGACAGCATCAAATCTCAGAAAGCACTTTAAATAAGGTGAATCTTCCAGCCAACAGCTGTGGTAACCGAATGTTTGTCGAGCCCAGCTACAGGAGGAATCCGGATCATATATTCAAACCCAAATGCTCTTCGGTCAAAACCATTCACACAAACGATTAGTACCAGCTCTTTACAAACTGCCCCCTACATGTTGCATTCACATGGCTAACTGGCCACAAACAGCAAGCACCAAATCTTTTCTGGCATTGCTGTCACGCCACGCTCGTGTGTCACTTCGCTCTCGCTGGATGCACATCACAGTCACAGCACATCGCAGGGAACTGGCAGCAGTGACAGGGAAGTTCGAGTGGACCGTGGTCACGTTAAGCTGACTTCATGGTTTCAGCACACTGTGATCTTGTCCTCACCCATTGAGGTTTACACTGTTATCACAGTCAAAACAGATCAGGGTTTGCTAGCACATCACTGTCATGTTTTATTCATGCTGAATATGCTCTATTTTTTCCCCCATCCATTCATGGCACAACAGCTCTCACAAAGCGCTTGGGAAGTTGCTGCAGGCATGGAGGGCAAGCTTGTCCTTGACCTGTGTTTTAACGCTCTCCTTTGCAGCAAGCTTTAGTTTCAAATAATGGCCAGGTTGTGGAATTAGGAATCAATATTCAGGAGCACTGGCAAGAGAGAGTGGGTTTAATTTCCTGATACATGTCAGCACGACAGCAAGTTAGACCTAGACCAGGTAGCATCAGTTACCAGCACTACCTTTGGGGGCTGCTCCGAGGATGAACTTCCTGAGAAAGGATAAATGCATCTGCAATCTGCCTCATTTCCCCAGCTTTACTCTCTTTTCCTCTCTTGCTGTCTTCCGCTCCTTCATCATCCTCCTGTTCTTCATTCAATATTCTCCCTTCTGCATTTCAAAGAGCCTCAGCTGTGTGTGACCAGCACCACACAGGAATCCCTGCTGCTGGCAGGACCAGCTCAGCATAGCTGGCTGGAGGCTGTTTGGATGACAAAGAACCACAGTGGCCAGAGGAAAATTTATTAAGTCTCTTGAACTGAGAGCTGGGCAAAGAATTACTGTAAAAATTCGTAGACTCCCACCCAAATGAGGGGATCTCAAAAATATGCCTTTTAATCTTACCAAGGTATGCTCCATGCTATCCCTTCGAGGGACTATTCAGCTGGTGGCCAACAGCTGGCTGCAATATGGGCTGCAACCTTTAATGTTTATTTCCTCTGCAAATTTGTGTTGCAATTCTGCAGCCACAGAGAGTTCTGTAAGCGACCTGTAATTAATAGTTTCATCCATGCAACACTCAGAGTATCTGCCCTGTTAGTAACTACTAATTTGAAACTAAAGCCATATTGGTAAATTCTCTTAAAAGTTTTCCCAGCAAGTTTTGACAGCTTTAATACGGGGAAGTGAGGTGACAGCAAGATATCTATCAAGATATCATTACACTGTTTCCTTAAGCTCATCCAAAGTTTTTTAGGAACTTTTTAGAATGCCCTATGGTTTCACCACCATCTCTCTACATCAGTTGGGCTTTTGGCAGAGAAGCACAGCTGGGTATCAAAGAGCACCAGGAGATGCTGGATTGACCCAGGCACTATTCCCACTGGAACAAAGCTGCTGCGACTGCTGCAAAGTCCTGCTGGCAAAACACAACCGCCATCTCCTCCAGATGTAATCACTGCCCTGGCTGCTCACAATCATTTTTAAGACAATGACTCGAGCATGGGCCTTCTTCAGAGCCTTCAAGGTACCCAGACATACATCTAAACCGACACGCAAATTAAAGCACTGCCTAGTTACACAAATAGGTTTGAATTTCACTGAGGCTATTACATTTTTTTTTCCAAACATCTGCAAAATATGTAAATATCTAATAAAGAAATATTCCTCTCCTCCATTTTAGTGTCATGTTGCAACAACTAAAATAGCTTTCTGTGCACCAGGTATTCATACCCAGAAAAACTACCCCATAACGAGATTAATCTTTGCTCTACATTCACCAGCTTAGTCCCTGTTTTAGTTTCTTTGTGCTAGTTAATAACCCCACCAGTAAACTTTACTCTAAAAATTACATGGAGGATATATTTGTTGCTGTGAGACCAGTGCAGAGGTGAGAGAATTCCTGACATGAACTTTTCTCCCGTCCTGCAGGTCTGGGAGCTCACAGCCATTTGGAGAGCTCAAAGCTCTTTTCCCCATACACAAGCACTTCAGAAATAGGCCAAAATGTCTTCTAGCTAATTTTGGTTTCCAGAAAAGTTAAGCTGCATGCATATGGCTCTATTATGATTAAATGATGCAGATCTAAGTACTCTGAGTTTACAGAAAGAAAATGGTTATGAAGTGACTGTTTTCACTAGCTCTCTTTGTGTGCTTAGAACATAATTAACTGGAGGACAGGCTTGCCCTGGCACAAGTCAAAAACGATTTAAACAGAGATCTTTCAAATTAAATGTTTGAGAGCCTGCTTGCGGGTTTTATGGATTTCAGGAGGGCAGATTCACATGGCAGAGTATGCTGGGAACAACACAAGAAATGCCCGTTTCTTGCAGTACCTCTCTTGCTTGCCCATTCCTGAAGCATTACAGCAGATGATTCACGAGGCTGAGGGTGCCCTGCAGTGCAATTTACGGTGTCGGTGTCACTTCTCAACACAGTAAAGAGAAACTTTAAAACATCATGGTTGGGTCCAGAGGAAAAAAATCATCTCCAGTAACAGCACACTGGTTGGCTGGACTCTGTCAGCCTGCTTGTTCCTCCAAGAGGTCAGATGGGTGACTCCATGTAGGTCACTGATGCGTTTCCAGCACACCTCAGCTCAAGTGGCTGCCCCAAATCACCGTGGCCTGGTGACCGTGCATTTGCAACCCCACCAACACCCTCCTGTGACAGCTTGCCTTGATCTTGAAGGGTAATTTACCCTGCAAAAGAGTTTGCTATGGGAAACTAGAGGCATTTGGTTGTTGTATGACATGGAGCCCAGCTCATAGAGAAGTTCCATCTATTTCCTTTATCTCAGCAAGATGATGGAGCTTAACTCACTTGGACCCAATTTTTTCCACTGCCAACAGTGCAGTACCTTTTAAACCAGCAGCAATTTCCTTGCATGCACTGTGCTGTAGTTTAAAGAAGGCTTCTAAGGATCTTTTGTCAGTGTCAGCATGACACTGAGAGCCAGCATAAATTATCCTGGATGGCTTCTAGGGGCAGCAAACGCTCTTGAAAGCAGCGGCCCTTTTTGTCTATAAGATGAATTCTCAAATGCTCATTTTGGACACAAATCAGATCTACTACCATGGTGGCACCACCAGGAAAGCAAAAGTTGAAGCTTGATAGCAAACATGCCCTGTATTTTTCATACTACTTTATTCTTTTCTTTCTCTGAGTGTGTGAGGTTATTAATGTTGTGGTAGGGATATGATCCAAGTCAAGGTGAATAAGGGTTACTGCTGATGAAATAAGCAGTTCCCAGGCCTCCAACATGTTCACACCACTACCTTTGTACACAGTAAAAAAAAAAATAATTAAAAATTCCACAATTAGATCTCAACCACATCAGTCTCCTGATACATCACATTACCCAGCCACATGAACACTGCTGTCTGACCCAAGGGGAAGCAGAAATGTGTTGCTGGGGGCAGGGATGTTTTTTTCCCTTCAAAAGCTGTGGTGTAAAAAAGCTAAGCTTTGTCTTGTACGCAGCAGACCTTCCTGGTAGACCCTACAGGAAGAAGGTATCAATTAGCTTTACTAAGGCTAATTTCTCAAAGATTTCACCTCTGTCCCCTCCTTCTTCCAGAACAACATTGAAACTATTGCTGAAATGCCTTTTGGCAGAAGGGAGTCACATTTCTGCTTGGCTGCCCCAGATCAGATCTTGAGTGGCATGGATTACATAGAGTCCAGTCAGGAAACGTAGGGATCTTCTCTGCTTTAGCCAGATATATCCCGAGCTGGAGGTCTGCTACAGCTGTGTCGGCAATTCAGCAAGTGGCAGTGCCAGAAATTAAATACAGGATCGCTTTTTTTGGCTGCCAAAGGAGCTCTAAGGAACCATTTACACTGAGCGCTGCAGAGCCCAAAATGTGGGAGGTATTGCCCAGAATGCAAGTGAAACTGTGACTTTAGAACTGCACATTGGCAAAGAGCCTTCCCCCTGCAAATGAAAAGGGCCAAGACTGTTCCTAGGATGGACCAAGGAGGGTTGACTCCCCGCCAGTGTTTGCAAAACCTGGTGATTCGAAAACAAAATGAGATCTGCTGTCCTTCTCAGAGCTGTGGGTAGACAAAAACTTACATGGAATGGGCTTTTGGAAAGCTATCCATGTCTTGTAAACAGGGTACCACTTATAATTAGGTGCTGTAGCTATAGCTTGGGTTTGAGCCACAATGAGCTGGGTTCTGATCTTTGTTTTATCACAAGTTCTTCTTAGCCCACACAACACATAACCAACCACCTGGAGCAAAGGAATGATTCCCACAAACTGTGATTTAACTTACAATGAGTCCCTTTAGGGGTCTACTCATTTTCTACTAATTTTCTCTTTCCCATGGTTTCCACTTGGATCACTTCAGTCTTTAAAGATGGTTTGCAAAATGCAAGAAGTACATTTCTTACAAAAGTAGCCTGCTTCTTTCTCCAAGCACTGCTCTTCCTTTGGACATCAGATTTGTACTATTTCTCAAAGCTATTTCTACTCCTCTGCAAATTACCCTTTACCAGAAGTATTATTCCAAAATGCACTGCTCTCAAGTCCTACAGGGTTATCTGGTGGGTACAATACTATGGCATCTCAATTCACTTTAATGAAGTATGAAAACATCTAGAAGCCTCACTCAGGGGAAATGCATCGTTACATTTTCTGCTGCTGAGAAAACAGCTCTGCCTTGCTCTTCCACACATTCAAAAAAAAGTGAGAGGGAAGAACATCAAACCAATTTTCCTTTCTATTTCTTAAAGGATAAAACAGCTTCTACCAGATACACTTGCAGAACCGGAGGAGTTTTTCTTAGGAAAAAGTTATATGGCACATTTACTGCTGGGTATCCAGAGCAGAGTTACCTTGATGAAACTGCTCTGTTGTTTTGCCGTTTGCTAAACATGCAGAAAGTTCATTCTGTTCACCTTTGTGTCCCATTCATAAGTGAGCTGCTTAAACAACTCTCCATTCCAAGCTGTCTCCCTGCCTAATAAGTTCTTTTATTGACAGCTTGCCAGCAACAGCCCTAAAGTCAGCCTGAGAACATAAATACAGCCTCTTGAGCTTGCTTCAGTGTGTTAGAGGACGCTTTCAGTACTGTCGACAAAGCTTTAATGGTGTGAACTCAGAGCTTGAGTACTACTGAGCACTCCAGCGATCAACACCCACAGAACACTCAGAGTTTCATTCCAAAAGTATTTTAGGAACCCTTGAAATCAGAGGCTTTCTCTCTGCTCTGCAAAAGCTCATTTTAGAAAACAATTTAGGCCATTTTTAGTCGCAGAAATGTTGAGATAACCCTGCCTGCAGTGCCATTCTCCTGTCGCCTGTGTTTCCACAATGTCACATTTTCAAACTGCCTGCCTTTGCTGTCCGGAGGGTCTCGTCTTTCCAAAACACATCTGAACTGCCATTAACATATAGTAAAAGCAACATTTCCTGTTCCAGCTCCATCCTAAGCAGCTCAGGAGATGGAACATGTCTCACCAGCCTCGCTGCCTGCTGGGTGTTGTTATCCTTTGACTAAACCTAGAGAAGGCTCAAGGCTGCTCCAGCTCACAGGATGAAATGTGAGCCATGCAGCTCGGGGAGCCCTCAGCCAGCTTCCCTTTGACCTCCCCGTGCTTCTGAACACGGCTCATAAAAACCCCTGGGTCACAGCAAGGAGCTCTGAACTTCTTTACCTCATACTTTTCCATCATACAGAGCAATAAACTGTTTTGGAAAATTAGCGTCTTGTGTCCCATTCTTGCTCTAAAGGGTCTGTCGTCTCCTTTTCCGTGAGCTTCGAGCGCATGTGCTGCAGCACAGAGCCAGCACGGAGCCCCCACGCACTCCCTGTCCCAGCTCACACAAACTTGGGGCTTTAGGGGTTGCCTACAAACAAAAGTTTTGCTGGTCTAACAGTTTTTTAGAATATCTAAAGCAGTGCAAAAGCCTGCACAGAGGAAGGGCTACTGGTTTGCGACCATCTTATACAAAAATCAGACAATTACGGGTTGATGCAGCTATTATGGCAACCTCCTGATTTAAACTAATTTGATGTAAGCTGGTTATAAACCAATTTAAGTGTGTCCAATCAGAGACATACACTGGTTCAGCTAAATGGATTTTGCAGCTGAACTGATGCTGCTATTGTGCATGGACAAGCCCCCAGGCTCACGCAGCCTGTTTCTCCATTGCTTCTGTCTGCTTTCATTTACACCAGGACAGTAAATGCTCCCAGTTCCTGGCAGTACAGCTGAATGCCCACGCAGAACAAGTGGAATGTTAGTACAAACCCAGAATTTTTTCATTTCTCTGTTCCCAAAGAAGAAAAACATTAGTATTTTATCACGCAGGGTATAACTCTTACTGACGAGCCTCCCACGGAGAGAAGTCAGACATAAGAACCGGTATAGGAACGAAAACACACAGTCTCATGTTTCGGTGGCAAAGGATTGTCATCTGCAACCACAAAGCCCAGCTTACATCTGGACTAATTCTAAGGAAATGGAGGTGTTACCCTCAGGCAAAGCCAGTGAAAATGAGCAGAATTAGGTGCAGTATCTGCAAGCGTTCCTGGAGAGCAGGAGAGCGACTCCCTGGTCCCATGGCAGCACACTGGCACTGTAAGAAAAGGGAGAGTAGAAAGGCTGGTGCACAAAGGGACCTTGCCATGATTTTCATTTGCTCTCCATCTCACACTGAAAGCCTTGGCTTCGTGCAATGAGCACAGGGTGTCCCTGTGTGGTGCTGCTCTGATCTCAGCTCTTCACTCAAGCTTCAGCAGCACTGTCCGGGAGTCCCACAGGAGCGTGATGCTCCTCCTGGCTCGTCAGTCTTCTTTGTGATCTTATTTTTCATGACTGTGGCACCTCCCCAGGCCTCCTTTCCTTCTGACCCAAGCAACGTGGCTCATCATTAATCATCTCCCCCTCTAAAAACCTGCTTCTATTAATAAGAACAGATTCGTCCTGGGAGTAAAGACCCAGATGAGACCATCCCACCTTTCCTGTTCACTGAGTTCCCAATGATTCAATCCAATATATGAAATTCAGACAAGTTTGAAATGGCCACAAAAGCTTGTCCTTAAAAAAATATTTTGCTTTCTGTAAAAATGTGGGGAAAACCCAACATTTTTATTGTAATTGAACAGTGTTCCGAATTACATTTTTAAAGTTTTTCCATTAAAAAAAAAAAAAAAGCCATTTTTATCAGAAGATTCTAAGAATTTCCACGTCAAAGTTCTACAGGGTTGAAAAGGCATTTCTCATCCAAACCCAAACATTTTGCAAAAATATTTCAACCAGCTTAAACAGTAATGCAATTTTAGAGTGCACAGATATAGGTCCAACATAATGATATATTAGAATGTTGAGCTATCACTGGTCTGTGATACTACAATCTCTTAAAAGCTTGTAGCATTTTAATAAGAAGTGAGACCCAATTCAAAGTAAAGAGAAAACCCTTAAGCTCAGAGTAGACATATATAAACTGACAAGCTGACTATATTATCTAAACTGCTGTTTTATAGCTGTATTATGCACTCAATCTAAAAAAAAAAAAAAAAAAAAAGGAACATAAAAAAATGTATAAAGATAAAGCACTAGTGAGGGGTGGAGCTGTGTTTTTTTCATTAGATACATTCTTTGATTCCCCTGCCTAAAATGCTGCAGTCAGCAGTAGCTTAATTCTAAGTTATAATTAGGGTTATGCATTAAACCAGGACTCTTGAGCATGTCTAACCTAAAGAAGTTCAATGCATAAATGAAAAACAGACCTGTGGCTGGCTGACTTGGCATCAACTAGGATACCAATATATAGTAACAGAATAAATTTAAAATGAAAATTAAATGTGGTCATTACAGCTTAAATTGATGCTATATTTGCCAACTGTTTATGAAAGGAAAAATTAAAGATAAGCATGATTTTGGAGGAGGCAGTGTGACCTGATACACAGCAGCTTGCTGTGACTTGGGGTGCATTTTAAAATAATTTCACACCAATTTTTCAGTCTACAAAAATGAAGTAAACTTTTTTTTTTTTTTTAAGATTAGTTTCCCCCAGATTGCACATGGCATTTAAATGCACAACTGCATGGTACATTTTAGCTAATGAAAGACTATTTTTAATGCTCAGAAATTTTGTTGCTTTACAGCACTGGTTATTAACACCAGCAAGTCAGAGAGTAAAGAAAAATTCAGATCTGCAGGAGAGTTAAAAGCCTTAGAAAATTAAGTGAAGATGCCTTTTGATAGGATATTACTATCCTTTCTATTTACTGCACTTTGTATTTCTGGCACAAAAGGTAGAAAGTATCTTTAAGGACAGTTTCCTTCAAAAACTGAACAAGACAGTGAACTGTAGAGAGAACTTTTCCAATTTTCTGCCTTTCAGCAAATACTTCAATTGGTGTGAAACACATTATTTTGGGATGCTCCTAAGCCCTTTTAAGGTATGATGTTCTTTAGCACCAGTATGCATTTCACAACCGTGCAGCTTAATCTCATGCAAATCAAGTATTAAAGTGTGTAACTGCCACGTCAATAAAACCAGAATCACAGAAGGGCAAAACTGGATGTCAGCAGTGGCTGAGCATGGCTTGCATGTGACTTACGACTTGGGGATACACCTTTGCATACCAGCTGCTCTCTGGATATTGGGAAGAATGGCCACAGCCTCGATTTTCTCTGTTCCCAGCAAGGGTCAGGCTGTAAGTGAAGCATTCCAGAGGAGACCGCTGGCGTTGGAGCAGCGATGAGCAGAGTCCCTCCACTGACCTCGATCCTACAACTCCCTTCACGGTGAGCACGTTCCTCCATGTGTTTAAAGCTCTGCAAAGAAGTGTGAGCTCCTCTGCTTCTGTGCAAATTAGTTACAAACCAACAATGGAAGCACTATTTAGAAAAGGTGGAGGCTTCTGTTTTGTTTTGCTTTTTCTTTTCTTTGTGATGATATTTACTCAGTAAAGAAACAAGGTGCTGAGCTTTCCAGCAGTAGCTCAGCCATTTGTATATGGCTCATTCAAATATATAACCTAGTGTTTAAGCATGTGCTTAAATCTAAGCAAAAGAAGTCCCTTTGAAGTCATACCATAACAAGACATGCACCTAATGTTAAAACACATATTTAAGTGCTTTACTGGATTGAGGCCAGAACGCCTTGCTTGTAGGATCCAGCTTCCAATATGTAGGCTTAGATCTTAATTTACTAAGGCCTGATCTTAAGGAATAAGATTGTGCAAAACTGAAAAAACTTGCTTTGTTATCACATCCATTACCCTTCTGAGTCCCTTGGGTCTCAGATAGGCCCTGTGGACATGCCTTTATACAAGGCTGCTGCAACCACACCGAAAAGTTGGCCAAACTTCAAAGAACAAAAACTTGATTTTATGTGTGTGTGTATAAATATATATATACACACACGTGTGTGTGTGTGTACATATGCATGACATGCATGTGTGCGTGCATATGTATGAACTTAAGAGGCAATGAACTAGAGTTAAACAATTGTTTTTGTAAGGTGCATTGATTACATCAGTGATGTTTCCTAAATAATTGAAGGTTTGCTTTGATCTTTGATTGTAGGCTTGGCTTTATAACAGCTAATGTAAGTATCTTTAACTGATTCCATCCTACACTTACCTATTATACAGCCTAACACAGGGTCACTGCCGTTCATCTGACAAGAAAACGAGTGAATTCAGGAAGCAAATCTAGCAGGAAACTATTCCACCGAGGAGAGGGGCGGGATTCAGGTTCCTGCCAGTTTTAAATCTCTGAATTGAATCACTGTGAGGTCAGACCATCCTCAGTGCTGACGCCAGGGAAGCTACCTGAGCAGGCAGGTGGGGAGCAGGGATGAGCACCAGACCGCCCGCAGTCCTCGCTGTGTCGAGCTGCTCTGGGTCACCCCTCTGCAGCAAAATCTTCCTCTGTCGAAACAAATACTTCAGCTAAAGGATACAAACAAGGATTCTTATGTAAAATAACTTCTTTCCTTAACACGGTGCTTTTTTCAGATACAATTGCCAGTTAAGGAGATGGAAGAGGTTAATCATCCACCCAACTGACTGCAAGCAGCCTAACAAATAAGCAGAGATCAGCCCAGAGGCCCTCGGCGCATGTAAATCAGCATCGTTTCATCAAGCTTGGAGCTTACACCATCATGCACTCGTTCAGGATCTAAAACCCAAATCTGTAAATGAAAATGATGCTAATTACAGTTCACCACCGAGCAGCACTACCTTAATTTTAAGGAAATGAAGGAAACGGGCTTGCTCCGTGACAGTCGATATCATATTTGCCATACAACTAACTTAAAGTTGTATAAGTTAGATTATAACTTTTGAAGAAGCAATTATGATTTTATTGCACCCACTCTGCTGATGATTAATGCAGAGAGCCTAGGGGAAAATGCATCCTATCATTTGCTAACATGCACCATAATTATGCATACCTCTCCAGGTACTGTAATTTAGGACTTAAAAAGCAACATTCTGAACGAGGACTGCTGCACTTGTAAAACATTACAGATGTGTTATCATATAAATGAGGTAGCTTTGACATGATAGTGTTCTAATAAATCCTCAGCTAAGATTTGGAGACAAGATATGTCAAAAGCAAAATCCAAACTGTCTCTTAATCTTCTACATAAACTGTTTATTTTTTCTGAGCCCTACAATAATACATGTGTCAAGAAGGCTTTGATGATTTCTAGATTAAAGTACAGTTGGGTTGGATTTTTTTCCCCCTTTACAGGTCATCTTGAGAATGCTCATTTTAGTTAAATTAACTCAGCTATTTGCAGGTTTCAAATGTGAAGCAAAAAAACCCCAGTTTTCCCCAAATTGGGAACTTGTGAGATGAACTTCATAAATAACAAACAAATTTCACTCCATTTCAGTGAAAGTTTTTAAATAGCTAATGCTAAATGATCTGTCAGCCAAAGAGCTTCATTTCAAACCATTTGCAACAAATCCAGAAGAAGAAGAAAAAAAAAAAGGCAAAAAACACCCTACTTTGTATACAGTGAGATGAATTTATGACACTCCCCGACTTATGTTCATTCTGTTTTTTTTTTATTTATAATCACAATACTGACATGATGTCTCAGCCAAGATTAGGACCCCATTTTGCTTCACAAGATACTGGAGAGGAAGTTCCTCCCCCTGCACAGCTGAAAGTACAGTCCAAAAAGAGAAGTTTGGGACAGGGAATAGCAGAAAAGTAGCAATATGGCAGGCCCACTCATAGATAAGAAGCTGGGAATAAAATCTGAATTTCTCAGTGCGATCTGAATTAAATCATGATGTTTCTAGGTGTTCCTGATGCTACTCAGTTACATGTCCCTCATAGCTAGGAAAAATGTTGGTTTTCTTTTCAAAGCACACTGCACAGAGCAGATCTCACACACAAAACTGCTCTGGGCTGCTCCTGGAATGAAACAGCAAGGTCCTTCCGGGCTTTTAGTGGGACATTTCTAAAAGCTGCCTTGGTAAATGTTAGGGAAGGAAGAAAAAAAAAACAACAACCCAAATAAACAGGAAAGGCAGGATTTAACATAATAAAGTGTGAACAGCAGTTGGATGTTATACCAGCATCTGCTCTAATTATGCTATGTGAGTGGTTCAACTGCATTTTGTGGTTGACTGTGCTGAAAGCCTCCCATAAGTTGAGTTGGTAGAATTCTAGATTTATTGCTATTCAAAATCAACGGCTAAAATCAACATATATGTGTAGTTGTTCATTCCAACTTGCATTGTCAGCCATAATTTTTCATCAATTTCATATTTTTTTGCCAAAACAACAACATAAATTTAAAAGCTTTTTAACAATGTGACCACAGATTAAAAAAAAAAAAAATCCAAGAGAGCTATTCTATTTGATATACTACAAACACCCTAGTTCCCAAAAGCAGATTGTTTTCAGGTGTATTACCCCACTTCTTGTGTCCAGTTAAGATTTTTCAGCCAGCAAACAAAAAAATCTTCATTGTATTCTTCTACTTGCCTGAAAAAAACAACCTAAAGTGAGGAAGTTTTATTATTTTTATTTCAGTTTTCTGAAAATATTTTGTTAATTGTTTGCTATTTGCCTTATTTTGCCTGATGTGAAAACAATCAGATCAAGACCCTTTCTTTTACAATCACTGTTCTTGCAATTGTTCTGGTTGCTGGTAATGTCTTTGTAGAAATAAAGCACATCCAGCTGTCTGAGGTACTTGTAAAAAAAATTTAGTTTGCCTTCTGTCTTCGACTTTTCAAAGAAAACTGAGTGTACATAAATTCAATATTCACATACATTTCAGACCCGGATAGTTCTCACAACACCTGGTAGTAGGCTCTGAAAATTATTGCTGCTCATTTTTCCAGAAATGCAGCAATCTCTTCACTTCGTGATCTCCTCCTTCTCAGGGAGAAATTAAACCCAGCCTCAGTTTTCTCACAGTCACATTAAAAAAAATTAACATTTTGTAGGGCTATTTAAATATCCTGTCTGGCAGAATCTGTTACCCTGTTTTGCATTGATAAAATAGACCTCTTTTACAGAAAAACTTCTCAGGAGGTTTTTATAATTCTGATCATTTCAATATTTATCTCCAACACTCCAAAGACATAACTGATTACTTCCAATTTGATGTCACATGGAAGACACTGGAAGATTCAGTTTCCTATAATCAGAAAAAGAAGGAGTTGCAAACTTCATTAACAATACTGAACAAAAATCAAAGAGGAAGCGATTTTGCCCTGCAGAAAGTGATAGAAGAGAAACAAATGATACTTCTGCTCAGGTCAGCACAGTCTCTAGAGATTTGTGCAAAACCAACTGATATGTGCCTGAGACAAGAAACAACAGGAATCTCAACAGGTGCTTGAACTGGATCCCTGGCAGCCAGCTGCATGCAAAGCATCGCTTCACTGGGTTGAAACAGTTTCCTCAGCACAACTGAATCCTTTCAGAACACCATTTACCAAAAAGACCCAAACTGAGAGATTTGGCTGCAGCAATAGTTGGCCTTAGATACCCTCTACACTTACACCTTTACTGCAGGAAGCTCCTCCAGTTCCAGTTCATCATCAAGACAGAAAAACTAGATGGCCAAATACTTCGTAAGCTAGCTCTTTTTTGATTATTATTTGGAACAAATACGCAAATTACAGAATTTCAAGTAGAAGTAAATGTTCTCATACTGCAGAGCACGCACTAAAATATGTGCACGCGCCATCACAAGATTTGCTTCTTTACAAATATGGCTGAACTTGTTTCCATAATGGTTTGTGTTTGTTCTCTTCCCTCTTCACATTTAGTTGATGTAAATTGTAGGTTTCATGTGCTCTGAAATGATGTTCACTTCATCAGCATTTCAGCACTATTTTATCTGTATATAAAGATCCATCCTCACCCCTAAAACTCTTCTTCACATTTTTTACCTCAGATTCTTTATGCTTGGTGCAATACTCTTCCAGTGACTTCCTCCTCTGACTCATCCCCACGAACTAGCACAGCAATTTTGTGTGCCACTCAAGCAGGTTCTGCACATGTCTGGTGTTGCATCACTCCCTGTTGGATGATTTAACAGCACAGCATTGCAAGGTAACCAAGATCATCACGACAAGGTTTTGAAAGAAAAGGACAAGGACCCAAAGTTGATTGCACTTACCATTTTTATCACCTTTTCAAACTAAAGAAATTTATCCACCAATGTTTGTGAATTTAAACAGAGCTCCACTCTGGCTACACTAAATAAAGGAAATAATGTCCTTCCTTTGTGAGTTAAAGAATAAACTGTGCTATGATGGTTCCCAGGGACTGCTGGTTGTCTGGGTAGACTTAAACCAGCCTGAACGACCTGCTGAGGATCAGTGAAGTGCAAAGCTGACCTGGCCACAATTGTGTTGAGTGCTTCTTGGCTATAATTCAACACAAGACTCTATCTCCTCTTAGTGCACGGGTCATATCCTCAAGGCTGCTCTGATGATTGATACAGACATCTGTCAGCATCTCCGGCCTAAATGCCTGACAGGAAAAGTCAATACTCACGATCATGAAATCACACAGAAGTGACAAAGTGAGCAAAACATATTTCTTACACAAGGTGAGATTTCACACCTCCGTCAATCCTTCAGAACCACTTGCAGGGATTTTTCCAGGTGAAGACATGAGTTTGATAAGAGGTGTGAAGCAGACAATTTTACACTGATGTTACTGACAAAGCAACTCTGTATCCACCTTGCTTGAAATCCGCCTTTGGAAGTCTCCAATAAAGAGAAGAATGGAAAATTGGGAAATATATACTGATGGTAACACAGTGGGATTTTAGTTCTGTCTTCTTCCCCCTCTTCTACAAATGTACTGGTCAATTCAAACATAGTATTGACATTAGATCTACACGTGAGGTGCTGGGCAATCAGAAAGAGCTTAAGTTTTAGAGGGAGGTGCACAAGTATTTGTCACTGGTGACTTATTTCCTCTGTAACTGCAATCCAAAAGTTTCAATTTAAATGTCTGCTTCCACAGGGGAAAAGAGAAGAGGCAAAACTGCGGGACGACAAGACAATCTTCCCACTCAGTAAACAATAAACAATAATATATCCCTTATATGCATTTAGGCAAGATGGAGTTCTCTGGTTGCACTGGTGTAGATGGCAAAGGGAGGGCTGGAATTTTGAACCACAGACTTCCCTTTGCTAAAGGGAAGCAAATTTTGTGCCAAAACTGTGTTGGATGGTACTCACAGGAAGCACCATGTGTTATTATTTGGACGTGAAGTCATAGGTCAAACATGCATCTTCCCCCATTGAGTAAAAAAAAAAAGCTACAGTCTTTTAAATCCCAGTACCAAGACTTCCCTACATAACACAAAGTATGAAATGCCTCAGCCAGGCCCAGGTCTGCTCCACAAACACATCTGCAGACAGAGATGCCACCAGATGCCGTGTGAACATTTCAGGAGGGCAATACTCACGAAATCCCCAGGGATCCAACCCCAGCACTCACTGCAGTAAATGTGTGTGAAGGCAGGTGCATTCTTCATTCTTCAGTTTTTGTCAGAAGAGAAAATATAAGCAGGTGGCACAAGCAAAAAGGTGTGTGGGAGCACAGAGCAGAAACACTGCCTGCACTGGAGATACCAACGTAAGAGAAGGTCAACCAAAGTGCAATTTGCCAACACACTTGTACATCTTTGGGCAGAGGTGTAGTAAAAGAACAAAAGCATTTTGGTATTTTTCAACTTTTTCTTTAAAAAGAAACCCAATCATACTAAGGAAATATCCCACCAGATAACCAAAAGGTTACTCGACAATAACTTCAATTCTCACTCTGGCACACTAGTCATTCCCAGTCCTCCAGGAATCTGCTGTATTGCTCTTCTGAGAGTTCTCAGAGTCCCAGCACACCAATGGAAGCTGGTTAAGTTACACAAAAATCTCTGCAGTGTTGCTTAGGAGCCAATCTTTGGAGTCTATAATGAAAATCAACATCTGTGCATTCCAGAGACTTTGAACTTCAGGTGTTTCACACTTCCTGCTACTCAATTTATGGAAAATGCAAATGAAAGTAAAGCAGATAAATGTTCTTTAACAACAGGAGGGTTTTGTTGTGTTTGAAATCGCATTGTTCTGAGGGAGCAGACTAATTTAGCCACTACCCAGGATACCAAAGGTTATGCTCATAGTGGAGACAAAATAGAACCTGCATGTATTTTGATAAGGTTACATCATCAGGACAACAATAAAAGCAGCTTGCCATTTCTGTGCAGACCAGTTTTCAAGCAGGAGGTGTCTTGTACTCCCCCCTTAATAATGAATCAGGCTGAATGACATTTGAAATGGCAATAATTTCCCCAGGAGATGCAGCTGCAATCTTAGTATTTTCTGTTCTTGCTCTCAATCTGATTTCTCTTATCCACAGTATGAGGCAGCTGAGTATAATGCAGGAAACATTATCAGCAACAATGCTACAATTAATGTTGAAAGAAAATGAATATTTGTCTACAGAAGAATAGGTTTTAGAATACCTAGGGGAACTACTGTACTTTGAAAATGAAGACGTTTTGTGTGTTTATTGAAATGCACTCATATTTCTGTGGTTATACTCTGACTCGTTAACCATATCAAGGTAATAAGTGCATAGGCAGTCTTTACTGTCCTGTATTAAAGCTGTTTACTGAATGCTAAGTAGTTGAGGTCTGTTCAGAAAACAGCCTATTTTGGCTGTAATCCACCTACATGTTTCCACACCTCACTTCTTCCATTATTAAGTCCAAGAACTAGAGAGGTCATGATCATTTCTCTCTGATTCAGAGCTGCAATTGCAGAGGACAACCCAATGTGCAAAGGAGTCCTACAGCAGCAATACAGAACCAAATCATGGAAATAAGAGTTTTGTTTCTATTATTGTTGAATATGAAGGTGGACAGACACGGTGGTTTCCCATCTTTTCTATCTCAGGGTTCCTTCTTTTCCAGTATTTAAATGCCAGAAAGACTAACAAGTGTCCCATTCAGCTCCCTGATGAGATGGGATAAAGAAACAGAAGCTGTCAGAACATCCAAGCCTACAACCAAGGCCCAAACTGAAAGGTGCTATTAATAGAGAGAAATAAGCAACTAGACTTCAAACAGCTCTGGACACAATAAGGCTTTAGAACAAGCTAATGCCCCCTTGACCATCTGCATATCATCAATCAGGTCATCCAAGAAAAAGATCTATAAATAACCTATCTGACCAATTCTGAAAAGGCTTTTGATACAACCCTTCATAAGTGCAAATGGCCACATTCAGACCACCTTACTTGTGAGCACAAGAGTCATTTGTCCCTACAAAGCAGTTGGTTGGTCAAAAATCTTTCATGCTCACATTTGATTGCATCCACTGAACAGCACAAACAACAAACCACAGTGAGCCAGCTGCAATCCCTCACCAAGACCTGTGAGCACCAGCAGAAGAGCACAAGTCTTGCCCCAGAAGGTCCATTCTCCTGGCTGGAGCGAGGTAACTTGTCCCATGTAGCTCAAATAAAGTACAGTCACATAGTTTTCTGTTTATGCCCTTAATTTGCTATATGAGGACTTATCATTTAAATGATCCCAGAATAAAGGAAGGCCCAAATGCTCCAGGGAGCAGCCCCTCAATGTCTGGAGCATGGCTCTGAAGCACAGTGCTAAGCCAAAATAATGACAATGCCGAGTTTGCTTTCAGTGAGTTCTCGTAATGAGCCCTGTCATCCAACCCAAAAATTCAATCTGAGTTCTCAAATCCACCATCTCCTTTGCCTAATATGAACACTAAGGATCACCCCATCCCTTCTCCCCCAGGCCCACCAGACCAAGTCATACTCCCCAAACCAACAGACAGTTCTCATCGACATCCTGGAGTTGTGGGTCCAGCACTGACAGTCTGAGAACTGCCCAAGACCCTGGAGTACAAGAACATGATCAAAATCCTCTCTGACATTCTTAAGGAATTCCTAAGGAGGTCTTTAATAATGTAGCCCTCAGGTTAAATAAATATCTTTGATCAACAGGGCATAGTTATTTATTATTCATTTACTTCTACGCAAGAAATACAGGTCACTGCTCAACCAGGCACTGTCACATTCGTTTTTAACTCATCTAGAGATAAGTCCTTATTTATTGGAAATGATCATAATCCCATTGGCTTCAATAGAGTTTCATGAGCTGAAGTCATCAGTTAATCCATATCATAGTTACTAACTGATGATCTTTCTCAAGCAATTAAAGCCGTGTCCCTCAGCTGACATATGGTTTCCTATAAAGAATTCAGAGTTTACATGGGGGATCAGAGGTTCCTCAAAGCATTATGTGAAGATAATGAAAATCTGAGAATATTTTCTCCATGAATAATTATTTTGGTTTAAATGTTTTTTGCAAAGCCTAAACACATTCAGCATTTTTTCAGTTTGTTTTCAGTAATAATCACCATCTTGATTTTCAGGGGATTTATCCTGGTTCACCAGTATGCTCCACCTATGGATCTGCTCCACACAGTCACTTGCATTTTAGTGGCTGGGCTGATACAGTTTTCTTTCTTATTTGCTGTAGGGTTTTTTTTCTATCCTCATGAGCTAAAATAATAATGAAACTCTACTTAATGCTTGTATTGTTTTCCAAAGACTACTTTTCACTGAAGTGTGGGGACAGATTTTTTTTTTTAATGAAATAATACTGTTTACTACTGAAAATATTTAATCATAATTACATTAAGAAACATACATAAAAGCTAAGTAATAAAATAAAATGAGTTGGAGAACACAAAGGGAGGAAAAAAGACAGAAAGGATTAAGTAGAGTCATATAAGGAATAGATTCTATTTAATGAAAATTTCCACAGTGTTCAACATTTTTATTATGGTTAATAGCACTGTGCTTCATTTTGTCTGCAGTAATTGTGTATCCTTAATGAATGGGCACTCTTATTTCCCCATTGAGCACTGACAGAAATTAATAAACCTAATTCTGTAGGTTTAAGTTTAATTCTAGTGAAATATATAAAGCAGTTACATTTTCACTTAGCTACTAACTGGAATAGAAATGGGTTTAAGCTTTTCAGCAGCTTAATAGGGAACAAATTGGGTTTTCTTTTATTTCTTTTTTTTTTTCTTCTTCAGTACTTGGGTCTATTTTTGTTGCTGTGTGCAAGAAAGGACATGTCACGGCTGGTGAGGCTGAACCAAGCCTACAGTGAGTGTTGTTAATTTATTTTTTTTTTAGTATGATTACTAGACTTTGTGCCAGCCTTATTGTTAATGATTGGTAAAGACCATCTCCTTGGTTTACACTTTGATAGAGATCAGGAGCCACAGGAAACTTCAGACTGCCATCTAGAAAGCTCAGCTCTCACAGCACTCTGAAGACAAGCTCCCAGGTTCATTCCTCACCTGGTCACACCGGGTTGCAAGCACAGAAATAACCTGGAGCTGAGAAAGAATTGGGTGACTTCCTGCCTTCCACCAAATTTCAAAAGAAACAGAGGAGTCCCATCTTGAATGTTATGTGTTGGGGGTACACAGACACCTCACGTGAACAAAATCCACACATCTTCCCAGCACAGAACCTCAGCCCTGAGCCCAGCACGGAACAGATGACACTTTCATACAGCTTGGACCCCACAATGTAAAACATTCCTTGATCTCTGCAATGTTCCCTTGCTAGCAGAGGGCTGGGTGTAACATTTCAAAACTGATACTGAAGTGACTTTGCAGGAAGGTAAATAACCCAAAAGCACTATCTGGAATTCAAGGCAGAATTTGACAGTGAGACCCTGAGGTGCAGCTGCTGCCGAGACCCAGGCAGTGAAACTAATGTGGGCCTTGTTTCTTTTTGGATTAGCAGTTTTTAAAAGAAACTCCAGGTGCTGAAGGGAGCCATTTTAAGAGGCACCACTGAGTGCCTGAAGGACTTGGCATGTTCACTTTTGGAAGAACCAATATTGCGACCACAGGTGGGCAATAGTGAGACAATCCCTTTCTAAAATACATCATTTTAGAAACAAGAATAGAAACATCAGTCTGGCATCATGACAAAAGTGTTCTTTGGGGAATAATTATATGGATTCTTCGTATCCTACAGTTTCACTTTAGAGTGGGCCAAATCCCCAGCTGGTTTAGATCAGCAGCTGATTTACTCCAGCTAAAATTCTGGCCTGGTATTTCATTTCTGTTATTACCTTATCTTTAACAGTCCCCACTGTCCTAATTTATCATCTGCGTTAGAAATCGCAGGAGCACAGGAAGGGGTAACCACAAACAAAGGAGCAAAGACAGGGAAGGAGCCACGTCACGGGCTCTTCTGTGCCCCCATCTGTCCATTTTTCCAGACCATGGGACTGAAATATAGTTGAATCATATGTAAGGATGTGGAGGAGGCAGTGAGAAGACAGCCAGAGGCAGGAATCAGGCAAGTAGAGGGTTTTGAAGTCGTTACATGAGAAGACGTAGGAGGGCAACAGGAGAGAAGATGAAGGTGGTGGTGGAGGAGGCTGAACTGTGCAGAAGCCACAGCAGAGGACATGAGGCATGGGCAGGGTCAGCCTGGGAGCTGGGCAGATCCTCTGTTCCTGCTTCCACTTTGAGTTTGACAAGATGTACCTACTCAACTGCAAACCTAAAGGAAGGTCACATAACCCCGGCCGGGTACGCAAAAAAAACCCACTGCAAAGGAAGTTAAAGAGCAAATATAGGACTTCCTCCTCCTCTTTAGGTTCTAGCACATGGAGCTGGAATAGACTCTGAATTCAAGAGGAGTCGTTCCAGAGAGAAGTGATGTGATATTGCACATCTTCCCAAAAGCAGGCTTTTCCCATGCACCCCCTCCCCAGGAAAGGGCAGCTGCAAAGCCTGCCCTGAGCTGGCTCTGCCAGTTTCTCCCTGTTCTGTAAGCCTCAGAGGTTTTCAAGTTAAATATTTTGTGAGAGATTAGCCTCGAAAAGAAACAAACACTTACTAAGCAGCAACAGGTAACACCCTGCAAGGCAACCGACTCTCTTAAAGCCATATCCCAGTGCTTCCTCCTGCTCACACAACCTTTATCTCACAGTGCATCAACTGTGCTGCTCATGGGAATGAGAGGAGTAAGGCAGGGAATTCAGGAGCATTCTGCACGGCCACTCAGGGCTGCCCAGTACCACCCTTGGGTGAAATAATGCAGTTTAACGCTGACTAGTCGAGATCCTGGGCCCAGGGAGGGTAATTTGCAGATCCAAACCTCTGCAAATGGCCATCAGTACTGCAGAGAGGGCTGAGGGGAAATGCCAGGCATTTAGCCACAGACTTCACTCCAAGGATGCCCTGCTCAGTCTGGAGGAAAGTGTCCTAACCATGAAAGAGCTGAGTAGCAGGAATTGGTAACAACAACTTTCTCATGAAAGCCATGTAGAAAAAAATTTACTTTTCCCAAAGAGTACCTGCTTAGCGTCTGCTGTCTAGAGAAAAACATTTTAGGTTTTAAGCATAATTTTTTTCAGATGTTTTCACACCATGATGATTTAATTATTTTTCCCTGATCAGCTAAATAGCTATTTGGATAATGACAAATAGCTAATAGCTTCACTATAATAATCCATATATGAAAGTTGAGGTTACATCCTTCACTTAGCCAAAGAAATGCATTTTTCTGCCCCGTTCCCATCACTGCTCCCATTTGTAGCAGACTAATAAAGATGTCCTGCTGCACCAGCCACTCTGTTAAGTAACAGGGTTGAATTTCCACCCGTTTTTTCTAATGGAAAACTAGCAGGCATATACCTCTGCTGTTTACCTACTTTGCTGGTGTCCCAGAGGACATATAGATGTTTAATTTGGAGAGCATATGCATATAACTTATTATTATAAACTGGGGTTTCATACTTGAATTTTACTTTTTACTTGTGTCCCATCTTTTATGCTTGCCTTTAAAAACAGAAACCTAATGTGCCATGTTCTATTTAGAGAACTGAAGGAACAGCACAGGTGCAATGGAGACTGGATCTACCAGCTGAAATTCAAGTTTGTGCACTGTGACTGATTTGCCATCACTGACAGGACCTGACAAAGAAAACACTGGCTCCTGTTCCAGAGCTGCACCTCCTAAAGATCTGTGCAATTATATGAAATTAATATCTCTTCCTTTCTTTGGACAAAACTGCTGTTTCCCCAAGGCTGTATTTCAATCCATGTCCTACACATTTCCCAAGCAATGGAATATTGACATGCAAATCTGACAGGCCTACTCCTTGGTGTGCCACATTTACAATCTGCCCCTACATGTTGCAGATCAAATTCCACCACCTAACATACAATTTTCGCCCTCCTGATTACACCAACACCCAACACCCGCAGGAGACACAGCTCTCCTGCAGCCATAAGGCTCCCTCAAGAATGAACTACCTGCTACAGACACAGCTGGGGGAATAGTGCATCACCTCCTTCTCTCCCTGAATTTTAAATTGACTTTAATCACAGCAAAACTCTCAGGCATATGTGTCAGCAGTGCTGTGAAGGTGTAGAGGATCATGTTCCTGGGCCAACTATACACAGCACTGGTGACACAAGTGAAATGGAAGGGACCTGAGTTTGAGCAGAAGAAATGTCTGACCCCAAATGCATGTAAGGACATCATAATTACAGAGGGAGAGTCAGAAGGCATCCAGAAAGGAAGGAGGAAGAGGAGGAGACAGGCAAAGAGGGAAATGATAAAGGAATATTGTCTCAAGTCATCACAGAGAATTAGTCCACTAGGATAATGTCTGTGCATTACAGGAAAGCTTATTTGTTCTTTCTGGAGCTCTTGAGTCACATCTCTGCAGCTCAAGGAATGGCTTGTTCTCCACTGCATTACCAGCTCCTTTGACCAAGGCAGGAACAGCAAACTCAGATTTCAGCCTGAGCCTTACCCAGCTCTCTCTGCACAGAAGAAATATAATTAAGGTATATGGCTCTGAGAGCAGAAGGATGAACGTGGATAATACTGGTTGAGCACTGAGAGGTGGAAGAAGTATTTCACCTGTTTTCCTCCACCATGATCTGTCTTCCTCCCCCATGCATGCTACAAGCCCTAAACTACATTAGCCACAAGCACCATGGGATCCAGACTTTGGAATCCTACATGGTTATGTTTATTCTCTTTTTGGAACTTTTGTTTCTTTTTGTTTTTTTTTCACTAAATTTAAGTAGAAATTGATGTTTAACTCCAGGAGCACTTGAGGACATGCCATGAAGGCTATAGTCTGCTACTGTTCCCAGAACAACATATTTCAAGGAGGGAACAAAACAATCAATGAGGCAGCCTGACATGAGACAGTCTGGAGGCCCCACATTTGGTTTAGTGTTCATGACAACAATAATTAGCCAGGATTAATCATCATAATGTTTTTTTAAAATTTAACTTGCAAGTGCAAACCAGTTAGCTCAGGAATTTTGCCACTAGAATTTTAGCTCCAGTGCAGTCCACAGTGATCACATTAAAAGCCTCACCTCTTTAATTAATCTTCAATGGTTTAAATAAAATAAGTTGGTGGGAAACTATTGATTCATAAGAGATCAGTGTCTGTACACACCATATGCATTTTACACCATAGCATTTTCCATGGAAGTCACAGATTGCCATGGAGACTTAATCTTGCCTTCAGCCATATTTGTAAACTCGCTTCAAAACAGAACCTTGGCAAATATGCCCTTAGCTGCACTAATCCTGATTAAGAGAGATTTTGAAATTTCCCATAACTGATAACCTGAGAATCTAAGGCATTATTCAGGGAATATCTGGGACACAGGATACTGTAACAGGCACGGTGGCATCATGTGGATCACTGACATCTACAAGACCGGACCAACACTGCTTAAGTCACCTGGTCCAAGTGGGGACTTCACATTTAACAATAATTCCCAGTAGACTTTTCCTCCTTGAACACCTTCAACTGCTGCATGGATGCAGAAGTTGTTGCTCTTAATTGTACAGCAGAGTACACACCAGGACCATCATGAGAGGCTGTGAACACAAACCTCTCCTGGGATCAACGGCAGCTGATGGCAGGGCACTTCAGCACAAAAAAAGTGGCCTCTCTTCTCTTCACCCCTATCTCATTTTATTCCCTGCCACCAAGTCTGCATTTTATTAAAGCAGATGAAACATTCAAGCCTTCTTTACACAGAGACTCCTCTGCATAAGAAGGAAAGTTATGGTGTTTAATTTAAACTCTTATTTTAAACAACAGTCTTTCAGGTATAAACACAGATGCCCATGCTAACACTGAAAGTCACTTATATTAGATTAAACAAATAGTCAACATCAACTACTACTAGGCACTTCAAGCCTGAGCAAGTAAACTCTTATTTAAATGAATCATTGGGTCATTTTAATCAGTTAAGTGGTCTAGCACAGGAATGTCTGCCGTTCCTTTTGGTTTCAGGAGTTTCCCTACCTGCACTCATCGCTACCAAAATAATCCCTCTGCTCCACCCAGCTATTAGGCCCTAATTTGTCAAAATCCCTGAACCAGAAAGTGAACTTTAGTGGGTGACAACCCCCTTGGAAACTGAAGGATGACTCATGATCCTAAACCTGTGCTGCTGGCTTTGTATTCTTTGTCATTGATAGGCAATTTTAATGACGCAGATGAAAGTTATACAAAGCATTGAATAGTACTCAATAAATGATTGCCAGTGTACTACACAGGAATTTCCTAAATAAAAAAATGTATTTGAAGCACCCGGGGCTTATTAATTCACTGGCTGTTACTTTATCCTACCATGGGATAAGCTGGAGCAGAGGTGTAAGAAGGAATCTCAGCTTCTGTTATTAAACTGTCTGGAAGTGGAAATGTCCCAGAGGAGGATACTTGGTTCCCCACACCCATTTATATATACACACACCTTATGTGGCATGTGTTCAAAGCCTCTGTTCACAAGTGGCATGTTGGCACAACTGGGAAGGTGCAGCCTCTTCCTAATTCAGGTTCTGTCATTTGTGTGTCCCTCAAACTTCTAAAGGTCTTTGCTCCATCTGGGAGAAGCTGTGGAGAAACGGACAAAAAGGAGCTCCAGAATGAAAATCACCATGCAAGGAATGAAACAAAAGAAATCTGAACACACCTGGAATAGCAAGGCATGGCAGGAAACAGCAAGAGGATGCACCATTCTCTCCTTCTTCCAGAGTTTCAGGAAGGTTGTTGTTTTGTTCCTCATCTTTATCCCTGAAAGAGCAAAGAACTCCTTTATCACAAAGCATAATACTATTGAAAATATAACTGATAGAGCTTGGAAAGATGGGAATTACAATATGAGATACACAACTGAGAGCTTCCTTTGGGGATGGAAGGTCATAAGGACCTTTAAGGTACTTGAGTTTTAAAAATATCTAAAATTTCTCTTCTTCAGCCCTTGGCTAAGGTTTTCACAACCCCGCACCTCAGTGATGACAGAGGATTCAAGGTGCACAAAGGTATTCACAGGGGGATGAATCCCTACAGGAGCATGGCCATTGATATCTCAGAAAACAGAAAAGGTTCTAGAAATAGATTTTTCGGAACCACTGTACTTTCAATGCAAAAAAAAATGCAGAAAAGAGGAAAAGTACAGCAGAATGAAGTGATATTTCCATCAAATAATACTAACAAAGGTCCAGGAGATGTTTCTGATTTCCTGCACGGCCTCAGTCAGGACATTTCCCTCACCCCTTTTCTCATCATTAAAACCAAAGGAAATGTGTAACACAAGTGCAAAGAATTCTTCAGTCATTAGCAGTGGTTGGGGCTGAAATTTCCCCTTTTCAGGAAGAAGTGAGCTGTGGAAAAGCTTAAAAAGAGGGTTATATTTTAATCACACTTAAAAAAAGGAAACTGCAGGCAGGCTATCTATTCAGTGGGAATGCAACAAAAAAACAATTGTCTTACAAGGGCAATTGAAAATCAAAGTGAATGAGTATTTATAGCAACTGAAGTGTTTAAAACAACAAACTGAAACTGCAGCACCAACTACTTCACAAAGTCATATTCTTGAAGAAGGGGGGAAAAAAGATCAAAGATCTGCAGGCAGCCAGCTCTGCATACAAGTGGCTTTATCAGCTCTTGGCTGTGTTAAAGGGAGTGAGGCATCCTGAAAGAGAAAGCATTTAATGAGGTGATGAACAACACTTTCTTGGCCTTAATTATAAGGATAGGACTAAGCAACAATAATTGCAGGATAAATTATTGTCAAGAGATATTTCCAAACAACAACAAAAAACCCCATGTCATTATCAAACAATTATTTTAAGTCTCATTTACATATAAAAAAGAATAAGTGGAATAGTCCTCTTTTTCTTTTCCATTTGTGGGGGTGGTGGAAATTTTCAGGGTGGTGCATGGGAATTAGATGCACTACACCCAATATTGCTAATGACAGATTAATTCTCTGCAGATCACTCTGGGAATTGTACATTTGTATCCAAGAGCAGAATTCAACACAAGAAAAACTCAAATCTCTGTGATGTGCCCCCAAAGAATCACATGTATTTAATAATAGGAACAGAAGACCAACTTCCTCACAAAGTAGCTTTTGAACGAAACGGCAGAAAAGTTCCATTTAGGACAGAGAGAATTAAGCTTTAGGTCTAGTAAAGTAGCTGTGCACATAAGCTACTCAGACCTTATCAGATGAGCCTTTTAAAAGCTCAGATAAAAGAAATGAGATGTATACAGTAGCCTTGAGTCAAATAGGGTTTCAGGAGCCAACAAGTGTATGTCATACGAATAGAGACAAAATGAGATCATGGCAGTTGCTCTGGGGCATTTATCTCAACACCACTTTGTGCCTACAGCTCCCAAGCAGTGGAAGATCAGGAGGTTTTTGGCATTAGGAGTGGTGCAGAGCCAGGTCTTCTACTTTCCCACATTAGCAAATGGAGTAAAGTACCAGGCAGATGTTCAAAACGGTTCCTGCTTAGCTATTAAAACAAACACTCACATTTGCCAAAGAGCCCAGAAGAATACTGGTTGCCATTGGTTTCTGAACTTTGTTTTTTTAATCCAGCTGCTTAAATCTGCCATTACCAACTAGTCATTCTGGGTGGCTAATCCAGAGTCCTGATGAAAAAATGGATTTTTTTTCAGAAGTTGGAGGAGTTTGTCTCATGGAAAATAGAGTCCCTTAGAACTGTTTTTAGTTATCCCTCAAAAAACTGGTTGTACCAAAGAACTGGTTGCTTTGAAAAATGGCAATCTTTCTGTCATGTATATGTACTAAGATAAATTAAATATATACAGTGGTTGTGGATAGAGCACCTACAAGGAAACCAAATAAAATAAGGTTATGATATTTTAATGTCTTGCAGGTATTTTGGCAAGTAGCTTACCCACAAATGATGATGATCAGTTATGCTTAGAACAGACTAGCATACTATCATTTGAATAAATACAATTAGACATCTCATTTCTTTCACAAAAAAAAAAAAAAAGTATTACACAAATCTGGGTACCACCAATGTTTTTGCTTTGGTTTAATCCAGACAATGGGGGCAGTGATAAGTATTACTGTTCAAGGAAAGCTTATTTTTCTTCTTTTTCAAAACTCTGATAGATTTAGCCAAGTACTTGAAACATCCAACACTTTTTTCTAGAAAACAGGAATCCATCAATGTCTTTTCTACCACAAAATTATGACAAAAAGCCGATTTTCAAACTGGATAAAGACAAAACCATTTTAGACATTTCACCCGTTAGTAAACAAAATGCAAAATCCATTGCATAAATTAGACAAGTAGTTTTCCACTTTTATTTCAGAGATATTTTGAAGTCCACGGACTACTACAAAAGAATATACACAGAAATATGGCAAGAGCAGTATTCAGTAGGCTTGGATTTGCTGTAGTTAAGTCTGTCAGATCTATAAGAAAGGCTCCATTAATTTAAAGCCCTTCTCAAACACACGGCCCCAGCTCACAGCACAGAGAAATGGGTGTGTAAGGTGCAAACAACTGAGAAAAAAGTCCTGAGAGTCTATAAATGCTTATAGAGCTGCAAGGTAATAAGACACAGGCAGTTTAATCAAAAGTCAGTAATTTCCAAGATTCTGGCCAAATCAGTGGGATATGATTCAGACTCCAGATACTAATTACTTACAACTGTGATGATTTTAGTGACAAGGACAGAATAAATATGTATTTCTTTCTACTACTTTGCTTACTGACATGAGATGGCACACTAGCAGCTTCATTTCTGCCCTTATTGTGCTCATTGTAAATTAAAGCCTTGGCTCGCAAAATACAGAGAAACGCACAGTTCTTATTTCAAAAGCTCCCTCTAGCTTCTCCTAACTGTTCATTACCAGAGTTTTCCTCCTGATGATCTGCTAGAAAAAGCAGCTTAGAGTCAAAGGTGGTCTCATCAGTCTTAGAGAAACACAAGCACATATTGTATAACCAATTTCAAGTAGGTTTTTAATTTGTAAAAGCCACACAGTTAAGATGACGTTACAAACCCACCCCCTTCTTTTGATTCAAGATCAAAGAGATTTTTAGAAAAGTGACATAACCCTTATATGTCCCAGAAAACCACATTTGCCACAATTAACCAGCTTCAGTCTCCAAGCCTCAGACACACAGAGGAGCTGGAACAGCGTGTTCGGAGCAGCGAGGTTTTATTGCAGTTGTGGGCACATTTGGAATAAACAAGCCCAGGTCAAGTTCCCCACGGCTTCGTTCCAGCCTACAACAACCAGGGGCAGATGGTCAAAGGGAGCTCAGAATGACTGATCTGGGATTGCATCACCAGGTCTCAAGGCAGTGCAAATCAGCACAGCTCTACTGAACCCGCTGCGGTCCCATTGATCCGCGCCAGGGAGCATCCGATCCATCGATTCCAAACACGGTGGAGGCCGGTGACACAGCACAGGTGAAGTGCTCAGATGCAGTGATACAGATGCTTCTCTTCATCCAGGGACAAACTAAACACTCTGGTGACTGCCCTGGGGTCTGACATAGTAGAAGCAGAATGAAATGCAATGATTGAGATTCTACAGAAAGAGGAATTAAGGAGGTGGGAAATTCGAAGTAGGCTCTACCTGCAAGCCATCCCGGAGTACTCTCAGCCAGAAGGCTACCTCAGAAATCCTGCATACAATGGCCTCTGATAAAACTTGAACCAAGACAGGTGGAACAAGGTACCTGGTTTCAGAGATGCCTAACTCATTCTTTACCATAAAACTATTAAAGAGCAAATAGATGCCACCACGTGTATTCCAGAAAGATGAAATGGGAAACCCATCAAAAAGATGGCACATAAATAATGTAAACAGATGAGGGTGTTAAGTAATATTCCAAGAACATGGATAACTCCTATGAGAGAAAGGTGGCGCTTTAAAATTATCTTCATTATAAAAGAAAAAAACCAGTTTGCTGTGGATTATCCATAACAGTTGCGTTCAAACAACAAAGGAGGGCTTTAGCTGCAATGGCTGCATGTCAGCAGAACAGAAGAAGACACTGGAAGTGTGGAAGAAACGTGTAGTACAAATGCACATCTAACACTGCCCATGGCTTCAGAGGCAAAGCAGCACCATGAGCAGTCACCTTCACTGCTCTCAGGCACCAGGCTGAATCCCAGCACGTAGGCAGAGCACACACACAAGAACATATCACAGAGATCAGTCCTAGCATTGCCAATCCCAGCTGGGTAGGAGCCTCACTCCTACTGATAATTCCCTTTTATCTTCAGCAGTAGAGTACATGCTTTTAGAGCCAAAGTCCAGTTCCACTGTTATGGGTGTATGAATAGGAAAGATTGTGGCTACTCAGAAAGCATATACATAACCTTCTATAGTACCCTCTGTTCCTGCAGCACGTACAGGCTGATATCTATAGATATCAGATCAAATAAAGACATATCAATCCAGCAGCTGCTACTGCCCACTCAACCACCACCCAGGGACTGGACTAGAAACACAGATACCTTTAGAAGGAAATGGAAATAAAGGGGAATTTCAGTCATTTTGCAGATTATCACCAGAGGAACTATGGCCCACATCTTGTGAAATGCTGATAGGAATGAGTAGCAAATAACGCACAGTCTCCCATATTCTTTTCATATATTTTAACTTCATCCTATCTTTCTGCACTTTTTCAGAGATCTAAGATTTCACAGCATTAAAGCGCTCTGTGTGCTACCGGAAGGGATAAAAAGACACATTATGAGTTTAAAAACTGAGAATTTCATGGGAGAGTTAAAATTGTCACTAAGGGCACACCAGAAAGAATTACTGATTTTTCAGACTGCTCTGACATCAAAGGATTAAATAAGAAAACCAAAGTCTTTTATAAACTCAAGCAAACGTACAGACAATGTCAAAGCTATTTGGTCACAAATTGGAGCCATCATTTTCACTTTGAAGGTCTGCACAAGAAGCTATTCTGCACTGGAACTGCCACAGAAACTGAAGGGAGAAAATGAATGGGACAAGGGAAATATGGACTTACAGGTCTGAAAGAGTGTAAAGTGCTATGTAGAAGCAATATTTATATGAGACACCTGAATGCTAAAGACTTTATTATTGCCCATCACTGACTGTGATATATGGGCTGTGGTTGTCACACACATGGAAGGACAAACCTGAATTGGATTGCCCTCTGTGGAATGAAACTGTTTGTCCCTTACAGGCAATTATAGTTCCTCCTCATCATCACTGGAGTGATCTCACACCCCTCTTTGTTCAGTGGCTATTTGTGGATGCAGGAGAGGGTCCATCACCTAACAGAGCTGGTAAAAAAGCACAAATTATGAAAACATCAAGTCCCTATTCTGCAATACGCAGAGGACTGAAACCAAAATGGACAGGGAGTCAACAATAAAAGCAGATCAGAACAGTCTCAGTTTGTCTTGAATTTGTAAATTGCTCTAACTGGAGATTTGTATAAAGACCACCTGCCAGTCTAAATTCAGTGGGCTCACTCGGGAAGGAAGCTCTGAGGGTCTCACCTGGGACAGATTCAGACCTTCAGCTTCTGCAAGATGACCCACCCCAGCAATCTCCACTTGCATCTCTCAGTCTTCACTGTTCTCATAGCAAATTACATGGTTTTGCCCCAACACGTTACAGTTACTACTGCATTTATTTACAATAACTCATAATCATGAAGACAGCAAAAACTCTGTTAGAAGAGAGGAGATGGAAGAGGAAACTCATACTCTGAGTTCAACAGAACTGACAAACATCTGCTATCAGGAGTGCCATGGAAGAGGCCATTGGCAGGAGTAAGTAACCATGAATCTATGCCACCTGCCACCAGAACTCAGCATCAAATCCATCTGTACACACACAAATATCCAGCAAATTTCTTCTCTAACCAGAGAAAGCAGTGGGTCCATTTAACTGATTACATTCCCTAGAAGTCTCCCAGCATTGGTCTTTTAATGTATTCCTCTCTGAAAACATTTGCTGTATGTATATATTTCCATTTTCCTGGAGATTTCAAAAGAGTTGGCATTGTTAACTTTGAATATTGCTAGTTAATTGTGGGCAAGAAAAGACAAATTATGAGCAGGGGAACTGTTCTGGGAGGATTTAGTGTATTTGAATAATTTAGACCCCTGCCGTTAACGTGACAGGATTGTTTTTCTCTTGCAGTAGCCTGCTGCTACAAGAATTAAAACTGTCATGGCAGGCTACAGCTTGGGCTAGGCCTTAGTAATGAGCTTTATCAGTCAATAAATGATTTTATGCACCAAATTAAACTGTAAATTTGGTTTAGGTGGTAAATATTTAGAGAATAAAGATATCCAGCTAATGAGGAGGACTGGGTGGGGGAAAAATGTAATGCAAATGTCAATCCTTTAAATCTTTGGTAGGCTAAAGCTCTGCAGAAAGTTTACTGCTACTGCCTCCTTTGTTTTTCTTATCTTTTTTTTTTTTTGGCCTTTGTAAACAGCAAGCGAACAATACCTCAACTGTATTTAGAGATGCTGGAGAAGGAGGGAAAGATTTTTGTGGGGTATTTTTGTGGGGCCACAATTCCATGCACTCACTTGACTCTGGGACTGAAGCATTAAATGGCTTCACATTGAAAGCACTTGTGCAAGAGAGACATCGTACATTGCTCCTGGCTCTAGTCCCCACCTCTAAGCCCAGTTTACAGGAGAAGATGTGTTTGGTCCTCAGCTTGCAGCAAAAGGGAGCAGCAGCAGCAACCAGCACAGGCAACCAGTTTAAAACATTCCCCTTTCAAACAGGAGACTTCTTCTGACAAGGTGACCTTTCAGCTCCCAAGTTTCTCCCTCCCAGCTCACCCAAACCCTGCACTGCTCCGTGGCCCACCCTCGAGGGCACGTGCACAGAAAGGGATTCTGAGAGCACCAATCGATCAACAGGAGGAACATGGCTTTAAAAGGCACATCTGGATTAAGGTGGATGAAAGAGCCCGAGCAAATCAGCTGCATTTGTTCAAAGGTCAGGTGATTAGCAGTGTGCTGTTTCAAAAGCAGGCAGGGAAACACTCTACCAAAAGGCCAGTTTCCAAGACGAGTCCTTGACTTCCAGCTTTGCTCCAAGGACTATTCTTTCTCCAGTGAAGGTCTGGAAAACTTATTAATTTTGGCAAGGGCATTTATTATCAAGATGAAAATTTTGCATGTAATTTTTTAATTTTTTTTTTTAACTCTGGCCAAAAAGTCAGCTTTCAGAGAAAAAACAGTATGGGAAAAAATGTCAGTCAGCTCCATGAAGAATTGCTGGAACTCATCCTAAAGCTGGGAGTGTTAACCTTGCTGTCTGTTATTGGTTTCTAACGGTAGCAGCAATTTTTTTTGTGATTTCTGCTGGATCTGTTATTCTATACTTTCTGACAAGAAAAATATATGCAGCCCCTGATAGAACCTGTGAAACAATGGCTTTATTTATGCCTTCCAGGTGACACTGCCAGATGGTAAAATCTCATGCAAACAAAGCCAGAAGTGCCTGTACACTATGTAGGGCTAACACAGAACCTACTCCAAGCCAGAGAAACCATCTCCTTTCCTGAGAATCAACAAGAGAACCAAGAATCAATTCCAGAAACTCCACTTTGAGCTGGTTCCAGGCTCAGACACAGCACAGTGCACAGAGACAAAACACAGAGAAACCCCCCAGCACAGAGCCCCCAGGCTCTGTGGCCCTGCACTGAGGGAGCTCCTTGCTGATGCTCAGGTCAAGGTTAGCCTTGACCTTTTAAAAACCAGTTGATAAGGCATAGAACAAAGACTGCACAAGGCTTTAAAGCAAAATTTGAAAAGGACACAGTCACATACTGAAAGGAAATTGAGCCACAGAATACCCTAGTAAAACTCAGCCGGACCCACACATTGTACATCCAAACAATATGCTATTAAGTGCAATAAATCCAAACAGCACCCTGGAGATCTGTTTGGAAGATCAGAATATATATTGGGGATATAGTATGGAAGGCTGTTTTTAACATGAAATCTGTTCAATTGCAAGCTGTTGATGTTAACTGTTTCTTTCGAGACCCAATATACTAATGCAGTTTATTAACACGGCAGAGAACAAAACTTCATGTATCACCTTCTCCATGCCTTTCTTTGATTAGATTGCCTCACTTTAATTACTAAATTCTGTTAAAGGACTTTCCACACAGATGTAATTTTATGCAGGTGTTACCTGGTGTAATGAAACCAGATGTTTCCATCGGAATAGGACTCCCTCATCTGAGATGTGTGTGCTGCTATAGCCTGATTTGTATATCCATCAGTTCCAACTGGAAAAAAAAATGCAGTTGGGGATGTTAACCGAGATCAGATTGTGAGTACAGAATGGGTAATGCCACCTGTTGTCCCCTGTTACGTGCAAAAGTCTTCCATTTGTACACAACTTTACTTTTAAATATCTCCCCCTATTGTTCCCATTTTGATTAACCCTGCAGGCTCTTTTGCAAAGCATTTAGGAGCTTGGTGTGCAGAGACATGGATGTATGCATGGAAAAGGCAAGTCTGTTCTTTAGTGAACACAATCTTTCCACTGACATTTTAACCTCATATACTTTATACAATCCATGAATCTTTCTAACTAATTTCTACACTGGACTAGAAAGTTCTTGGCTGGTTATGGAAGGAAACAAGATATATTTGTTGAGGTACACCAGTAGCAATTAAAAGAAACCCAAACTCAAAAACCTTCCTATTGTAAAAAATCTTATTATTATAAAATCATGACTGGCCAAATGGTAGACTAAAGGCTTAAAGTGACAGAAGTGCCAGTGAGCAGCAAGACAAAGAGAAGAATCAAGCCCATATCACACCTAAGCTGATAGCAATTCTGGAGGAGTTTCTGTAACACTCAAATTTTGAATAATTTTTCTGACTAACCCAGTTCATCAAACACACCACGGTCAGAGAAGCTGTTACACACCAACCAGCGCTGTCTGACACTGGGAGAAAAATCCTCACCATCACACAGAGGTAGAACCCAGGGAATCAGCAAGGAAAGTCTCTGACAGTTCCAAACTGCCACAGAAGGATTGCAATGAAATATTCACATTTCAACCCAAAAGGAGCAGACCCAGACCCAGCTGGCTGGGTCAGTGACTCCAATTGGCAGTTCCAACATGAACCCTCTTCAGATTTCTCCCCATTGTTCTGTCAAGCCCTGATGCTGCACAGACAGCACCAGCCCAACCCTGGGACTCAAGCTCATGGGACTCCAAGCTCTGAACAATGAAGAACGAGGGGCCCATGGGCACTGGCTGAAAGTTCAAAACTAACAGCTAACAAGCAGTGGCACAAAAGCCTTGCCAACCAGACAGCTCAAAATGGCCAAGACACTCATTCTTTTAATTAGTTAGTCCTTTTAATATTAAAAACAAACAAATAAAGATAAAAATATTCAGAAATTACGCTGCCCTCCCCTCCTCTCCCATCTGTATTCTCCCACGAAGCTTTAATCCTTTTGTGAAGCACACAGGCATTTGGTGGGCACATGAAGGCCAGTCTGCAAGGTGGGCTCTTGGACATCAGGAGGACACACAGCAAACACAAGCTTGCACAAGCACACACACAAAGCCATTTTATATTGCTAGGCTCCAAACCTCCCTCTTTACTATTGCCTTTTTCAATGAATTAATTTTTAATTTGTGTTGTTTTCAGGTTTTTTTTAGGGTGGGTGAGGAAAGGGAAGATACAGGCTAGTCAACTAAACTACTGTCTGCCCTCATTATTTCAATTCAGGGACTGACAGTACAAGACTTAATATTACAATAAAGCAAAACTGGTGTCAGCAAAAAAAAAAGTTTCGATGACACACTGATATGGAACACTATGATACACTGGTAAAAACTATGTGAAAACCAGAAACACATAAGACTGCAATTTAATCTTTTTATTTGAAATATAAATATTGTTACTATCAAGCTTGACAGTATAGAAAATGTGTGCCCTGCAGCCTTCTGACAAAACAAAATTTATATTTAAAACTTCCTGAAATAATGCCTTTCATATGTGGAGTTTTGTCACATTGCAGCGGCTCTGAGCCTACCTTATGGTCCTGCACCTTTAATTATTTTATGCCTAGAAGACACATTTTAAATAGAAGAGGCGGGTTACAAGAGTTTTGACAGCTGTGGATGATTAAAATACTGACAACATGCACTGTATAAAATTCCCCGAGGTTTTAGCTGGGTACTCACGCGAAAGTTAGCGATTAGATTCCCTCCCCCCCTGCCAAATCCCACCAGCATGAAATGTTCATATCACTGGCCTGTTACCCCCTTCTCTTTTTGGGGCAATGCAAACCTTTTTTTTTTTTTTTTTTTTAATATCTCAAGGCCACATACTTGAAAATTGGTCAACAAATTTGATTTAGTAATCTGTTCCCGTTTAACAAATACGCAGCCAGGTTTCATGACCAGCTGTTCTGTATCACTGCATGAATGGAGGGAAGGGAAACCATTTAAAACCTATGAATGGTTTTAGGTTTTGTTTTCACCCGCCCCCCACCTTTACAAGAGTGTTATAACTGGTGCTAATTTTCTGGCCTCTTGACCTACATGTTTGGGTTGTGCAAAACATTATATTAATAGGGGAAAAGAGTGTTCCCCAGTTCAGAAAAACACTAAAGTGCATTCTTAGCCTTAACTCTGGCAGCTGCCTCCTGATTTCCTACACTTGAGTGCTTTGGATAAACTGGGATTCTACCCCTCAAGTTCTTCAAATTAAAAGCTGCATATGAAATAATATTAATTACACTGACCTTGAGCTGTGCCTATGGCTATGTCAGTCTGTCCCTCCTTTATTAGACTTCTGGCTAAGGGGTCAAAGAAATTCTAGAAGTGAGTCACCTCCAAAAAATACATGAGCAATTGTAGGGTCAGACTATCTGGATGTAGGCATAAATTACTGGCTATTTTTATTATTTTTTTTTTATTCCTTTAAACATTTCAAAATGCAAGAAAAGACAGTGAAGGAAATCTTATCACCCAAAGTGCAGACTTATCATGTGGATACTGCTTTAAACCCCAGAAGAGAGGTTTGTGATAAGGCAAAGATGGATTTGGGATAAACCACTTTCCACCCTGATGGTGGGAAAGCATCTCCTCCTTCAGTCCCATGAAGTTCTCTGGCAGAGGTGAAGTTTAGGGATAAATGGGAAAGAATAAATGCAGTGCTCTAAGTAAAGCAGAAATGATCCAGAGATATTGCAAGTCAGAAAGAAAAAGCAACATCAAGTCTGGTGTCATGGAAAATGCAGAAAGAAACTCCCAAGTGCCACACTGAAAAAGGGGGAGAGGGTGCAAAATCCCATTGATTCAACTCAAACACTTCTAATTTTGTTAGATCTTTCAGAGCAGCTATTCCACCAAAATCAATGGACTTTGTGGTGCCAAACATAGCACCTACTGCCAAGCAGCACCTGAAGGAACATGGTGGAACTGAGACTTTTTAACTTGTGTATCAGGACACATACATTTATTTTCTCTGGATGCAATAATGACTTCCCTGTTGGCCTCCATCCCTGAATACCACCAGCTACAGTGACATCTCAGTGAGTGCAGGGGAGGGCTGAGCAGAAGCACCATCTCTGCCAAAGGAGATGTTACATCAGTTGCCCTGTCCACCTGCTTTTTGTTTCTGTTCAAGTTCTTAATAAAGCAAAAGAATTAAATGCACAGTCCGGTGTCCTTGTCTTCAAATCTTCATTGTTATAGATGGGACATTGCTGGGTATTTTATGGCTGGTGCTGTTTCCTCAGCAGACACTTCCCAGTACAGATGTGCAAGCACTGGTCTGTGAAAAACAGTGACTATCAGAGCAGTTCAGCCACACAACTCAGCTTTCTGGCTCCTCAGTTTGTGACATTTATCACACTGAATATTATTGGTTGAATCATCACTTTCCAACTGGTTTTGGATTTTCATAATGCACAGCTTCTAACGCACACGCTGATCTGTTCAGGGTCTGCCTCTCATCTTTCTTTGCACAAGTAGTTACAGCTTAGTATTTTTGCATCCAATTATGAAGAAAGATGAGAATGAAATGGGAAATAAAAAAGTGACAGGTAGAATTACAGAACAAAATGGTATCGTATGCTTGCTTGATGCTAATTGCTTTTCTTAACTATTTAAAAACCGTAGCATAGCAGAAAATAACCCAGAGGTAGTGGCCTACCAGCCATTTCTGACATGTTTTTAGTCAATTTAATCAACTTAGTGGCAGCTCTAATACATTTTGGCTGCTGAGGATCTCAACAAACTTAACACGGATGACCTTTATGGCACACAAAATGGGGGATAAAAAAAGTAAACAAATGCTTTTATGAAAGAAAAAGTGAGATGTTTTGGACTAGGTGAGGTTTCCTATTTTTTTTAGCTTATGGAAGTGGCAATATTTAACTGTTTAACATAACCAGATTTTCTGTTTGGGCTTCAGAAGCAAGGTGGGTAATAATCTTAATATCAGTATTTTCTCTGGAGGATGATGTTATGAAATAATAGACATAAACCAAATAATAGCTATAACCTTCTTTGGAACTTTGTGAAACTCACCTCATTCAGATGTGAAAGCACTCTGAGATCCAGACAGCCAAGTGCTGCAGAAAAGCAAGGTACATTTAAAATTGAGCACTTTGGGTTTAATTTATGTTTCCAGCTACAGCTTTTGGGATCCTGTACATTAGCTGTATATATGCTTTTACATATTTCTAAGAAAAATGGTCCTCAGAAGATGATGAATAGCATGCCTTACCAGAAAATATATGACAGGTTCTAAAAATGGTACATTTTTAAATTGGTATAGATATTTATACTTGCTCTGATCCTCTGAGATGTATATTGAAATCTGCAATATAAACAGCAAAGGGCATTCCAAGACAAGCAAATTAAAATGAATTCTGCATCATTCTCTCCTGTCCTATTATTATAAGTTCTCAGGAGGCCTTCAAAAATTTGTATGTGAACTAAAACTGTGTGTAAATCCAGTAAAAGTTACTTCAGAAAACCCTAATCTTTTATTAGATCACAGTGTAACTGATGTTTAAAATAAGAAGCCAGGGTTATTATCACAATACATAAACAGACTGTGATAGACTATCACAAGTATGCTGTGTCTTTATAACATTTTACATTGTGTTTCCCTACATATATATATTAAAGTGTATATATCACCATCAATTCACGATGAAAGAACTTTATTTTTGAACTTCATTTGTTTTTAGGAAGTAATATCATCTCCCTCTCTAAGAAAGAGCTATTTATCACCATCTGATAAAACCACTGTTCATTCTTAGTCTCTTGCCAGTAGCTTTTACTCTTTCCTCTTGGGTTGCTCTTCCCAGGTAATAACCTGGGCCAGAGTAGGACCTCCCCAGCCTTGGAATTGTTAGTAGTGCCAGACCCCCCTTAACATCTGTCTGCCCTGTTCTGGAAACGCTCTGATGAAGTCTGCATCATTACTCAATTCCCTTTGTGGTTACAAAGTTTTCCTTCCAGTCATCCTAATGCATCTTGGCTGAAAATTAAATTGGTTTCTTTTGAATTCCCCCAAGTGGAGAGAGAACAATAAGCACCAGCCTTTGCGTAACTTTCTCATATTGGAAAGACTATCACGATGATTTCTCTGTAGGTTTATCAGTTCCCACAACTTTTCCTCATAGATCATGTTCTATAAATTTCAGATTTTCCTGTCACACTCCACTCAATTTAATATGTCTTCTTGATATGTAAAATATGGTGCCCAGTGAAGTTCCTTAGCTGTGCATACTCCGCTGGACTTTTTTTTTCCACAAGGACATTACATGTGACAAACCCAAAAGCTGAAATCAGGATAATTCATCAACATCTTACCCCTTTCCCCAGGCCAGTTATTCTTTCAGAGAAAGAAATCAGATGGATTGGCTAAGAACAAATCACTTCAATGTTATGCTATCTTTTACAACCTTCTTATCATCTGAATAGTTAGAAAGTTGGGGTTTTTTTTAAGATTTGTTCCAGGATATTTCCAGACATATTGATTGGGCTGACTGGTTTATGAATTCATAAACCCTTGTTTTCCTCCTTTTAAAAAGGTATGTACAATACTTATACTTTCCTCATGCTTTGGGGCTTCCCTCACCCTCTAAAATTCTCAGAATTCTCAGTGCAAAGAACACACAACCATAATCCTGGTTTATTAGCAAGAAAAAAAGGAAGAATTCAAAGCCAAGGCATACCAGCAGAGTCCAGATCTCCAAAACTTTTGACTGGTGGGTTTTAGGCTCGTTACTGCATCAATTCAAGATGTTTTCTTATATCCAAAATGTCTCTTCCACCAGTTTCCCAGCCCGGTTGCTCCTAGAGTACACAGCATATCACTCTGTCACTGGATTATTGCAAATACACATCACTTCTAAACAACCTCATAAACACTCAAAAACTGGTATGTGTGACAGCTCTTCAGAGCCCTCAAACTCGTAAGCACATTGATACAAGCATCAGTTTACAAGCCGTAGATCACTCCCGAGGTGGAGAGCAGAGACTGCCAGAGCAAATAATGCCAATGCCATTTTCTGAGTTGCAAGGGAATTACCCTTCTCTGTTCTCCTCCCACGGTGTCACCCAGCTGGCAGCCCCTCATGGGCACCACAGCAAGGACACACCTCAGCCAACACAGCTGTCACTCCTTCTGTGTCCCAAGGAATAGGAGAGGGAAGAGAGAACCAGAGGCAGGGACCTGGTCCCAGCCTTGCCACCACTCCCCTGCTGTGTTTCTGGGCTGCAAACATCGCTGCAGTTGCTGCCACGCTCGAGGTTCCACACAAAGTGGAGTGGCTGCAGGATGGGTTCCACATTTGTGCTTAGCTGAAGAGAAACTTTAGTGGTGGAAGGCAGGCAACTCGAAACTTAGCAAGCACTAAACGCCCTTAATAAAGAACAGAAAGAAATTGGTGTCTTTGTGAGCTGCCCCATCGGAATACTTGTAATGTACCACGGGAAAAAGAAGTCTTTATGAAGAGCTGATTCATGTGTTATGTCATTTATACACTAAATACTATGTTATCTTCTGAAATTATGGAAAGGAGGAGGATATTTTTAGTAATTGTTGGCTACTCAAGCCACTGAAAGAAAGTATGTTTCTCTGGGTACAACTAATTCTGTTTGTGGTTTCAGAGACCACTGCCAATATTTCAATAATATATACATTACGAACTGCTACAGCTGGCAAGGTGTATCTGTGTTGTCTATTCCAGGGAAGGATTTTGCTGCCTATTCAAAATGAATAGATTCAGAAGTGGAATCCAGCATGGAAAATGAAGGAAGGTCAGGGGAAGGGTAATATTTATGGAAGATTGAGCATTTTTAGTGTGCTACTGGCTTCAGGGTCTGTGCTCCCTAAAAATACTGGGTTTTGTGCACTGGAGTGCTGAGCAGACAGAGTATAAGTAAAGCATTTGTTTGAACCTTCACAAACAGACAGTATTCAAAAAAAAAAAAAAAGAAAAAGAAAAGGAACTTTTACATTTTATGCTGCTCTAGAGCAGAAACATTTTACCCAAATAAGCAGCCCAAAAAGGGCTTTTGAATCAACAAGAGCAAAGCCCTGTGAAACACACCTTGGTGTTGGCAGCTTGTGTGGCAGATGCAGGACCCAACTCCCTCTCCCCACTTCATAACAGAAAATGTTTCTGTGTTGTGGGACTGCATGGAACAAGTGCAGAGCTCTAAGACAGATCTAAAGGATGGATCAAGTGCACAGAGGGTTGTAAGAGGGGTCTGAAGGTTTGAGAGAGACATGGGGGAAGGTACTTGGTACCACTGAAGAATTGCCAGACATCATTAAGATGCAAATAAACAATGAGAGTTAACACTCCACAGCTGAATTAATTTTTTGGAAATACATGAGAGCTACTGAGCTGAAGAATGTGGGAGAACTATTCAGTGCCAAGAGCTGCCTCGTTCAAACATGTAAATCTTACAGGACTACACAAAACTCTTATCCTCTCATGACTGACCATTTATTGAACCAATGTTTGTGGCCTGAGGATGCCACACCCATAAACAACACTATCTTTCCATGTTGGTAGTCAAATGTGTATGGAAGACTGAATGGAAATGAATCCTACACAACAGAACCCTTTTTCTACACCTACAGAGTCATTTTGATAGAAAAGAGGATGAAAATATCAAGTTCTGTAAATAAAGAAATATGAATAACTGTCATCACTACCAACCTAGCAATTTTCAGAGCTTCCAATTATGTCTTTAAGCATTAAAATCTAGGGGTGGGATGACACAGGGGAAGAAACTCAACAAATAAAAACAGTAACCCTAAAAATACCCTTGCAGAATGCAGAGTGATTTGGACCCCTGATGCAAAACACACGAGCATTACTTCCCTGCTCTTCCACACCCTTCCAAAGGCTGAGGCCTCCCACAGGAACATTTTTAGCATGACAGTGACCAAAAAATAAAAACTATTTACATATTTACTCAATGGCTCTTCCAGAGTTCCTGCTAATATCAGTTAATTACAGGTGGAATATACCCTGTATTTCCTCATACCAACTTGGAATTGATTTTCATCTTGGTTAATTCAATGATCAAACTTGTATTCACTTTAGTTGGAACATATTGGACCTCTGACTCCTCAGACTTATTTTCATGTGCCTGGGAGCAAAATTCCAGTTATATATCTATATTCACTCTGCAGCTACTCTTTCCATATCTGGCATAACTTTGCTCACATCCACAAACCACCCTGAGCAAGAAATGAGCAGTGCTCCAAGGTTCGAGGATACACAAGCAGGTCCTGCTCCCTGCTCTGTTTCCATGCACATTTTGTTTTCCTGCACTATATAAAGTGACTTGCAGGAACCTTCCAGTAGTGGAAAGTTGTAATTCATTTGAAAAAACTCTGTGCTTTAAGGAGCAGGCACCTTCTTACTGGATCTTAAATAATGTATCACATAATGCAATTATTCTATGTCTCCTGGTCATCACATGGTCTTGGGGAAATCAGAGTCAGTTTTTTAATATTGAGTATGTAAGGATCCTGCAGAATTACACAGAACTGTATTCTTCTCTCTGTATAACCTAACCTCTCACCAGAACAAGCAATTTTTAAAAATTATGATCCATTCTCCATTTCACATAAACACACATAAAAATAAAATGCAATAAACATTCTTCGGGATGGTTGCTTACCCAAAACACACCAGACAATTACACGGTATGCTGTTTTAATTAGAAACTCTCTCTCTCAACAGGTCCCCCTTGAAATGTGTGACACTCCTCTGTAGTCCATGGCTGGAGTTGAGTTGCATTACAATCACATCTCCAGTCAAAGAACATTGCCATTTTTTCCTAGATCAGACGCCTGCTATCAATTTGAATGGTATCTGATTGAATATTTGTGCAGGAAGGACAAGAATCAATTATTCATGAGTACTAAACAATAGACTGTATAAACACAGTTCATGAACCTGAATCCTTTACAACCTAGCTTATCTTCAATACATTTATAAGGGCAGTCACATCTTTTAAACAACTGACATATTTAAGGCCCCCCAAAAGGGGGGAGGGATAAAAGAAGAAACATGTTTTTGTTAAAGAAAATGTGAGATGTTTTGGATTAGGTGGAGTTTCTGTTCTTTTGCTTATAAAAGTGGTAATATTTAACTGTTTAACTAAATTTAACTGAACATCTCATGTGACAGCCATTTCCCTGAGACTTCCAGCTCAGATTCTGCTGAACCAGGCCATTTGGGTAACTTAAATGAACACAAAAATATATGCAACTTTTGGATCCTTACCCATGAGTCTGTGTGAGTTTTGGACTCTTACCTGTAAGAGGCAATTAAACGGAACAAAACATTTTGAGGGTCTCCTGTCCTGAGGTCTTCTCCATTGCAGGAACCCGTGTTCTTCCCCTGGCAGCCTCTTCTCTTTTAGGTTTCCAGTACAATTCAATTAAGCTGAGCTGGCTCTGCAGTGCTGATCTGGTTGGATGCCTGCCAGCTGAAATCCTGCACCTTGGTGCCTCATCTGAGCGTCGTAACACAAATGTGGCTGATGTCAGAAGGGGAAAAGCCTGATCCACGTTTTCAGGGAAAATGTAATCCTGACATCATGGTGCAAACAACACAACAGAGACTAGTAAATAATGTATTCTGTTAAAATCCTTCCTCTCTCCAAACAAGGCTGTTAATGTTGCTGTCATGTTTAATACATTTTTATGTATACTCCTTTTATTTTCCGCGCTGGTTTTGCCTGGGGTAGAGTTAGTTTTCTTCATAGTAGCTGGTATGGGCTGTGTTTTGGATTTGTGCTGAAAACAGTGTTGATAATTCAGGGATGTTTTTGTTAGTGCTGAACAGCACTTGCACAAAGCCTTTTCTGCTCCTCACCCCACCCCACCAGCAAGGAGGCTGTGGGGGCACAAGGAGCTGGGAGGGGACAGAGCTGAGAAAGCTGACCCAAGGGATATCCCAGACCATATGGTGTCACGCTCAGCATGTAAAACTGAGGGAAGAAGCAGGAAGGGGGGATGTTTGGCACTATGTTGCTTGTCTTCCCAAGTCACCGTTACACATGATGGAGCTCTGCTTTCCTGGGAATGGCTGAACACCTGCCTGCCAGGAGAAGTGGTGAACCAATTCCTTGTTTTGCTTTGCTTGCATGTGTGGCTTTTGCTTTACATATTAAAGTGTCTTTGTCTCAACCCATGAAGTTTCTCACTTTTACTCTTCCAATTCTCTCCCCCATTCCACTGGTGGGAGAGAGAGAGAAAAGTTGTGTGAGCCTTATTTGCCAGCTGGGGTTAAACCACAACATTTTCTTATGGCAATGGTTTAAATTTCAATACAAATGTTTGAAGCATGTGACATTGCTGGAATTACAGTATCTGGAATTACAGTATCCATATTTAAAGTTCCAAGATTACAGTTTCCAGTGGTGAGTGCTTGAACTATCATGAAATACAATTTGATTTAAAATCAATCCTCTGATTGAGTTTAAAAAAGGCATCTAGTGCTGTTTATTTGCTTTTATGGAAAATAATACAGGCAATTAATTTCTTTCATACCTTTAGTGTCTGAGTTATGAAAGTCTATAATGCAACATGGCAGGCTTGATGAATAACAGTTGAGGTGATTTAGTTTAGAGCAAGTGATTGGCAGTTAGTGATTTTGATAAAAACTTGTGTGATATGCAACGGGCACCCCAGCTGTACAACCAATTCAGTGCAAACAAACTCAGAGTGAATAAAATTTCTATCATGTTACATTTCACGCTGGAGAGTCAGGGAGAAGGAGGAGGACATAATTCTTTCCTAGATCTAGTAGCTGCTGCTTTAAGAAAAGAAATGACAAGGTTACGGGTTCTCCCTCTGCCATGCACCTCCTTCATAAATTTTAGCATTAAATTATAAATAAAACATATGAGGACTCAGCTCAATGAGAAATATGTCTGGACTTTGGCACTGTAAAGGTCTGCACAAATCCATACAAGCTGCTTAACATTGATTTTCTTTGGCGTCTCTTGCAGCCCTATGCGGGCTTTGCAATGCAGAAGGCAGACATGCCTTTTATTGTATCAGGCCCTTTGCCATTAATTACAGACATGCCTTTCCTTAATGACTGGGCACAACTGGCCTGTTGATCCCCTGGCTGGATCACCAGAGGATGTAATCAACAGCACGGACCAGGACCATCGACCATTTGCTATTCCTGGCCTCCTATTCTCCCCATCCTCTTTGCTCTTTGCCAATGAGAGGTTGGGGCTGGTACCCCAACAGGCTGAGTTCTCCTTGCTGACCTCTCCTTCTGTACCTGTTTCTTCAAAGCAAAAATAACTAAACACACATCTCCACTCACCTTCAAGCAGAGGTCAGCGGGGAAAGCAAGAGGAAAGACTCATCTTTCATACACCCAGAAGTGCAAAACTCCACAGCCAAGTCAACATTAATCTCTTGCTCAATGTGGAGAGCTAACCAAACCTTCTGAGTCTGCAAAACTGAGTGGAAAACTTATAAAAAAAAAAAAAAAAGTAAAAGATTTTGCCTGTGGTATTCTCACATCTTCACGCTGGCGCTGGCTAGAAAAGCAAACGGCCTTGGTGGTTGGTGCACGGGGCCAGGAGTGAGGAGCCCTGGGCTCTACTCATACCTCTGCTACTGACTCACTGAGGCAAGCTGTTTGCACAAAATTCTTGAAAAGCATTCGTTAATTTTAGGAGCCCAATTTTTTTAGCAGAGACATGCAGGCGCTGAGCACCTACCGCTTCCCATAAAGCCAGAGGGAGATTCTGGCACTCACTGCACCACTGTCAACCTTCCAGACCATGATCCGGACCTTCATCTTGGAAGACACAAAACATTTTTCTATCTGAGTCAGAAAGCTGAGAGCTCCTCCTGTGCCCAAGAAAGAGTCTTCTAGAAGATGCAGGAGGTGGCGTTTAATTATGACACCAAAAATTATGGCATCCAAGAGTTTGAGCACTTCCCTGTTTCTCCCACCTGCTAAATGGGAATTACATATAAGTCATAAGAGTCCTTTGACCTCCTATTCTGGTGTGTCACAAAACCTGTCAGTTCCTCAGGATGAGATCTTTTTTCAGAATAGCAAAATTTACTATAACATTTTGACGAACCTCAGAAGAAAGTTTGACTCGGGTCTGTGCATCTTTCACCAAAAGTTTGTTGAAGGAAAATTTTAATTTTTCCAGATTAGTTTATCCTGTGCAATATTACCCTGTGTATGACGAATATGTTGAATTGCTTTTGTTAATAAACCTTTCATATCAATTGCATCCTCCTGGTTAAATTGGGCCACTTTAGCAAGAGCTACCAAAACATGTATCTGATTAGGAAAAACCCATGTTCATGTTAATTTAATGTTTTATTTATTTTTACTTAACTTTGACAATATTTCCTGGAAGATCTATCAATAATGGCCAATCTCCATGATTGGTTCATCCAAATAATGACTGTTGAGCATGTAAAACAAATTGGGCAAGACCCTGCACGAAGAGCAGGAGGTAGAGCTCCCATCAAAATCAATTCTCTCTCAGATACAAAAGGTCACTGATAATTATGCGCATGAATCTAAGAATGAAATTTGCCTCGCTGAGTGGCATTACCTCCTCACTTGCAATAACATAGGAAAGAGTAAAAAGACAGAATCCACTGAGCCATCCTCACTGTTGTCCTACCAGCTGAATGCCATGGTCCTGCCAGAACTCACTCTCTGCTGAATTGCCTGCATTCAGCCTTTCAAAACCTGATGGTTTTTTTTTTTTTGCCCAGGGCAGATTATACATGGCATGTTTTTCCCCTCAGCTGACTCTACAATTCTTGTGCTCCTAGAGAATTGTCCTCCAGATTTCTTCAAATCATGTGGGAATTTAGTTGTTAATTGAAGAAAAACATGGTGTTTCACTCTTAAGGCCTAGATGTGGAGCCCTGAATCTCTTAATGAAATGCAGAGAAAGATTTCATGTTCAGGAGCTCTACCTGGTCTGTCATGGTGCTAACAGATCCTGTACTGTCAAGTTGCTGATCTCCAATGGAATGCCCTCAGCTCCAAGGGACAAAGGTATTTCATCTCCTCTACTTCTTTCCACCCTCTGAGCAAATCATTAAGAAAAAAAAAATAAATGTAAAAAGCCAAATAGATGCTATTGCTCCACGAGCAGAACACAATCAATAATATTGTTACAATTTAATATTTGAGAGAAATATGTTTAGAGAAAACAAGAAATGAGAAAATCAAATCAACCATGTCTTAAAACGCCTGGTGAACATGTCCCTGGCCTTATGTCCTTTATGGAAATTGTGCTTATACAACAGATAACTCAGCAATGCAGTCAATAACTGGCAAACTTGATACTTCCAAAGGCACTAAGGGGGAATGTCAACCAACGCTGATGAGCAGCTTTGAACCCTTGGCCTTTCAGATGCAGGCTGACAAGTTAACAGGCTTTTCTTCCTCAGTAGGGAAGAGGGTTTTCATAGCCTATATTCCTACAAATAAAAAGCAATCCAAAAGTGCTGGGCACATGCCATGTTTCTTAAAAGGGTAAGATTACCAGCGCCTCTTGATACACTGCGGGATGCCGATGTATGTTTGCAGTCAGTGTGGGTTTTCCAGTGAAAAAAGGGAACAAAAAAATCCACGGAATCTCTTACACATGGGAAAACACATCCATTCGGCAGAGAAGCAAAATGGAGTCTACTTGAGTTGATTTCTCCTCATTTATTTATATTTAGCTCTGCAATAATGGTCCAGCAGCTCCCATTCCGTTGAAACAGCTCAGCATTATCTCTTGAAATTAAAATGCTGCTGGATAACCACTGGAAGTGCTTTCTGCATGTGGCTCTGAGACAGGGAACTCCTCTATTTATTAAACAGCAGCAGAGGCAAACCAGAAAGGATTCTCTTGGGTTGCATGGGCAAAGAGATTAAAGGAGGTCTATTGGTGAGTCAGGTGTGTTAGTCAGGGGGAAGTTATGTATTTACTCCTTCAGTCTGACAGACTCCATCAGAATGTTACCACAGTGAAACACACCCACAGAACCAGGGATCTTAGGGTCAGCAGACATATAAAGACCATGTCAGCCAAGTCTGTGGCAATTGGCTGCACTCATCCAGGGGCTGGATCCCCGTCTGTAAATCAGAACAACCATCTTAAAGCCCCTACAGAAACACCAGTTTGTATTCTGGCTTCCATACTCCTTTGCATAAATGTAACTACTATGAGAAATGGTCATTATTCACTGCTTTAAAAGGAGAGAAACTACCTGAAAAGCATTTGGGTAAGATCAAGAAAAGGGATAATGCTCATAGTCCTCTCAGGCATAGATTCTACAGCTCTGATTTCTCTCTTTTTCTTAGGTTGTCCTACATTTCCATAGATACAAATGCTATTTGTGGTTGGAAATTATGCCACTCTCTTTTTATCCCCCTATCCCATAAACATCTATTTAAATTTTTAGCATAATTCTAAGGGTTTGGTGATTCTGTTGGTTGCTGTCTGCAAGCACAGTATTTCCGTCATGTTGTAAAAACTGTAAGTATTTTCAGTTTTTGGAAGTAACAAGACCAAAAGTGTAGGCTCTGTTAATTTTGAGAAGTGGACTTCAGTCAAGTTTGGTATGGAATCCCACAGAATGTGTTCTTCAGCAACTCTGTTGTTTGTGTTGAGATATCTGGTAAAGTCTTTAGGGAAAACATACCACATATCTCTTTAAGGTCCAACCAAAATATCATCTATCCTGCCCTCAGTACAACAGCCTTACTGCAATAAATAGTTCAGGGGACAAAAAAAAGTCTGCCACTGTAAATCATACTAACCAAACACTGCTGGGCCAAATTCTCTATCCTCTACTCCAGTGAGATGCTGTTAGTTCAACAGGGACTCTGATTATTTGACAAAATTTAGGGAGGTTAAAATTAAGACAACATAACTGCAGTCCTCTAAGAAATTATTCTGTTCCTATTTTCTTGCCTCTTTTTCTTGGCACCAGGGGACTTTGGGTCAGAGCTAAACAGCTTATGAACTCATTTCCTAAAATTTTCAGTCTCCCAAAAGCTTGCTTTCCTTGGATTACTTTTAATTCAGTCAATTTGTAACACATATTCAGCCTGTATCCTCCACAATATTTTATGATAAATCCCATTCAATTTCATATGTACGGTTGCAAGCTTTATTGCTTAACAAACATTTCATCTACTCGCCCATAATTTATATCTGAATGGGTTTATTATAGACATTGCATTTCATTCATTGTGCAGTTAATTCTGCAACATGCTGCCTGTTTTCTGTATGGTCGCTCTACCATTATGTGCTTTCAGTACAATTGAATTTTTCCTTGGGAGCTTTATAAAATGGTTTATGAATATGTAATACAAATTGTATTAACAAGGCAAATGTACTTTTTATTCCTTTTGTGAGCATTTCCAGTCAATGACTAGTAAGAGAACAAGCATGGTAGCACATCTCCCTCAATTTCTATTCACTAAGGCTGCCCATGCAATATTATTTATAAAAGGTTCATCACTTCAAAAACAAAGATGTTTAAAAATCTTGGTTGGTGCTGCAGTCATCTCCATGGAAAGGAACACAAGAAAGCTTTGTAAAAGGACTTCTCTCTTTGTGTGGGGACTTCACACCTTTCTGTTCAGGTAAGAGGATATTTGGTAGGTACTGTTTTGAAAAGGTGTCACCCTTTATCACCTCCATTTCAGGCAGTTTATTGCCTTGATTACCATTATGCATTTGTTTTGCATTAACACCCAGAAACACTAGTCCTGTTGCATTACATGCATATTAAAACAGAGGCAATCCTTGCCCTAGAGCTGTGACTGACCATACACATCTACTGAGACAAGCAGTGGATATGATCAAAGAATGAGAGGAAGAGCAGGGTCAGAGAGGGTTACAACACACATGACATATCCTGTGTGTTCACCAGCTGCTGGAGGGACTATGTCAGGCAAGGAGGAGGTAGAGATGATGTTAAATGGCCACAAATTTCTGAGAGCACTCCTGAGATGACAGTCAATACATTCATATACTTGAAAAATGAGAAGCAACGTCTTTCTTTATCTAAATTAGTTTGCTTCCGCTTGATAGAAAGCAATTTGCTCACTTAGAAACAAAGGTAGGCCCTTGGCTTCTGAGAACATGGGAAGCTTCCATACAAAGAGAGGTAGAACCTTACTTTACATCATAACCTCAAAGTCCACAACAACACCCTGGTTAAACCTCACAGGGGGATTTTCTAACGCACTTTACCTGCTCACAAACTTTCTAAATCTTCAGACCTGTCTCTGATTTGAGAACATTTAAAACCCTGATAAAAACTCCCATTAAAAACCCCATCCTTCCACTCACCATCTCGGCCCGCACACTTTCTAGAACAAAACTGTGTCCAGACACTGGCTGATGACTAATGGTTTGCCATATGTTCTTACTTACAGCACAGGGAATTAATTCCTCAGTGACATGATGGGAAGGCTAGTCTTCAGTAGGAAATAATGTGGTACTGACAGAAAAATAAAGGAAATGGAAAAAGTCTGAATGTATTTCTGCTCAACTGTACAGATTACAAGAAGGGACAGCGCAAAAATATTGCTGCTGGAATTCAGATTCTTTTGAAGTCTGCCCACAGGCTCAGTAATGTCTATACTATCTATACTGGGAGGAAAGCAATGTTTAGCAGGGTTGTTTTCCCCCTAGTACTAGATATAATAGAAATACAGCAAGGTGGATTATAGACTAGGGTTTGTCTGGCTTCTGCTTTCAGATCCCCTGACACACGCACGGAAGAAAATCCCCTGGTGTCATTCTAGATCTCTGGAGTTAGCCTGGATTTGCAGGGAAACCATCATGAATGAAGAGCAAGCAAAAGTACAAGAAGGGACTCTCACATTTCATGAAACTTATGCGCTTGTAGAAGCATTCCTATTTTAGGAGAGGAAAGAGCCCCGCTTCTAAAGAAGGGATCTTCTGATCTGCCTTGCATATGCAAAGTGGGGTTCAGCACTGAAACACTCAAGCAGAGCATCTTGTGCTTTTCTACATTAAATTCACGTTAGGACTCAGAATTAGCAGTGTGCATCACTGAGCCATACCCACTCCTTATTAAATTTCTCCAATGACAATTTTACTGGTGTTTTATATTAGTGTTAACAAAGGACCTGAATAAGATGTAAGAAATGTTATATTTTAAATAAAAGTCCAGGTAATGTGCCACTGGGGACCTCAGGATCAAATGAGCTTTTATATTTTTATGTAGAATGTAATCACTTTTTTCATTATTGTGGTTGCTACATTACTGTTATTAAAGAGTTTATTACCCTGTGGGGGATACTGCTCATTGGAATTACATGCTTGCAGACCAGCAGAGACAGTGTGGCTTCAGCCCTTAATTCATGATACAGCCACAGGACAACAGAACATCAGCACACTGAGACTGGTGTGACATGCTGGGTACCCAGTACAATCCTGCTTGTACCAGGGGAAGTCAGAACCAGATGAAATGGAAACTGGAAAGTCATTGCTATATGGTCATCTGGTTTGCAGGCCTTTACTACATGCTGGGTGTCTAGCAGACTTCTAGGGAAACTGGCCAAAATAGAGCATGTAAGGAGCAGGCAAATTGGCCAAAAAAGGCCAGATATTACAAGAAATGGAAAATTACCTAACAGGTCACTTATCCCTATTCAAACTTTGGAAAACCTTAGAACTTCTTCCTAGACTGTTACATAGCTATCATTTATTACCAAGGTGACCTTTATCCCCCTCTTGGCAGCATTATGCTTTAATGGGAATTATTTTGGAAGAGAGTAGTCAATTTATTAGAAGACCCACTCAAGCCCCACTTTAGAAGGATTCCCACTGATTTGTATCTCAGCAACCACCACAGTGAACATGACAGAGAAAAAGGGTGCCAGCTCCTGGAACATACTGGCTCCTCACACATTTAATACCTCTTCTTCTACCTCAGCTCCAGCCTGCACTCATGAGGACTGTAATTGAGGAGGGCTGCTCATTCCTCCAGGTTTGAGTCTCTGTGCATCCCATAGTTTCCCAGACTAATAATACAGTTAAATGTATACATCCAAGAAAGCAAACATTATTACTGAAGTCTCCTCCTTGGGACTCCTGTGATGTTTAAGTGTGGGTGGTGCTATTCCTTGGAGTTTCACTTGTTTTCAAGGGGGAAGATCTCTATATGATATGTGAACACTGGAATGCAAAACATCTAAAGACAAGTCTAATAAGTGTGTCCATATCATTACCTGTTGCTATACTGAGACGAGGAAGGAATCTCTTTGAGGAAGTGGAAAGCAATGTATTATCAAAGCATCTTAAGAAAGGCAAGTGATCCATACTGCCCAAAAAGGTTACAGAAGGTGACAGAATAAACAGGTCTCTATCTTTTATCTCAACAATAGAAACATCACCTTGCTCCATTTTCTATGACAAACTGTCAAATAAATACCTGTGCTGAGTATAGGAGGAAATGACTCCTCAGTTCCACATACAGTGGCTCCTCTGTTTCCATGGCATGGCAGAAACAAAGGGTCTGAGCATACAAAATCCATACATATTAGTATAACACAGGAAAATCCCAGAACTTTTATACTAGTGAGGGTATTGTCCACAATATCTGCTGTTATCATCTATCAAATCTGTCTTCCAAAAAGTTGAGACTAGATTGCATTAGAGAAATGATACCCAGGCTGGGATCACCAACACTAGCATGAAGTATTTGCTGCCTATGACATAGGAACAGGAATTAAATTGCCATTTTCCCTTTCAATTAAACACACCCAAGACCTGAAGACCTGCCACAGTTGTCAGTGTAGGGATGAGGAGACTCAAGCAGTGCAAAGGCACAGATACATCACTATGGTATCCCACTGAACACCAGGCTGAGAGTCCTGGTAGTCTTGCCTTGAGAGGTGTCCACTCTCCTCCTCCGGCAATTACTGAGCAGCCAAGTTATTACCTTGAATAATATCTCCTTGAATAATAACTCCTTCACTGGTTATTCCTCCACACTCCTGCAGATACTCTGGATGCTACAGAATGCTGTGGCAGACATCACCATTGGGGCAAAGGCTTTTGCAGGAGAAAGAGCCCTCAGAATGGGCACACAGGCATGAACCAAGGCATCTTCCAATAACCTGGAGTCCCACTTGCAGTAATACAAAATCAGCTGCCTCTGTGCTTTAACCACACACGTTGTTTTGCCTCCAAGCAGGGACATAAGCAAGTAGATTCCTAATTCTCCTGACTTAAGGAGATTTACGCTCACCCTTAGCACACAGGCACAAAAATGAACTCTGACTTTACACAGCCCCACAAGTGGGAGGCATTCCCCTGTCCTTGTACACCCATTCACACACCACACATCATGCAGCTCATAAACCATGTCACACACGAAGAGATCCAAATAACACAGAATCTACAAAGCAGTAACATCTGTAGCTAGACTATTTAGCTTAAGTCACAAGGATTAACAGTCCCCATGGTTCTAGGAATACACTAATCATGTGCAGTGATCACAGAAGAATTGTGGTCATCTTGCACTGCCTGGCTGACCAAGTGATTTTAATTTTCTTTTGGGATAGATACTGGATCTTACAGACCATTTGTCTGTTGCCTTACAAAATGAAAGAATTCTACAGCCTCTGTATTATCTCTGTACCCTCATTATGTCCTTTTTTTCATGAGTAAGAGGCAGGAAAGTAATGTTTAATGTGAAAAATTTAGCATTAAAAAGAAAAAGCAAAAAGCAATTTCAAGACCAAGGAAAAGCTCTGGGACAGGGCTTTGGTCTTCATTTTAATGACTGTTCCACAACCTTGTTTAACAAAATCCTACGTGTAGGAGATAACCTAACAAATTCAAGCACACCTTCAAATGCAGTGTTGGAAATAGATCACAAAATGTTTTCAAGTAGCTTTTAATAAAAAAAAGAAAGAAAGTCCAAAATCCTGAATAAACAGGTTGCAGTTTTTCTTTTTTTCTTCATATTCTAAAAGTTTATTAGAAATCTGATAATTAAACAGCACTTTTTAAACCCCTTGCTATCATTCTGTATTTCCAACACATGCATATATATGTTCTGGAATGTAATAGATAGATTATTTTATTGCCATTTTTTAAGGAACAAGAAGAAATTATAAGATTCTTTTCACTATACAGGGTTCCATAGATCACCCAAGAGAGTGCCACAGAAGAACAGCATTTCAATAATCTCTACTTTGAGTAATAGTTTGAACATAAAAGATTACTGTGCTGAAGGCAGCCAGTGGACATATTTCATACTATCACAGGAGCTTTCTTTCTTATCACTTTATTTTGTGATATCATCTCCCTTGGAAAAATAAGACTGTATGATATTTCTGTCTCCTGGAGTTGAGAGGAGCATAACGATTCTATCAGGTTTAATACATGATAGTACTCCTACATCAGTTTTCAGTGGAAATGTAGAAAATCTAAGGCAAGGATATCAAGGAAACAAGCCTACATACAATGTTTGTTTTGTGTATGTTTGACTTTCTCCTTTTCTGCAGGCTCTTCACCCCTGCCAGAGAGCTCTGGCCTAACCCTTTCTGTGGGAAGAATAATTGTAAATCTGCATGAAGTTCATGATGATTAGTTTCTCTTGGAGATGGGCCAAAGAATAAGCCTTTCTCCAATACAGACTTCACATGCAGGCTCTGTCAAGAATTCATTTATTAATCCTTTCGATCAAGCCTGGATTAAGCCATCCAGGGGCCCTAATGACATCAAGTAACTCTGTGCTTTGAGATCCACCTTGCAGTCAAAAACCTCCATAACAGCAAGCAAGTAGAGGTTACTCCTGAATACAGCCCATGCTGCACCTTTACTGATTTCCTGGAGTCCTCCTGGACACCTGTGTCAGATCATCTGTGTACAGGCATCATTTGTCCCCTTGCAAGCACAAACAGGCTCAAATGTTTCATTTGAGTCCAGGACACACCACACAGTTGTGCCAAAGGCCAAGGGGTGCAGGAATATTTGAAGGGTACAAAGTGTTGGAAAGGACAGTGTAACCAGAGAGGAGAAGATCAGCTGTAAGAAATCCAGTAGTCAACCTAAGACTCTCTTTACTCCTACCCTTTTATTCTGAAAGTACAGCCATGAAAAGATTTCAGCAACCACTCAATGTGTAAAAATCTACAGACATACTTACCCATACACAGCATTATTTTTGTATCAAAGGCAATAGTACTTTGATTCAGCTACTGCTTCCTATAAGCTGTATTAAAACTCTGTCACTCCATTTCCTAAGAGTTCAGCTGAAAATTGGTTTCTTTGGCTTTTAGCCCCTATGAGTTTCACAGTTTAAATTCTTTGTCTTTCTCTTTAAAATTCAGATTTGAAGGTTGATATTCTACTTCAGAAGCAAGATTAAGCTAAAAAACTAATTTCCACCTTCTTTTATCTATTTGGCTATTTCATTTCAAGAGAATTAGCACAATTTTCCTGTTGCAAAACTCCCACCTGGTCTAACTTGCCTGTAAGGTTAGTGTCTCCTCTCAAATGCAGCTGAGTTCAAAGCCATCCCTCTCCCCCTTCCTACCACATCCCCCTCTCCAATCCAAGCAAGATTTGTTGCAAACATTTCACAGAGCTCTAACGTCGTGTGAACTTTTGCAGAATTATTGTTGTTCCAGGAGTGTCCTGGGGGATTTTCAGAGCTGCTGTGAGACAGTGATATCCCTTGTGGAGGACTAATAGACTGTCACTGTTTCCACTGGGAACAATGAAGGTCAGACGTGCCAGCTAACCTGTGTTAACACGGAACTTCCTCGCTCTGCTCAGGAACAGCTCTGCAAATAACACCATGCTGAGATCCCCCTCCTTGCCACTTCACTGAGATCACACCGAATCAGCCCTAATAATGCAGTCTTTTTGCTGCAGCCCAGTCCCTGGTGAATCAACCCAATAACCCCACAGGGTTTGCTGCTCTGCTCGCCCTGTCAGAAAGTGTCAAAGGACAGAAAGGGAAGGTTGCCTGCTCAAAGTGTCTGTCCCAGCAGCTCAGCCCTGAGCCCTTCTCTCATCCTGCAGCATTCCCCTACCACTCACTACTTGAGCACTTGCTTTTATAACCTTAGCAACCCATGTTCATTCATTTTAACCCCTTGTTTGCCAAATCCTCTAAAAAACGGGATCTATTTTTTTTTTTTCACAACCCACCCCCTCTTTTTGTTTTTTTGGGTTTGTTTTTTACCTTTCAAGTCACTTGGAGTTCTTCCAGAGGAAACAGACTGGGGATGTTCACAACATGGCAAAGGCTGGTGGATGAATTTTGCACTCTCTCTATTTTGAAACTGGGATACTGCTGGGTCCTGCAGAACAGCAGCAGATTCAGGGGACACTCACCCAGGAGTCACTGCTATCCTTCTTCAACTAATACTCTCTAAAAGATAAAAGTTTGGTTGATAACATGCATACTTGTAGATGATATCCAATGTTTTATTTTAACACATTTGTAAGCATCCCTCACTTCCCAATGCATTAATGGCCCAGTATTTTACAATATTCTGAAAAACTACAGGAGCAAGTGTAAAGCAGGGCGGGAGAAAAGGGGGATCGAGAAGTTTTAACAGAAAAAACTGCAATTCATAAATATTATGACTACAAGGGAAAATGAACCACAGCTTGATCACACAACAAGAATAGCAATTAGGAACAATTGTTGAATTTAGTTTAGGTATGCAGCATACGTAGGTAAATACACTGAATGCTAATGGTTTTATAATAGTCTTATTAATTCACACACATAGTTAATGTTTAAGATAAACTCCCCATCTTTAGAGTAATTTATGCATTCCACTTTTATAGAATTCCAATTGAATGAATATGAACATAATCATTTTGCACAAATGTTCTCTAAGGAGTGTGCAGAGAGTCTGAGGCAATGCTGAGGCTCCCCACAGCTTTATTCATAATGGATCAGTCTATTCATTCCTTATTAATTTAATGGAGTACAACTGAGCAGTCTAGCAGCTTGAGCTTATGAGTGTTTCACAAATGGGGCTTTTTGCCTGTAATCGCTTAATCCTACTGGCTAGGCCTCATAAATTGAATAAAGGAGCGAACTAGGTTTTAATTAAGTCTAAGGAATGAGCTTGTCTGAAAGATACTTCAGCCTCTTAAGATCACAGTGGTGAAGTGTGTTTGTCCAGGAGCCTAGCAGGGGCAAGCATCCCGGGCTAGTCAGGTTAGAGACCAGTTTCTTTGATGTAAGGTATTTGTTAATACGTTTTCCCCTTTAATTAAAAATCTGTTCTCCACTGTCAGTACCGTCTGAGACCACAAGTGAGACAACTGCAGCAACAGTTGCAGGGTAGGACAAGTGAACTAAACATTTTTCCCAGTTCTGTAAACCTTTCCTAAGGAAAACAGAAAGATTGCATCTCTTGCAAAATGTATCCGCAGCCACTTTCTTTTAAAATTCAGCAGCTGAAGAAACAGTTCTGTTCTAGATTTGCAAACCTGTCTCTCACTCAGGCTGGGAAAGAGGGGCATTCAAATTCCTCCCTCCCCACAGTGGTCTCCAGAGAACAAAAATTATCACCTTCTATATTGTTTTGCCAAACTACCTGTTGAGGATATGTCCTGGGCAGCAAAGATTTCAAGATCTGTGGTGATGTAAAATGCTTTCTCATGAATGCATTCCATTTTCTACTCTGGTGGGCTATCTGGAGTATATGCATAGAGAAAGCAGAGATGTTTGGCACTGAACTCGGTGCCCTCCTCCCTCCTGGGACCAAGGCTGGAATGTAAACTATATTGTGCAGTATCATAAAAACTGTTGGCTTGGTGAATCATCTGAGATGCAGGACTTTCTTTTTGTATGTGTAGATAAGGAACAACATTCTGGAGAATCCTAAAGCAAGGGTTCTGTTTGTTTGATTGTTTGTTTTTCAGTATATTGAAGGGAGAAGATGCACTGTTTGCTCTGATTTTCAGATACCTAAAAGTGCTCAATTGCCTGGCTCTGGTTTTCATACACTGGTGCAACCATACAGTGGAGTCCCAACAAAAATCAGACTGCTTTTGCTGTCTATACAAACGCACAACCAGAGAGAGGTCCTGACCCCAGACAATCTAAAGCAACCCACCTAAGGGTATCTAATCTCTTTTAAAGAGATTTGGCATTCATTCGTAATTTTCCTTCCATCTTTGAAAATCAGAATGTGAAAATGTAAGGCTGGTGAAAGGAAGGCTAATTTGCCTGGCTTCCTTCTTGTGGGTTTTACTGAATTATCCCGCTGCCCTTTAGTCATGTTTTGGTATTAACTTAGCTGTAGGCTTAAGTTATGCCAAAGGTAGGAAGGATATGAATTTTAATTAGGCACCCATCTCTCACTGAATTCTCCTAGGCTCCTTTGAAAATCCAGACCCTAGAGCTGTCATGTATGTGTGCGTGCTTGTTTCTGGGCATGTTGTATATATTTGTGCACACACAAATCTACATAAATAAATAAAGTGACATGATGGGATTTTCAAAGGCATTTTCAATCTCGAGAAGCACCCCTGTTGTTCTCAACAAGAGGCGGTGCAGGCTGAGCTCTTGTTAAAAAACCAGCCCAGAGCTCTGACCCCAGGGGAACACTGAACTTTATACAGCCCAGGTCTGAGATGAACATACATGATTCCTGATCACAATTAAGTTTTAATTGCTTTAATAGATTCTGGTCTGGAGATGGGCAAAACAACGCATCTTTCTAAATGGTTGGCTTTTTTTGGTTCAAACCCACTTCTAAGTGAGAAGTGCCAGCCTGAGTCTGGAGGGCTCTGATGAAAGGCTCACAGGCTGTGACAGGCTGGAGCAGTGGAGGCACTCAGAAAGCCTGCTGTAGGTCTTCTGTTACGTTAAAATGGAGTGAAAAAGAAATAAAGTTAAACAAATGCCAGAAGTGCCCGTTAAAATGGAAATGCAAGACGTATTTATCTAAAGGGATATTATGATTGCTTAATTATAGGACTTTTTAAAAAAAAAAAAAATAAAATGCCTGGCTTTTTCCTCTAAACAGCTTGTTTTCTGTGTGCAGCTAGAAAGGCAGGCAAGGTTCATCTTGGGATGATGGAAGTATTGTGGTCAGCATTTTCAAAGCTGGTACCAATTCAGGATCTAAGAGTATTTTCAGATTTGATTAAATTTTCTAAACTACTAAAAAACCCTATTTTTAATTATTCACACAAGTAACAAACAAGAGAACTCTAGTAAATGAATATGAAGGCTCTTAGATGTCCTTCTGAGAGCATTTCTCATGGCAGTCAGCCTCACTGGAGTCAGTCTCCCTGTGGTTATGAAGGGCAGACTTACTCTGAAAAGAAAACAGAAACACAGAGTTGCACAACCACAAAATCTGACAAAGGCAGAGGCTGAAATGATATCCTACTCCCTTAAAAAAATGCTGGACTCCACGAGCAAGAATTCAGCAAGTGGCAAAGAACTGGTTGGTGCAAAGAAGCATCCATGGATTAACTGCACCCAAGAAGCTGAACAGCCCCTGGAGCCCGACAGGGCTCTTAATGAGTGACTCATTAACAGGCTAAAATGGACACTGGAACTTGTCTTTTGACTAACAAATCCCTCACTCCCAAGCAAGCTCCCTCTGTAGCCAACACCACCCTCAGCTCCATCCCTTGCCTACAACCAGCATCCTTCCTTTGCTTCCCACATTAAGAGTCTTAGGTCACCACCAGGGTAGTTCAGCAACTGCGGAGGATCAGCATACAGAGAAAATGTCATACAGAGCTGCTGGAACATCCCAGAGTGTGGGAACTTTGTTTTGGAAGATGTCACACATATGCAAGTCAAAAGGATCCTTTTCTAGCCTTATTTTCAGCGTGAGCAGTTATGGAGCAATACTTTGGAAGTACTTTTTAAATAAGCAGAAAAATTCAGGTATTGTCAACTGTCTCCTGAATAAATGCATACAGCCCTCTAAAACAAAAGCTGCTTAATCAAAGTGCTAGCAATCTACTTTTTAAAATGGATAATTTTCTCATGTTTTAGACCATTGGAACTCAAAGGGAATAACATATAACAGCATGCAACATTTTCCAAACTACTGCAATTTTTCAGATGTCACTAAAACGAATCTATTGACTGATTTATACTAATGATTTAAAAAAGATGCTCCAGGGCAAATCACACACACTCAGTCAATTTACAACAGAGGTCATTCTGTAAATGACAAAGTGTGCACCTCCTTTTGAATAGCTGTCAGACTGAAAAGAAAATAAATACTGAACTCAGAAAACATACATAGAAAATGTGGTTAAGCTAACACAGAATCCTCATGATGTTAATTGCTAACATTAATGCATATCTCCTCTCTTTTTCATCATCCTGCAAAGGAAAAAGGTACAACAGGTATAAATATTAAATCTGCATAAGGAATAGTCCTAAAGTGCTAATTTGTATATTTCCTTGAAAAATATTCCTACAGTTTCTGTGAACACTTAGGACTGATGAAAAGACAGGTACTAAGGCAGACAACTTCCCAGGAGCACCACACATGGGAGGGAAGCATGCAGTGCCATCCCCTCCCATTTTGTTATTCATGGGAGACATTCTGTAACATACACAAGCAATCCAGATCCACAACAAATCTCTGCTACTCTCTGACGTGATGTGCAGCAAGCTGGGACCACTCATTTGGAAAGGAGATGGAACAATTAACAGCCCACAGTGACAGGGTCAGGACAGAGTCCAGATGTTCATAAATGAATCAGAATAAAATTTACTTTTCCAGGGGAAAGAACAAACAGGTAACCATTCTTACCTCTGTCACATGCCTGTTGAAATCATCAGGACAACAATATGGCCCAGGGGGTTTGGGGAAGAGGCTGCAGCCCAATGCAGCCACCAGGTTGGCTGTCAGGAATGGCTGGGCAATCTGTGTGCAGACTCCCACACTGGTCACCAAGTTCCTGGATTTCCTGTGTGCAATCACACGTCAGAAAATGGCACAGCCAGGTGGGACAGAAGGGTTGACAGGTCAGTAGTCTTTTTCACATTCCTACAATATGATAGACTATATATACAATCAAAATACAATTTGCATCAGCATCAAGGGTGAAAAATAGGATGCCAGCACTGTCTACCACAACAGCTGTTCGGCATCTGAATGAAATACTGCATCCAGTATTCACCCATCTCATAACATCCTTTTTGTAAGTCTCAGAGGTCACCTAAACACATTTATTGACTTCATTATTTTTATATAGGGAGAAAAAATTGATGGTGCTACAGAGCTGAGCAAATAACTCACAATAAAATCTTTATTCAATATATTTCATCTTTTTTTACTGTTCCTGCAACACAGTGAAATTCTTACATTTAACCATTATCTAAAAACACTATCTGAGAATTTCTGCAGTAAATTTTTTTATGCTACAAGATGTTCTTGGAAAGTTCAGAGTGAATGTTTACCATTACAACTGTGTTTATTATTTAGATAAACCATGTAGCACTTTTTCTGTTCTCCAACCGACTTATACAATTCATAGTACAATGTGACTTGTGAATTTTACTGGTAAGTGTACATGACAAATCCATGAACAGTTGGTTAGAGAGGCTCAGATTCTAGGACTTGTCAATAATTAATTTCATGGGGAGTAAAATTAAAAGGCAATTTGAAAGGATCACATCCCAAGTGTCCTATCCAGAAAAAACAGAGACCAGAAAATGGGATAGCAATGCACAAATCAGAGGTAGGTTAGCTGCACATATTCTAAAACAAAACTCCCTTTGGCATTTTCTATGACAGCCTGGATATACTTGGTTGTCTTTTTTTATTTTGAAAAAAATATTTCATTCCACTGAGCACCCATTTCACTCATTTCCTGAATGGGAGACAGCCAAACCCTCAGATGTTACCAGTTACTCCTGGCCCCTTGGCAAAAGTCTAGTGACACCTTAGCTGATGAATGTACAAAAGGAGAGACTATAAATAATGTTCCTGAAACAGACACTTTTTGCACAAAAAGTGCAGCCTGTGAGGTGCTCAGGTGAGGTACCTTATGATGAACCCTTATGAACCCTGCATCATTCAGCAATACAGCATCAATTCCTGCTAGTAGAGGTGGGTACAGATTTTACAATATACAGCAAGCTCCTCTTTGGATCTTCTTTTAAAGCAGGCTAAGGAACTGAGACAACCCCAAGTACAGTTATGCACATCTTTAGAATGCTCATAGGAATGAGGTTTGAAATTTGCTTGAGAAGGCTTTACCCATCCTTATTAAAACAAATGAACCAACAAGTCAAGCACATAGCTCATTATGACTACAAAAATAATCCAAAGTAAGCTCCCCCACTGGCTCACCACAAAGGGATGGCTCATTGGCTGTGCAGGGTACGAGGAGGAACGAGGACAGATGTAAATGGTACTGGGGACATGAGGATGCTGAGCTGTGTGCACATGGACAAGTTTCATCCTTTAACTGTGCACAGGAGAACGTTCAGATGTCTGCTCAAAGGAATTTTAGTCACAAGCTCTGCACAAAAATGGGGAGATAAGATGCAACAATTTCTAAGGCCCTAAATGAAAAGCCAAGTCTTATCCAAGCATCCTCTGAATTATCATGCATTTCTGCCCACAGTAATCTTGCATAATTAACCCAGGAAATATAAGCAAAGCATTGCTTGATTTCTGTAATTGCCAGAAATACACCACAAGAAACAGGAGCCTTGATATTATGACATAAGAATGATACAAGGAGGTACCATGTTCTCACGATGACAGGCTCCTCTTTGATCTGTACCCGACAGTGAGCAACTCTACAAACTACAGTTAAGTTCCAAACCTCTCCTTATTAATACAGAAACACAGGTCTAACTCTACTGCTATCTCACACAGACCCTGTTGCCACAACATTTTTATGTTTTTGGTGAAAGACACCGTTCAAAAACTGCTGAGAAGGGTAACAACAGTTTCATGTAGTCTGCACACAGTGTATGAGAACAGTAGAGAGAAGCTCTGAGACAGATGACATTCATGTTCCACAATGTTTGTATACAAAAGTATTATGACACTGTCAATCTTACTTTCTTTACAATCCTATACACTCTTAACAATACAAGTGATTTTCCAGATGATCTCCTGGTAGAGGTTCCATAGAGGTGCCCACACACCGACACCCAAGTTCCCATCTCAGTAGATGCTCTTTCTGCAAACGAACAAAAATGGATTTGTCCCTCTAATGAACTCCTCTTGATCTGACACAAGGGACACAAATGGTAGGGCATCACTTTAATTTCTATCAGCCACATGTCTCTCAGTTGCCCAGTCAGTGGGACTGGTCCCTTTGTGGACAACCTCAAAAGAACGAAGAAGCTGAGGGAAATGACTGAAGTGAAGCACATGGAATACTTTCCTTTCCACCTGGAGAGTCTTTCAGGGAGACTTCAGGGGCGAAACACAGAAAAAACAAAGTTAAAATCCCCACCTCCTTGAAATCTGTGGGATCTTTGCCACTGACTTCAGAGAAACCAGGATTTCTTTGTAAGATGCTTTGAAGAAGACTGCAGCTTGCTCAGCTACCCAGTGTATCAGTGTATCAGCACTGGCTGCTGCTGATTTACACCAGCAGAGAATCTGATCCCCTGTAGTGCAGGGAGGACAGACTCATCCGCTCTCAGTCCTCATTGTTACTCACCAGCCTGAGCCTGTGCTGCAGATAAATAGGAGGCTTTAATCCCCAGGACTCTCAATCCAGTGCCTTTCACCACTGCCAGATTCTCATTTTGTTTTGTTTCTTTAATACGAGCTTACCGAAGAACGAAACTGATAAACTTCCTCCTGCTCAGATTGCAGGAGCCCAGGATAATATAACAAGTTAAATGAAACATTAGGAGAAATAGAAAGCACTTTACAAAACACGCACTGCCTCTTTAACATTTCAAATTTTTCTTTTAATGTAAAATTACAGCATAATATAAGAAAGGAATCCAGTAAGATACTTTATCACAATACTTGGGCAACTTTAACTCATCTCAAGTGTTATTATAAGAAATAGAATTTACTGGTATGGACTTATATTCAATAGCACTCCTTCCCTTTTTAATGAAATGTCATTATTCCAATACAAATCCTTTCATTCCACAACCCGCTCCCCCCTTCATCTCACTATATTTCATTTCCTGCAGTTACGCGATATTATTGCCTTTTTTTCCACAGCTATTGATTTAGGTGTATATGGTTATTACAATGCAAAATAAAACAGTTCCCCCATCCATTCTACCTTGTACCGTTGAACATTAACTTAATTTGTTTCAAATCTGCATTTGATTTGGCAAGGAAACCATTTATCTTTATGAAGAAAGCCCTCATAAAGTAGGGACTTCAGGAGATCACTGCTTTAAAAATTTAATAGCCTTGTGTCTTATACACTAGAAAAATGAATTAAACCTTCAAATATTATATGTCTCAATGTAACCTTTTTGCATTTCATACTATGTTTAATTCATTATATCCCAGGAAAAAAAATTAGATAAAAGCTCACTAGATTTAGGGTGGTAGTTGGTTCTCAGTTTTGTTTTGACTTGGGTTGGGTATTTTACATTCTAGGATTAAAAGTCTATCAATACAGTATTAGCAGCTGGATGTAGCTGATCTTCTTAGGTTGGAGTTGGTTGTTGTGTATCTGATTTTCTTGGTTTGGTTCTCAGCACTGATGAGAATCATTAAGTTCTGAAGGCACTGCCAAATTTGACCTTCTAACCCGTATGTAGCATGCAGTATCTGTAAGGATGATTTCTGTGGCATGAGCAAAGGACAAGCTTTCAGAATCTAACACAACCACAAATCAAAATAATTTACGTATTCTCATTAGAGATGGAATATTTGGACTGCAATATAGAATATGATGACTTTTGCATGACGGGTGAAGCAATAAGGTAGGAAGCAGAAATATCTATGACTGTAATGAAGAAGTTCTGGTTTAGTGAGACAGTCATTGTATGACTAGGATGATGAACAACACCAGCAACCAAGGGGAAAAAAAAATTAAATTATTTTCTGAGGTGAGAACTGCTTTAGGTACTTATGCCCTGTATTTCTTGGAAAAACTAATATTTCACATTTTGCATTAACATAGTCATTCTTGACATCTTTAAAAGAGCGCCTTTCCTTTCTGCAGTTTGTTTTCCTACTCTGACCAACAAGAGCTGTGTTACTTTCATGGGTTCATTAATCATTAATTTTTCATCATCACTGAACACACCAAAATCAATTGCAGCGAGAAACCAAAATACCTTTCAGACCTGGGCTGAAGGCCCCAGAATCACCGGCCTTCCTTTCAGTGCCAGAGTGAAGAACAAGGTCTCCTTGATCACAGACCTGCTGACCACGTACCCCAAGACCTCTGAGGGAAATCTCCAGAACTCGAGACTCTAAATCTCTGAATTCCAGCACATGAATTTGACCATACTCTCCCACACTCCATTTCTGTGTGCTTGTGGAATTTACCCAGGAACATGAAGCCTGAACCCAGGAGTCTAGACAGTAGCAATCCTACTATTCCCTGTACTTCTCTTTCAACTGTTCTGCCCACTCATACACCTCTTCAGTGGCTCCTTTGGTTAGAAGAAGCTTAGCCAAAAAATAGAAAAAGAAAAAAATTCAGTTCCTGAGGCTGATTCCTAGGAAAGTCAGCTTCCTAAACACAGCTGACAGGAAGAAGAGACACGAGGCAGACTATGAAGGCAGACAGCTCAAATGGCCTGGCCTGGCTGAGTCTGGCAGGAAGTTTAAGCACAAATTAGCAAACCAGAAACACTTCAACAGTCTCAAGTCAAGAACTAGAAGTCAGTAAAACCGTGAGAAAAAAATTACATCACTTACTCAGATGAAGAGTTGCAAAGGTAAAAATACCCAACTCTAGGCAGGTTGACCTTAGTAAATGGAGGTGAAAGACACAAATGTAGCATGGCACACAAAATATAAATGTTATATTGTCTTGCTGCAGCAGTATTACCAATTAGTTGTTTTTATGTTAGGACTCTCAGTATTGAAAAAAAAACACAGTCAAATATACTCCAGAATGAGGAAGGAGTTTCAAACAGAGAGGCATCATGAAAGCACAACGAAAACTTGAGCAGAAGAAAAAGCATCTCAAAGGACTCCTTAAAGGGGACAACCAAGTGAAGGGAAGGGGGCAATAAAACAGTCAGAAGTTGTATAAGTAGGGAAAGCAGGAAGCTTATAATCTTCAAATCTAAAATAAATTACCCATCAGAACAACTTCCATCAGCCCTCATTGCTGTATTACTGAGCTATATTCTTTGGTACAGCTAAGTTTTATTGATTTTAGAACTATAAAGCAAACAGCAGACTCTAGAAATACATTGGATAGGTCTCATTACAAATCTCCCTGTCTGTATCTTAGAACATTCTTAAGCTGCATTTAGCAAGTAACCTGGAAAGCACTGATATACTGTGTACACATATTAGAGACATGACTGTATTTGCCTATTTCTTCCCAGTAGGTAACAACAGGCTGTTTTCATTGGATGATCTCCAGAAATGAAATCAGAGCACGGCATTGTGATTACTCAGCTCATACAATGAATTCCCAGTTTCAGTAAGAATAAGTAACATTCTAATTTAGAGTTGATATTTGACACTGTATACGAGGGGAGGGGTCTACTTTCCATTTTCTCCTTAGACAACAGAGTAAACTGCAAAACTCCCTGCTAAAATGCATGATCTTTGGAGAATGCTAATTGACCTACTAAAGTTGGCTTATTTTATTTGGTGAAATTTGCTTATCACAGGCCTCTAGGTGCTCTACATAAACAATATAAACGAAAATAATGAATAGACCAAATACCTAAGTGACAATGGGGACCACATCAATAGCTGTCTGCCCAACAGAATACGGCTCAAAAGAAACCATATTATAGCATCTGATCATCTCAGAAGAGGGAACTTTTCCCCCTTCTGAGGTTTGTTTTATTTCCAAGCACAGGGGGATTTGTTAGTTTGAGGCAGATCAGGCATATCCGCCCCTCGCAGACTGCAGAGCACAGCAGTTCTGTGGATATGAGTACACGTAGAATGGATGCCATCCTGTGGGTGTGCAAAGTGGATATACAGGGAGGGCAGGCAGTCCTGGGAAGAACAGTACACACTCCCACATTGCCAGGGCAGTGGCTGGGCTGAGACTACAAACTGAGCAAAGCTCACTGGGAATCTGGTGATTCCCTACAGACACACGGGACTGAGGACAGACACACCAACAGCAGAGGTTATCTCTGATTTTATGCACTTTCCAAAGCAGAGGATGTCTCTTGAGATAACCTGAACTGTTTTTTATTGTTGTTGCTATTTCTGTGCATCAAGTCTAGGGAGACTTCTGAATAGGATGAAGTGAGCACATCGTCTTCTCATGGAAAGGCTCATCCAACAGCAATGTTCTCTCTAGGTCAACCAAGTCAGAAAATAAACCACATATGTAGGAACACAGGCAGGATCTGAGAGTAAACCAGTCACCCAATGTGAGTCACATTATGCTTGAGGGATATAAACTATGAAACTGCAAATTTAATATTGAAATAACCAGACTAGACTTATGCTAGCTAACAAAACAAAGTTCAGCATTGCTTCATTCACCGGCAGCTCAGGGAGCTTCACTCCTCACTCTGACCTTACCAGGTCTCTGCTGCTGGTGAGCTGATGTCTCAGGTGGCTCCACAGTCCCTTTGTCCCATGAGAGCAGTTCTGAAACACCAACTGCCCTTCCTGATGTGAGGGACAGAGGACAGACCAGCTTCCACCCTGGAAAGCAGGATCTTAGGCAGGACCCAACGTGTGTGTCCTGCTCACAGCACCCCTTGCCATGCAGTGCCCAAACTGGGACAGGGGACTGTCAGCTGTGACATGTCATTCACTCCATCCACAATTCCCAGAACTATGCAACTCAGCTGTCTTAAGAGGTATTCCCTGCAGATTCCCTGGCCAGTGAAAGCACAGCAAACAATAATACCTGTTCTTCATAGATTTCATACTACCTGGGAGCAGGTACATGGAGTCAGAGATATTCCTCTTCACAGATTCAGAAGTCTAGATGGGGAGAAGTCTCATTCAATCTCCTGCTAATACAATATGAAACACTCTTCACAGCTGTAATTTCCTGTAGCATCTAAAATGTTTCCTGTTAATATTTTCCATGTTGTTGTTGTTTTTATGAAAAAAATCCCCTAAATATTAACATTTTCAGATGGCAGAATGGAAAAAGCTAATATAACTCTTAGAGACACAGCATACAAATCCAGAAATAGATCTAAAGGCAGATTTCTCAGCACTCCCTAAATTCTGGCACAGGGAACAGACCAAAACTCCAGTCCAACCTTCTGCTTTTCCTCAGCCAGTGTTCAGATGCTGTAATTTGACCTCAATTCTAGCCAGAAGACAAGCCTCATTTCTGTAGCATAACACAGATTGTGCACCTTTATTTTATCATTGTATCCATACTAATTCCTCTGTTCTCCCATTTCCATGGCAAATAATAATCCTACCTTGCTTACAATGCTTGGAGGAGAAAGCTTATGCTCTTTTTGTAGGAGGTAAATTATATTTACTAACTATAGTTACTCTGTACTCTTGCTGTTGAAAGATTTTAGCTCAATGGGAGGTTTGAGAGACAGGGAACAATAAACACAATAAAGCTACAAAGTAGCCAAAAACTAAACTAAACAAAAAAAGCCCTGAGTTTTAGTCCTACAGGGGCTCTTACCTACTCTGAAAAATTCCCATTTTAAAAGCTTTAATGACTGCCCATACTGCGAGCACCTAAAGGATGAGAGATGTCTGCAAAGACCACCAGGACTATGCCAGGAGTGTGCCCAGCATTCGCTGGGAACTTTATTGCCCCAAGAAAACCAGAACATGCCTGACCCTTGCAGACAGCAGCAACAGACCCAGTAAACAACTCTGTATTATTATTTTGCTGTTTCTTTGTCCGTGCTGCCTGGAGGGCAGAGCCAGCTTTGTAGGAGTATTAGCTTGGCTCCCCTGGCTGCCCAGCCTAATTACTCAGCGAAAACCAGTGGGCTGATGCCTCATCTGGTAACTGGAACTCAGCGACCGCCGGCCCCCATCAGTGAAACTGGGTGCATTTATACCAGTCGAGCTCTGTCTGTCTGTCTGTCTTCCTGTCTCATCCCCTGGCACAGGGCTACAGGATTTATGCAGTGGTTCCTCTCTAGCTGAGCAAGAAAAATATCAAATTGGACATATTTGCAAGACTGTGCAGTTAGTTGCTGAGCTCAGTGTGCAGACTAACATTTGTTCATGTATTTGCCTACTCTTGACCCAATTTTCAGTAATGACCTCTACAGCTGTGGCCATAATTTGTGTACTCATGGACCATGAATATTGGTAATCAAATGTCCTGTGTGTGCCCACAAACCTGGGAAAGATCTAACATGGGATCAAGGTATGCCTTCTGAGAGTGTTCTTGTTCTAGCAGGCATTCACTTATTCCAACAGAGAAAACAGTGAATTTTTAAAGATTATTAGTAGCCACCATAGCAGAAAAGTAGACCAGACTGAAGATACAAATCTACCTCCAGCTGCAGAAAACCTTGCTCCAAGTTGCCTTAGTTTGTGGCTTATATGAACCTTCAAAAATTCTCACTCTTCCTGGACAGCATTTGGGACACTGCTCAGTTTAATGTCATACTCAGCTTCCGAAGAACTTTGCAACACGTATCATTTCCAGTAAGAAACTTTTCTTCACTGAGAATATGCATGCGATTTCAGTTTCATCATAAATCTGTCCGAAAAGTTTCTAGCCAGGCTTTTGTTAAAAAGGGAAAAGAATGCTCACCAGTGTGCTCACCTTGTGCCAGGAATCCCAGGGCTGGCAAAGCCCTGCTCAAACAGGAACAAGTCGTGACCCTCCAGGTCACTCTGAGCTGCACTGTCCTGTACATACAGAGTCAAATAAATCACTGAGATGCTATGTGGGATACAAGTGAGCCCCAGAGTCCTTCCTGTAACAAGGGACTCTTTATTTGCCCACCTTTTTTCCGTGGACAGCTGCAGGCATTCCTGCCAGGATAACCCACAGCAGAGCGCGGGGCCCGCGGGTATTTGCACATCAGTCCTGTAGAGTGCCATGACTGGGTTTTTCAAATTTGTGATCACATACCCATACCCTGCCAACTGTATCTCTTCCTATTTTGATTATTTAGATGCAAATCCATGGCACATAGCAAATTCCCCCTCTCTCAAAATGCAATCGATTTTAAAAGCATGCGAGTGAAAGCCTGAGTTCTCAGTCTTTGCAAGTGTCCATGACATGAGAGACTTTAAGTGACTGTAAGCTATTTTCCTTGCTGTCAAGCTGCCAGATGATTTTCTCTACCATTAGCACATGCCTATACAGGCCAAACTAATGCTTGCTTTTTTGGACATATGTGAGGAAATAAATGTAATTACAAGCAAGATGTAATCACAATTGCTTTACTATTAAAGCTGCTGTATGCTCTCACGGTTTAGTTAACAATACATGCAGAAAAATGGAATTGCTTGGTGTTCTCAAAAAAGGGGAAAAGAGGGGAAAAAAGATAAATATGGCCTCTTTCATTTATATCTGTGAAAACACAACATTTAAATGCAGAATTTGACTTTCCAAATATCACACCAAAAACCTTTTAACAAAAACAGCAGGGAGAGAAAGCTCTTTAAACCATGATATTCCATGAAGGATTATGAAAATAGAGGTCATTGCAAGAAAGAGAATTGCAAATACAACTTGAAAAGCTTCTCACATTTGTAAATACATCGAGGAGAATTTATTCCTCTCTGGTTTTGCTACCAAAGGATATTTACAGGTTCCCAGGGAAAAAGGAAGAAAAAAAAATGACATCAAATTTGATATACTCTGTGTGGTACAACATGCTGATGTGTAGTAGTAACACTCAACTGAGCTTCAAAGGAAATGAGTTTTCTAGGCTGGAGTTACACATTACAGGCCTGATCCTGACAACACACTGAGCATTTCCTGAGAGCTTTCGTGTGCCCTCAGCTCTCTCTGAATTCAGAGACAGCTTTTGATTTCTTTCGGTGCTGGATTATGATCAGGAGTAATGAGACAAAAACTAGCATGCTTCAAAGCAAGAGCTGAAGCTCATCTCACCGAGTCCATCACGCCGGGGCCCCCGTCCCTCGTTTGGGCTCCGGAGTGATGAAATAATAACAATTAGGATCCTAATAACAAAGTGAATCCTGGTTTGTCTGCTCAGACAGTCCCAGATTCTGCACAATGACATATCCCACACACCCAGCACAAGAACAAAACGCATCTGTGCTACGTGCAGAGGTGCTTGGGCCTCTTGCTGACACACGAGTGGCTGAATGCATTCCCCAGCCTGTGACTGACAGCTGTTATTAACAGGTTTCAGTGCCCTGGATCACTGAAGTCTGTTTTTCAGCAAACCCTAAGCATCAACAGCCTTAAAATTACATCTCTTTAAGGCACAGGCTATCTTATTTCCAAGCAACTAAGCCCATGTGCAGAGGACGTGCAGGCAGCCCCTTCAGACGCAAGCCATGGGAGGTGCTAATTTGTGACAGACGCAGGTTGTGCTCTCCCTCCATTACTGATGGATGACTCCCACAAACTTCAGGAGTTCAGGTGGTATGTGCACTCTCAGATGACAAAGGCATAAAATTCCTATTGATTTGAATTAGATTATCTAAAACTTCAGATATTTCTAAACTTGCACCGTGAAAATAAACCAGAATAAAGTGACTGTGCACCACTAGAACCAGCCTTCCCTGCCCAAACTTTTTGTGGATCCAAATACTGGAGAAGATCTCTCAAGTTTGTGACATGGTACAGGTGATTGTTATCCCCATCGAAACCAGTGCAAACCGTGCTCATCTCTGCAAAAGGCCACATCCAGGTCTGCCTTTGCTGCTCCAGCTATACAGTTTTGCTTGAACTTGGCAGGTACTTCACAGCTGCAAGGTGAAACTGGTGACTGAAATCAATGGCAAAGCTCTCACAACTTTTAGCAGAACTAGGATTTCACATTATGATTTCCTTCTGTACAAAAAAAAAAATCAAGCAGAGAGCTGGAGCTCAACTTCTCACTGCCCAAACATCTGATACCAATAATACTTCTTTTACTCTGTCCAAAACTATATTTAAATTGCATTTCTGGCAGGTTTTGAGATGTGTGATATAGATCTCCTGCTATCACATCAGATGTAGTTTCCTTCAGAACTGTTGAACCAGATGTAAAATGTGAGAGATGTAAAAAAGTAAAATAAAACCCCTGCTCAGAGTAAAGTGTTTCTGACATGTGGCTATTATATATGGGGTTTTAGATGTATATCTCTACTCCAGCCATTTAAGAAGGTACACAGTACCGTAACTCTATTGGAGCTGATTAGTGCCAGCTACTTGTGATCAGTAGGAATTTAAAAACCAAGGGCTGCCAAACACTAACAATTTATAAACTGTATGCCAGCAATGTGCTGCAACCGAATATTCTGTAGTACACTTAATTTCAAAGTAGAGCCATATTTAGAACACCAAGGGGGGGGGGAGGGGAAAGAAGTTAATATATCACGTCAGTATTTGATTTTCAGCACTTGGAACTATACATGTTCTGTTTCTTACTGACAAAGAGAACCAGAGGCACAGAGTGAAAGGAATTCTTGCGAGGTTGTCAAGCAGTTGCACAGACAACAGGTATAGCTGTAAAGTAATTCTCCCTTTTCAAGCATAAAATTGTCTCTTACAAATCTCAGTCACAAATGTGTGTAGGTACAGATTTGAGTTACAAATGAAGAGCAGTGAGCAAGTACTTTGGCAGCAAAGGTGAGTCAAAGCACGGAGGACACTGAGGAAGAAACAGCTGCACTCCCAGCACATTAGCATCCTGATTGTATCCCACTCCCCACAGGCTGAATGATCACTTGCATGACATTCAACGCTATCTGAGGAGCAAAGGAATTTAACCAACTGCCTGCTCTTAAGAGAGAAGAGCAATGATTCTCCTGTCACTACTTTTATCTCTTTGCGACCCCTTTTCAGCTGAAGGAAATCACTCCTGATTTATCGTACTGAGAGGAGGGTTAGTCTGAGTCTGTCTCATTGCAAGATCACAAGTCCTCCATAAAGCAGGGCTTCCTGTCTCCCAGGGACTCAAATTTGTCCCTCCCTGGTGACTATGTGTCTATCAACATCCCAAAGAAACTATGTTGCATAGTGCCTTCAGCTAGATACTACAGATTGGACCACTCCAAAAATTAATATAACTGTGTCCTGTGACCAAACCAACATAAAAGGAAGTGGAGGAAAAAAGGTTATAAAGCCAGTACATCCAATCACCAAGAATCAAAAAAGCCTTCTGAGAAAAAAAATCTGATTAGACAAAACTTCATCCTGATCCCAGGAGAAAGGGGATGGCTCTGTTGTACACAGCACCAGCTCAGCAATGCAGAGATGGACACTACTGACACATGGGCACAAAAAGTTGAGTCTCCTGTAAAGTAAAGGAGGCTCCTTCTGTCCTTCTTGCCCAGAAAAGATACCCAAGGGATCTATCTTTTTTTTTTCTTTCTTTCTTTATTTTTTTTTATTAAGAACAAAAGATTTGCAGAGCTTAGAAAGCCTCACGGAATGGGACTGAGTTAGGAGTAGAGTTAAGAAAAATTCACCCATAATCCTTGTAGTTAGCCTCTATCTACCCAGCGTTTTCTGTAAGTGCCTAAATCCCTTGAAGTAAACACAATATACTGAAACTCTGTGCTTAGACGAGCTCCTTCACTTTTTGGAGTTCAAGGAAGCTAAAATGCAAATGAGATCTTTGACACCCGGACTCCCTGATGCAAGGGGCACAGGAACCAAGTGAGGAGCCCCAGCATGACTGGAGAGCAAGGAATGTGATAATTCCCATCCTTGCTGACTTGTGGCTAGTACTGCTTGGATACTTTAATATCACTGTAATTTGTAATTGTTCAAATTGATGACATCCTAGTTAATGGAGCCATAAAAAATTACATGAGGCTCAAGGCTCAAAGGCATGCCTGTAAGGATGGAGCGTGGGGATTTGGGCAAGAGGATTTAAAGTGGCCTCCATGCTTCACACAGGTATAAATTGGGCCACTGTGATAAAGGTCTGACAACGCTCAGGGAATTATTTTTATGGTGCCAGCAGTGAGGAATTTTTTGCACTGTCACTGGCAGGGCAACTTCAAACTCTCTCCACTGTCTACGGCACACAGGACCACAGAATATCCTGATCCATAAGGATCATCAAGTACAACTTCTGGCCCTGCACAGGACACCCCAAAAATTCCACCATGCACCCAAGAGTGTTGTCCAAACGCTTCTTGAACTCCGCCAAGCTTGGTACCATGACCACTGCCCTGGGGAGCTTGTTCAGTGCCCAACCACCCTAAACGAGCCAACATCCAAACATTCCCACACAGCTAACATGGGAATCCCTGAAAACACCTCTGGAGCACCTCACCCTGGAACAGCCAGTGTGCTGAGAGCCCAGCAGTACCTGTGGTTAGTCAGAGCAGGAGTGTTGCACATTCTTTGGAGAGCACACCTCAGCCTTTGAACTCAGGAGGAGTCGCGATACACCCTGGTTTACCCCAAGGGCCTCAGCAGAAGTTGTGGAGTTAGATCCCTGTGATGACAAATGTTGAGGTTTCTCAATAGGTATTTTAATTTGGGATCCTGCACTGAATTACCACATCCCGGTCCTGCAAACATAATCTGAGATATGGCAAATATTTGGAAACATATGGAAATCCAGATGTTCTCTCACATCGTACTGGAAAAGATCACTACAGACTATGCTCAATAGATGCCTGTTATGATCTTACACTTTTATTTTTAGAGAAATGCTATTAAAAAAAAAAAGAGAAATTGATCCTAATGGTAAATGACATTTTAGTTCAGTCACAATTACAATCAACCAGACTTACTCTTAGCATTAGTAGCAGGATATGATCCTTAAGTTCATACAGGGTTAAGTTTGTCATCCTTAGAGATTTCTTAATGACCCTTGTTATCTAAACCCCAACTCGAAATGGTGGCTGTGTATTATGTTTTCAATGCACATCCTCAGACATATTAGGACACGAAGTGAACCTGACAGGGAGAAGAATATTTCCTTTCTCCTCTGAAATGCCCCAGGAGGGTTTTCTGCAGGTGACCTCCTCAGACCTTGGCTCTACATTAGAGTTATTGTCCTGAGAGAAGATTCAGTTAAAACACACAATTCATTTCATATAGTGCTCTTGAGTTTATTCTTGATGGCAGCTAACTTGTAAAATTTTATTATGGATTCTTCTTTGGTTTGCTTGATGGAAAACAATTATTCTATCATCAGGTCTAAATGATGCTGGACTATACAATTTTCTTTCCATTACTATTTTCAGATAAAATGTCAGTTTTTGCTTAAAAAGAAGTTCATAACATCTTTCCTAACATATTATCAATATATTAATTTAGATTAAATGTCTGTGTTCAAACAGGTCTGGTATTTTAAAACAAGACATGACTTCTGAATACAACCTGTTGATTACAATAATGATGATGATGTAACAGTGTGCTGGTGTCTCTAATTGTTGCAGGCAATACACAAATGCTTGGTAAAAGTTCCTCTATGCCTGAAACTGCTCATAATCTCACTAGACAGAAAGCCACAGTGCAGCAGAGTCCTACCCTAGGAAGTGAAGCTGCAGCACAGAAAAACATGCAACTCCTGCCCAAATAAACAGGCTATCTCTGAGAAGCAGCTGTGTCTCCACAGCCCTGCAGAGCCAGCAGCTCAGTCCCAGCAGCAGCAGGGACCTGTCAGTGCAGCAGTGCCCTGCTTTTCCAGCTCTGCTTCCAGAGCTGGCCTGTCCACAAGCAGCTCAGATATCTCTGCACTTCATTTCCGAGGGCAGGTGTGCCCCACACGACTCAGAGGGCTTGAGAAGGGCTTTGCTGCCACCTAGAACCAAGACTACTAAATCCCAGCTGAGAAGAGCAGCTGTAAGGCTGCTCAGGTGTGAGCCTTCTTAGTGCAATTCTATCCACAGTAGCCTTGGCATTTACTTAGGGGAAAGTGTCATGACAGCAGAGCTAAGCCCATACAATTTATTTACAAGCATGTTTTGAGATGACTGTGGAGTGAAACACATGACCTTGAAATACATTGCTCTACAAGGACTTTGGCAGGGAGCTATTCTCATACTACAATAAAATGTTCAGTGCTGTGACCCCACCCTGGTTTCATGTCATTGCCCTTACACCTCCTCCAGAGTAACACCAGCCAAGGCAAGAGGCTAAAGGCAACTTCTCTCTCTTGCCTAAGCCTATATGTTCTCTAAGACAAGTAAAAGTGGATAATGAACGTATCTGCAAGCTCTTAAAACTTCACCAGGATTAGAGAAAAGAACCCACCCATCTACAAACTGCAGCAGGTGCAGTGCCTTGTGACCAAAGGTGTTCTCAGAAATGGGTAAGTTTGAGTTGGATGGGCCTATTTCCTGGAAAAATAGAGCATTTCAGGTGCTATGTGCCCTCTCTCCTTTACAAACACATGCATTGGAAGTCTGATTCATATTCAAAAACAATCAAATATTCCCACTGATTTCACCAGGCTTCAGGTAAGATGGTCTGTGCTAACAGGAGGTTAAGCCCAAAATATTTGTATCAATCCTTTTCTTTTAAATCCCCAGGCCACAGACATTTTTGTTCAGAATGAGGTTCACCTCTTATCCCCCGAATTTGCAGTTCCCAAGCTGCTGTTTCTAGTAGAACTTTCTCTTGCAAAACACTACTGAAAAATTCACAGATACTTATTGAGCCATTATCCATATATTTGCTATATATAAAGTGAAAAATCCAAGCCACTAGAAATATTATGCAGCTTCTTCAGTGCACTGTACAGTCAGATTGCTCTGATGAGATGGCAGATGCAACCTAGGAAATTAAAGTAAAGCCAGCACTGTGGATTTGTATTTTGAATCTGGTTGAAAGCACAAGTAACATTTAAAGCAGCTTTATACAAAGCCCATTCCCAGGGATGAATCTTGGTTTTGTAGCAATTATCATGGTGGGGTAAAGCCTGTTGAAAAAGCCCAGGTCTCCTGGAGGAAAATGTTCAGAACGTGATTTTATTTAAGGTTTATTAGAGTGTCCTAGGAAATCATTCAGTGGTTTTTTTCATGCTTGCATATACCCTTGAACATCAATTTGGAGGCATGCAGAATTATATGATTCCATGGAAATTAACATGGTAATGAATATTAACATGACAATTAATAATACACTTAAACGTGTGTCATGCAGTTGAGTGAGCCAAGAATGAACCAAATGTATTGTACCAACTAACCCCCCACGGTTACAAGATAGAAATGAACAGCATTTTGTAATTATACACAGTGACATATTTTCTCATATCTACTGCCAAAAAAAATATCACTTTTTGGAATTAAAAGAGAGAGCAGCAAATAGAAACAGCTATGTCATCAGTAATCGCAAACATGTTTTCAGCTCCAGCTTCTGATAACTATCCAAAGGCGTTCTTTTAATTGGTAAAATTGACAACTATCCAAAAATAAAGGAGTCCTTAAGGGCCATGCTCACTGCTAACAAGTCAGATAAAGAAATCAGAGTACCTAGAAAGTTTTGTGAGGAGATGGGAATTAGCAAATAAGCAGTACAACTGAAAAGTAAACGGTGCTGCTTGTAAAGGGGCTTTTTAGGTATTACAAGACTCTATTAACTTTGTCACATGGGGTCTGATCGAGTTGTCCATGAGAGGTGGACAACAGATTGACTTACAGTATTTAAAATATAACCACCTCTCACAGGAACACTAAGAGGATTGCTTAGGACAAGCCTGCTTAAGACAGGCGCTCTCCAGCATGTGATAAAACAACCTGGCAAAATCCAAAACAACCTTCCAGCTGATACAGAGTCAGAGAACTTGGTCCCAGAGCTTTACAGCTAGAAGATGCTTTGGTAGAGCATTATTCTTAGATGCAGGTGAGACCTCAGTCCAAGATGTAGTGGGAGAAGCTGATGATCCCATGCACCCACCCCACTCACAGGTAAAGTGGCTTGTGTGAACGAGGTCTACAAAATGATCCAAAGGCAGGCAAAGGGAGACTCTGCCAGGTCTCCTCTGCAGCCAAAAAGATGTTTCACCAGCCTGATCATGTTTGAACATTAATCCTTACTTAACAAGGATTATTGTTTGATAACATCACAGGCAAGCAGGAAAGTAAGGTCCCTACTCTGAACTTTCTTATCTAAAGAAATTTTGTCTTTCAAGTATCACACTATACCCCTGTTAAACAACAAAGCCAGAAGCCCACAGACTATGCTCCTCATGAACTGAACAGGAATTAGAATACTGAAAGCATCTAATATTCTGTGTCTGGGGAATCCAGAATACCAAAATATCTGCAGGTCATAGGTGGTACACAAGTAATGAAAAACACCTTCAGTGGGAAGAGCCTCAGTGCTGGTCATGTTCAGCTGGACCTGACCAGGAGAGTTCTGAGCAAGTGAAAAGTCTCTTTATTCACCTGGCTGAACAAACAGGTACTAAAATGTACCTATATAAACTACAAATCTCTGTTTCCTCCCCACACAGTGTATTCCATACGTCCCATATCAATATTTTGCCATTTTCTACTGATGGTTCTGGAAGAAGCAAGTTTTAAGTTCCCTTGAAATCAGCATGTTTCCCCATGATTAGCTGTCTCCTGTCCATTTGTAGTGTTTAAGTGACTGAAAACACTGTATTCAAAGAATAATTAATAAAGCTTCCTGGGGCCCAAGAGTTTCCACGGTCATAGCTTTGTGTACACCATAAACTATGTGTAAATATGTACTTGGACAGTTGTTGAAAACATGTCTAATTTTTCCCAAACACCACAGCTCTTTCCAAACAGCATAGTTTGATGGCATAATGCACATTTAAAGATTTTTTAAGTCTGTTTTATTTATAGTTATTTACTTAATAGAGTACATCAAGACTTCAAAATCTTTGTGGGCCATGTGTGAACTAAGTAGGCATTCAACCACTGTTCTAAAAACGTGTCATCTACTACAATCAGAACCTGCACTCAGAAAAAAATAAGGCTTGAATATTACCTGGGCAGTGTTACCATGATATTTCTACATCCACAGGGACAATTCTGTTCCTAGGATGCCAGTTGTAAATCCAAAGCATGTCCATTAAACCAATGATCTTTTGCTCTTCTTTTCTTCTTGATAAGTAGCAGGATAATTCAACTCCTTCTGAAACACATGGAAAGTTACAGAGGAGGCAGAGCCCACTGTTAGTAAGATTTCCACTAATTCATGTTAAAATACAGTAGGAACCAACATTTAGTAATGTTCCTCTCTACTTCAGCTGGCCTCTTTCATGTAGAACTTAAACTGAAATCTCTTTTCTCAAGTATTGTAACATGCTCAATTCAAACATGGTAACACAGGGTGGGAAAGAAAGAATCCAACGAGTAACACACCACAAGCCTGAATTATTTTAAGACATAGTTCCCATTGAGTAGGTCAGTCACAAAAACCTGGTTTCCATTTCAGTGCTGTCACTACTCTGTTCACGGTATCCTGTTCATCTCTGAACAACACACCTCAGTTTTCTCCCTCTGCAAAGCCCTTTGCAATTTGTTTTGAGACATATGGGTGCAAAGAGTTCTCTAATGCCTAAAAATGGTTACAACTGGTTTTGGTGTTGTCACTGTTGTTAAGCAAAGTTTCTTTAAATGCTCGAGCTACTCTTCTGTCTTGTGCAGAAACTACTACAGTAGTATCCCAGATACTATTGCATCACCAACAAAACTGGAAGATATTCAGAGCACTTAAGAGATTTGCAGAGACTCAGACCTATCAGTGTAAAGTGCATCAAACGATTCATCACAGGCCTATCTATATATCACAGATATCAAATTCAATTTTAAATCCAAGAAGGGGGAAAAAAATGAGAGATATGAAATTCATATACTGTAATTAAATGGAAAACACATGCAAACCGTAGCAGAAAAATAATAGAAACATGAATCGTGTATGTTGCATCTGTCTGTTATTATGGTAGGAGTGGCAATGATTAGTAGAAATAGGGTTGCAAAATTATTTCTTATATAATATCACTTCCTGTGCCTACAGGGTAAGCGTGATGAAGACAACTCACCCTTAGGCAAGAGCAAAGGCAGAAAGCAGAGTCCCTTCTGCTGGGAAAGAGGAGCACTCGGTTGCACGGAAGCCTTGGCAGCCAAAGGAGGTGCCGACTTCTCACCCTTTGAAGGTACCAGCAACCAGTCTTGGAGCTGGCACACCTATTTGAGAGAAAGACAGCACTGCCAGGGACCTACTGCCTAGATATCCTGGTCAACAAGAATCTGCTCCAGAATCATTCTGCACAAGGGAAGGATTGTAACAACGCTCTGAAAGCTCTAAAACGTTGATTTTGTGGACAGTGTTATGCAAATCCAATGGTGTATAAACGTGAACTTTTACATATGCACTTAGACTGGGAACTTGTAATTACGCACACACACGGATGGCCCCGCTCCCAGGGAGGATATTCCCATACTCAGCACTGTTCAAGAGTGTTGTGCCATGTCTTTTTGTGTATCAAATGTAAAACAGCTCAGCTAACATGCAGGCACGGGTGTCTCTGGGGTCCTAGTACGTACATGGCTGAAGAGGCAGCAGTCAGCCACTGCACATAATGGTGATGGGCTGTGCTTTCACTCTGAGAGTTTAACCCTGAGGTCTTCCAGAAGCAAAACTCAACACATTGCCTAAGACCACACGATAAAGCAGTGGCAAGCTTGAGCTGGCAATCTGGGTGGAGGATCTCCCCCCTCCACCCAAGCCTGACTCACTGCAGCTCCCTGCAGCTGAAATATGAAGGGGCAAGATCTTTGATGGTGGTTGATGCAAGCAATCAGTTTGGCTGCCTTTAGGAAGCGCTGAAACAGGTGACCTTACTGGGGACATCTGAGGTTAAGTTCCACTTCGGGTCTTCTGTCCACCAGAAACCAGGGTGGGCTGCAGCAGATTTCACTGATGCTCTCTGTGCAGCTTCATTGACTCCCAAACATGCAAGGGAGAGGAAGTTAAACTGGCTTTAAGCATCTCTGCTTCCTCCTGATTCCGTGAGCTGCATCACTCAGGTACATCACCACAATGCCCAGCTATGGCACACATGTCCAGTCCTTACATATATGCTGCTTTGAGCTCTGCTGCATTAACATAACCAACATAAACACCCCTGGATTCTTTATGCACCGTGCTGGGTTTGGAAAAGGTGGGGGGAAGAAGGTATTTTCTGCAAACAGAATTTTTCATAAGAGGCACAGTCACCTTTTGCTATTACAAATACAAGAGCAATAACAATATATACAGGCCTGAGCAATAATGGAGATTCTGGCAGATATTTTTTCCCTGTCATAAGCACACTGGGCCTAAGGCAAGGTTTTCCTCTACTTAATACAGAAAATGGAAAGGTAGGGAGAAAACTAAAATTAAAAAAAAAAAAAAACTGCATTGCCTCTCAAATTACAAAACCTGCTAAATATTTAGGGCATTCTTTCCCACAAACATTTCAAATAGATGAGAAAGAGGTTTGTCTTCTTGACAGTTCACATCCTCCTGTGGGCCAGACTCATTCCTCTGGAAGCTCACTGAAGTCAATGGTACAGCAGCAGGGATGACAGATGAAGCTCACAATCCCCATTTTAGTGGTACCTATCCACCATTCACACAAATCAGCTCAGGATTAAGATGCAAGTGAAGACACTAAATGTGCAGGTTGAGGAGACGACTAAAATAGCATAAATAGCCTAAAATCTGTGGCAAATGTGTGTGTAAAATTCCACTCTCAGTCTCTTGGCTAGAAAGGAAGGGCTTGAATGATGCAACAGTAACTGCTTTATAGTTATGGTATCTGCTTAGAGTGACAAGTATTCTTGCTGTTTGGGGGGGGGGTTCCCCTTAGTTGTAGTGAATTGCCATCCCATGCTCTCATTGCATGCCAGGTTATCTTCATGGCAGAGAACAAATTGACAAGCCCTTACAGTTGACTAGCGAAGGGTCACTCTGCAAAGAGCTCCTACGTTTGCAAATCATCGGTCCAAAACACTCTAAACTTCTTTCAAAACACCAACAAAACTTCCCTGGCCTTTTAAACTGGAAATAGAAAACCTGATTTCAATAACAGGTTTATTAGCAACTTAATTAGAAGATGACCTCAAGTCCAAATGAAAATCAGTGAACAGTCATTAGATCAAGTAAAAATGAGAGTGAAGAAGACAAAAAGCCATACCTGTAATCATCCCTCCAAAATTAAGTTATCAGCTATCAAGCAAATAACTGCTATGTTAAAAGCTTTTTCACGTTAGGCCACTTGTTCTTCACAATAATTAAAATACAATGTTTTAATAAAAGAGTTTCATTTATATTCTGATAGTCAGGCTGGCACTTAACTTGATTTGCGGCTGTTCTCAATTAGAACTACTTATGGTCTCCAAAATCCCTTCTTGGATGCTTCTGAGGTTCTGCACCAGAAAGAGGAGGGGAAAACTGGCAAATCACAACAGAGATGTGAGAACTGTATTGGGGAAAAAAAAGCAACATCCCCCCCCTCCCCAGAATCTGGATTCTGAACTAAACCAAAGCCAAGCTGCAATGAAATGTAAAACTTTGGCCAAATTCCTAAATTCTAGTATCATGATTTTCATTTACAGTACTTATTTTGCAGCCCATATTGATTTCACATTGGGCAAGCCACTATTTTTAAGACAAATTTTCCATTTGCAAGGTTTTCATCTGCCATTTCCCAGCCCTACGTCCCGCAGCGAACTTCCCCCACCCGAGCCAGTTTGAGCTGGATCCCCGAGTCACACAGTTGCCCTTTGACAATCCCATCCCCACTGACAGGGAGGGTGAGCACGTCCCATGCCACCCTGGACTCCCATCACCCAATTTGTGTCTGAAGGCCACCTCACTGCCTACCAGGGTGCTGAAGCACAGCACTGTGCAGCACACGCCCTCTGATATCACCCTCCTGACTGCTTTGCAACAGGGAAAAGATGAGGACATGACAGAGAAGCAGCCACTGGTCTTCCTCACTTCAAAAGACAATACCACGGCATTAATAATCCCTCACACTTACTAACAGCCAGCTTTATAAACAGTAATTAAAGATGCCTTCTGGTGTACCTGCATAGGAAACATGGTTTTTGTTCTCCACAAGGACCACACTTTCTTTAGTGACTTCTGATTAAAGGATCCGACATTGAGCACTAAAGGCTTAATTTCCAGGGGCACAAGCAACTACAGGTCATATTGTACAACCTTCTAACAGTGCCTAATAGCAGCTAAAAGTTAAAATCTGGTATTTCCAGCAGAAAGCCTCATAGTTCTTCATTTCAGATACTTTCTGTAAACTGCTAATCAGTAATTTTGAAAGAGGGGCAGGATTCATACATCAAAGATTGTGAAATCTGTTTAATCATTTTTACAAATACATATTAAAAAAAAAAAAAATCCCTTGCTTATTGCCCTGACATTGCCAGGGATGAATTAAAGTAGCATTCTGAGATTCACTACGCTGACTGTTCATTGGCTCATGCTTCTCCTTTTACTTTTAATCTTCGAACTGGCCAAAGCTTTTACCACTCACCATTTCTCCAAAAATTAAGCCTTCTCCAAGCACTAGCTGGAAGTGAAAACTGGTGATAGTTAAAGCCCTGCCCACTCAGAAAACCCAGTGCAACCTGGGTGAGCCCAGAGACGCCAAGTCACTGCTCTGTCTAATTACAAACCCGAGGCAGATTAACCTTTGATGACTAAATTAATCTTCTAAATAAAATGAATATGCATCAGCCTGCAAATTAGGATTAAATGCTTAGCAGAATCTTTATGTGATCAAGCAGGTTTTGTGGTGCAGATGTTAACCATTAACATGAAGCAATAAAATCATTCTTTTTTCTTATAATAACACCTAACAATTCCAAAGCCACCTTTCATCTGAGAATCTCAAAGGGTTTCATAAACATAATTAATTAACTCTCTCAGCATCTGAGACAAGAGCATAATATCCCCATCCAACAGCTGAAGAAACAGAGGCACAGCCACGTCCTGGATCGCGGGCCTCGGACTGTGTGTAAGGTGGGTGTTAAAAACGCTTTGAAAAGAAAGAAAAGAGCAGGTTTATGCTGCCTTCAGCCCTTCTGTCATGCACACTGGCAGGGTGGTTTCTCCATGAGGCTGAACTATCAGCACACATGCATGTCCCTCTCCCAGAAATGCTCACAGAGGTTCTGTAGACACTGAGACACGGGAGAGGAGGCACCGCTGGAGCAGCACATCCCTCTGTACCAGCACAGATTTCACTGCGAAAAGCAATGGGACTTGTCTCACTACAAACCAAATGAAAACAAACATCACACTCCCCTAAGGTACTACATAATTCTGAAATAAGCCATTCCAGCAATTTGGGGTGAATCTTGAAGAGAAAAAAATTGTTTCTTGATTTTTTTGGGCACTCGGAACTATTAGTCCCTTAAAGAATCTGTTCCTTGCACATACACTTGCAACAATTTAGTCACAAGCAGACTCTGATGGTGGCACTCCCACTTTTTTTGGTGGAACAGCTGTCCTTGCAACGTGATTCCTATGTCTACATGGAGTAAAATGATTGCATGGAATGCTACCACTTCCATCTGCATCCTGACACCAACATGGGAAGAGATGTGGCCATAGTTCTTCCAGGCTCTCCCAGAAGACCAAATGGTGTAAGGGAATCAAGGAAACCTTCTGCTGAGGCCCACTTTCTGTGTTCCCTCTTCCAATGGGATATTCATTTCCAAGTGGTTTACAATAGGGAATTTGGACAAATGTACACATCGTGACTTTTCAGCCTTACTACCCCGATTTGAATTTCACTAGTTTCAAACATTATGCATTTCATTATTATCAAACTGTAAAAATTAAGTTTTAATTTGATCTAGTTGAATCAAAAATAATGTAACAGTATCGCTGAGCTATGGACAGGCATTTGAGAATTCACATTCTTGGTAGTCCAATTTGTTGGCACGTTTTGTTGTCCAATCATAGCAGCTTCTCCTGGTGTGTAAGTTTTCCTTTTATGTAAACTAATCTGTTGGTGTAAAATGTCTGTTGCTGCAAACGTAATTTTATTTGTTCAAAAGGGTAACTGGATAAGTTCTTAAGGTCAGTTTAAATTTCTTGGCTATGAACAGGAATCTTAAACTATAAATTAACCAATATTTTAGACAATTGACATCACATATATGATTTTTGGCATGTAAGTGACTTCCACAGTACTGGGGGTTAGACATTTAAAAGCATTTCTTGTTTTCATACAATGGCTTCTAAAATCCGTGGAAAAATTCCAAGGCCTTTAATAAGCTTTGGATTGGGCACATTATTACTGTGAATGTAATTCTTGATACCTCTCCTAACATCTAGGCCATGTGAGAAACTTAGGAAAAGCAATTAACATTCCTCCATCGACTTTCTTATTTACATTTGAAATTTACCATTTAAGACTTTAATTCTCCATAAAACTTCTTAAATATACATAACTTCAGTGTTATTTAAATGTTTTATGATCTTCCTGAAACGATCCGCTAATTAAAATCACTTACTTAATTTAGTACCTTAAATTTACCTTCTTTTATTTGGATGGAATTGGATTTAACGTGCAGGTTTTGTCCATTTTTTTTCTGAGAAAATCTTAATTTGGAAGGAAAATTACGGTTATATGGAAGGGAGGAGGATGTCTTGAAGGTTGCAAACTCTAACTAGTGGTAAACATTAGCTACCATGTATGACATGATGTATTCAATTAAGAAATAAATTTATTGCAGAATCTTGGAATTATCAATTAAAAAGTAGTCAGTGCAGTCCCACAAGGTCTGATATGATTACCTGTGTTATCTGGGCTGTCACTTCCAGTGCTGGTTTGGGTCTCAAAGACCTCGGAGGGGTGCTCTGTATGTCGAGTTAAATAAGTGAGACAACCTTAGTGGAAAAATGCAACAGTACAAGGGGGTGCAAACACAACTATTCTAGAGGGGAATGAAGATATCAGCTTCAAGCTGAATATTATGGGCAAGCTGTTCTTCCTTCCTACTGTGCTTCCAAATGGACCAACAGGGCCACTCCATTTGTGGCTGTCCCCCAGTGCACCTGGTGGGTTAGGGAATGCTGAACCTCAGGGGCATTAAAGGACACTCCAGTCTGTTACATTTTTTTTTTTCTTACTTATTACCTCTGCAGACTTTGATTTTTCCATCTTCAGTTTCCTCAAGTTTAAGGCCAGAAGTGACAGTTAAATTATCTAGTCTGACCTTGTATATATGCCAGGTCACTATGCTAAACTCACTGACCTCCTTTTCTCTAAGCTCCCTGTCATAACACTGATCCACAAATGGGGCTCAATTATGAGGCAGTAAATCAGTGTAAAAAAAATAAACAGCTCCTCCCACCCGCCTTTCTCTCCAAAATCCCAACTCCAGCAAAATTCTGTTGCTCACTCTGAAACAGAATGAAAAATTTGGCATCCTCTGATGAATTAGATTTTGTTTCTTGTGCAGAGTGTCTCACATCTCTATTGCTCTGGGCTCTAGTTTGGACTAAAAATAAAATTAATAGAAACTGTCACCTCATCATATTTTTTACCTGATTGGTGTAGATGGATCTTAAATACTTTATATTCAGCTATATAGAGGCTGAGTACACCTATTTATGAATTCACATCCAAACCGAATGAAGTTAAAACACAAGTTGTTCATCCGCAGACTCAGTATAAAAACCTAATTTTTTCTAGCACTGTATAACTTCTTCAAACCAATATACATCAAGAAGCCTAACACACTGTTCACAACTCCAGTACCTGCCTACACAGTAAAACTTTTGACATTTACCAGAAACAGAGAAAAAGAAAATAACAGTCCAAAACTCACGATAACGTTTTTCATGATATGATTTGAAGACTGTCTCTTGGCTCCACAATAAAGACTGCTGGAGACACAAGAAGCCTGACAGACAGTGATTGTCTCCTCTTTCAAAACTCTGCTGACAGCATCAACTGTTGTTCACTTTGGTATCAGGGGGTGTCAGGAAGAGTGAAACACTGCTTACCTTACGTGTCATGCAAAATTTAGCACCCCTGTCTTTCCCTGGATTCACCCCAGGAGCGTTCCAAAACATGCACAACAAAACCACATGAAACTCAGATGATTTCAGATCACGTTACAAAGTCAAAACACAGAACAGATTCACAGAAACATTTGCTAAGGTTCACCAACCTGTTGAGTGAACCTGGGCCCGGTTCCAAGCAAATCTGGATTGATTAATGTTTTCTTTAAATCAACATCACCTGATGTTCTTTGCTACTGATGTGAATCTCAGCTTTTCCTTTTCTCCTTGGGATTTTGGAGTGGTGTAAGTACACAGCTGAAAACAGCACATGGAATGCACATCCATCTGTGTATAACTGAGGAACATTTTATCACCATTTCTGCAACACAATAAAATATTGCAAAACCTGCATCCCACCAGCCTTGTCAGTATTTTGCACTATTACGAGTTTTTTGGGGAGAGCTCAGGGTAGAGCTTTTTTCAAACTGTTCATGCACTTAAGAACATGGCAGGAAATGAGCTCTTTCTACATTTCAAACATGGGACCAAATCGAGATATACTCAGCTGTACAAGGAATAGACCCCCCGAAATCAATGGAACTACTTATGGATTAATATACCATCACTCACTGTGATTGAAAGCTACTGTAAATAAGCTTTGGAAACTATATTCCAACTGTAGTTGTGCTCAGTGGTTTGTAATATTCCAGCACTTGCTAAATATAAACAAATGAAATAAAGTGGGAGATAGTGATACTCTGATTTCTGTTTGCACTGACTGTACATTTGTTGGAGGTGTCTGAGCAATCAGAACACTACATAAATACCTTGCCATGCCTGTGGGATCTCATGCTAACTTATAATCCATCACTGAAGACAGCAGCAGCTCTTGAAGACATGCTAAAGCACTTCTGAGGTTGAATGTAATTCATTGTTACACTCTCCAGTTGCATATTTATTTCCTCTCACAGGAAGAAGTGGCTACACGTGGAGCAGTTGTATGCTGGAAATTTCACTTAAAATTTGCATCATATTAAACAATTACTGACCAAAAGCTCTGTAATTTATCAGTTGGTTTATCTTCTTCTTTCCAAACGAATTCTTTGTCAACAACCTTTATATTCAGGAGCTCTGCCTTGACATACAGCTTGTCTGTACCTATATCTTTATTTGGATACTGCACAACTTTTCAGGATTGAGACACCATCCAGATAAAAGAAGAACCTGTCCCACCATGTCCTCTCTACACACAGGTAAGTCTGTATTTTGTGTGCATTAAAAAAACCCTGTTTATCACATAGTTGTGTTATTCATTTTCTTAATTTCTGACTCCCAGTTTCAGAAAAACAAAAAGCTGAGGAAAATGTTAAAGAACTGCCAAAGTTTCTGTTGGAATAGAAAAGGAACGGGAATATTGTAAGACAGACTGTTCCCTCAATTTCTTCTGGCCAATTTGTAGCCCCAGGAGATCTGCACAAACTTTGAACAAGCACAGAGGCCTGGCAGCGCTGACACGAGCTGAACTCCTCTTGCCTTGTGAAATTCAACCACTGCAACTTCATAGGCAGCATTGGTCAAATAAAGAGAAGATCAACCCAAAAGAAAAAGAGATTTAAAACTGACTGGATTCTTAAGGAGAATTTTTGTCATCAACTGAAAAAGCCCCCGGTGTTTCGTCAGGGAACTTTCTAGCAGCCTAATCTTTCACTTACATATTTGCATTGCTGGAGTCCTTCCCCACTGTCCTGGGTTCCTGCTTTTCTTTTTACTACTGATTTAGATGTCGGTGTCCACTAATCATCTGAAAAAAAGAAATCTTTAATGCCCAGGCTGTAAATATGCCACTGAGTCCCAAGAGCCTAACATATGTCAAAGGCATGAAATGATGGCCATGAAAAAGGGAACTCTACATCTGTGTTTGCTTAGCAGAAGAACTGCAGGGCTGACCTGTGGACTGATGTGGCTGTTTAATATGGTCTCTGCAAACCGTTCAATAACATCAGAACTGCTGGTTAATCCTCTTACCAGTACCATTGACATTATTTCATGTTCTACTAATTCCAAGCCATCTGCAGAAATACTTGCCTCTCTTGGCAAGTCAATACAGAGTGGCCGAATTTTTTAAAAGGCTGCAGCTCTTCCAGGTATAATTTCAGAACAAGGTTATTATTTTTTTTATAGGAACATTTTTGCATAATCTTCTAGTCTGAGTCTCACCTCATTTTACTTGTGCAAGTCAGGAGTAAAGGTAATGCAAATGCAAGGGAAGGACTGAATTTTGAAATTGAATATTCTGAAACAAATACCCAAGTATATTTTGAGACTATATCGCCAAAAGTATTCAGATGCAAAACCCTCACTTATTCGGCATTTGGAAGAATAAAAAATACATTTAAAATTAAAAAAAAAGTGGGATTTGAAAAACTTCAGAGGTGTCCATATTTTCACTTTGTAATTTCTTGACCAGTTTTTGCAATGTTTTCCCTTTTATCTGGATTTCCTATGGAGAGTTTGTGGCAACCATAAAAATGGACACAAACACGTTTTTCACATGGTGATTCCCAATTCAGCATTCAACATTACAAAACCCACTTAAAATTACTGGGATAAGAAAGAAGAAAATGATTGGTTGATAAAAACAATCTCTCCTAATGATTTTCCCGTGTATTTCTAAAGAGTCACAAAGAGTGCTGGACTGTGAAGGGGAAGGATTCAAGGGAGTGAAAACTTCCTGACTTTGGAAGGAACCAATGTTTTTGAAGCTGTCCAATCATTCTTACCTCTCTTTGCAACCTTTAGGGAGTCACAATCCATCCAGAAGAATCAATTATTGAATGTAACAGTAAGAGCCTTGTGTCACCATTCCTGTCATGTCACTGTCTTCTGTCAGAGAGCACCGTGGGTCTGAAACCAAAGCAGACACATGGTGTGAACAAACTGCTAAAAAAGCAAAGTATTTCCAAATCTGGGAGACTGGTTAACACCAATGTCCTGCTCAGAGTATTACACACCACAGACACTGGTCAAGGAAAGAATGTTTCTATATACAACACACTCAGGTTCCCACTATCACTTAATCCCTCTTCCATCTGTGCCAAATTCCAGCTGCAGTCCGTACTCGCCTCCAAAGAACCAGAGCTAACAGCAAAGTAACAGTCACATCTATTGGCTACTTCGCCAGCATTTCACAACAGATATCACATGATTAGGTGTTAAGTGGGACTATTTGCACTTTTGCTTATGGCACATATAATTATGTAATTCTGTATAATGCCAAAATGACTGTTTAAGCAGCAGCTGCACAAAACAGAGATACTGGCTGGACAGCACAGAAAATGCAAACTTAAACCAGCACAGTAAAAAATGCACAGATACATATACATCTATATGTATTTATATACCTTTGGGACTGTTGAACGTGGAACAAAAAGATCATGTCACTGGAACCATCGACAAGCAGGACTCTGCCTCTCCTCGTGCCTGTGGAAGTTTTGCCAGTGAGAGGCTGAGTCCTACAACACAAACTGTGGCTGGACAGAACCATAAAACATAATGGATGAAACCCTTGGAGCTCCTGTTTTCACCCATCAGCTGGTGCTGGTGTCTGTCACAGAACAGGCTGGCACTAGATGGCTCTGTCAATGTTTTAGGGGAGGTGGCCCCACACATATTTGTGCACTGAGTTTGTCAGTGCTTTAAAGTCTGTCTGCAAAGAACCCTGAGGGAGAGGTGGGTGTAGACAAACCACACACAGCCACCCTTTGTACAGTTTCACCTGGGAAATTCAATTAATAATCATCTCTGCCATCAAAAATATGGAGGAAAGTACATTTAAGTTACTTTTCTTATTTTTCAGACGACACACATCCTAATTCCATTGCACGGAAGCAGAGCTTCCATGAGTTTTGATTAAAGGCATCACAAAGTATCAAGGTTAGTTTCAAGTGCTGCTATATTTTAAAATACATCCTTCTAAGCATATGGGTAAGGTGGTAGCAGTGGTAGGAGTTTGCCACAGAAGTGCTCCACAGAGGTCAAAAGGAGATCACCATTTGTTTAATTCAAATAAATCAATTTGTTAAACAAGGAGCTGCTGAGATTATACAGTCAGAGGGTGGAGAGCAAAGAAAGATAATTATTTTTGTTTGCATAAATCATTTTCTTATTACTTGGGGATCAGGGTGGTATTGTTTGGGTTTGAGAAAGGAGGGCAAAAGAAGATAACTATCAATTTGCTGATCAGGGTTACATGGGATTTTGCTGCTAGGGCTGGAGAAAGCAAAGAAGATCATTATTTTTATTTAAATAAATCAATTTGTTGTGATCAGGGATCACATGAGGTTGTGCCATTTGCAAGGCAGGCATAGGAAATCCTCCTTTATGGACAGCTGGTTGCAGAACAAATGTTCAGGCACTTCTCTATCAAATGGAATAACGGACACAAAAAAACCCTTCAACACCACAAAGCTGGATTTCTATTCCTTTCTTTTGAAAGACCCTGAGTTTGGCATCTTGTCTCAAGTCTCCAACTTGAGTTAAAACAATCACTGTTACACTTTTAACACAATGAATCAGGATTATATATATGCATGTGTGTGGATGCGTATATAAACCACATATGCAGATAAATTAGATAAATAGATAGATAGGTAGATAGATAGCAGATAGCAGCTACTAGGGCCTGATCCTCCAAAGCCCTTGTACTTTGGGGCAGTGACTGATGCAACCACTGTAAAAACTGTGATTGCCTTCCCAGGACGTAGGACCAGTTCTCCAGTGGGGAATATTCATTGCAATCAATGGCCATTCTGTGCACACGCACTTTAAGGGCCTGATATTTGTTGCTTCTTTTCTGAGGCAATTAATGAAGCTCTGTGTGTAATTTTAAAGGCCCTTCATGAACTAACTGGAAATCTACAGCACTGAACATCAGTGAACTCATATCCAAAACTAATAGCTTCAGTATCACTGCCAAAACTTGACTAAGCGCTCTTTGTGCCTGCAAATGGGGTTCTGTAGGCAGTATCCTCCTATCTGCCTTCAAGGGATAATCTCCTCTTACAAATAAAACAATTGTTTCATTTGCTCATTGCAAGGGTTGAATGAGGCTGCAGAAATGAATCTCGCTGGGTTTGAATGTTCTCAAGTCAATCAAGAGCGGATTGGGGGAGTGGGGTTGCTTTCAATTAACATGTTGCTATTTGTAAAACTAGTTTAAAAAAAATGCCTTTTCACAGGTTTGGATGTGACTCGTGGAAACTAATAAGCAAGCCATCCCTCTCACCATACCCAATTAAAAGATGGCTTAAATATGGTATAAAAGTCAAAAATCTGTATCTGTGTGATCAAGGTGCCCCATATTTATTACCTCAGAGTAAAAAGGAATAATCTAGTTGTCTCTTTAACAAATGAGACAATGTTTAAGTAATTACAGAAAAGAGTGGGTCGCAACCATCCCTTGGATACTTTCAGAGCCAATGGTGTAGTCCAGGGGATCAATTTGTGCTTGTAACATGAATGATAAATCTAACTAAACATCTTTATTTTTACAGTACGTTAAAGAAGCATTTTTATTTAGTGCAGTCATATATCTCCACATTATTCTGAAGTATGCTTCTTTATTGCTCTTATGTCTCCAGAATTGCCTGAGGAAAGCATCCTTTTCTCCTTGTGTTTCATTGTTGTTACCCTTGTAGAGTATAACATGCACAAACTTGATTATGATTAATTGAGGGCTTTGGCAAATTATGTTTTTATTCCTTTCCATCTAAGTCTTCCATCTGCTCAAGAATAGAAAAAAAAAAAAAAGAAATTTTACATTCATAAAGACAGTTAGGGCTTTCTGGGTAAATCATCAGAACAACTGGTTCAGCAGTAATGGCTACAAGGAAAGAAAGTCTTCCTTCAGTCTTACATCATCAACACTAATGCATTAATGCAATAATCACAACATTAATGCATCTCCATCCTACGAGTGAGGCCGAGAGAGGATGATAACTGGTCAAACCACATTTGATCCAAAATCTTGCTGCAGAGCTGGAATTTCAAACTGAATCAAACCCAGTTTAGAATATTGCTCAATTAGATCCTACCACCAGAGAACCACTTAAAGCACTCAAGTACAAAGTCTGTAAATATAAACACCTGTATCCTTGGGCACAATGCATGTAACATCAAGCAGGCTATTTTTAAGAGGCTCTGTTGAAGTTCTTACCCAAGGTGATGCAGCTGCATGGACCAGTCCATTAAGCCTGGTGAACCACATCAGATAAGGCCCTTCCTTCAGGGTTTATGATTCAGGCATAAATGCTTGCCATCCCCTGGAAACTGGCAAATGAGGTTACACTTGGCAGTCTGGGGTTTTCTTAATAGGATGAATGACAGAAGTAAGAAGTCATGTTTAACTTGTACAAATGCAAGGAGGAAAAGGCAAGGCTTTTTCATTTAAAGACAGCCTTGTTCTCCAGCCTTGCTGGCACATAGCACAGAGTGGCGCCTTTGGCTGATGAGAAAGCAAAATTATTGAGGAATTTGCTCCTCTGAGACCACAGAGTTGAAATAACAAAAATCCCAAACAATTTTGGCAACCAGAACGCAGATACAATCAGTCTTTAAAAGGTTGGTCTGGAGAGCTGGTGGCATGGGGACAGGGGCTGGGGATTTATGACAAGGTCAGCACCAGTGGCATTTTTCTTGCTCAGCCAATAACGTGAATTGAGTTGTTGGCCTTGGCCCAGCTCCCTGTGCATAACACTCCAAGTGACTAACACCACACCACTCCTGAACCATCACTGAAGAAGGCAGGTTAAATCTGCACACTGATGGTTCACTGACGTGAACCACAGAGCAGTGGTGTGATCTGTTACTGTAAATTGTCTGTAAAGGTGGTGATCCAGAGGGAGGGATAATAATCATCACCAAAGGTGGGTCTGATTGCCTGTAAAGATGGCATCTGACAACTAGCAGGGAAGTCATTGCAGTGTTCCTGCACACAGGTGGTCGGAGTGGAGGCTGACTAAGCATCAAAAGACAAGGAGTCTGTGGTTCAGCTGAACCCAACTAGATTTGGAGGTAGATACAGAAGCTAAACTTCCTCTGCCAAAGTTTGCAAAAGATTCTTGTCAAAGATGTACTGACAGTGATGCTGTAAAACCTCTCAGCACCTCGCTGAAGATTAAACTCTACGGTAGCTTCACAGTAGACAAGGAAACTGTTATAGACATGGCTCGTGTAGAAAAAAAAAAAAAAGAAGAAAAACTAATTTTGTGGAAACAGCAATGCAACAGATGAACACCACATAGCTGGTAATACAGAGGCACTGCCCATACTGTAGGAAAAAGCAGTCACTTCTTAACAAGGAAGGGTGCTTTAATAATCAAATCCAAAAGGGTTTTATTCCCAGTTGAGCCTCCCCACATGTCGGTCAAGTCACTTTCCGAGGCTCACAGAAAAGAGTCACTGCATTTACTCAGCACTGCACAGGGATCTTAGTAAGAATGATTCACTAGAGTAACTTTTCCAGTGATATATATTGCCCTTTCCTGCTGCAATGACATGGTCTGGATAGAAGGTGGGGGGGGTCTGATGACTTCACCCCTCCAAGAAGCAATCCATACATCCCCAGGCCCAAACAGATCACCACACAGAATATCTGGTGAGATAAGTAACCTGGTGAAAAAGCTACAGGAATCTGTGGTCAGAACCCCCCGGAACTGTTGTCCCAGCTTGCTCTGGGGACTACTACAACATCAGTGTCCTGCTGCAGTCCTCCTCCCCTCCCTCTGCTCACACATCTTGTGTGTACAAGAGGGCACAGGAGTCAATTCATTCTGCTGTGGAAAGCTCTGCATGAAGCCACTTTAATTTGGCTTTGTGGGTGTGTGTGAATCTCATCCTGATACTTTCCGGGTTCTCAGGGAAACATTAGAATGGCAGCACAGCAGAAATGGAAAATGCATTCTCATTCTTTGGCAGCGAATAATTTACTTCATATCCACCATCCTTTTTTTTTTCTTCCCTTCCCCTGCTGCCTGTGTTTGTGATTGTAAGGGAAATTAATTTCTGAAGAGTTTAGCTAATATTTATTGGTGAGAAGATTCTGTCAGCCTCTCAAGGTAAATAAGAACTGGTTCTGGCTGACACAGATTGAGTGTCACATGACTATCCTATTTTTCTGATTTAATAAATATTAACCTTTCTGCCTTTTAGTAGCATTGTGCAAGACTTTTTTTATCTTCTGATGTGAAAAGGCAAATAGCCAGTACATGCCAAAACTACTCCTATTACACAAAAAGGCAAATTTTCGTTATTTCATTTCAAGACAAGACATTGTTCAAATTAAAATTAAAATGCACACAGATTATATCTCCTTTTACACAAATCTATGCAAGATGCCATTCAGGGTGTGCCTCTTCTCCTAACCGCAAATTCTTCTAACATCAGATAAAAGAGATTTATTGTCATATTCCCATTTTATCTTCTAACTTTTGCCTAGTGGGAAAGCATAAAGGAGACAGGAAAGCATAAAGGAGACAGGTGACCCCCCAAAAAGACTGTAGGAAAGGATCTTACATCAAGAGAGTTGGCAGAAACTCAGATGATCTTTTGGAAGTTGTAAACCTTGCCAAAGATTTTCCTCACTGCCTTGAGCAGATTCCTTTCCTTCTTTGTGCCTCAGTTTCCCAACTGTAAAGAAAAAGGTATAGAAAGATATAATAGTTCTTTCCCCTTTTTTTTCTATCTTATTCCTATTGCAAACTCTTCCAGGCAAGCCTGATTATGCACTTAGCAGATGGGGGCTCCAAACTCAGCTGGAGCCTTTAGGCATTCCTATAGTATAAATAACAATAATAATGATGGAGTGTTAAAATAGGCAGAACTCTTTCTTTGTTCTCTGCAATGTGAATCAAACTGTGGCTGGACTTTTATTTAACACCACCAGCCAGTTTATTTATGAGAGGATTTATCAGAAGTGGTTGGGTTTAATTTCCTCTAATTCACGCTGTATGAAAAATGGCAACTGTCTGATTTTAATCTAAAACCTGATGAGAGGGCTTCCCAGAAATAACAAAAATACCACAATGGAGGTATCCAAACAGTTACTGTAGGAGTGCAGCACAGGCTGAACATGCCTGTTGCCTCACACCTTCACTCTATCTCCCTCCCTGCTCTCTCTCTTCCAATGGTACCTGCAAAGCCTGGATCACTGAAGCAGTACATCAATTATTAATGGTAAGGAAAAGAATTTTGTGAGTTCAAGTGCCTTCGCTGGCACCTTAGTTCACAGAAAGAGTTAATCTTTTGTTCTTCAACTGACTTTTATTTTTAATCAAGTGGATATGTTTGTTAAGCCTTCTTTTCTAAGGAGGAGGGAGAGGTTGTAAAAAAACCAGTCATTTTCAAGTGGAACAAATGTATGAAGTTAAATATGAGTGTGCATCAACAAGCTCACAGATTACTGTGGCGTGAAAAATAATAACACAAAAAAAGATGGAATTCCTTTTCAAACAAATCAGAGAAAGATTCAAAAGCAGGGGCAATCAATACCACCCTGTGATCAACAGGAAATGCTAAGAATAACTGTATATCATGTGTGGCTTCGAATTTACAACCAGGACATATAATCTCATTGTAAGAAGAGAGTCAAGTTCAAGAACTTAGTCTCTACAGTAAAGCTCTCATTTTAACTAAAGAAGCTGAGGTCGACGGCCTCTCAAATGAAACAGATAAGGCGACATAGGGTTCTTGTCAGAAACAAATGTTATGTCTCTCCCTACTGAAAAGCTTAAAGATATTATCAGCAAAAGCCTAGTTGGGCCTGAAATGGGTCCCAGAGAAGTAATATTAACCAGGCTCCTGGCAGATCATTTATTTATCTCAAGCTAAATTCAATAAAGAGAGCCATATATAAGTGAGGGAAAATAATGCAGCTGCTAGTAATTTATCATTGGATGGAAAGTCATTGTTATCCTTATCTCTCCAATGATGTTCTATTTCCAACTGGTAATGAATTATGGGGCTTGCCACATCTTTACTATGTGACAGGTCAACACTACCTCATGGGTACTGTACTGTATTTATGCAATCAATAGAGGGTCTGCTGAGGAAATATTGGCAACCATTTTGTGAGAGTGACCTAGAGCTGCATGGCCTTATAGTCCATGGTGGTGGTCAGTGGACAGAGCAGCATTTCCTTACTCCTTTAAAACAAAGATGTCTTTGAACGCTTTTAAAGTATTTTTCACTTTGCTCTTTATAAAGCCGAGCATGCGAAGTGAACCACTGGATTGTTAATTAGGAAGCATTCTGCTCATTTAAGCTGGCTCAGCCACCAAAGGGATCTTTTCTGTTCCTTTGCTGCACTTATTAGAGGGATTTATTAAATCAAACTTCAGTGCAGTCTTATCCAAAATTATTTGTGCCTGCGGTGCCGGGGCACAGCAGAGGCACGAAGAGCAGAGGTTTGCCCAGGCTGCTGCTGAGATGTGAGGACGGGCTAACGAGCAGCACTGGGGGCCCCACAGAGCTCCCAGATCCCACACTGAGTTCTAAGGTGGAAGCCAAGCAACTCAACACCGCGTTTACTTTGCTCAAGTCAGCTGTGAGGGACCCTCCCAGCACGACCCCTGCAAGAGAAGCAGTGCAAAAACAGTGTTCTGTGATGGATGGCTGCGGGAGGAAGAGCCCTGCTACAGGGGCACGTGGCAAGGGGAAGGTTTCTGGAGTAAGTCCCTTCTCTGGCACTGCTCTCCCAGCCCTGAACCAATTATGCCCAGGTATTCTCTCTTTTCTACTTCTTCCCATTGGGTTTGGTTTTCATGATTCACAAGGAAAGTTTATGCGGCCTGAAAAGTTTGTATTTATACTAAAAAAACCCAGAAATGCACTTTTAATGTTTTATATGGATTGAGAGGTGGATATATATCAGAAATTACTCAAGATTTTGAATTTTCAAAAACACCCCCTGAAGAAAAACAAAGAAAACGTTCAAACACATTAAAATTATTCAGAAAAATAAAGAAGCATTTTAGAATAAAAGAAAATGTTCAAACACATTAAAATTATTCAGAAAAATAAGGAAATATTTTAGAATAAGCAGTCTTTTGTCATTAAAAATTACCAAATATATTAAAAGAAGACACAATCACAATTTGGCCCAGACCCCAGGACCTTCAATGCCATTTAGTTCACTATCTCCTCTTTAGCCTTCTGCTTTCTTCTCACTGAGACTACTCATTTGTGGCCATGGATTGTTTCAAGAACTGAGAAATCCAGAAAATCCCAGATTGGGTTTTTTTTTTTTTTGGTTGGTTAGGTAGAAAGGTAGAAAAATACACATCCTTCAAGGCAGAGTAGGGACATATTTGGAAAAAGAAAAGGAAATTACACTTTCACTGAAGTGAAGCAGCAGCCGTGCCAACAGTAAAAGCTGCTGATTGTAGTAACACACTGATTTTTAGCCATGCAAAGGGATGTCCAGATGAGTTGCACCACCAATGCTGAACCCACAGACCTTCCTAGAAGAGCACAATAGGACAGGATTGTACCCAAGTGACATCCAGCTGAGGCAACGAGAGGAAAAGTAAAGCTGTCTATTCCAATTATTGTGGGAAAAGGAAATTTAGACACGCTGGCCGGCCACAGTTCACTTATATAACCCATTAGGTGACCTAAATGATGTTACCCGAGGCGCTTAAGATGAACTCAGGTGAAAAACAAACGCGGGTAACTCCGTCCATTGTTAAACCACGAGCGCGTTTCCTGGTCCCAGAGACACGCTGTGCCTTCTGGCGTGCAGGCCCGTGTTAATGTGTCTCTTTGGCTCCCTACGTCCAGGAAAGTCTTAGTAATGGAAAAACAAGGATGTTGTAGGTGAAGGCTGAAGTCCTTTGGCAGAGCGGCGTGTGCAAGAGCCTGAGCAGAGCCTGCTGCGCTGTAGCGCAGCCCAGCCTGTGATAGCAGCCTGTCAGCATCCCCAGCACTAACACTCATTCACAAAGATTCAGAGAGTCAAGGAGCAAGTCACCATGTCCTGCAGTAAATAACTTTGGATTCGTTTCCCCACGTACCGACTGAGATATAAACTCCATATGGTTTGGCCGTTCCGGAAGGGCTCTCGCCCGGATCACATTAACACATGAAAGCTCTGATATTTTCATAATCAGCTAACTCAAGGGGTCACCCAGCTGATGCCAGGAAGGTCTTGCCTTTCTTTTGATAGCTGAGAAAGTATAATGGATTTTTGCAATTCAAACAAGTTATGTAAATAGCATAAAATAAAAAAATCTAGGCGTCATAACTCATTTAAACCAAGATAATTGAGAGAAATATACTCCTTGAAATCAACTATTGACTTCTGAGTCTATCATAACCAGCGAGGAGTCTGCTACTTGTCAGATACTCTTTCTCATGGAGTTTCAAACACACTGTCAAAATTGTGTATAGCTTCTGGCTCCCAGGCTTTCTACTTACATACCACTCACTCAATTCACTTTTTAATTTCAATTGCTTGGAGACCTATCCCAAAAATTTTAAAAGAGAAAAAAAAAAAGCAAACAATAAAAAACCACCAAAAAACCCTAAAACATGGTCCTGAAACTACTTAGGTTTACAGAGGTAAAGTCTGGTAAGAATGATGTATGTGTTTAATAATATGTTCCCTGGTTAATAAAATACTAGATTATTTTTGGACTACAGAATTTAAATGGAAGGAAGTTTAACCATTAGGAACCTGTTTACAATTACCAAGAGAATAGCCAGTTGGCAGGTCAATAGCTATCAGCAGAAATAAAGAACCACAGCAGCCACCTGTGCTTAAGGCTTGTCCCTGTTAGGAAAAAAATAAATGAAAAGGCAAAACCCGAGAAGCAAAGCTAAAGCATGCTGGGGTCTTTTCAGTTTAAAATTAAAAAACAGAGGGCATTGCTCTGGGACTACTGATTTCAGAGTCTAGAGCACACGACAAACAGCTCTTCCAGGCTGTATGAGGAAAAAATGGGCAGCAAATATCTGCATCAAACTTTTTCTCTAGATAAATAATTCAATCCAAAGCATGTTGAAATACCTCAAACAGGTTCTTCATGGCCTGAAGATTTGCTCTGAAAGGAAGTGTGTACACAGGGATGTTTCCCCTTCCTCTGTGAACTGTCCCACCATTGAGCCAGCTGGAGATTGGCCATTTAGAGTTGAAAAGGCCAGCAGACACCTGTGTCAAGTGCATCCTTCCTTTACCAGATGGAAATAATTGGAGCCTTGAGAAAGATCTCACTCATTGTCCTCTGAATGGGTCAGAGAGAATCACACCTGCAGAAGGGCTCAATGTGTATCTCACACTGGGAAGAACCACTTTCCCAGTAATATCAATGGGACTTCTGTTGTGGAACCTGAGGATATCTGTTGCCAGCAGAGAACATTTCCAGAGGCAATGAACTCTCTGATCCACAAGAACAAGCCAGAATGGATAGTAAACTATCCAGGGCAAAGTCCCTGTCATTTGAGTTTTTAAATCAGGATTGAATGCCTTTCTAAACTATGTGCTCAAGCTCTACCACAAGCTCCATGCAAGAATCACCAGGCAAAATCCTCTGGCTTATGGGATTCAGCCAAGATGATTATAATGGCTCCTGCTGGCCTTAAAAGTCAGTAACACAGGTGAAATAGAAACTGTGGTTGAAATTCATCCACGTGCAAAGCCCAGTGATAAAACTGAATAGAATTTCAGCCAAAGTGTTAAGAAAGTCTTAGGCCACCCTGCACCCAGTACAATTTTTAGGGAACCCCCCCTGAATTACACAGGGAGAAGAACGGCTGTGTCAAGCCTTACTAAGGTTTTGGGTTGCATACTGTGAGAGGAAATAAAATGCACTGCCTTCTGCCCCAGGGTTACTGCTGGAAGAGAAAGACCAGCTGGGACCTCTTGTGGAATGCAAAGGAAGCTTAGCATTTATCTGCTTCTGCCCTTGTTGGTATTTGTTGGAGGAGCTCTTAAAATGTGCATATCCAAGAAAAAAAAAAAAACTCTGAGGAAGCTCTTTTGCCCCAGCAGCGAGTTTTGCTTTGCTACGTATCCTCCAGGCTCATCAAACAGCCAGTCTCTAATGACTAATGCTGAGGAGTCAGGGAAGGAGAACAGGCACCTTGCAGTGCTGCACATGAGAAACTCTGCTCTGTGAACTCTGACACTTCTTCATTTCAATAATGCCTATTGTGGAATAAAATCCATCAAGGGAAACACCGACTCCACGACTCACCACTATAAATCATATGTTGAAGGGCAAAACACGTAAAATTGCCCTGAGATTTGGAGCAGTCTGGGAAACACATGACTGTAGCACACCACATTTGGCCAAGGCTTATTGCTGCCTCCTGAAATGAGCAGGTGCCCACTGGTCCTCCCGAATGGATCCACAACCCAGGTCAGTGGGCAGAGACAGGCCACAAATACATTCACACAAACTGTACATGGGTAATGCTAAACATACAGATTCCACCAAAAAGGGACTATATGACTCTTCCCTGATGTCTGGAATGCACATTGTGTTACAGAACAAAGGAAATTATGCAAAGATAGCCCCAGAGGCAGAGTAACCATGGTCAGCTCCTGCTTCTGAATACTGGGCAAACACTTACCAGCCACAATTAATTACCTGCCTCTGCTCGTTTTGTTAAATGATCAAAGTAACACATCTACTGGTTGCACATGAATGTGACTATTTGTACAAAATTACATTCATGCAGTAGTGGTGCAGGGCCAGATCCTGAAGTATTTGTCATTGCTCACATGTAAGCCACCTCAGCACTGTGCAGTATTTTGGATCAGCACTGAATCCCACGGAAGTCCTTCAAAACCAGTTTTTCTGGCACGATGCAAACAAAACTGTGGATCTTGCCTGTCTACAATGAAACTGTATTACCAACTCATCAGGAGTGGAAAACACAGAGCAAGAAGGATACTCACAGAGCAAGAAGGACACCCACTTCGAAGGCAGGCAGCTAAACTTCCATCTTGGCCAATTCAGTCTGTGTGTGTTCCCAAGAAGGCAGAAGACCTCAGCAAATCCAGCCCATGGTTTTCATCTCCTTATAAGAGCTTTGGATATGCTATCCTGGCAGAGAAAAAGGAAAACTTTGCAATAAAAGTATGGAATTTGGTTCACTAAAATTTTGATAAAAGCGTGTGCAGAAGGAACTCTACTCAGCATCAGTGCAGACCTTCTAAAACACATACACAAATATTTATGCAGTTTCCATTTCTTTCAGGAATTGTTTGTTGTTCTATTTGATCATAGCACTTCTACAGCTTCTAATATTTTTGGATAATGTTCTTGCCTTCATTTGTAATCACTCTTTATTCGGTGTGGAAGATGGATTTTTCCAATTTTGTGCTATTATGTACCTTAGCATGGAAAGGATTAGATGGGTTTTTCTTTTTCCTTTTAGTCCTTATTTAACTGCTTGTGAGCTTCAGGGATTTATATCCCAGTAGGTCTAATTCCAGGATTATAGGTATCTAAATATCCAGTAAATCATTTAGCAGCATATAGGTTTAAGGCAACTCCAAATAACCCCTCCAGTTAGCTCTCCAGCTAAAAAGTGAAGTTAGCCAGAAGCACTATATTTGAGTAAGAGTTATAAAGTAATGTAGAATCACTAATTTAGATTCTGATTCTACTTGCTTCAAAGGTACTGATAAAATTTATACCCACTTCAGTGGAACATGGCAAGGCCTTCAAATCCTCTTCTTTAGACACTTGCCTTCTTCCTAGCCAAATACTAATAAAAATCTCCTCCTCCTCTGATTTAAGGTTCAGCTCTCATTCCCATAACCATTGCATTTTATTTAGATAAACACTGTCAGGTTGAGTTGACCCAAAATTTAGATTTATTGAAAATGAAATAAAACGAGCAACAGAAAGCTTTCTGTATTTGTTTTTCTAAATTCCAGTGAAAGCAGCTTCTTGGTCTGGACTTCAATTTTCCTTGGCATCATCTACAGCCTGAACATTGAAGCACTGTGCTCATACATGAAAACAAATAGGGGACAGGGAAAAGTGAAATTGAGTTATAGTTATTCCTTGTTTGGGCTTAGTGAAAAGCAAATATGTGGTATAAAAGATCAAAAGCAAATCTGGTTTCTCGGGATCTATCACTCAGAATAATCAGAAGCAATACTAAGAGTAAAGATAAGACAATCACTGCATTTAACTGTGCCTGTTCATTTGCCCCTGCTCCTTTACACAGGGCATAGAGAGCGAGCAAGGCTTTGCCCTGGCAGAGTGGGGAGTCCAACACAGACCTGTGCCAGTTCCCACCAGGTGTGCCTGAGGATTTAGGCAAGGCACTGTTCCACTGGCACCAACACCAGCAGCGCTGGAGAGGCATAGGTGTTTCAAGGTCAGGTTTCTGGTTTGGTTTGAGATGGCTGAAGGTGTTAAACCCATCATTTCCTAGACTGATTCTCTCCAACCTGGGCAAAAAAAGGTGCTTTTGTACCTGACCATTTCCTTGCAGTATCATGGAGCAAGTGACTGCTAAAGGACACAAAACTCAGCATGGAAGGCAGTTAACACACACAGGTTGTTCTAACAGGGCCTGGAGGAACCAGGGCTGGGGTGTGGTGAGGTGATAAAACTGAGCATCCCTCCCACCCTTAAGGGTAAGTGCTTGTTTAAACTCCCTTTATATTGGGTGTGTCGGAGGTGTGAGCCTGGAGGACCTGCCATAGCCAGAATTAACATGTGTTCTTCTTCTGTTAAACAGATACAAAAAGGCCTTTCCTTTCCATACAGAGGCTTTTTGCCTGCACAAGTGTCAACACAAAGTTCATTTCAGGCAAGCCCTGTGGTGAGGAGAAAGGTAAGGTTAGGTGAGGAGCCCTTCCCATCAAACCAAACTTGAAGGAAGGCCAGGACTTCAGGGCTGGATTAGGACTGGGCACATCCCAGCACATAGGGTGGTGAGTAAGATGCATCAAGAGACTCAAGAAGGTATTGAGTCTCAGAAATGCACCTTGCATTTGCACTTTCTTCCTTATTCAGGATGGGAGGGTGGGATCATATAGTTATTCCATTATAGATTGTATATAACATACATATTCATATGTGTATATATATAAAAAAATAATATTTTATATTATAGGAGATTATATTAGTTTTCTATGCACTACCTACCACCCTTTGCACTGGCTCAAGCACTGGCTCAAGCAGATAGGCCAGTGGATAAGATGAATAGACAATCATAGTTTTCCTTGCCTGCATGGACATCCTGCAAGGAACAAGCAACCAAACGGGTAGACTTGTTTTCTCCTGCATGCCTGAATCCACAGCCCAGACAGGCAACAAAGGAGATGTCGGAGTATTCAGTTCATTCATCTTTATGTCCTGGGCAAGAGAAATGAAGTCACCATGTAGCCTTCCTTTACTGACCACTCAATCTTCTCTGCAAACCGTTCCCTACGTATGGGCAGAGCGTGTTCGCCTCAAACCTTTTATAAATGGCCTTGAGAAAGCTGGTTTTTTAAATGAATGAACAGTGAAAATGGAGAAATAATATATTCCATTGGTGCCTTGTCATCCTGGTCCACCATTCATAACATTTCAAGTGCATCCAGACCCCGCACACAGATGTGCCTCAAAGAGTGCGCAGGATCGGCAGCCTGCAGCTTCAGGAGCAGACAACATCTAAATCCACCACCATTTCAGCAACATCTCTGCCTGAATATGATAGATAAGGATTTCAGGAAGGCATGTCAAAGATAAAAGGAAAGCTACCCCTGGCTCTTGTTTAATTTCCCTTCCAATTTCCTAAAAGGCCTGTTGCGGGAATGACTGTCACCAGAAAGACACAGGGCCCAATTTACAGCCATTGCACAGAACTGCAATAAGCAGTTGCAGTCTATAATTTTCAAGCAACACCACATTTATGAAAACTGCAACAACCCCTTTTGCTGTGATTTGTGGACTCTCGTGGCAGAAGAGCCAACCTCTCTCTCAGGCAGCAGAGAGCAAGAGAGAGTAAGATGAAGAAAACCAAACTGGCTGCTGCCTCAGCACGTAGGCCACAAAATAAATAAAAAACAGTCTTAAAAAGTGTTAATAAAATATCCGCTAAGAGTAGAAGGGGAGATTAGAGCTGACAAGCTGGCCATAGGGCCTTCTTCAGGCTCTTCCAGTTAGAACTGAGACAAGATGACAAGTTGAGAAATTGAACTATGTTGACACGGCCTGTATTTTCATAAATTTCCTGCTCCTTTTTTTTATATTAAAAAAAACCCAAACAAAACCCTGCAAAATAAAAAGGAAAGAATTCAAACAAAGGCCTGACATACTGTGCAGTTCTCCTACATGTCCTGTACCAGGCTTTGGAACAAATGCAAGAGTAACTGCAAGACCCATCACAGACAATGCGTTGCATTTAGTTAGGAATCACCTCTAATTTTTTTCACCAAGGATTCTATTTGAGTGGAAAGACTTCAGCATGAGTTGGATGAGGTCCCAGATCATCCTGCAGTTTTTAGGGAGAGCAGCACTACTACTACAAGAGTGAACCAGAAAATACAGATGTTAAAGCTTGTTATCTTTTGGGTTTTGTTTCAAAATCCTGTCAAAATCAGCAGAAAAGCTTTCATTAGATCTAATGCCTTTCTGAAAAATAGTTAAAATCTTTCTGAATTGGGATTGAAATTGTGGCAATGGGTAAACATTCAAGAAGAAACCAGGGATTATTTTATAAACAGCTGAAGCAGCAAACATTTGCTCCCCCTACATCTCTGAAGAGTCAAACCCAGAGTTCCACGTTACCATCAATTCATTCACTCTGTGCTTTAGGCAACTTTACTGTTTTAAATCTCAAGCATCTCCTCTTTTTCCTCCAAAAAGCCACTCCATTATTAAACAAATTATAACTACGCCTCTAATTTTGCTGTCTGGGAGTTTCTTTCCCCATCCAAGATTTGGGAACTGGGGAGTTTTTCCTCTGAATTGCTCAGACTAAGCAAAGGTAACACAAGAGATTTTCCAATTACGTCATTTTATTTTTATCATTATCACCATCATCATCATGATTATTATTATTATTATTATTATTGTCATGATCTTTTCTTTGGCATTTTAGCTCTTACCTAAGCGGGGCGTACAGTGCTGCACAGCACGTAGTCTGCTTCCCCATTTCAAATGAGCACAGCCAGGCAGAGATTAGAGGTCCAACAAAGAGTTTATCATAAATGCATCTAGTATTGCTCCTCATCAGTGAGCTGCACAACACCAGTGCCATGCAGCTGAAGGCTGGCAGGCTACAGAAGGATTCCTCATGCAGCGAGCTCAGCAACAAGGATGTTTCAGGAAAACAGGTTTTTATGAGCTTCAGTCAAGCTGTTTTGATGTTCACTCCACCTTCTTTGAGGGGGCAGTAAAAGATTTAAATCTTAATCCCTTCTGAGCACAGAGGGCTGGAAAGGCCACAGAATAAAACTGTCTTCACCATGCTAGACATGGGTGGAAAGCAAGGAAGACCCTCAATAGGGTTTATACCCCTGTAATGAGCTCTGCAATCTTAACCCTCAGCAGAAGAACTTAAGTCATTGGTCCTGCTGGAGAAACCATGCCTGAAAGGGATGAAATTCTGGTGAGGGCCTTCTCACATGTCTTTTTGTTAAGGTTGTGTCAGGAAACACCTGTGGTGGAACTGGCCTTTAAAAACTGAGAATTCTCTGGGCTCTTGAGATATAAAAAACTGGACTTCTTGTCAGCTGGGCTCCTTCCTCAAGCTTCAAAGTCTAGGAAGGCCCTGCTCACAGTGCATTCACTAGTAGTTCAGGCCAGTTTCTGCTTACTGAAGTCTAGAGAAGTGGTAAATGATTGTCTAAAGGCTGCAGTGGTGGACACTGTCTCTGCACTGGAACATCCACGATGGAAAGAGGCAGAGTAGCAACAAGCTTTGGCAGTACAGGGATGGTGAGGGACCAGGCAGACCAGGACAGGAGGAGCTCTCTTGCTCCCTGGCTTCAGTCATTTTCTTACCCAAACAGCCAAGGCTTCCACAGGCTCTCAGGTGGAACTCTTAATAAAAGAAGTTATGTAAGGGCAGAGAGTTTGATTCACAGAGCCGCCACACCGGCAACACGTTTACACAACTTCTCCACCCAAAGTCAAGAGGTTTAACCTGTAGGGATAATTGCATCCCTTTGGCAAGGGTGGTACAGAACACTTAGAAAGGTAATCAAAGCAGAGAAAAAGGGAAAGCAACATCATTTGGGATAATTGGAGCAAAGAGGTAATACATATCTCAGTGTCACAGGGAAGATTGCCCAATGCAATACGCATTTATTCTTATCTCAGAATTGTATTTATTGAAGTAAACCATGCTTAAGTTAAAGGGAAGCACATAAATCTTCTCTTATTGTCATTTTGCAACTCAAAGCAGCTGTTAATTATATTATAGATCTTCTGGAAGTATGTACAGTAATTACCAGTTTCAGCCACATTATTAGACTTGCAAATACAGTTTGCTCCTTACAAGCCTGTCAGGGGCAAAGAGTCAGACCAAAACCAGGGTAAATAAGCACAGATTGAAGAAATCAAGTGGCAAACCCTAACTGGACCTACTCTAATTTGCACTGGATGAAGACACTGCCTTTAAGACATACACAGGTTTCCTTGCTGAATTCTTTCCTTTTGGTCTGCTGAAGTTACGAGTTCTGTTGGGCTTTTCTGCGTGACCTTCTCACAGAGATGATCATGGTCTGAGTTGGGCACAAACTCAATGTACTGGAATCAGGGACAGCTCACTTCAGATCTTAAGATCTTTCAAAACGAAAAATTGATGTTACTGTCCTAAGAACAGGACTAAGTTCAAGGCCTATGAAGTCCTTGAGAAGCCCTTGATACTGGATTCTTCTGCAGATGAATGGAAGCACCAATTTTTGTCACTTAAATAAATGTACAAATAGGAAATTTAGCTAAAGAACCAGGGTATGGTTATACCACACACTTTCTCCACATACTGTAGCTAAACCACTACCAGACATAAATCTTAAGTACTATGTATATATACATATGTACATGGGAAGAACAACTTGTATTATACATTTTTTCTATTTGTCTGGGTTTCATATCAACTGAGCACGGGCTGGAGTTCTTAAACCAACAGGAATTATGTGGGCAAAAGACTGAAAGGCTGCCATGCAAGGTAGAGTTTTCATAAACATTATGTGAATTATGAGCTGAACTTTCAATATAAAAAAGTTTTGGTTTTTTTTTATAAAGTACTCTTAATTCCAATATTCTTCCATAGAAGTACTAACATTTACTCCAAATTAAAACAAAACCATTATTCAAATCCCTATTTCCTCAAAAGGGTGGTAGAAATGTAATAATGACTAAAATAATATAGTATACAAATGGTTAATATTTTCTGTTAGGCTAGTTGGGGCACTTCAATATCATAAACTCTTCCCACCCCTGGCACGGCTTATTCCGTGAAGCCCCAAAAATAAGATACAAGTATGAGCTTTCTTTGTGAATTATAAATTGCAAAATACTTTGCTACCTTTACTGGAAAGGTTTAATGTGAGTGTAAAGTCATATTATTAATGAGAATAACCATACAGTCATTTAAGCAACAACATCTTCATATTGCTTTGTGGCTCCAGTGTCTACTCTTGCAAAATACTGAGTTTGCTCTATTCTCATTGAGAACAAGAGTTGAAACAAAGTGTAAAACACTCTTCCGTGTCCAGATGGATGGGCAATGTTTAATGTGTAACATCCTCCCTGGGAAAAGAATCTGAAGAAGAGTTTCAAGATTAATATCCAATTTCCAGGCTTTTACACTGCTTGGCAATCATTCAAATCTAACAGTGAACCAAGATTAAAAAGCCAAAGGCCACAAACCTGTTTAAACTGGTATAGTGGGTTCAAAGTTCCCTCTAAGATCTTGAGCTATAGTTTCCACATATCACCAAAGTAAAAAACCTAAGCAGCCCCACAGATAAGGTCCTATTTACTCTAGATGAACTGAAGAACTATGAATCACACTTTGGACCTTGTTCTTAGCCATAATTAATACCTGATTATTTTGCTACTCACTGATGACTGACTTCAGGATAACCCTTCAGAAGTGTTTAGGAGTAAAATGAAATGAGGAGAAAAAAAAAAAGGGCTGCTGCTAATAGGGAGAAGGATGGTGGGAAAATACTTATGTCTCCTTGCCAAAGTGAAAGTGCATTAAAGTGCCTACAGTCATTGCTATTCGTGTTCTTGCTGAAAACTCATTGGGAATCCCACTGACTCTGGAGATTGCAGGAGAGAGAGCACTCCCAAACATGAATGTATGTGTGAAAGAAAGCAGAGAGGAGAAAGCAGCAATAATGCAGAATTCTTACTTACCTGTGCTTGGCACCTGCAATCCCCTGGTGGTTACACTGTCTTGACACAGGACTGGTTTTAGTTCTGTTACTGGATGTCATCCAGATCCTTACATTTGACTTTCACCAATGGGAATGACAATAGGATTCCCTTCTCTCTTTCCAGACATGCTACAGGAAAATGGTATATTTTGAGGAAGGCAAACCATTTAACTGCTCTCCTTTAAATAAAGCACATTATAAGTCCATTTTACCACTCTAAAACTTTGGACACTGAACCTAAAGAAGTTAGAATCATAGAATCTGTACTTATTATGCTCTAGTAACAGATAGTTACTCATATAACTGCTCATGAAAAATACCAGGGACTGAGCACAGGCAGAGCAGAGTCAAAACACACAAGGAGAAAACCAGCAGAAGAGGAGACAGATACAGACTAAGTAAAAGGCAGCTTTTTCATTCTCCAGTGACACACATAGACCAACTTTTTCCTTTTCTTAGAGAAGACAAAAAGGCTTTTTCCCAGTTTGCAAGATATTTGTGTATCACCTGATGTTTTCAGTTCATTAACTGCTGAAATCCAACTCTGCATGTTTAGCAAGATCTAGGCTATGACACCTTCTGTCAAACTACTTTTCTGCAGCCTACAATCTCTTTCCTATAAAAGAGAACTAAACTAACCTTGCTAATAGCTATGGAAACCCAAAAGCTTTCCATAAATATGAAATTTTCTTATATCTGAAGACGGATCTCCTTTGCAGGGAGATCCACAGGGTCTCATCTCTTGGCAGCTGACAAACAGTTGTCACAGCTGGGCAGGATAAAGTTCCAAAAAATGTGTGTTGAGCTTCAATACACTGACACTAAGGTCATCAAGAAACCAGTTCAAAACAGGAAATATCTCTAACCCCATGGATTATAAAGATTCCTTATAACTATCACAAGTGCTTACAGTAAATTCCAGTATAAGGAACCTGCACCAGTATCTAGAGCTGCAAGCTCTTAAAAAACAGGGTGGTGTCACTTTTTTCTTGGAATAAAGGACATGTCTTAAATTGATGTGAGTGAACTGAAGGGTAGAAAAACTGATGCATTACCCACTATTTTAGTCAGGTCCCATATTTTTTAATAGAAATTTAATAACAAGTCCATTTTTATACTGTTGGGTCCCACTGCACCACCTTGGAAGAACCAGCTGTTCTCAGTCCAACAGGCTGGTCCTCTGTTATGTATTCCCAGAGGATTTCTCTGACCTGTCCTCCCTGGACTGGCTGAGCAGGGCAGGTAAACAGGCACTGCCTTTCCCTGAGAGCAGCTCTTGCTGGCAGCTACTCCCAGTTCTGGAAAACTAATGGCAGACTATTATCAGCTCTTCTGGTAATTGCTGCAGGATGGAAAGCAGAGTGCAATAAATCACAACATCATTATGCTAAGGCCCAAATGGCCTGGTGTATTTTTGCTTAAAATGGTTAATCCACAAGTGGTACAGACTACAATGGTAGATAAAAATATCCTATATTGACTGGTATGCATGTGAGCTTTTTTGTACTTGTTTATGTTATTCACAACACATTTTAAACTGATAAAATAACATTGTCTTCAGCTGCAACAGTAACATTTTCTTTTTAGCTCTGGGGGAGGAAAATCCCGCAGTCTTTAAATACGAGAGCCTTGAACTCTGCACAAGGCATTACATCTGTTATGAAGGTACCACAGGTAATGACTGTGGGCTAAAGGTTGGTGTATTTTCATTGTTTGTATTGTGTCTTTAAGGCAAATGTCCAGTGCCCAACTATATCTCAGTATTTACATGGATATCACATAATTTCCAGTAACGTTTTTCATGCCCTGGTGAAAAGAAGTGACCTGGCTCAAAGTTAAGTTCTCCAAGGTCCAATATAATACATAAACTTCAAAACTCAGATTTTAAAAGAGAGAAGCTGCAAAATCAGGCGCTTTCAAACAATCATTAGGTCATGTGAAGAGGAGAAATTTGATGGGATTTCCCTTGGGATATTCCAAGAACCAGCACAATCCCAGGCACTGAGCCAACGGGATCCAGGCATGTCAGTGAGGTGCAAGACAGGGAGGAGTCAGCAGTTGTGTGCAAAAATACGTATTTAATTTTCAGCCAAAGAGCAACGTTAACAGCACTTGTGGATTTGCCAAGTGCCCAGAGAAAAGTGCAAGGATGGAGGGGAGGGAAAGGAAATAAATAAAACTAGGGAGGGAAAATTATATATAATAGAATTATGCTTCTCTCTCCAGTTTCAGACCAGCTCATCAAAGCCAAAAGGTAATTCCACTCATTGCAGTATCTTCCATCTTGATCAGATTTCTTCCATGAATAAGCAACTGGATTTCTACCAGACAACTGGAAACCTCCCAAAAAGCACAACCCTCTGACGTGCTAGTAACACTGGAATTAGATAAAACATTCACAAGAAAGACCCTTTGATTTAGTGGATGTGACTTTCATAAATGCTGGTGTTCAGAAAGAGCAGCTTTATAGAAAACATTTGACCCTGGTCTACAGTCTCTGCTGAAATGAGTTTAAATTACCTCAGTATCAAATATATCTTTTTTTTTAACTTTTTTGATGATGGCATTGTTATTATTTTCATCCAGTTAAAAAAATAAAAGGCTCTGCAGGGCTTGTACTAAACAGGTTAGGATTATTATAATCAAATTTTGATTGAAATACTATTAATGATCTGTCCTGGGAATATAAAGTATGATTTTGGGGCTGATAGCATCTTTGTGATGGAAAGCACATTTTTTTAATTGGGTTCTTGGAGAAAATACTGTAAAGCTCATTCAGTTTATGCTTTAATCCAGAATGCCCCATGCCCATGGACGTGGTTGCAAATATTTAATGATGTTCGTGACTACATCAGACACACTACACAGGGAGAGAGCAGAGGACAGAGCAGCAAGACAAGGCAAATCTGCCTCTTTTCAACCAAGATCATGAAAGTGCTACTTGCTGCTTCTATGACTGACAGTAAACTGGAGACAGAGGTCACAGAACCATCAGTGCCAGACACACCCACCCTGTGTCAGTGGCCACAGTGAGCTGGGCTGGTCCCTGCCTGCACTTCAGCCAGGAGGATTTGTCCTCACCCTTGTACACCAATGCACCCCAGACAGAGGAAGAGGTATCAGGGTTTTTCTTTCCTCTTAATATTCACTACTCTGTGCATTGAAAACTGGTACCAGCCATGGCTCTGAGCAGCACCACGCACAGGTAGATGTTCTGTCACTGAGACAAGCAGGCTCACTTATCCCAAAGGTGGGGAAAAACCCTGCCATAGAGTGATGTCTCTTTAATTGAGAGCTGACAGCTGTTTACATCACCAAGGATTTAGCTGCAGTGTAACTGCTCTTGTGACAAGCCCTGTACCTTTGAACGTTGGACAGTTTACCTCCAAGTCTTTTACATTGTGACAGTCTCCCTAATCATTCAGAAAATAAATTGTGGAAGCTCCCACACAGCATTTTCAAAAATGACAACTTTACTGCCTCCATCTTTACACCAACTACTCCGTGGTGACTACTATTTTTGGAGTTGTTGGGGTTTTTGATTATTTAAGAAGAAAACTCAGGCTGCTGCTAGTACTTCTAACATAATAAGCACTTGCACAGACTGAAAAACTCCTTAATGTTATGGAACAGTCAGTAATGGTGGCTCTTACACTACCATCTGTCTATCTAAATGCAACTTCTGCTGCTGGTGAGACCTAAGACAATACATTCAAATGCACACTACTTGCTACCAGTTAGCCGTGATTTCAGTGTTATCATAATGCTCAAATTAAATGACAGTCAAAGTAGAATGTCCACTCTGAACTTCAGGTATCACAGAAAATACTGCAGAAATGTCCAATTCACAGAACTTCTCTCTCTACAAAACATTTTGCTAATTGCAATTATATCAACAAAAACAAAATTCTTATTTACAAAAGTGGATACTGGCAGGGGAAACTGCCAGGCTAAACCAGCTTTGTTAATTCCAACACTGCCAGATATTCCACTTTGCCAAATACCTGCATTGATTTCTGAGTGTCTCCATCCAGCATTACCCTCACTTATGGTGGCCACTCTCATCACTAATTTTATTGCTGAAAAAGAACTTACTGTGGCAACATTCAGATAAAATGAGCAGTGCTTTTAGGCACTTGGGGCTGTGTCTGATCTGTAGAAGATGCAGCATCTCCTCAATCTACTCAAATTCTTCAGCCATGCTCTCAATTCCATTTTAGGCCAAAATCCAGAAGCGCATCACAACCTAATTCTTTTGCTCATTTAATATGGGAAGGAGCCCAGGTGCATGTGCTGGAAGGGAATTCAGATGGATGCCTGAGGCACTGGGATCTCCTGGCACGCTCTTGCTTTTGCAGTCCTTGCAGGACAGACCATCTTCTCAGATGTGAGGGCAATGAGTGCTGTGCAAGAGCTGGAACACATCAGCATTTATCACAGCATTATTGGAGCGGGGAACTTGAAAGGATACGGACAGATTGGATGAAATCTATACCTGCCATCTAGTTCCACCTTCCTTCCAGCACAGGGATACTGCCAGCTGTAGATCAAACTTGGTTCTGCCTGGTCAGGTCCTAAAGCCCCCTTGGATGGATGGAGTTCCAGGTCTCTCGGGGTTACCTGTTCCCAGCTACACTACCCTCTTAAATGCAGTAGGGTATAGGAAGAGCTGGATGGTTTAGTAGCACTCACAGAGTCAGGGTTCTTAGACCTGGTGTAAATACACTTACTTGGAAGAGTAATCAGCTAATAAAAAGTTTTCTAACCTCTGGGTTAGAGGATGGTATTCCACTGGCAGGGAGTGAAGCATTTAGCACTTTTATCACTTGCTTTCCGTGCTGAAGAGAATCATTTATCTGCAGTGTCACCTGGAGAATGGTGGGTGTTGTCAGAAGATCAAGGTCCAGCATCAGGGAATGTAACAAACATTAACCACTTCATCCCTCTGCACTAGGCAGTATTTTAAATTCATTTTTTATTGAGCCTGATTATTAGTTTACGATGGGTGTAAATGATAGAAGAAGCAAACCTAGATCACCTCCTACAGGCCAAGGAGAGAGGAGACTTTTCCTTCACGTGAACATTGCTGTTCCTGAATCTCTGCAGTGCATTTCCAGTTCCTTTAAAGAGCAGAGTCCATCAGACTGTTCTAGCCATGCTGAACTGCAATTATTTACATTTGCATTAGATCATTATGGAATGATCTTCTAACACTTGGAATTTTGGAGTTAATAGCAGGCTTCCTCATATATGTGTACCAACCAGGACAATCAGGCACTTCAGGAAATCAAAGGACCCCTTAGACATCTGCCCACTCTATGCAATCAGAAACTGCCTTTGCACATGAATCAAGACTTTTTTTTTTTTTTTTTAATTTCTTGGAAACCTTTTCTGCAAAATGGGGTTTATGCAGGCTATTGTAAAACACTGTAGGGGAAAGTGCATATAAAAGTATAATATATTCTCTCTACTGATCATGATCTGAGAGCTAAAGTGTGTTTGAAACATTGTGTTTTGCAATCCAGTCTATGTGATGAGTGATAAGCGATATAGTCATAATTAACAGTAGCGATAAATAAAATGTATTACATTCTGCACAGCCCTATTTGCATTGCAAAAATCCCTATTTAGATTACAATGAACTCTAAATTACAGAGTAAACAAGTTTTGGCTACATCCTGAGGCCCAGCAGGGAGGAAGGTATCGTTTGCCACCCCAGCAGAGGAATGCTGTTTACATCCAACTGGACAGTCCTCAGAGACTTTGCAGCTTTAGCACACAAGGGGCTGCAACCAGACCCCCGAGGTCTCTGTGCTTAGTGGTTTTTATTGGATGGCTGTAGGCTCCCTACTCAACACCAGAAGCTTTCAGCAGTGCTCAGCTTTCCCAAAAGTGGTTAAGGCTCGGGGGGTTAGGTTTGGTGGTCAGGAGGCTGCCGGGTCACTGAAATGAAACCGCGGGTGCTTTCATAAAGAAACAAGCCTGTGATTTCATTTTGGGCAAGCAGCAGATAAGGGACGATAGGATGTTTGCTTTAAACCTTTTTCTTCTCTTTCCCCATATGGAAAACATAGAAACATTCCAGGGTCTTGGATCAGCTTGATCTCTGTCAATCTGAGCACCAGCATGGGCATGGTACAGGCTGTGCTGACTGTGCTGGTTGAGGGTCTCTCAGGGCAGTGTTAAAAAAAGGCCAGATGTTCACTCTCTAAAATCCAAACACTAGCAGGTCACTTGTACCTATCTGTCATCATTATTAACTCTGCTCTAAGTGGTGTTTTTACAAAGTAGTCCTAATTTATGCTTGCTTTCATTAAATGCACACACGAGGCTATCAGGAGTGAGACAGCATCAATTCTGATGATGTCAGGATGACAAGAGTGTGTCTTTTATTGACCTGGCAGGGTAAGATCAAGTCTGGATGTGGTACAGATTGTGAACAGCAACCTGAGATGTTGGAAGCTGGTTGCCACTAGTTTTGCAACTCACAGAACCTGATAAGATTCCCAGTATCTTTTGGGCAACCAACTTCTCACAGTTTTTATTCACCTGTCTCCACCAACAATGACATAAAATACTCTTCTCTCCTGTTGGCCATCATAGCAAGATCCACACAATGACCTGTCAACAGTCCCATCCTGAAGTCACCCAGACACTGAAGGTGGTGCAAAAGGCCCCAACCCTCTCCTCAGTCACAGGTCTCTGTGCAGAGCCAGAACAGAACAGACCAGAAATGGAGCAGCTGCAGTGGAGTAAATTTTTGCCTGTCTATAAGTTCTCAGATCACCACAGAGAGAGCCACAGCATCCAAAACATTCAACCTCCAGCCCATTCAATAATTAGAAACTTAGAAACTTCGGTGTTTGACAAAGCTCGACATAGAAATTGGTTCTCTCCTCTTTATCCAAAATAGCTGAAATTAGTTATTCTTCAAGATATGCTGCAATTTGCTTCTCTGGAGGAAAGAAAAAGAGGCAGGGGTGTCTTCAAAGGAGGAGGAGCTGTCAGGTAGGGTAGGGCATTTTTCCTTTTGACTTTGGTGTGTATTATTGATACGACTGCTACTTTTTTGCATTTAACCTTAAAGTACAATCAAATCAAGGAAGTGTTGAGCTTTCAATTCTTGTTACAAATCAGCCCACATAATTTAGATTTAGGAGTCTAGCTTTGAATGCTTATTTTTTCCTGCAAATAATTTCTATAAAAATTGGAGCTGGAATAAAAGCTTGACTGACCAGATACTATTCCTGTTCTTTGGAATGAAGGAAAACATTCCACCTCTCACCTGTGCACTCATGGTGGCTTTCTGCTGCATCCTCCCATTTACTGTTTCACTTGGGACCTGAAGTGCTGAAGAGGCCTGAGCACAGGAATGTAACCAGTTTAAAAAACAAAACAAAGAAAAAAAAAAAAATAAAAGAACAGGTTTGGTGCGTGACCGGAGGTGTATCTACGCAATAAGCAGGCGGCAGAATCTTCTGGTTCAGGTGACAACAGAAAAAAGAAAACAGCTTGTTAAAACATTACCTGAAGCTGAAGTTACTGACTCTGTGCCAGGCGTGGTACATGCTTGAGCAACTCTTTTCAATTAAGCTATCAGCCCAGTGATCCCTCGTGGGTGGTGCGGCTCCGCGCTGTCCTCAGCGCGAGTCAGACGCTCCTCCGCACGCCTTTGCACCAGTTATTATCTTGTTGTCCAATGTGTTCATCAAGAAGCTGTGCTCTCACCACCCCAGCTCAGCTCCCACCCCAGGAGGTCCTGAGGCAGGTGCTCAGCACCCTGCAACTGGATTCCCCAGTGACACCGACAGCCAAGGCGAGCCAACACAGCCTGCTCTCCTGCACTTCCCAAAGTTTCTCTCCAGATTCCCTCGTGAAGCTGGCATGTGCCACCAGTGATTGCATAAACCAGCAGTTCCCAAGTCAAAAATGGTTTCCATTTCCATGGATTAGATTTCTAAAGTCAAGGACAGAATTTCTTAGCAGCTCCTGTACTCCTTGGTTACTAATTCCCCATCTGCTGAAGGCAATGGCGACGTAGCAGAATAACAGACAGATTTGTCTTGGAAAACAGGAAGACTTTCTGGCTGAATTAGCTTTTCTCTGCTGTCTCTAGAAACAAATCTCCCTAAAATATCAGCAACAAATCGATTTTACTGCTTTTCAGTAAAGAGCAAGGAAATTACCTTTTCTGATTTCAACCTTCTTCCAGTGTCACAAACCCATCAGGCCAAATAATCTCCTAAGAATTTACCATATGTTCAAATTGGAACCTGAAAATAGGCTTATTTTCTGTTTAGTCTGAATTCAAAGCCACAGAACGAAGTTTATATTCAAGGTACCTGAATCTGGAACCTCTCAAAATGTGAAGAGTTTAGGTCTGTACTTGTAGCTTTGTTTTTGGTTCCATTTCTAAGGAAAGATAATTTAAAAAGTAAGGATTAACGATTTATGGGGTAGTAATCTATAAAAAGCTCTGCATCCAAGGCATTAGAAAGCAATATAAATTCTTTTGTGGAAATGTAAACGGTATTTAAATGTAAGTAGATATTATACCCAGTTGGTTAGATGGGACAGTGAGAGTCTCTGACTGGATTTTCTGGGAATCAGATAGGTCCCTAAACCATTAACTTAGTATTAAATCATCTTACAGATATAAATAAATTGAGAGACTTATTCAGGGATGTCTTGCAGAACATAAGTAGTTTCTAGATGAATGACTCATAAGATCAAAGTCAAGGAAGACACCCATTTAATTAGGGAGGAAAGTCTTGAGCAAATCTCAAGGCTCCCTTGCCAGGCACAAAACCTTTCCTGTGTGCTCTCCAGTTTCACCCAGCTGTTCTGGAACACAATTGCCCGAAACTACCCGACAAAAAAAATGGAATGAAGCTGAAAAGCAGCTAAACTAGGAATCCTCCTACAAAATTCCAGAACACTTGTAACCACCAATAAATATTCAAAGGTTTTTTTACAGTGCAAATTACCCAGCAGAACAGGTCTGCAATCAGGCTCCAGCCTTTCACAAGTCAGCCTTTAAATTCCATGACAACTTTACCAGTTCTGCCCTTCAGCTGGACCAGTGGCCCAGATTGGCAGCACAAGTCAGTGAGGCAATTGCAGGGTTCCTTTATATCACAGATCATCTCTGCCCTGCATAGAGTATTTTCTCATGACATAATCCCCCGTGTTATTAAGGAACGACTCATCCTCGATGGCTTGCTCAGAGCTACCCAGAAACCACAACATTCCTTCACCATTCCAAAATAAGCAGCACTTCCTTTTTTCTCCAGACAGTCAATGCATTACAGCTGATACCTGGGGCAGGACAGTTAGGCCCACTTTCCAGTGGATTTTCAGAGATTAAAAAAAATGGATGTATTCTTAAAGTCAACATGGAAAAAACTCCCCTTTGTATTTCTGTGTCTTGCATGAACTAGGAAGTCTGGTATTTCAGTAAGGAGAAAATATTATTTGTTCTATGCACTAAAGTTTCCTTTGTCATAGTTATGAATTTGGTAGGTGTGTCTCCATTATGGAGTGGAAAAATCATGGCTCTGTGCACTTTACAGTGTGCCTTAATTTTATACTGGCTGACTTTATTTCAGGTATTTATAATAACATTCCACAGCCATTGTTACTGTTCGGTTTAGTATCGTGGCAATTGAAAACTGAAAATCTGTTCCACTGGCTTTTCCTTTAAAAATCACGTTTACCACTGTTTCCCCACATTCTTCACCAGAAAAGCTGCTCTGGATTTTCTAGAAAAGTCATAGTCTGAGTGAGGGGACTTTCAACAAAATTATGGTGTATTGTCAGCTGTCTGGACTGAGTATACTGTGCTGAAAAACCACTATTACCAACAGCATTAGAAACCAGGAGAATTTCAGCAGTGTGTAGGACAGTGTAATGAAGACAGCTGAGACAGGACTTGTACACAGTCTGTGTCAAGACTGGACACGGATTACTATGATCTCTTCCAAACACATTTTCAGCCCTCATCCCTCTACAACTGTAAAAGATGAAGAAATAAAGATGAATAAGAGCAGGAGAACAAGAGACAGGCATTTCAGGAAATGTAGGGAACAACAAAGGAGTGCAAGTAAAACAGCATCTCAGGAAACAAAAAGACATATCAATAAAAGTAATTACATCTTTTCTTTTATTTTTCTGTACTTATCTGGTACGATCCTCTGCTTTTCTATGCTTTTTTCAAAACAAAGGTATGACTACCCTGATCACTCACCCTTCTACTTCAGCTTGCTCTCAATTTTGTAACTAAAATCAAGAAGATAGATACTGCATATCTAAAATCAGACATACAAAATAGGATTGCTGCATTGTCCTCAAAAGCCTGGCATTGCACAAACATAAAAAAAGAAAAAATAGTTATCTGTTACCCTAATTTAAGGTGTGCAATTAGCAAAGCTGGAAGGCAAACACTGTCTCTCTCCTCAAGTCACCATGGGTGTATAGATGCACGACATATCTAATAAGAAGCTGAGCATCCAGCCACTAAGATGCTCCTATAAGCTGTATCACAATCCTCTTAAGGATTTAGGGAAATCAGAGGCTCAGCTTTGCCATCTGTGGCTTAATAAATATTTTCTTCGGAGGCTTTGTGCCTTGTTTTAGCAACCAAGAAAATAGTCATACAGTAATTTCTGAGACATGGCATTACCAGGAGCTCCTTTTTGTCTTTCCTCAACAGCTCATTTTGCAAGTGGACAACCTGTGGTAGCTCTGCTCTGTGAAGCAGCTGAAATGCAGCTTCTGGGCTTCATGGTGTGACCCAGCAAGGTTGTGTTATATCAAGGGTGTCCATGCACTTTGAACCCTGTCTTTGGGAGAGAACTGTTAAAAGATGTTCAAAGAGCAATATTGCCAGGTCCATTTGAGTGTCCAGTAGACTCAAAATCATCATGGCCTCACAGCAAAGCAGAGGGACCTCTGAGGAGCAATTCCCATCTCTGATGTCAACCTCTTACATTCTCATTCTGAGGAATGTGACTTAGAGATGATAGTGTGAAAATTTTGGTATACCACAGAATCATCAAGGTTGGAAGAGACCTTCAAGATCATTGAGTTCAATCATCAACCCAGCACCACCATAATCACCCCAAACCTGTATCTCCAAACACCACATCCAGGTGCCTCTTCAACACTTCCAGAGACAGTTACTCTGACACCTCCTTGGACAATTTATTCCAATGCCTAACCACTCTTCCATTGAAAATTCTTTTCTAGTATCTAATCTGAACCTCCTCTGGTGAAACTTAAGGCCATTTTCCCTCATCCTTTCACTTGAGACATGGCAGCAGACACCAATCCCACCTCACTACAACCTCCTTTCAGGTAGTTGTAGAGAGTAATGAGGTCCCCCCTAATTGATCAATGACTCAAAGGATCCAAGATAATTCCTTCCATTTTTGCTCAGAGTCAACAGATACACCATTTTTCCAGTGCTGTTCAGCAGCATCAGCAGACACAGGGCAATTCTGAAGTTCTGTACATTCTTCATCACATTCAGTGATGGAGCCTCATCCAGTGCTACCTCTACTGAGGAATTCAAATTCTTCTTGCTCTAACTGCACTACCCAAATCCTTGAGCTCTGAAGCTTCAGAACGATCCAATTCTGGCTTAGAATAAAGGAGACCTGAAGAATTTGTTCAGCTTCTAAGAGGAAGACAAATTAAGGAAACAAAGTTGAATAGCATTTCCCTCTGAAGATGACAATAAAGAGGCTTTGCATAGGCCAAAGGATGTGAGTATGAAAGGTGCTGGTATTTAAATGGATGTGAGAAGGCTTCCTAGGAAACTCAAGAAAAAGCCAATAGTTTCCAAAGTTTTTACAAGAACTTGGAAAAGAAGGAGAGGAATACAGAAATAAGTAAATAAATAATAACAAACGGGAAAAAATATATTATTGTATTGGCCCCCCATTAAAAGCAAAAGACAGAGAGCCAGAAGATCTCATTTCCTGCACTGACTTTGCCACTGCCTTGGTGTACAATGTCCTGGGTTCATGATGGTGGTGAAGCTTCACACCTGTGAAGGGTGTGTTTCAGATGTCAGCAAGCTGAAAGCTCTCTCTTCTTACTTATGTTTCATATTTGGAGAGGTTGCAGTTTTTGCTGTGGCCTGAAGCTGTTAAGTCATAATATAAAAATAAAGGCAAAATGGAATGGAAACTATAAAATATTCTTGGTTGGTTTGGTTTGATTCTTTAACGGCTTCAACAGTGACAGTCCTCATAATTGCTCTGCTTTCAGAGACAGATCCTGGCCTTGTGCACATCATAATTTTTGCATGTATTTTCTTTAGAGCACTGTGCACGAGGAACCTGTATTTTAACTTGAAAACACGAGAGTTTCCATGCACTGCACTTAAATCTTAACAAGCATGTCTGCAACTGTTTCAAGAAGTTTTCTGTGGGTAGAACTACACAGGAATAAAGTGCTGCCCATAGGATATTTTAGAAGTCTTTCTTTTCTGAAGAGCCACGTCCTGGATTCATTTGTACTACCATACATCAAAGAGGGGGAAAAAAGAAACAACAAATGAAATTCCTCTGAACAATTTGTTCTAGGAGAAGATCTGTCCTTGTCAGACCAACACACCTCAGCCTATAATTGTCACTTTTAAGGAATGACTGAGAGATGCCACTTATTTAAATTGAAACAAGTACTTTCCTCTGGAAAGCAGACCACGAGCAGGGGCAGATTTGCAAATCAGCTGCCAAACCAATGCATGCAAAAGACAACAGCCTTTCCACTTCACATATCCGAGCAGACAACTCTGACAGTTTCTATGTGCAGTTATGTGAACTGCACACGTAATCATGGCAATTGCATGCAGAAATTGGATGCAAACTGCACAGTTAATTTGGTTTTTAAAAAGGGAGTAATCTTGCAACACTGTATACAGAGGAGTCAACCAATAATTACAACATGCTCTTCAAACCTTTTAGAACATACTCGGTGTTTCCATGCAGTTGTGCTAAAATATTTTCCAGCTGTCAGTGTGCCTGCACACTGATACAAAGATACTTTTTTTTCTTTTTTTTTTTAAATCACCAGGAGATATGGATGAATTTCAGTTGCTTGACAAAACGCTTGTATGTTATTTCTAAACAAAGGGTATCAACAGCACCTTGTATTGCTGGTCTGAGGAGTGCAGATCTCTAGCACAGCTCTCACCAGATCCATAAATGCATTAGAGGACACAGTGAGGAGTCAATGGAGTCAGAGCAGTTTGCTAGGAAGGGCTCAGCTGAGACTGGGCATTTTGCCTGGGATGGCAAACTGAGGATTAAGGGCTTTACAGGACATGTGAACTCCACTCAAATGCAAACATAAGCATGATTAAAATTTAGCAAACTATAATGTATAAGCCCTTGGGCAAAATCCAGTAGACACAGCTGTACTTATGGGCTGATACAAAGAAGAACTGTTAGACCCAACAGCAATTCATCAACACGGAGAACAGAGAGGAGCTTGAGATCTCTTTGTGGTACAAGTCTTGATCTAAGGGAGAACATCTTCCTCTCAGCTACTCCTTTCTGCAGCTTTGACCATACAGTTACTATGTGGTACCCTTTTTCTTATGGATCAATGCATTAGCAACTGCACTTAGACTCACAGGAGAAAACAGAATGGTTCTTTCAAAGACTAAGGTGTCTACACCACTACTTAGGTCATTTTAAGATGTTGGTTGAGGGCTGCACTTCAATGGTCTGCACTGATAATGAGAACAAAAAAAATTTGGAAACAGTAAGAAGGATTAACAGAGAGGAAGGCATTGCTTTCTAGAATGGCTGCATAGAAACCTACACAATGAAACACCTCCCCAGCAGCAGAGCCACCGAAATAAGTGGAAATGAGGCTTTAGTATCACCCAAGAAAAGGAGAATTGCTGCTGCCAGTTTTCTGCAGCAGGAAGAAACCTGTAACTTCAGTCTCTGGGGGGAAACAAAAACAATGGAGACACGCTAGTTATGAAACCCTCTCCTTATTTTCTCCAAGTGAATCAACCTTGTCGCTCTAGGGAAAGTCAAGAAACACATTTGGGAATAATCATGGACAGTACCTTTGTGACAGCAGATTATGAGCTACCTCTACCCTAAAGAAAACCATTTGCAGGATAGTTACCTTGTTATGAATCGATGGGAATACAACCACCTCAGTGCTGCTTGTACCAAGAATGAGAGATCTCTTAGTATCACCCTTCAGACACAGTTGCAGCTAACCTTGCTGCTACTGAGGTTTTGAGCTATGCTGTTCTCAGGGGTCTTGTGGTTTCTCATATAAACGAGGACAAGTGCTTCTGGGCTGGCCAAAAAGGATGCTGATATCCTTTTTTTTTTTTTTTAAATTTGAAATCTCACTGAAATTTGGCTTTTGAAATCCCATTGTGTAGCACGGGCTGTATAGGATCATGTCTGATATCTGCTTCATCTCTCCACAGCATCCCTTGATAAACTCAAAGCTGTCAGCTGTCCTGAGAAGCTCAGTATTTTAGGGAGCAAAGTATGAAGAAGCAATTCATGCATCCCAAACAAACAAGAAAGTCTCTGCATTGAACTCTGGTCCATTCCCTTGACTCCCTTTGACATCTGTTCTTCCTATATCTGAATTTTCACAACTGGTAATGGGTGCTAGGCAGGCTTATGCTCTGCCCTGAAGAGCAAATGATTGCACAACAACCACAAAAAAACAGGTTCCCACTACTCTAAGTAGCAATGTGGCACATCTGCTTTGCATGTGCTCTCCAGAAAGTGATCTCAATGCTTCTTTTCCCCCTCTGACTGAGGAATATCAGGAAAAGGACTAATATTCTGATGTGGATACTAACACTCTTCAGCATATCAGTGTGCTGCAGGGTCTGAACACAACTATAGGTAAAGAGCAGAGTAAAAGAGTCATCCTGGCAGTATCTCTGCCTCCTGCTGGGTCTGAGACAGGAGCAGACATTCACCTGTGTCGGAGTGGCACTGGAATGCAGCTTTTTCCCTGAGATAGAGAGCGGTGAAACACTGGATTACATGGTTGTCATCACTGCTTATTGGCTTTTGTTCTTTCCACATCACCAGGCAGCAGTGAGTGGGGTGCCACAGCACTGTGCTTGGACTGCTGAGGAGAAGCTCGTTGGTTGTTACTGCAAAAAGGCATTAAAAATAGCAAAACAAACAAAAAAAAATAGTAAAAGAAAAAGAAGTAGAGCAGCTTTCCTCTTGGAGCACCAGAAACCAGGTGCATCACTGCTGACAATGATGACAAACTGGAGGTATTTTCAACTTCATCCAAGTAATAATATTTAGGAATAGATTCAAATTACCTTTCTGGTACTGCCTACAATTCTCTTGGAACCGCTGCTGTGTTCACAGATTAAGACCTTTTTCTACATCAGTAAAAATACATGAAAGTATCAGTAGTAAAGGTCACATTCTTGCATTCCTGTTTACATAGATTAGCACACGTGCCAGTAGAAGCTTTAATTCTTGTAATGAGATCTCTCACAGGGTAAGGAAATCCAGATAAAAATATGATTGGCAAAATCTACCCTTAATTATAGGACAAACATACCTGTGATACTTGATTATGTGGCAGTAACTAACTAGGGTTTATCTTGGTATTATTCTCCACTTGTGGTAGGTGAAAAACTCAGACTTCACAGGAAAACAGAGGGCCATGTAATTTTTCAAGAATATACAGCATTCTGTATACTGCAAATACTTTGTGCATTCTGAAGCAGAGTACAGTGAATGCTGGCACAAACAGAAACTCAGAGCAAGCAACAGTCATCACGAAACTATACCAAGTAATAAGAACTACATCAAAGAGTCAAAACCCAAACAGAAAAAAGAAGTAAGATTTATGCCTTTACCAAACAGTAACTATGACAACTCATACCTCTTCCACCTGAACCTTCTACCAAAACACCTTTCTGTGTCACTGCATTTCACTGCTTAGGTGAAGTTTGGGGCTTTTTATGTGTATTTGGAAGTGGCCATAGGCAAGTGAGAGATTGATCTAATCACACAGAGTGGTCTGTGAGCCTCTGACTGTGGAGATCATGCTTTTAATCCCATAAGGAATCCCTCCTTTATGTGGAGGCTCTATGTTCCACAATGTGGTCACTGTGAAAACTGGTTCACTTACAGGTGAGATATTTTCTTACCTGCACCAGGGCTCCCAGAGCATCAGCTCAATCTCTTCTGGGCCATCCTCAAGACCCACCCTGGATTCAAGGATGATTTTCACCAGTACTCATCTTTCTAGGAAGAAGACACGTTGCTCTAACACACATAATTACGACTGTAGCTTGTGTACAAGCACTTCATCATGCAACATTTATAGGGTCTCATTCTGCATTTGTTTCTTATTTCATTGTATTCATCTGTGTGTTGTTTTTTAAATATTTTTAATAAGCTTCAGAGGCTGACTTATTTGTACAGGAAACAGAGCCAAAGAGACTCCCTCTCCAGTTTCAGTGGCAGCCAGATGGCCACACTTTAACCATTTCCCTGAAATTAAAAAAAAAAAAATTAAAAATAACAAAAAAAACCCAATTGCAAGTCAAAATGTATTGGGACAGACATGTCAGCTGGTGCAGAGTCCTACCTCTACTGACTTCAGGAAAGCAGGCAAATTCATAGAGGTTGAGCCACTGCCCCCACTCTATGTTGCAACCTCTTTTATGGAGCCTTGCAACAGCTAATGTTTTTTAAAGTGTTGCTTAAATCAAGAGACCGCACAAGAACTCAAGCTTGGGCGATTTTCATGTTGGCTTTTGCTTAAGGTTGAATTTCTAGTCCATATGGATGTAAAGGAAAACTAGAAAATGGTAGGTGAGTGCTATTATGCAAAACGAACAAACGATGTTTTAAAAAATCTCAGAATCATTATCCGTTATATTTTTTGTGTGTTGGAGGTAGGCAAACATTAAATTCAAATAGAAGGAACAATAAAGAAATCTTTAAAAATTAGTTCCTACCTCTCTCTCTGAAGCTTTAACGAAACACAGAGTGTTGAAGCTGTCAAAGTGCTGCCTCAGTGAAAATCAGAGGCAATTGCAATACAATCAGCAAGGCTGGAAAGAAGGTAAGGATGGAGCAACAGGATTTTTCCTTCTTTTAAGAGAATTTTTATCCCATGTTTCACAATTACCGTGTTACCTTCTTGTCCAGTTCCTTGTGCTGTACAGATGGGATATGAGTAAGCAGATGTTTTGCTTAATCTTTGCAGCTTCTTAAACACAAGCAATACTTTAAATACAAACACACGAAGAATGGGAAGGGCAGCATTTGAAAACTGCTCAGCTGAAATGCACAGGATCAGCAAGAAAACATACTGGGTTTTTCACCCCGAGGGTGGTTGGGCACTGGAACAGGCTCCCCAGGGAAGTGGTCATGGCACCAAGCCTGACAGAGTTCAGGAAGTGCATAGTGGGATCCTTGGGATTGTCCTGTGCAGGGCCAGGAGTTGGATTTGATGATTCTTGTGGGTCCCTTCCAATTCAGGACATTCTATGATTCTATGTTCAAATTGCTCTGCCCATGAGCTCTCCTGCCAGACTAATGCTCATAATAACATGCCAAGTTCCCCTGGCAGTGATTCCCTTTTTTTTTCCTTTTTCTTTTGTTTTTACCCATCCCTCACTGCACAGAAGTCTGTGCAGTGGAGTACTCTTCAAGGATTGGGGATCAAAGTGTTAAATACAATTAAAATAGAATATGAAATCCACCACTAGGAACGTACTTAAAACACGTTGTAACAGATTAAAAGATATACTTGCTGTTTCCCCTGTCTGGTATCTTTTTCACTCAGAACACTAAGTTAAATTGGTGGAAAACAGTGCTCCTTTCTCCTCTAAAAATACACAGAGCATAATAAAAAATGTAATGTGCAATCAGCCCTTGATGCTTTTAAGGTAGTAGCAGGAACTGATACTGCCCAGAGCAGCAATGAGTTTCTGAGTCCCACACGTGGTAAGAGAGACTGAAACAAGGGATGCATGGAAAATCCATTAGCAGAAACCTACGTGGAGACAAAACATTTCGGTTTTTGACAGATCTCCAGAGGTCCAAGCACAGCATATTAATGTTTATGATAGAAGTCAGTCAGTCTCCAAGCTTATGTTATTTTGTTTTGGTAAAAGAATATGAGATGTTAGAATAATTACTGGTATTTTAACTGAGTAGCTCTTCTTAGGAGCTTCTCTCAAGTGTAGCTGGTTTTAATTTGTGGAACGAGGGTGGGCATAGCTTCACATTTACAAAGCTCTAATTGAGAGCATTTCCCTCACAGAGAACAATAACACAACATTTATTTCTTGGAAGTTTTTAAATTGGATGTTTTGATTTTAGTTGGTAAATTTCTGGATTATTTTTTTTTCCCTAGGTCCTCTGCTTTTCCAGTGTGACCAAGTCCAAAATGTTTCTACCATTAAGATGACAGATGACAAGGCCCAAAGGCAAACACACAGGATCATCTGTCAGGTGCTTGGCTCTGCTGTGGTTTACTGAGTGCTTTGCCAGCAAATCTTAGCACCTTTGTGTGCTTCTGTTTCCTTACCTGTAAAATTGAGATAATGACACATGCCCTCTTTGTTCCAAGCTTTGGCATCTCTTCTATATAAAAGTGCTACACAGCACTAAAATACAAATGTAAATACTTAGATAACACTATCTCACTACATGTAGAGGAGAGTCGGTCAGGGGAGAAATAGTAGCCTTTGTCTCAAGGGACCTGGGGTTGCTTCTGGTTTCTAGTCTCTATTCATTTCTTTTCACCTTCCAGAATTGCCTGAAACATCTGCTGAATTGGCACAATGTGAATGGAGAGATTCCACCTCATCCTAATTTTGTCCTGATGCAAAACTGTCAATGTCTGGTGTTTTCAAAGGCAACAATTTTTTCTGAGTGCAGTGCCAGGAATAATCTCCTGCTCTTTGACTCAATCTGTAAGCCCACGGGGTTATGTACTTATTTACTTATTTATTTTGATGTCTCCAAAATAGCAATGCATGTTGCTCTACCAGACTGCACGCTGTAAAACAGTGGAAGCAAATAAACTGCAATTGTTAATGTTAATTGGTCTTACTTTACCATGTCATTTCCAATTTTTTTCAAAATGGAGATTAAAAAGGGTTGGAGAAAAAGCTGTGATTTTGTCATAAGCAATCCAGTTAGTGGAGTGAACTGAAGGGATTTGATTGTTCGAGCTCCGCGCGGCCAACGAACCGCACAAATTCACATTAATCTGTCTGTCCACACCCCCTCAGCCCTGTCTGCACAGACTGAGACTTCCACATACAGTGATTGTGGAGATGTCTGAGCCTGCAGACCCTCGTGCAGAAGGGCCACACTGTCCTGCACACTTTGCACCACTCACCCCTTGCACAGACCCCTGGATTGTAGGTGCTGAGATGTCGACAGGCACAGAACCAAACGAGGCCCCAGGTGACCAACTCAGGCCAAACGGTGAAGACAATTTTGACTGTTCACTTGTGGTTGGTGTGGGGTTTGCTCTGTGGAGCAATCCAACAGTGCAATCTGGAAAAAGCACAGTATTTTGCACACTTGAGAAGCTCGTACAACCTAAAAACCAGTTCAGCTCGCCCACTCTTAGGGAAGAAGGCAGAACTTCATCCCCATGGCACTGCGCTGAGTGTGGTCCCCAAACTGAGTTTAAAAGACCCAAAGGAGAAAGTTCCAGCCTAAATGATCTCATTCATTCAGGATGTTTTCATTAATATCCTGCTTCAATTTTCCAGTTGATGGTTTCGTGTGTATTATTCTTAGCAGGACCTTAATAAAAACCCTGCATTGTTTTTTTCTAACGCCACGGTGTTTATGCCTTTCACATTCCTACTCACGGTCACATCCTCGCCCTCACTTTCAGCAGTTCCCACAGACTGAGCTACTGTCACTTGGGTGCACATAAACACATCCACACGTGGACACACAAAACTGCTGATTTACTCCGAAATTCCACCCAGTCTCACCTGAGGCTCCCAAAATGCAGCATTCTGTCCCAAGAGAGGTTCTCATTCTGGTCAAAAATTCCTGCTCATCCTGCTCGGGACTTTCTTATTGCGACGTCATCGCACCGCAAATTTGTATTTCATTTTTTGTTACCTATCGCCTCAAGTCTCTGTCAGCAAAGTGTTCTTCTAGATTTCTCTCTCAGAATGAGGTTTTCCTCATGTATCAGTTTGTCATTTCCCACATTTCATAGCACTGGGCTGTTTCCTGTTCCTGTGCCCATCCCCTATAGGTCTATTGGGACATACCTGGGTAGCTTCACTGTCCATGCCATCTCCCAAGTGACTGCCCTCTAAAGATTTTGTTAGCACAGTCTGCTGTCAGATCATTACCAGTAGTTAGAAATCAACACAAATCCCATCTTGGTGCCAATCTCTGCTAAACACCTCCCCAAAACATGGTATGTTGCTGTTAATAATTATCCTTCAGCCAGTTTGCAGTCCTTACAACACATTGTTTATACCCAAACCAATGAGCAAACTCGTTTTGCAAGCAAGAATGTCATGAGAAACCACATCAAGTGCATTACTAAAATCATCAGTAGATCCAGCAAATTGCCTTTTATCCATTGATTTTGTAATTCTGTTTTCTAAAAGAACTTTGGAAAATCTATTTTCTAGTCTTTCTTTGGGTACTAAGGTTCAGTTTTTCCTTCTCGTGTTAAAAAATTTCCACGGTTGCTCCCTTTTTCCATTCCCGCATTCCTACTGAGATATTCCCAAGACCATTCAATTCATTAGCTAGGAAGACAATATTTGCCACAGTTTACCCTGCATCACAAAAGCCAATTATAAAGTTGCTGTTGGTTGCAGCTGAGGAGCAAATGTGGGCCCTGAACGCTGAGATTTTTGCTCCCCCCTGTGTAACACAAGACCAAATTTTTAGGGAAATGTATGTGCCAACAGTTGCAAAGTGTGACACCTGAAATGCCTAAATGTTTGTCTTTTGGGAGGGAATAGGATTTAGCTGTAATATCCCAGTGAGTTGTGCTCTTGCTGATGGCTGCAAGTCATGTCCAGGAGCAGTTTCAGGCTTGGACTTCTACCTTGGAGCCCAGAACTGAGACAGAGCTTCCCTTCTCTTCTGGCACAGATGAGGTCAAAATCAGATACCACAAGGGCACCTGGAGTTTTCTAGGTAGCAGCAACCTCAATAACACTGGAAAAAGACTGAATTATTCACAGCTGGAACTCTTTGGGCCCCATATGCACCAGGAGACTACAAAATCCCCAAATGACGATGTGACTGCAGGAGCAGAACAATCACAGATTACCCACTCACATAACTCAAGACCACACATTTTGTCCCACTTGATGGAAAAAGAAAACTTGTCAGTACAGGAGAGGACATCAGGTCTGGAAACGGGTTAAAAAAAAGATTATATACTCTGATAGAGAAGATTCAAGCTCCCAAACCCACTAACAGTAAAATTTACTGCACTTTCAAACCTGTCTAGAAATCAAGTACAGGGAAATGGGAAAAGTATATGCACAGACGGCACGATCATATGGCCAACATATGGAAATCAAATGGAATAGCTACTGGTTTTTAAGCTCCACAGGAACGATGAAGTGAAGATGAGTGAGAGACCCCTTTCTCACTCTATTTATTTCACCAAATACCCAACACTTCCCAGCCCTCCTGGCACTTGTAGCACTTCCCCGTTCTTCAGATATCTGCCACTTTTAACTCTTACGAAGTCTCAGACCGTTCCATAAGCACTCAATTTTCCTGAGCAAAATCACACAAAGAAGCAGCAGATGAAAGGCAACAGAAGTATTGGCAAGCAGTTTCCTAAAAAAAATTCCCCACAACACCCTCGCCATCAACACTGGGCTCATCCTTACAGCTGGATGGCAAGAGCAGCATGTGAGCATCACTGTGCACACACACATCCAACGTGTTTATTTAACCACACACAAGTAAAAGCCTGTTAAAATCACCACATATCTGAAGCCCAGGCAAAACATTTTAATTAAAGGAAACATATTTCCCTCATTAATACATTGTAAGATATATCAACGACCATGACATACTCTTGTGGCATGTTTTTTTCTTCTCTGTGTGTGAACATCTGTACATTTCCCCAGAAGCTGAATTTGACACATGTGATGCAGGAACAGAAATGTCTTTTCAGTGGAAGTCTAAAGCAAACAGATGTGTCAAACATCTGCCAACAAGTTATGAGGAAGTTGCTCCTGCTCCAGGACATAACCACCTATGCACTTCTCCTTAGAAGAAAGCCTGGTTTTTGTGCAAAAGACTATTCCATCCTATGAGATGTATTTCCAGTTGTATGGGAAATCACAGGATCACAGAATCATGGGGATGGAAGGGGCCTTTGGTCCAGTCCAACCTCTCTGTTCAAGCAGGTTACTGCAGGTTGCTCTGGAACATGGCCAGTGGTGTTCTGAGTATCTCCAATTATGGAGTTTCCATGCTCACTCTGGGTAACCTGCTCCAGTGTTTGACCACCCTCACATTGAAAAAAAACTACCTTGCATTTAAACTGAATTCCCTCTATTTCAACTTGTGCAGCACTGGGAACAGTCAGGCTCTGCCTCCTTCACCCTCCACCATCTGATATTGATAGAAACTGGCAATCAGATATCCCTCGAGCCTTCTTGTCTGCAGTTTGGACAGACTCAGCTCTCTTTGCCTCTGCCCACATGTCAGATTCTCCTGGCACTTATCATCTCTGTAGCCCTTCACTGGACTGTCTCCAGCACCACAAAGTCTTTCTTGCACTGGGAGCCCAAGTCTGGACACAGATGGTGGATGTGTCTCACCAGTACTGAGCAGAGGGTTTCAGAGCAGAAGAGTCACTTCTCTCAGCCTGATGGCAATGCTCCTCCTAATGCAGCCCAGGATGCTGTTGGCCTTTGCTGCAGAGGCACAGAGCTGACTCATGTTCAGCTTGTCACCCACCTGGAGTGGGTGACCTCCTTCTGTGAGACCTCTGGCTTTTGGGTAGCTCTGGTATACAGGGACATTGCTTTCAAATCTGCATATCTAAGCTCAGGCACATAAATCCGTATTGGGCATCAAAATAAAAACAGGCTGCTATTCCAAGGCACTGCACACCTACAGCTCCCAATGGAGAAAAGTGGAAGTGTTATGATTAAAGCCCTATTTCATGTTTCCAGGTTGCCTGCAGCAAAGCCTTCATCATCAAATTGTGTATAAACGGAGTCTCTGTAAGATGCTACATTTCAACTAAGCTCTAACAAGAGCCACTCAAGAGAAAAGTGCATTTCCTTCCAGTTTATTCCTTTGGTTTCAATTGTGATAAGTAGCAAACCTATTGCAAGATACATGCCATGCAACACAGGGACACAGAGCTCTAAGATAATTCATCCTAAAGCAGTGATCTATATGGAAGGTTAGGTAATGTTGCATTATACATGAGAATATCAGCTTCTTTATGAGCAGCTCCCCACTGCCATGTGCTGGGAGGGATGAATTAGACATGATGAACATAATAAAGCAAAGACATCTATGTTTAGGGTATCTTTTTAGAAAGCACTTGCCTGTCCCTGCACTTAGAATAGGTACCTGCATCCATTCCCTTATTAAACCACCACGGACCTTCATCGTTCTTAGACTCTCATGTTAAGGTGAAAGCAAAAAAAGAGAAAAATAAGATCTTAACTGCTAAAGCCCAATTTCTGGCCCCTGGGGTGCCTAGTTGTACAAGATAGTTGCAGAATGTAAATGCAGAAATGAGCACTACAGAAATGCTTATGGATGAGGAAATAACATCATGAATTTTGTTATGTCAACTGAGACCCTACTCATAAACAGACAAAAAGCTTCTTGGTATGTAAGTGATGGGAGGCAAGACATTGTTCATTGTACAAATAAGTGCAAAATATGATAAAAAGGAACTGTAGGGCTCTCAGCAAGAATAATGCATGTGCCATTATCATTTTGACACCAAGGACAGTAGCACATTCAGCAGGACTGAGTTGCAGAGAACCTGTGCCTACCCTTTGTGAATCCTGTGAGAGGTTATGTACCTGGTGTGTTTTTGGGGTAGATCTTTGCAAGATCCTGGAATTCCTCATCAATGGCTTGATCAAAGAGAGTAGCAGTTGAGTAGACGCTGCCACAGCATTCACTCACAGAACTGGAGTAATGGTGCTTTCTGGAATCAGCCTAAAAACAAAGTCCCTGGTGCTTTAACGAAAGCTAAGGCCATTTCTGTTCCATCACTGTATTCAAGACAGATGTTATAGTACCTGTACCTTCTGGGGCAGCTGGTTTTGGAAGCTGAAAAACACTTTCAGGCAGAGGAAATCTCCAAGAAGGAATCAAAGTCAAGTTGCTGTAGAGAACTATGGTGCCTTCATATCTGCTGTACAACACAATACACATCGAGTTTAACTTTTCCAAGGACATTGACAGGACTGGGAAATCAAATCCCATTCAAAAGGTACACTCCACACACGTATTGCAACCGCAGTGCTACACCGACCACTCCAGACATCTGTAAACAAGGGACAGCGGGTAAGACGCTGAGTTTGCAATGCTAAATATATTTGTTGTTCTCGGTCATTGCTTTAATAGGAGCCACTATAAAGACGTTGTTCAGTCACTGATATTTTTTTTCCTGTTGCACTTCCCTAACCTTGCCAATCTTTGAGTTTGGGATTATAGCAGTGAGTAGTTTATCTCCTCTGAAGAAGTAACAAAATGCCACGGCTTTCAGACCTCTTATCTCGTAGACCCTTATCTTTGTTACTTCCAATTGTGCCTGGGGAAGGGATGAGGAGCAGATGAACACCCAGGAATTTAGCACATTATTAGTATTTTGTTTAACCTAGGGGTAAGGAACAAAACAAGTGAGCTGAGTGCTGTGAAGTAGTGCTTAACTTTGTCTCCCGATCTCTGAATCTCTCACATTAAAGGATGGTGCTGCCGTTTGATACCTGCTGCTGCTAAGAGAATGCATAATGATAAAACCACCAGCTAAGCTCTTACATCATTTTACAATCAGGCATCTCAAAAACTGTTTATCTGATCAGCACCAAATTCTGTCAGAGGGTTGACATGTGCATTTCTAAATAATTTCAGTATGTCAACCTGAATAGACACACAGAATCGGAGAGTTAATTATCTTTGACAACTTTGCCAGCTAATTTCCTATTTATATGTACCAAACTAGGGGCCTCTTTTATCCTTCCTTGTCACAAAGAGTTTATCAATCAAATCAAGGCCTAAAATTGGCTGCCAAGGCAGTCTGCCATACCAAAGGGGAGTTTATCTGTTTGAAATCTTTCCGACTACCTAATGACAGCAACATTGACATGAAACATAATAGGCATTGTTTTTTGTTGTTCCTTCTCTCTCCCTGCCCCCTTCCTTCTCCTGCTCCCAGCGGACACTGCCTCTTTGGGAGGAGGTGAAGCTCTGACTGGTACCTCCCCTGCCCTCCCGCAGCTCCCGCTTCCAAACACGCCTGTGCCTGGATGCAGCTGTCAGGACCAGGTTTCAGATACACACAGTTCACCTCCGGATTTGAGCTGACAGAACCTGCCCGTGTCAACTCCATCCTTGTCTCTGCCAATTCAAGCACATTTGTTGAGGAATATGAACAATGTTAAAAACTACCCGCTCCTGCTGACAGGCATTAGATGGCAGAGCTTTCGGTGCATGTTGTCACTACTTTTCTCTGACAGGCAGTTATGTTTTACTTTAATAGCCATATATCTCCTCTCCAGTTCCCTTTAACTGGGTGGAATTTTACAAGGATACCAAGGGGTTGTCACTTCGTCGGTGCATGCTGGTGTTATCCCTCATCAGGGATCTCCCCCTTACATACACCATATAAAAACATGCTGCATCCCATGGCAAAGGCAACAGGGAAAAAAAACAAACATGGTTCTTGTTGGTACCTTGCCAGGATTTTCTTTCTCATCATGGGCAGGGAAAGGCCAAGCAGTCAGGAGCTGAATCCTAATGGTCAGCTGAGCCCACACAGGGGATTTCTTTGGGGAAGTTACGCCAGAGGTGGCAGATTCTTCACGCACGATGCTCGTAACCAATCATGCCACTCTTACTAGTTAAAAATAAATTAAAATATAGAACTCTTTAAAAATTTGGAATTGTTGCTTAAACAGTCACAATTCCTGGGCCAGGCCACATAAGGAAAATGATCTACTACATGAGACAAAGACAAAAACATGGTGCTGCTTGTATTCTTGGAGACGGGGTCACTTCTTTCTCACCAAAGCAGCCATGCTGACCTAAGGTGGAAGAGATAAAACATCTGCTCCAGTGATCTCCATGACCTCTGAGTGTTTCAAGGTTGTTCCCCACAAAGTGAGCCACAGAGAGTTAAAATCACCCTCTTTTAATGCTCCACTATCCTCTCTAAACCCGTGGATATTTTCTGCCTTTAGAAAATGGTTCCCTTTCTAATTTTCCAAGCTTTTATCCCAAAAGCTATCTTTTAATTCCATCAGTTTCACAACAGGGTGGGCACTGTCCAAGCCAGTACCCCTGGTTGGAAGAAGAACAGCTGAGCTTGTATTCTTTCTATCTGTAGTCGAAGTAGGTACCCAAGACATGGGTGAGGATGAGGCCTCACAGAAGGTACAAAGCATCTGGAACGAAGTGACTCCTTGTAATGAGGTCTTGAAAGTAGATTTTATGTTATTTTTATTACTTACTATCTAAAAGAAGAGGTGAGAGGGGGGAAAAATGACTGGCAGATTCTTTAATGTCACCCAAAAGCCTCAAGGGCCCAATTAATCAGGAAATATGTTTGGCTTTTGGACTTCAGTTGCCCATTCCCTGGGGCTTCTGCAGTGTGGGGGCTGGACATATGTTACTTGCTCACACTCTAAGAAATTATATTTGCACGGGGTGTGATAGCTGCTAGTCCAGAATTAAGATGTCAAGACCTTCTCTCATTCAAATGCCAGTGCTCTCAGTTGGAATGTGCCTGGAGAGGGCCCACGACCCAGTCGAACAGCTTGGATCACAACCTTCACCTTTCCCACGGGAGTCTGTGTGAGGATCCAGCTGTTTGGGTACCACAGCGGAATAGGAAATTGGAGAGCGTGCATCCCTACACCTTCCTCAAATCTCACTGAAGAGACGGAGCGACTCATCACCAAACAACTCAGGTAATCGGAAAAGATTTCATGAACTCCTGAAACTGTTACTGATTCCAAGCCCTCTCCAGGCCTGTGGAGTCAGTGGAGAAGCCTCTTTCACTTTTAAAATCAATGACAAAACTTTAGCAGGAAGGGTATTTCTCCCCATGTACACGAGCCTGGAATGGCTTTATGCTGCTAAAGTTGAGCTGATTTCTTTGGGAACAAACAACATGAACTCTAAAGCTTATGAGTCTTTCTCATCCGGGTTGTCTTTCCAGAATATTTAGAATTTTTCAAAGGTGCCAACAAAATCTGGTTATTTGAGTGCCATTAAAAGGCCACCTTGTATTCATATAAAATTCTCAGGCAGCCTAGAAGTACCTTTCTACAATTTATTCTGGGATGCACAAACTTTCCATCTGGTCCTTGTCCCAGGATCACACAGTTCATATGGTAAAACACAGCAACTGCTGGGTAGCTACGACCTCCTGAGCCATCATAGCAAATCTCTGTTCCAAGCTCCCAGTGCCTCCAGAATGGCATGTTTTTGGGAAGAGTGGTTGTGGACCAGACAGAGACAGGTGTATTCAGAAATATCCTATGTGTTCCAGGAGACTTCCAGCAATGGATCTCACACCAGGTCCAGCAGTAGAAAAAATGGCTCATGACACAGCTGGGGAGTGATAGTGTAGGTTAATGTTGTTTGTGCTACTATTTCTATCTCCCTGTCTCTGGAAGATAAAAACTCTAAAACATCCTTAAATATGGAGTGAAACGATTGTTTCCAGACCCTAGAGAACAATCCTTGTGATTAATACTGATGCCCTGGCTGCCAGTACTCCTGAAATGCTGTGAAGGACTTCTCATAGTCGGTGAAAGATCGCTAAGGTTTCACCAAACGCACACAAAAGTCACAGGCAGGAAACACTGAAAAGCAAAGTTCTCATCTTCCCACTGCGTTAATAAAACCATCCTAGAAGTAGTGCAAGTTGTCACACACCAGAGAACCAATTCTCAGCAGGGAACTTGCCCAAAAAAGAGGAGATAGATTGCCTCTGGACGCTGCCTTTGCCGGGACTCCCAGCACACGCTGTTGGTGATGCAGATCCTTATCCAGCAGAAGCTGAGCAGAGATCAGCAATTCATTTCACATTAGCTGATATTGAACATCAGTCATTGCAACCAGCACAGTCCAGATTTGAGCCAGCGACCTGAGGGTGAAAGGCTGCAGCTTCCCAAGCCAGTAATCATTAGGTTTTGACACAACCAATTATTCAAAAAACAGTCACTCAGAGCTCAATTAGAAGCTCACTCAGAGCTTCTCTTTGCTTCTCCTTTGTCTCCCGCACATGGTGTCCCCCAGTTTAAATAAACTGAGCAGTTTGTCACTGCACTGTATAATCCTGTATTCAAACTGTCAGGACCTCCCAGAGTCACCTCTGTCACTGTCTCTGCCAATCCCAACGCGCTCGCTCAGGCCTCTGAACGGCATTAAATGCTCTCCCTGACAGACACTTTGATAACATCACCAAGCACACACATTGAGGCAAATTCCTTCTGACAGCATTCACTCAACAAGCTGAAAACTAAGGAGGGACACGGATTTGTTTTCCTTACCTTGCCTGTGTGATAGATGTTATAATTAACTCTCTGTCTAATACCAAAAAGCTATTGTTAAGTCTCACGGCCTTTGAAGATTCGCATTTGTAGCAGCAAACCTCTCAAATGAACATATTTAGCAATGACTGCATTTTTCAGTGATTTCTTAATGTTGCCAAACAGCAGCACTGAATATTTATAGAGTTCCTGTTAAAAAATTACACATATCATTGCTTGTTTTTGCTTTGATCTAGAATTTATTGTCTGTGAAGTAAAAAGAGACAGACCTCCCCCGACCCCCCACTCTCTTGTACATCCCCAGTGCATGTTGGCTGCTTAAGACACTGTGTAGGGGCAGGTCATCTCAGACTCCTGTACAAATCCAATTAAATTAATGCAACCTCTCGGACAGCATGGAATCATTATTGCTGCAACCATTCTAACATTTATCACATCTACACAGTCATCCATCAGAAACTAAATGCTTAAGTCTCCTACTCTGTGTTCACCATAATGGATCCAGTTATATATTTTTCCCCAACAAGATCAAATTATTCCAGACAGTTCTACAGGGGGGTGCCCACCTCCTGTGTCACCAGCAGAGCCTGCACTGCAGTTTAACAAGTGGGTGCTCCTGCCCTGAGAGCTTCCTGCCAAAGCAAACACCCCTTGAGCCCTTTGGGAGCAGTGAAGGACATGGACTGACACCAGTTCCTAGGGATGCCACCAAAGGTGAGGTGTGTGACTGGGTAAATTACCAGGTTCAGAGAGAGCTTAAGCCAGAAGGGCTCACCACCTCTCTGTTATGTGGTGGGAACCTGGCAGGGAAGAAGTGCAAAAGGCAGCTAATAAGAGGGTGGAAGTTTATGTCAAAATAGGTCTCCGTTGAACTTCCATCGATTTAGAGTCCCTTAAACACTCCTACCAACATGTAATTTGCAATGCCATAGATGTCACCTTTGGATTTGGCCCAGGAGGTAACTTATTAACAGGGTCATGGGTTTCCCTGCTGGATGAGAATGCACAGGGATACAGCAAACCCCAGTGCAGAACACACACTTTTCACTCCCTTATGTTTCTGAGAAGCAGCTCTGACAAGAAAGTCTCTGATGGAAAAAGCTAAAATAACCCACCCTACATACACTGATCCACGGCTATATCCACTGCCTGAACTGCTGTTCCTCCCATTTCTCCTTGGAACATGGATGAAGTCAGCAATTTTGGGTTTCTACCTGCCAGGAAAATATAATGAACTAACTAAAAGTGCTCTGCTGCCCCAAGCAGCACACAGGGTTCCCAGTTTTCCACAGGTCGTGCCTGATGCCACTGCTTTGCAATACTTTACACAGAGCAGTGGAATCCTGCTCTTTAAGGCAGCCACAAAGTGCTCAGCAGTCACAGCATTCCTGACTCTGGGTTGCCAAATTTCCTGGTCAGTAGGATGTGACAGAAGCACCCAGGCAACTTAAGTTTTGTGATTCTGAAAATAAAGGGGGGAAAAAAACCAAATTCCATTTGGAATTTACTTCCCCCCCTCTAGGATTTGTCCCTTGCATTACCATTGTGGGGCATTCCCACAATAAACTTCAAACAATACCCTCATCTTCATTAGCTCTCTAGGCTAAATATTTTAATAGCTACAGGGACAAAAACAAAGGCACAACCAAAGTGCCTCAGGGAGAGGCCAGTCTGGCATTTTAAACAATCTGACCACAGGCTGCACATATTTCCTATAGAAGTACTGAATAGTGTGAGCAGAAAGGATAATTTTTCTGTACCACCTTCACATAGTCAGTTATTTAAATTATCTTTCTTCTTTTATGGTAATTATTTTTTTTTTTAATTTGAGATGGATTTTACATGAAAATCTGTCACTGCCCTTCTAGCAGAAAGCAATATATAAGGGTTTGGTTTAATAATTATTTTAGTTCCCTAGACTATCTCAAACACAGACAATAGTCAGGTTCTGATGAAATATAACCCAAGACTGAAGACAGAATTGGCATCCTCATATCTTATGTTCCACGTAGGTGCTGTCATTTTGTTCCAAGTGTGGAACTGGAGTTGAGTGCACCTTATTGCCATAGTAAATAATGTGTTTATTAGTGGAAATGTGGACATTTCTTTTGGGGTTTATTCTGTAACTCGCTCATAAGCATCTACTTGAAGTTTGGTGGTAAAGTTGAAGAGAACATGATTTTAAAGAATAATAATAATAAAACATTTCAGCTTCTTTAAACTACAAGAGTATTAAGAAAACACAAGTTAAGCAGTTTATGAAGCTTAAATTTTTACAACTGTTCTGAGGTATTGGTATAATACTTGAAGAAAGTTCTTCTCTCAGTGTGCACTTCTGTAAAATGCATAACAATACCTGTTTAAATTCAAATTCACTCAGGAGACCAGAACATCTCCGAATTGCTGGTCTGCTTTATCATGCAAATGTTTTATTTATCCTACAAACATTCTCAGGGATAAATAATACACAGTTTCAAATTATATACTATACTTTAAATATATGTGCAATGTTAGAGAGAAAAAAGACTTTGGATTAGGTTTTCTGGGCCACTGGAAACTGAGAGACTTCACTCACTGCTATAATAGTTTTTCAGATGTACAGTAGCATCTTTAAGATAGGACCGTGGATTCTTTACAGATTATGGCCTGAGATAGACCCAGTGTATCCTTTCCAGCATGGAATTTAAGGATATGCACTGCATTTAGTCTAACAACTGCATTCAACTTGGTGTTCTTGACAGGCCTTAGCCTCAGAAACAACTGGAGCTGTGACCAACAGCTGTGTCTGCTCCCGAGGGACGTCTCCCAACACAAGGAGATTCCTTGCCTGGAACCTAAGGATGATCCATCTGGCTACAGTCTCTGCACTGAGAGACTCAGGAGGGACACAGTGCAATGAAATGCTACCCCAGGGTCTGGTTCTGGCAGGAAAACCTCCCTCAGCATTTGTTCCCTTCCCTCAATATTTAATCATTTCCGGAGGCGCTCGCTGCTGTAGGTGTCTGGAATTAGCTGCTCTGCTGCTGGATCTCCTGCTTTCACCTTGGCACATAAAAACAGAACTTTATTTTTTTTTCTGAAGAGGCATCAATTGTTTTTTAAGTTATTAAGATGTCCATTTTTTTATTACGAGATCTCGTTTAGACTGGAGAATGCAACCACCTGTGTATCAATTTGGGACTATTTCTTCCTGCACCTCCTTGCCCCCGAATCAATTTGCATCAGATTGGGGTTTTTTTCCCCACATTTGTGAAATGATTCATCTTACTGTTTATCTACTCTCATTAGAAATGTAATTAGGAAAAAAAAAATCATGTCTGAGCTGAAGACTCTTGCTAGGTTTGGGACTGTTTTTAATTATTTCTCATTTCTAAACAGATATTAATATCTGTGGTGCTGGTCAATGTTGCACATTTCCTCTGGATATTAGCTAAGTTGCCTCTCAACTCCTAAAGATTATTATTAACTATTAGATAAGGGGAGGTTTCTTCATTTCTTATCACTGGCTGGTCTAGGAAAAGATTACAAAGGATTTACTGAACAAGTTTCCCCACTGGCTGAGAAATTACCTGGCAACCCATGATGTTCATGATGATCAGTTCAAGAGGAGCCTGAGAAGTTCCCTCTTAAAATCTATGATTATTTCTGGTCACTTGGTACTACTTTCTCCTGTAGTGAAAATATAACCAGCCCAGGATCTGAAGGTCTTTTACTTTGCCTTTGACTCGACCTTTCTGGAAACTCAAGGCATCATTTCTTCCTCACATACTTAATTTTTCCTCAGTCAAGAGGAATTTAAAGTCTTGGTGTAGCATTTGTGGCTGATGGCATCCAAATGTAAGAAAAACTGACTGCTTTCCTAAGGTTCAAAAGGGTGGTAAAGAAGATGTTGCTGCACAAGTTAATGATTGAGCTTCATCAGTTCTGAGCAGCCTTTTAGCACATTCACTTTCAAATTAAAACCATTTGCCACTAATGTCTCTCAGCAAATGAAAAGACCAAAGACATCTGCTTGAACTCTTTATATAGATGATATGAGCATTAATTTGTTGTCTTGTCTATTAGCTCTACATTAGAAGAAGACTATTGAAACCATAATGAGATTAAATGGTATTTTCCTATTCAGGAAGCAGAGCATATATTATAGAAGAGAAGACAGGACACATTCTGTATTTGACCCTTATGTCAAAGGACACTAAGCAAAATAGAGTGGATCTGTCTAATTAATCCGCACTATCATAAGTAGGTTTAAACAAAAGTAATGCAAAAGATTTCATAAGCAATCGAAAGCAAAATTCTACATTTTCATTCTAGTGATAAACACCACTAATGTTAAAAAAATTTACATCTCATCAGCAACTCTGTAACAATCATTTGGGGAAAATTCTATCTTCATTTTGACCATGAAAAACTTACTTTAGAAGCAAATTTTATTTTATACACCAGCACCAATTTCAGGACAATGCATACATATTGTAATGTGCCCTATTAAATGGGATGTAAATGGAGTGTGGGCTCTCCTTGGATTTTGTACCACTCGAGGAACCAAGAAGAAGCTACATATAACAGGAATTTGGGACAGAGCTTTAGGAAAACAACAGAGAAAGAATGAGGAACCCAAAAGATTGCACTCTCAGTCTCCTAACTGGGTATCATTGCTAAGGCAAGTCCTACTCGTTGTACATACACAGTCCTCCCACTTCCAGGGCCTCATTTGATGGAATAAAGGACAAAAACTGGATCTTTCCTAAGGAATTCTGTTTTCTGTTGATGAGACAAATGACACCTCGCTGTCTGCCAAGAAGGATCTGTTATATTCTACTCACTCCCATTTCTCTCTTCCATATGGTAGCTTCTACCCTCATGCCCTATTGCTACATAGGTATAATAATTACAGAATTATAATTATATAGCCAGTTAATATTTATATAAATATAATTAGCTGAGTTCATTTTTAGAAGATCTTAATACTACTCAGCTGCTACCTTTGTGCCCACTGTTCCCATGTGGATCCCTCTGCTATCCCCTCCAAATGTCCTAGGACAGGAACTTCCCAAATTTAATGTATTCACTGAGAGAGAATATAGTAAATTCATATGTTACAAACACTTGGCACAGTCAATACCTGTCTGCTAAATGCAGATCTAGAGGCAAAAGGAATAAAAAACAGACCTCAAACTAGCTGGAAAGACACAGAGCAGATAAGCACCTTGGAGAATGTAAAGCAGCTCACATACTTATTTGTTAGCTGGAAACAGTCCTCCTAGCACCTTCTCACTAATGCATTCTTTTAACTCATTGCACCCCTTGGAACCAAAGTGGTTTATTTTTAATAATAATAACCAACAGCAATTAACAAGACAGCTCACCATCCTAACTCCTGTACAATCAACACCAAATCCAGCACTGAAATCAGACTTTGGAAACATTTCAAATCTCATCCCCAGCTGCTGGAATATACTCCAAGGGAGTTGCACTGATTTTTATCACCTGAGAATCTGACCATGTAACATAATATACACAAAGGAAATCTAACATTATATCAGGTAACCAGTTAACCAGCCCTTTGTTTTTCTCTCTGATACCCTGTCTCTTCAATTGCTGCAAGCAATTAAGTGCCCACCACTTGTTTGAACAACCAAACCAAAATAATTACAAATGCATGTCACACTACAACAATTGCATATTAACAAAGGCTTGGGGCCAATTAATCATTACACCATCAATATATAATTTGCATAAAACTATTCTCTTTAAAGACTCCATGTTTGGGGTGACAGGGTTACCTCATTGATTATGTAAATTCCCCATCAAGCTTTGCAGAAGCAGTCAAAAGAAATAAAAGGGCTTGTCTGTTCCAGCCAACATCCTATTGCTATGAGGCAAGACAAAATTGGGGTGAGAAGGAGCAGAAGGGGAGGAAGAAAGAGAGAAGCAACAATGTAGACCTAAGTTTTAGAAGTCTGGGCTACAGTTCAGCAGTATGGCATGCTTTAGGAGCATAGAACTGCAAAAAAAATGAACCCAGAGTACAGCAACTAAGAAGGTACTGGGGGACAAACTTCTTTACAGTCATGTCATCTCACAAACTCCAATAAAACAGCTCAAAACCAGTGTTACACTTTTCCATTTTACCTAGAGCTTCCTTACAGGTACATCCTAAAAGGAGATATACACCTCTTAAGACAAACCAAAGTCCTACAGATGAACTCACCAGTAACATGATGCCTCCCCCTTGTGATTCAGGATATTCATTTTCCTGAAGATTTTCTCTGGAAAAACTCTGGCTTCTCTAAATTAGCAATTTTCTCCTTGCATCTTATGAAGAATTCTCACACTGACCGTGGGTGACAGTTATAATTGCAATATTTTTCCACTTGCACAACTGGGTTGTGAATTAAACAGGTCATGAGCAACAACCAGTCCTACCTGGAGGTGCAGCAAAAATCCCCTTGTCCTGTCAGGTACAACCCAGGCCCCCCAAAGTCATGGCACAGCTCAGTGTCACCAGTTACCTGTGGGGACAGAGAAAAAGGAGCAAAGGACTGACTGGATCTGAATCTTGAACAGAAGTAACATGTTTCTTGACTCCACTTTTGGGGTGATGCAAGGGAGACTTGCCTTTTCTCCCAGCCTTTTGCAAAGTGGGAAGCACTGTGTATTATTCTTTCAGGAATCTTTTTTTCTTCAGTGACCAGGAATTAATACTCATTATAAAAGCAGACCTCCTGAAGGATAATTAAACACCTTTTCTATGGTAAAAGAAAGGCACAGCAGGTATATTCATCTTTCCTCAGAGTTAGAGAACAACATGAGAACAAAAAAAGCCTTCATCTCTGAGAGATGGATTCAGTGTGGCTGCATGTTTTTAGTGCTGCAGTGGGGTGGACAGCAAGACAGAGAACAGCTAGACCAGGTTTTGCACTATCCAAATTACACACACCCACAGAAGAGACCAAATATTTGGAAATTCAAAATAGCAGGAGTCCAATCAACAAGGCCACCAAGGAGGGAAAGCAGAAGACTTCCCATGGCAAGTAGTGCAAAAAAAGCACCAGTGTAGTGTATGTTATACCTGCAATGCTTCATGCTCTATTCTCCATGGAGGGCTTTTCAACACCAAAATGGGAGACAAGGTGAAGAGAAGGGAGTTTAAAGTGCAAGCTGCACTCTCTGCTCCAAAAAGCACACTATGCTGATTCAAAAAAAACATTTTCAAAAATGCCTGTGGGTAAATTTGAGCTGCCCACAGCTCCCCAGGGGCAGTCGAACTTGCTGTCGAGCCATTTATGTGGATTTCAGTCAAATTCTAATTTTAGTGTTCATTAAACATGGGTAATTCCCAAGCCAATCCCTGCATCACCTAGTATACATAATACCTCTACAATATAGGTCACCCTGGCTTAGAAAACATATACAGACATCAAAGTGCAACCATTTCATTATAAGTATTAACTTTATAAATAATTATGAACTTCTTAATTCTTTACAAGATGCTGTATAATCACAAATGCCTAAAGAAAAAAAAAAACCCTTTACAATAGGAAGAGAGTGGGCAGTTATGGTATATGGGGTGTGTATGAGTATATATATACACACACACAAACCATCCACACACAGGTACTAGAGAAAGAAGGGAGATCTAAATATGAATTTACTTCAGGCAGAAGGAAGGATGTTTCCTTGAAACATATAGGAGACAAAGACAAAGTCTGGTTTCTGTTTCAACCCCGCTGTACTAACAGGTGTTCTCAGCTTCTCCCTGTCCTCCTGTGCAGGAAGGTTCTAACCAGTCAAGGTGCTGGTTTTGGGTTCCTTTGGGAGACTAGAGCTGAAGTAGGACACAGTACCAAGACTGTGAGTATCTTGCATCCAAGTTTAGCCCCCATGGAAGCCCCTCCACAGGGGTGTATGAAAGTACAGCCACATCCTTCCTTCCTCTTTCCTCTTCCCATCTCCAGCCCTGTGATGCTGAGCCTGAAGAGCAAATGTTCCACTCTGGGTCTATACCAAAATGTAGCATTTCTTTTGTGTATCAACACAGGAAGAACATGGTTTTATTCAGTTTTTGGGTGCTGCCACAGAGGTATAGAGACATTCGTGCTCTCAAAAGCTCTCTGGAACTTGTGTGACCAGTCTGAGGCCCGTTACTGCAGAGGTAACCATTTCTTGTCTCCACAGAAATGAAGCAGGAAGGAGATGCTTCAGCCCTGTGCCAGATTATACCAGAACTCATAAAATACTTAAAACTGGAAATTGTGTCAGACCAGACAAGCCTGACACACACAAAGCAGGGGAGAAGTTGTAACACTGGATGCAGGGACTTCACTGAAACGAACCCTACTAGAGGAGACACTTCCTAAAGGACATCGTTATGTAATTCAACATTAAACACTTATTTTATCAGCAGCATGGAAATACCTGGTGAACTTCAGAGAGCTACAAAGACGCTATCTTGGAGCAAGCTAGACAAGGGTTGCGCTGGAAAGAAATGGATCTCAGAGCAATGATGAAATTCAGTCTGTTTTTGGACAACTTGAAAGAAGGCTCCAAGAGCCAGGTGCCAGCACAGTGCTGGGCTGAGCCTCTGCAGGGCTCTGCTGCCCTGCTCTCAGCAGCTGGGACTCCCCAGAGGAGGACTCTTGGTCTCAGGAGCCAGCCCTGCCCCTGACACAGCTCAGTCACTCTGCACCGGGTGGCTGGTGCACACACAAGGCCCAGTTCACTACTTCAGATGGCCCCAAGGATCCTCCTCCAAAACAACACTCCATGAGAATCATTGATTATTTCCTTTGACCAACATCTGTTATTAATCCAGCAGCAGCATTTTAAATATGCACCCCTGCCCAGCATTAATGTGAGAGAGTGGATTAAATATAGTTTGACTGCTTGCATTTTAACAACTCCATAGCGGGTGTTGTTTATGGGCTGCTGGGTTTCTTTTTATTAATTTATATTGATTTTAAGTGCTCAGAGAAGCAGAGCCTGATGGAATGAGCTGGAGCCAGGCAAAGCACTGATCAGCAGTAGGCACACATCCCCACACAGAGCCACCAGGGGAACTCATTTGCAGTGAGCACACACCTGCTCCTCCACTGCCAGGGCCCCCTTAATGGGAGCCTGTTTCTCAAGCCAAAGCAGACCTTCCTTTTCCATAAGGTGAGCCAGCAGCATCCTAGAGATCAGGCTGGAGTTAGCCTGCTTCTCTTGGTCTAGTTCTAACCTAGAGTGCTTTTAATGCTGCCTGCAAAACTTAAGATAGAAACACACAGGTCTCCGTTGAGAACAAAAAGTAATGGCTACTGTAAGAATATGGCAGAAATTTAACAAAAATAGTCATTTCCCAAGCAATGCACAAAATTTCTGCACTGAGGTGGCCACGAAGTAGTAGCCATTTGCACAGAAACTCTAGAGCTGCACAGTTCATGGCCAACTGCTTTCTACCACCTAGAAAGAAACCCACACTCTCGTTCCATCCCTTCCCTCAAACACTTTTGCTCAGCTGGTGACTTACACAATCACACAACCTCGCCATTCCCAGGCAATTCAGGGTAAATGAGGCTAATCACTGCTGCTCAGCACAGCTGACTCTTATCCCTTCTCCAATCTTACTTAGGAAATTGCAGCGGGATTGATTATTTGGGATGGGATTTCAACCCCTCACACTCCTTGCTAGGTCACATGTCGTGGTTTATTTATATCCCCCTCAGTCATCCTAAGGACAAGTGGAAATTTGTCAGGGCATTTGGACAGAGTACGAGTCGAGTCAAATGTAAAGGACATTTTTAGATTTCTTTCTGCCCTGGACCTTCATTTGCCCTGGATCTGGCTGCTTTTGTGAAGTTATTGGCTAAACCAACTTTGCCACTTAGAGTAGTAGAAGGAATGTAAACAGAAAGTTGTGATTGATACTAAGAGCATTGCTAATTAGCTCAGAAGGACACAATTAGTAAAGAAGGAGCCAGTGTGTAAAATGAAGGGAGAAGGAAAAGCAGCTATTTATGAATGTTAAACATGTATAAATAAAACAGATAACAAATAGGGGTGGAAAGAGGAAGAAAATTGAAAACTACACATAAAATTGAGAAACTAAGAACTGCAGAAAATTGATAAGAGAGGTAGAAGGTTATAAGGGCAGCAGAATTAACAGCAATAAGAAGAATTATTTTTAGTGTGCTAAAACATATGGAATCCTAAGAATGAAATGGAAAGATGCCAAAAGGCAGATATGTTCACTAACAGTAACAACCTTTGTTCAAGGCTGCAAGAGGTACAAACATTGGCAATTTGAAAAATATTTACAAAATATCACTTGCAAAGTGAAAAAAAAAATATGCCTAAGTTGGGCAAAGTCAAATGTGCTGAAATGTCACTTCCACACAGGATGAGGCAGGAAGATTTTAAGCAGCTCTCCTCACACAGGGAACGCCGTGATCTTTTCAGGCTATAAAGCCTTCAGAGAAACTCTGCTTCTTTATTAATCTGTGTGGAACCTACCACCATCCAAGTCATGTGCTAATGGGAATGCCATCACTGCTGCAAAATGCATTGGAGCCAAGGTTAACAGAACACGTGAAAAACAAACACACAGGGAAATCCACAGCATCTTTCTGGTCCAGCTGTGTGATTACACAGAGATCCTTCTGTCTCTTGGTTTTCCAGTTTGTAAAATGAGGAATCCAGGCATCCTCCTCTGGCAAGTTCTCAGAGTTAAATAATCACCTGACATGCTCTAGGATTGGTACTTTAGGAGTGTTATGCACGATGCTATACATTACCTAAACCACCTTTTTCAGGGAAGAAAGATTTAGCCATCACATGCAAGCACCACACACGTTTCACAACAGTTCAAGGACCAAAAAAAAAAAAAAAGAGCAGAGGAAAAAAACTCCACTGAGGCCATTTAGATTTTCCAGGGAAAAAAAAAAAAAAAAAAAAAAATCAAGCCCCACAGCTCTTTCCTGTCAGTGGGCACAGGGAACCTACAGCCCTTTCGAAAGCTCAGCTTAAATATTTTCTTGGGTTTGACCCAATAAATTCTGCAAAGAAATGAATAAATACCTCACTTCAGTTCCTATCATCTCAGCTTCCCTCCCTTCCTGGCAGCCCAATACTGAATTCATTAAATTTCATTAAAATATACATCTGGTTCCTGCTTTTACAAGGCTATGAAATCTGCAGGTCTTTGCAGAGCAAAATCAGCTGTTCCCTGTTTAATATGGCCTTTCTGGCATATGGACTCTAGATTTGAGGCAAAGATCCCCCTTACTCAGCTGACAGTCAGCAGGTTCCTGTGGTACAAGCACTAATTCACCTAAAGATTGTGGAAGATTAAAGTTGGCTTGATGATGATGAAGTTTGGAGCTCTGGTACATGCAGCACTAGAAAACTACAATTCCTATAAGACATCCTGGCAGTCAGGGTAGAAGCAGATTATAGGTGAACACAACCCAAAACATAATTTGGTTAAAAACCCCACAAACTCAACAAGTCCAAGTAGAAACAAAATACTTCATATTTGCTTTCCTCAATGGAGAATGAATATTTTTGTGACAATAATGAAATTTCCTCTCAGAAAGTTACATAAATCATGCTTTCTATTAAAAAAAATTAAATTTTAGAGAAAAATCTGTGGTAGAAAGGTCCAAGAGTAATTGGATGCCTCGGAGGATGCTGCATGCACTTGCCTGGTGTGTATTCCCTCTCAAACACACGTGGCTCCAGTGAATTGCACTGACACTGACAAACATTCCTTTTGGCAGATCCAAAATACATCATTTTGACTTGGAAGAGACTCTGCTAGGATAGGTTCACAGGCACTTGACATTCCATCTCGAGGCTACAAGGCAGCAATGTGCTTCTTCCCTTTTTTTTGCTCTGAAGCCAAATGGCTGGGGATTTCACCTTGGATGTGGAAAATTCGGGGTTAATCCCCACCCCTGCAAGAGTGTCGGTAAATACTCCTACTGGTCACTCCTGGAAACTCCCAGTTCTGTCAGAATATCCTTTTTAATCCTGATGAAACAACTCTACTTAGTGGCAACAGCGAGTGTGCAGTGCCTAAAACTGCACAGCACTTTGTGAGGCACATGTACAGATCCCACTGTGAAGTGAGGGTGAAACGGGATAATGCTGGAATCGTATTGTCCTTCACTCCTGTCATGCAAAGTCGAGAAGCTTGGAAAATTATTCTTACCCTGAAAATGCAAAGATTGCTATCACTTTTTCTTTTAAAAACAAGCACTCAACCCTATTTGAAAAGGCTAAAAAAATCCCCAACCCACCACGACCCCACTGTACACACAGACGTGCTGCCACTGCCGGGGAGTCCCAACAACTTCTCCTTGGAGTTAGATAAAGGTCATGCCTTTGCTCCCCTGATTCAAAAGTTTCTGTACCTTGAGAGAGGCTATTTTCCACCTCCTGTGACCTTGAGAAACGCTGTTCCCTCCGGGCATGCCAATAGTTGTAAAACAGGGAGTGCAGTAGGAAATGGATATGGATAGAGTGAAAGTGATTCTCTTGTCCTTTCACACACCCTCCGTGAGATGTTGAATGTGTTTGAATGTGATCCATCAAGACATTGATCCCTTGGGGAAGTGGAGATGTGTAAGGAAACTTCAAGTGCTTTCTAACCAGATCTACCTACAGGAGAATGTACTGAGCAGTACAGTAAGAAGATACATATATTATCGATAATCCCATGTCATGGGACAAGTCACAGCAGAGGTGAGGGGAAATCAGATGTGTTCTGGGGCTCTGGAGGTTATACAGTCACTCAAAACAATTTCTCCTTGAAAAGTCACAAGCAAACTGCTCTCTGTTGTGGTCTCTTTAGCTACTCTGTGCTAAACTCAGCCACAGGAAAAAGACAGAACAATACATTTTAACAGGACACTTTACAGGAAACACTGCAGGGATGGTATTCTATTTTGAAGCTGCCAAACTCCATAATTAAAACAAAAAATGTACGATTAACTGTAAGAATTTTCTGCTTATGTTTAAGACCCAAAGAATTAAATCAAAATCCTTAAAAAGCCATTGCTAAAGGAAGGAAATGCATGAGCTGGCCCTAGCAGTGAAGTCTGTCACCAACACAGGCTTTATCCAGCTTAAGCCACTTCATTCTTTGATCAGAAAAGAGTGGCTTGCGTGGGTTTATTTTAGAAGGCTGGCAAGTGTCTCAGCTGGGACAGCTGCATGCTCGGAGCTCGTCTCAGGAGTAATCCTGCTTTCCCCTTCCCCTTTTTTCCAACCCCAGGGTCTGATCTCCCAGAGGTCCCGCCGAGTGCCTGGTTACAACTGGGTCAGCAGGGCTCAGCACAGCAGTGTCACACGCCCTGGGCTGGCTCAGGAGTTCACTGTGAGAAGCAGCACCCAAACAAAGGAGAGAGAGCTACAATTCCCCTCCTTTACTCCAATCCTCACCTCCCAGGACCACAAGACGCCTGCCTCAGGCCATGTGGCCTGTCAGACTAGGAAGCTGCTGGAGAAAGCACCTTCCAAAGGCACTGCCTCAGCTACACAATGTTCACCTCTGCCTTGTTCTCACCCTCAAATCGTTCTCACCTGACCCATCCTAAGACAACCTGCATGTGGCTCCCATGAGTCCAGAGCTGGCAAAGGCCACTGCTGCAACACTGCCAGAAACAACAGCCTTAAAGGAGTGAGTTTCTCACTTGATATGAGCTCAGTTTAAGGCTCATCAATCTGTTCCACTAGCATACAACATCTCAGAGCATGGCCTTCACTGGATTAGCCCAAGCACTAAGCAATAAGGTGCAGAATCAGACCTAATTGTCATTAATTGCATTACAGGACCAAGGACTGAAGCCTGCTAATGCTTGCTTTCTCTCTTACCCATGGTGATCTGTCCTGTGGAGTGGGAAGGATGAGGAGCCTTAGCATCTAACCCACAGAAATCAATAGCAAACCCTTTCAGATCCTAATGGTGACAGATTAGGACATCTCTACCCAGGCAGAAGTGCTTGCAGGATCACACTTGTGTTCAGCTTTTGTTTTCTGAGGAGGGATTTATTGAATGTGAAGTTAAACACCCTGCACAGATGCTCTGTGTGTTTATTTTCACAAGGTCTGACTCTTTGCAGTGGTTGTTACTGTTGGTGATACAGGTCTTCAGTGATGGTATTTTGGATTTAAGTCATATCTAAATTTGATTGGCTAGTTCATCAGTTTGGTTTCAAAGAAACTGGGACCAATGGAGTCCTTAACCATAAAAAATGTGACACTGCTCTTTGATTACCAGCTGGGGTCTCCAAGCCCTCTTGGCCTACAAAGCGACAGTTTTTCAAAATATACAGCAACTAATATTTCATTTCAGCTGGCAGGGCTCCATAAAATGGTTTGGACCTTACAGTGCACTTAAAGCCTTTGATAAACAGACTGTATAGATTGAGCAGATGGTGGTTCAGGAGTTCAAAATGCTCAAGTTTCCAGCTGAACATAAAATAACCTGTAGGCAGAAGCAGAATAACATCTGAACAGGTTGGAACTATGTCTGTGATGGTCTGTTCTACTTGTTAAATGCTGAGGTGGTCTGAAAGAGGAACATAGGATTGGTTGGGATAATCTATTTCTATGGGAGAAAGCATCCAGTCCTCTATGCTCACAGACAGCTGCATCATTGCATAGCCCCTTTTACAAGCCAGCCTGGTTCCATCATGTCAGCATTTGGCTGTCATGTCCCCATCACTTCATTTGGAGGCTGTAGGTGAATCTAATTGCTCCAAGGGACAGACATGGACATTTAATCTACCTTTTAAGAGTATTTACAGTGACACTGAACCTTTAACCTATCCTCGATGCCTTTCAAAAGGAGATGTCTGCGTGGAGACAGGTCACAGTCATGTGCAAGGAAGCCAAGAGCTGACTGGCTTTGGAGCTGAGATGCAAAGATAGAGAAGAAGCCAAAGTCTGCAGGTTGCCACTGCTGAGTGTGCAGGATGTGAGCCATGGCTCCCCACAGAGTCCACAGCTTCCACAAGGACAAAGTTCAAATGCCTTTTACGCTGGGGAGAGATCTGCAAGATTCACCTCAAGCACACTCCTCCAGTGTTTTCCCTCTCCAGGATATAAATGATCTCTTGGAAAACATGACTGGTTGGGCAAAACTGGAGGTGCTGAGCTAGCCATGCCTGTGTGAGAGCCAAATTTTCCTCCTGGGATTCTGGTGCCCCAGACCAAGCTTCTCCTGCAGGAGACTGCCAGGTGCAGCTCCAGGAGCTGCCAATTTCCAACTAGAAGAGCTGAAAACCTTGCAGAAGTCTGGACAATTTGATCCTAAAATCCCTCACTCTCTTGAGTTGTCTTCGTTAAGTCGATGGATCTGCTTACCTGGGTGCATATCAGTTACAGGAAGAAAGAACACCAATGCTGAATGTAACTTAGTGACAGCAGTTGCAAAAGAGAAGGAAAACAAAGAACTTCTCATATGCCAAATATTAAACCTTCCATTTGCATGCTTTTCTTCCTCACAGAGCTGGATTTTGACTAGCAGTGACAGCAGTTATAGTACCCAACAGAAAAGCAGGAGTTCTGGCACCATATCACCCTAATATAAAAAATATTAACTCAGGTTTAGTAACTGTACAATTTCCTGGTGTTCTTTTAAAAAATTGGGAGGAAGAAAAGGATCTATGTCAAACATGCACATCTAATGAGTCCCATGACCTAATCTGCAAAAGACTCATCAGGATGCTGAAAAAAGCCAGACGTGAGGCACTACACAGAGATCTGCTCCTTATTGTTGCATTTCTAGGCATCCAGTAAGGTATCTCAAAATAATTGCCAGATCATTTGTTACTTTTGAAAACAGAAGCTGTCTGTGATATTCTGGCACCTCTCACACATCTGATATTCTCCATTAATTAAGTCCTCAGTGAAACCCAGAACATCAGCATCCGAGTACCAGCGGTCTGATCCTCCCTCTGCTACAGCTCAGATCATCAGCCCAAGCAGGAACGTTCAAGTAGGCCTTAGATAAATAAAAAAAACCAAACCCTTTTGTTTCTGGTAGTTCTTTCTTTCCTAAAATTAGCTAATATGGAAGTGAGGTTTTTTGTTTTCCCTATTAAAAAAAAATAAAAAATAAAAAAGGCAGAGAAAACTAATGTTTCCAGAAATTAAATGGCAAGTTGTGTTATTTTTAGGGGGTTAGATGACAGGAGGCATCACATTTGAAAGTACTCACTTGATCAAAGAGCCCTAAAAGGATTCAGCAGCACTGAGAACTATATATCAAATAGGATTATGACAGAATTAAGGGACTGAGCCATTTATAACTTAGGGCAGTCTCCCTCTTTGAAGCCTGCCTTGGTAATTGATCCATTTTTCTATAAACCAGAACCATAGCATTGCATTAAAAATCTGTATCTATTCCAAAACTATTAGCTTTCTACAAGATAATCAGGGGAAAAGGTAACATTTGTATGTGACACTAGAATTTTCACTTGAAAAAGAAATTGTCACAACATCTAAATAGAGAGAACATTTTTCTATCAGTATTACCGTGTCCAACAAATTCTCTTCTGCAGCATGTCAAAGCACCAGTTGTGCATTAAGGAAATACATAAATCACACAATAGAAGTGGAAACTATTGTTTTGTGTTAGACAAATTGAAAAGGATAGGAAAGCATCAGTGGCATTTATTTTACTTCTTGGGACATTCAGAGAGTGCTGAGGGGAAATCTAAAGGACACACAAATCAGTTCAGATGCTCTAACTCATGCAAGTTGCCTTTGTTTGTGGGAACACTCTCCTCAGGGGAAATCCTGGCCCTGTTAAGTGAAGAGCAAAACTCCCAACACCACCAAAAGCACCTACAGATGTCAATGGACTGCAAGAAGCAGAGGCTTCTTGTTTGGCATTAAGGTATCCTTATTAATTTATTGGATGCATTAGTGTAACTGAAGAGAAGGAATAATTCCAAGCTACCAGCTCCAAAACCCATCACACTTATTAAAGCACTTGGTTCAGTCAAGTCAGGATTTTATGAACTTAGTGGATGGCAGTACTGCCATGTGTCTGCATCCTCCCACCTTTTCAGGTGACAGAGATATAAACAGGACCAACGTTAGCACGTCTGAAATTCAGAGAATATTTTCACCACCTGATATAACCGCTGGGAAAAAAGTTCATAGCCTAACACGTACAGGCACTTTGCTTTATCACCTGGTGGCTCTGACTTCCCATCATTGACTGTGACAAGAACCTCATAAACCAAAGTTCAGAGTCACTAACAAATACCTGCTCCTTCCCCTACGTGGTTTCATCTCAGGATGTCACCACTGAACTAAATCCATGACACTGTCTAGATGCACGTCTACATATGTGCACATATAAACATGTAAGACAAAACTACACAGCTCTTTTAGTGCATTATTCATTCATTTAAATTTATAGTCACTTAAATTTTCGCTTTTATTAATGAACACCCTTGGTATGATGTAGCTCATTATACAGGGAGTATCCCACAGTTCTGTTGCCCAAAGTGAGCAGAGGCTGTGCTGGAGGAAGAGGAGATTTTCCCCTGCTATTAATAGAAGATGCACCTGGCAAATTCTTAGCTGCTTCTACACATATATTTGATGTATGCACACACACAAATGGAAGAACCTTTGCTATAAATGTTCTCGTGAGGTGGCAAGGATGTACACAGACTAATTCATAGATTAATGGCAACTGCAGACTATCTTGCAGCTTTAGATCTCAACTTTTCCATGTTAAACTGTAGTATATATGCCATTTCCAGAGTTAAACTACTCACCCACAATCAAAGAGTACAAGAGCTTTCTCTGCTGATTTAAATAGCTGCAGAAACAAGATGTTAGGTGCCAGCTAAGAGTCTGCCCAGTGTGCACCCAGACTGAGATGGGGCATTTCACAACAGGCAAAAACTTGTGTCACTCTCCAGGTTCTCTTCCATAATAAAATGCTCCACCTCTTGCTTTTGAGGTCAGGAGAAATACACGTACACACTTTAAAGATCATTAAATACGAGGAATTCTGTGGCTCATCTGGAGGATTACGTATTCCCATTTAGAAAAATAAATGGGAAATTCTGAATCTGAATACTCCTTCTACGCATTTCTAATGTTGGAAAAAAATGGAGGCTTTTGCTCAAAAAACCATAAAAAATTGTAAGCTGTCTTAATCCATGTCTACTCATTATTCACTTGGGTTCCCAGCCAAATTCATCCTGAAAGTCAGCAAAACCCACTCGACTTCACAGACTTACACTGCGAATTAATTTTTCCCTCCTGCCTACTCTGGGGGTGAACAAACACCATTTGACCTTGTATTGATTTCTCTGATTCATTTCCCATTTAAGCCCCATTCTGAGGAGTTTGAGGGGGATATATGAGATCCATGGCATTCGTGCAGGCCCTTTACACGAGGTTGGATTTCTCCCTCACCGCGCTCTACCACACAAAATTACGAAAACAATCCGTTCTGAACTGTTCACTTCAGTCCCAATTACCATGGACCCCATCACAGCCAGCTGAGTTACTCTAGCAGATCCAATCTCCATCAGAATCAGCCTAAACTCCGCATTACATATTATCTATGTTCCTCCCACGTAAAAATATTTACATAAGCTTGGATTTCAGCAGTATTTACAGTTACAAAACAGCAATTGCTGTCAGGACAGTTCATCCCAAATCATGAACCGCTGTTCAAAATGTCACTGAAATTGTATGGCAAGGATTAGTTGGCTAATTCTTGTGTTTCGTTCGTTTCTTTTAAAATCAAATGAAACTTGACTTGTTTATTTATTTATTTATTTTGCTAGAAGGCTTTTTAAAAAACCACACTGAAGGGGAAAAAAAATCAAGGGTTGGTTTAGCTTTTTCTGAACTTCTTACCTCGAAGTTTTATGCAGCAGAACTGGTTCCCACTGTGTAAGCACAGGTCCACTAACCTTAAACCCAAAGAATTGTGTGGAACTGAGCCGGACAACTAGTTGCCACATTAGACCACACAGCCCCAGAAAATAATAAATGAGAGGTCTGCCTTTGACTTCAGTGAACTCGGTGATAAGTCTCCTGAGTGAGATTAGCCCCCGTTTAATGGGCCAGCGTTAAGTTTTGTGCACTGCTATTCAACAGGAGCAGTACAGAACTGTGAGCTTTGCAGAGGGCTGATTCAGTGGCAAAACTGATGCAAATTGCAGGGAAATGTTGTTATTACACTACACACAATTACACTATCACCCAGAGACTCCAATTAACAGTATAGTCTCATTGTACAGTCCTGGCTTCAAAGGGAGTCTGATTTAAATAGACAAGGCAGGTAACTGAAGCCTTAGGATATACACTGTACAACTGAGAAATGAGGCAAAAGTAATTAAGTGACTTGACCAGGATCATACAGGAAATCTTTGGCTGAGCCAGACCCTGATTCCCATTATGCTCAGCCCTTGCCTGCAGCCATAATTACAGCAGCATTCTTCTGCTCTGACCTCAGCCTCGCTGCAAATGCACGCACACGTCAAAGGCACGGCTCCAGTCCCTTCATCCCGGCTCCACAGCACCAGGCAGCACGAGGGAGTCCCAGAAAAGGGGGAAAATGGCTTTCAAGTGCATCCCCACACCTGCTGCTGTGTAAGCCACAAGGCCATGTGTCCCCCTACCCCAGTGCAGGCACAGGATCCCACCAGAGAACATCACACAGCTCTGGGTCCCATATCCAAGCTGGCCAAGGTTTCAGCAGCCATAAACTAATCTGACAGCTTTAGAGTGTTAAAAAACACTGGTTTATGTGGTATAGATCCAAGAAGACATGATTTTTTTTCTTTTGCATTTCTTTAGTGATTACATTTTCACAGGAAGTCTACTAAAAGTTATTAGTGGTGGTTTGGAAAATTGCAGCCTTGAACCCATTAACTGACACTTGGAGCAGCCAACATTGTAAATGATCAGGACCTGCTGTAGTGTCAAGGAAAAGAAAGGAATAAGATGAGGAATTTCAATAAGTCTTCTTTTTCTTTCTTTAAAAAATTACATTAGGATATACCTAACATATTTCTTGCCCCAGTTTCACCTCCTGATGCTGTCTGTAAAGATGCCAAATAAACTTAATTGAAGGACATAAATACTTTTCTGCCTTTTCTCTCTTCCTCTCCATAAGTGCTACCAGAGGAAAAGGTCCCCAGCACAGCTTATTGTTAAAATTAATATGAAACAGTTCACTCTAAAATGTGGGAACACCAGACCATCATCTATTAGTTCCTCTAGCGCTCACTGCAGCCGAGCTCTTCTCCAAAATCTCTGAAAAACACAACAAAACCAGACCAGCCAGCAGAAGGTCAATAGTCATGTGAAAAACTTGTCTGTACAAATAGCACAGACACAGCACCTTTCAGTTCTTATGAGCTCTTTCCTTTCCCTTACTGATTTCTGTAACAACATACAGGACATGAGTCCCTGGTTCAGCAGGTTGACAGAGACCACCCAACAGATAAGTGCTTTTAGCCTATCTCCTGTTAATCCAGCAAATTAAGATAAATTAATTTGTCTGATATAGTTGATTGAAACAAAAGCATGTTGTCTTTTGCAGGGATCTCTATACCTTTTTATTTCATGCAACATCTCCTCTCTTGGTGAGCATTCACTAGAAAATAAAGTCCTGTTACCTGGCAGGACGCTGCACACAATTTTATGGCCCAGGCAGTCAGGAAAAAAAAAAAAAGGCTTTGCAACATGTCTACAAACAGCCAAGAAGCAATGCTGGGTTAACCATGATCATTTAACACCATAATATATCTCTTCTTCACATCTCCACTCACAGAAAACTATGTTTAAAACCACAGATGACAAGATCTCCAGGCCAGCGTTGAACATGCACTGATCTGCCCAGTTTGCTGAGGAGCAGAGAAACGGAAGGTTTTTGCCCAAGTTTTTCCTACTGAGCTACAACTTCCTGCATATCCCTGCTCTCTGGGCTGTGCAAACTTCAGGAGGGTGTTGAGCACCTCACCCATGACTGCAGACATCACTCATTACCCCAGGCCAGGGAACACTGTGCACACACTCTCCTGTGTTTGCCTCCCCACAGGTCGATGGGCACAGGTGTAGTTATCTGTAACCACTGGAAAATACAGATCAAAAATACACATATCAAGGACTTACATTAAGAAGACAAGCCACCTAGGAGAAGCATTACATTTTTAAGCGAGTTATTCATTATGAATGAAAGGCAAAGACTGCAGATTAATTATCCAACTCGCTCCTCAGCGAGACTGTGACTTGCAGAAAGGGGACACTGCAGTATAATTGTCTTAAAAGCTCTCTGTAGCTTAGTGAGGTTTAGCCTGTTAGTGTGATAAATCTGCATCAAACAGAAGCAGAGAGGGCACCAGCAGAGCTCAGGTGGTGTGTGCTGCCTCCCCACCCTTTCTGGGGTGCTGTCAGAGTGCAGCAGGGCTCAGACAGAGAGATCCTACGGTGATATTAATTTTGCATGTTGAAGGCCCAGCCAGTGTGACTGATTACATTGCTGATTTAACCTTAGCATTCAGACTTAGCATATTGCAGGGCTATCCTTTACTCAAGCTTCTGAAAGCAGGAACTGTATAAAAGTGTTCACATTTTCCTAGCAGGCAATTTTTCTGAGATTTATAGTGACATTCCAGTTTGTTTATCGATTGATTCCCAAAGAAACGGAAATGAACACATTGCTCCCCCCACACCCCTACCCAGTGCCAGGTTCACACTTGGACATGCCATCAGGTGAGCTCAAAGCATAAATTCCTCCAAAACTAAAAACAAGCAATATTGCCTCTGCACTTTTTAGATTACCAATACTTGCAAAACTGCTAGTGAATTTTTTTTTTTTTTTTGAGGCAGGTATTTAACATTTTCTGATTCTACTGAGTGTCAGAGCAGAGGTTATAATTTTCTCCCCAAATCCCAGCCACTTCACTGCTGGGTTTTCCTTGAGAAAAGAGCATGCCTTTTATTTTGTTTTAGTACACTGCTGCCATTATGAGCGTTTCATAATTGCCATGAACTCCCTGAAATCAGTTGTTTCTACAATTAGTGACTGATTACACACAGCACTAAACATTGCAGGCAACAGTTCATTAACTCCTGGTACCAGACAGCATGAAAGGACTCAGGTTTAATTCAATCAGCTTTGTCCACAAAACCACACACGCAGTGTGTTGTGAGGGGTTTGTGTGCGTGCACAGGCAGAAATATTCCTGAACTGCAAGAAAGCTCCTAATCTTGACCTGAATTAAATGTACCTGGTTTTATAGGTGGCCTAACCAAAACTTCAGATCTGGATAGCATGAAACAGTTCAGATGAATCCTCCAATATCAGAGTGATTCTTCAGCTTTGGTTGATCTGAGGGTTTCTCTGCAGACCAGCTGTGACACCTGGTTCACATTCACCTGTAAAAAGACAACTGAGGGCTAAAGGGTGAAATGATTTCCTAAGAGGAATTATTTCACGGCCTTTCTTTTTGAAGAGCCCCAATTAGAAACACAGTCTAATTAATCCAGGTATGGCAGCTGCAAAAAACTACACCAGGAGCGCGTCTCCTTTGGATTATGATCCGTATTCACCACAAAATGCCACGTGATTTTTATAACACACAACCTCTGCTACCAACTTGGCAAGCAGAGGAAACCTCTGCCTCCTCACAGCCTTTCAGTTATCGACCTGGGTGTTAGTAGGCCCAAAAAGACAGCGACAGCCGGCGGTGAAAAAAGCAATCAAACAACATCCATTGACAGGATTCACCAGTCCCCATGGACTGGCTGCAATCGGCAGCAACTTCTCAGTTTCAATGTCCAAATATAGTGGGGCAATCTCAGAGTTGATGTATCTGTTGTCCAGTCTCCACTTATCAGCACTTTTTTTTTTTTTTCTTTTCTACCGTGGAGACTGAAAGACTAATTTTCCAGAGAGGAGTTCAGTGGTAGAAAGAAAAGTGGGAAGAATAATGCAAACAATAGTCAGGAAGCTTTTGTTTTCAAAGAACAGAAGAGAAATGACTTGTTTAAACATCCTGAAGTCAGATGAAGAATTCCCATTGACCTCTCAGGGGGTTAAATCAGGTTCTTAAAGCTGTTACTCAATGCCCCAGGAAATGTTTCAAATCATTTATGATCCAATCTCTTCCAAAAGAGAGCTTTGAAAAAAAAAAAAAAAGCTTATGTGTCATCTAGGTGGAACTCTGTTATTCTGGCTGAAAATCAAATGTCATCTTCAAAAGTCCTAAGGAGCCTCTCTCAGGCTGCATTGAGTTACTACAGATGCCTCTTTTTCCAGAATAAAATCACAGTAACAAGCTTGTTCAACATACAAGTCAATACAGTCCTCCAAGGAGAAAACTTCATGTTGATCAGTCTTTAACACCTTAACGTTGTACACTTTACAAAAGTGAGCCCTCCCAAGGCCCAAGGGAAAACTTAGACCCACCAATAAGGAAAAATAAACCACTGAAGTATGTGGTGTGGAGGAAAACTGTGATGCCAAATGTCTTTTGTACAAGGATCTGCATTATGGATCCACAGACCCGACAGTGAGTCTGGGTTGTCACCATTCTCTTGGCACGAACAGTCCCATTTCATGCCTGACATACCACAGAGCCAGAACTCAAACAAAATGCTGTAAGTGAAGCAATAAACAGGGGAGAAAATCTTCTAAAAATTACAGTTTTCTCCCTCCTAGATCTTGCGTGCACGAGAACAATTCTTTTGCAATACACACGTGCTCCTCTCCCTTGCAGGCTCCTCTCCTCCCTGCCCAACCACTGATCAGGAATGAGCAAAAAAAAAAAAAAACATTCTCCAGGATTTCCACTTTTCAGTAAAAGATATTCAAACGAACAATTCCCAAAACATCAAGCAGAGACAAAAAGAAGACAACACTTTAACAGGGCTGTCATGTTTGTCCGTGGGGGTACTTCTCCAGTGTGCAAGGAAGACAGTTATTTAGACTACTCTAAACCAGTGCTGTGATGTACACATAATTAAAACTCCCATTGCCTCTAAAGTGGCCTGTCGAGAAACTAAAGGAGAGGTCACGGACTTCTTAAATTCCTCAGCAAAATCCTTGTGCCCAAAATAATTTCTCAGAAAGCAGCTAATGTGATACAGAAGAGAGGCATTTGGTTCCAAAATGGGGGGACAGTAAATCAGTTCGGGAACATTAGTGGGAAACTCCATGGTTTTAAACACTTCGGTTTGTTAAGAATTCATCCTTGCACTTTAATTGTGCCTTCCTAATATTTTCTCTCTCTTTCTTTTTAAGCTGTCACTCTTTAAATAACTGGCATCCAAAAGAGAGGGAAGCACTTTGCAGGCTGAGAAACTGTACTAGGACTTACTGTATGGAAGCTGTAGAAACAGAGACACATTTTCCAACTTTTTTTTTTCCACTAATTACAACCTCTTACATAACCATGGTTGCCTGGTAGGCCTTGGACGCACATTATTCCAAAGCTTTCTCCAACTCTTCCAAGGGCTATAAACCATGGCTAGCAAATAAAACTCTCCCTCCTCAAGCTTCATATTGCCTCCCATGCAAGCAGAGGGTAGATGACCTCATTAAGAATGCACATGACCTCTGGCTGGATGTGCTGGAGCTGCGAAGGAAGACCCAGACACGGGTAGATTTCTGTTTCCGTCCCGATCTTTAAATGTTGGCTACTGTTGCTTTAAATATTTATAGCAGATGCAGGAAGTGTGGCTTGAATATAATGGAGAGAGAGAGAGAGATGGTGAGAAAATCATTCTCTCCAACTTTTGTTTCACTTTAATCCCTGGTTGCTGGAAGTCAAGAATTTCGATACGATACGTTACTGCTAACAGTGGCGGCTGTAGATTTAGCAGGCTCTGGGCCCCTTAGCATAGGGTTAAATGTCAAAAAGCAGAGGAAGAAGCTGTCTGAAGTGAATGTGAATTAAGTTTTCCCTTTCTCAGCAAAGCGGAAAAAAAAAATAAATCACAAAACATTTGCCACCAGAAAAAAAGCATAAAGTTCTCTAGCACTGCACTGTAATACCTAATGTCTGCTTCAAGACATCACAGTGACAGTCATCACTGCTGTGCCTGTTGTACCACCTGTGAATGAAACCCCATGGTACCAGGGGGCCTGTCTTGTTTCAAGGCATTCATCCCAAATCTTATCTTACCTTTCAAAGAGGTTATTTATCCCCCTCCCATTCTGGCCTCGCCACACACAACATAAATAAAATATTATTAGTTGTATTAATCAGTTATGTTCTTATAATGAATCCCCTTCATTACAGTGGAATCTCACATAATTATGAACGTATGTTAGCAAGTCAAGTTGGTTAGTTTAGAGCCAATAACGATATCAGTCAATAATGATACTTCCCCCTCCTTACAGAGGGAGCATCTTTATCCAGTGAGCTCAAGGTCCCATTGGAAGAGGACCCAGTTGTTCTCAGACAGGGAAGTGCAATGCTTGAGCATGAGAAAGGTCCCTCTGATAGCATGTTACACTGCTAAGAAGGGTAGATGTTATTGCCTTTACTGTCTAGGGTGGGTAACTGAGGTAGAAGTTACCTGCTAGTAACATGCTGGGAATAAAACCAAATCTTTCTGTGCTAGCAATAAGACAAACTGTTATCCAAAAAGCTTTTTCTAAGACCAAACATAACCTGACTAGGTTTGACTGCAAAAGGCTGTGTTACATTATGATCATGATGAAGCTGAGGGAACAGTAAAAAGGGGACTTTGATGACTTCTAAAAAAGCAGGGGAGATGTTTTCACCCTAAATTGTCAGTGGATTTGACAGGTTCAAGAACAAGTGGGCACTGCTGACACCTCCTTGAGACAAGAACTCATAGTGCCAGGTTTATTTACCCCTAACTTTCTGGATCCAAGAGCGAGGGTGTCTGTCTCTGGGAGTTTTGTCAGACCTGAGACACTCAGTGATGCTCATAATGAAGGGTCAGGGCCACAGGGAAAATGCTCCCTTTCCATGGGCACTGGAGCAGGCCCCATGACAGCATCTGCTACTGAATTCTTCCAGATGTTAAACGTGGAATTCGGGGTTGATTCCACAGCTCACCCTTGCCTTCTGTTTCAGAAGAATAAAAGGGGACTCCCAGGAAGATCCACAATTACAAGGTCACACTGTGCTCTGGCTCATGGCAGAGTGAGGGAGGATACTGGGGGGGAAAAGATTCCAAATCTACCTATGGGGTTTTCAACTTAATTTCTTTCTTAGGTCACACAGAATTTTCTTACAAAACAAGCTTTGGAAAATTATAGGATCAGAAAGAACAACTCGACTAGAGTGGTTACTTTCTACCACCCTTCCCTGGGTCTCAAATGTGAGCTCCTGAATGGATTTTCCTGTGTCTAGGAAGAGCTGAGTGCACCCACACATCTGTTTTCACAAAACTTGACAGCCTTTAACCTTCCTCTTCTCACAGCACATTTATCTTTATTAATTACCAAGGAGTCACCATGCACAGCTCCACCAAAGTGAAGGTGCTCCATAGGTTGCAGAATCTGACTTTCTGGGGGGAAAAAAATGAAAATACTTGTGACAGATGTCTCCAGCCAAAGAGCAAGTCCTTTAAACAGTGACCAGGTACCAAAACAAACACACCAAGCTTAGTCAGGAGGAAGCCACTGAGGAAAACAGGAAGAACAGAGTTAAACTGGAGAGTCTGAAACTTCCATTTTTGTCTTCTTTGGGGTTCAGGTAAAGAAGGGCAGTAAGCCAGTGCTTCATGAGTTTATTGCAGTTTAAAACCTGCAGTTCTGTGAGCAGGTGAGTACTTACATTTTCTTCTAAGTGGCAACATATTAAGTATTTGCAAATTCAATAAAAAATTTCTACATTTTAGGACCTGGCCCAAATTTTCTCATCTTTACATCATACTTAATACAACTTGTGTTCTTGTTTATATGGCAGGGTTTCCTTTAAATCTCTGCACAACTGGTGCAAAGCTCTTTGCAGAACCTTTGCCGACAGGGAACAGTTTTGTTTATCTCCTCACCTCACTGATTGTTCCACATTTTTTATTCTCTCCCTAAATTTCCCTCTGCACTAGTTTATTCTTTAACCTTTGACACTGCATTAGTTCTGGGCAGATTCACTTTTCAGAATGAAACAAACAAAGAGAAAATAATTTACTTGGGGACAACAGAAAACAGCCCCTTTGTGTAACTTTCTCTTCTAGTGTAGGAGTTTCCTGGTGAGTGTTTTTTTCAGTTTAGTTTTTACACTAACCAAAGCTACCTCAGGAAGTCAGTTGTACTTTGAAAATGTCAAAATAAAATGTAAGTATTTACACAAGAGCCATTTTATTAAAAAAAAATCTCTAGGCAGTTTTTCGATTCCCCCCCACACCCCCATATGAAAGTATGTCATAAATTTTTCTCTTTGGAAAAAACCACAGTTTTGGAAAAAAGGTGACAAAATTTCTTTAGGAAGGAGTTCGCTGTGCCCCAAATCCAAATAACTCAAATGTTAAAAGACCCTTATCATACAACCAGAGTAAACCACCAAGCAGAGACTGAGACTGGCATGAGCAGCATGTAAGAATTAGAGAAGCACTTCCAGGAGCACTAGGCTTAAAAAACCCACATTGTATAATATACAGACATCAGCCCAGCAGCTATGGGAGCACCACCCTCCAGCTTTGGGAGCTGCAGCAAGAAAAGGGTTTCTGATGAGGAAGACTCTGGTTAATGATCACCTCTGAGGACACATCCAGAGGAAAACAACAATTTTAAAGAGAGTCTGATGAGTGTCCTTCCACAGGGCATTTTACAGAGATTAGCAGAGAGATAATTCTTCCTGCCCTCCCCCGGTAAACAGGGCAGGAAAAGGTCCTAGAGATTAGTGAACAGTGTTTTTTAACTGATAAGCTTTGCTTTGGTGGACTACAAAACAAACCTCTAGGACAACGTCTAAAAATCTTAACTTTTGCTCACTTGGGTACTGAGACTCAGTGGTGAAAAAAAATCAAGGAAGGTTCTTAGAAATGTGGGAATGAAACAGAACTCTACATTTATTATTACTGTTATCATTCAATCTTCTGTTCTTTGAGCATTTGGGACTGGCAATATTGCTTCCCTGATGGGCAGAGCTGCTCATTAATATATGCGATACATCTGCTTCTCCATGTTGTACAGAGCAAGCAAAATCAATCCTGGTCATGAGTTTGAGCTTGGAGTTGAAATGGAGACTGTATGTGACAGTAGGCTGAGCCCAGTTTCCCTATCCCATAAAAATCATACGCTGTGAGATGATTAAGATATGGTCCCTTCTTTCACTGCTATCTGTTGAAGTTTCACATGGAAACAGAGCTTTCCAACTCAAAATTCAACACCTGATACCCTGGCTTTGCTCTGCAACTGGCATTAACAAACTGTCATTGTGTTTAGCAGTTTGCAGCTCCCTTTGCTTCACCCAGGACACCGAAGGAGTGCCGTGCTCTGTTACCCTGCACTGACACCTGGTCCAGGGGGTACTGCTGCCAGATCACCCAGGCACCAACATCTCACCGTGCAACCACTTCAAAACACAGCAGGTCTTTTTCCTGCATAGTGTTAGTAAATTTATACTGAGGTTATTCCTGCATCCAGCAAAGAGAAGACGCTTTTCCAGGTGCCTTGGCTGTTTAGGTGCCTCAAGGCTGCCGGTGTGACCATTTAACTGAGCAGCATTCACTGGGACAAAAAAAAAAAGGAAAAGGAACATCTTTAGTAATACTGCTGCATCAGTTATCTGGTGCTTGTAAACCTGCCTTCCCGACCTCTTGACAACCAGGGAAATCAGACGTTTTCACAGCAGTGGAAGAACTTCTCCGATTCCGTTTTATGCAGAACTCCACTTCAGGCCCTAAGGACCTGCTTTTTCATTTTATTGCTGGCCTTTTCTCTTCACCCTGACCTGCCTCTGTATTCCCAAGTTGCTCAGCCTTTATCTCTACGTAAAGAGGGCAAAAGCCTGCTATTCCATGTGCTATTCTGACAGGGAATTCCTGTCACATGAACACTCGAACACCGCTACGACCTGACGACAATATCTCCCTGAAATGTTATTACTGAGCACTCACTACATATTAAAATGCACCAAACGACATGTTATCTGCAGAAGAGAGAGAAAATGAATAAAGGTCAATAATTAAATTTTGAAGAGCCTGCAGCCTACAGGTTATTTTGTGTGTTAAAGGTTGCAAAATCTTTTAGGAGTTGGTTGCTATTAGATAAAAAACCTGAATACATGTATGTAATGCCACAAGGTCAGACACATTACACACTGCTCCTGGCATGTAGAAAACAAAATGAAGCTCCTAGAACTTCAGAACAACACATATACAAGGTTTTGAGTGGACCCCTTCATGTATAACACTTTAAGAGCAAAAGGACCAAAGAAATATCAAACCTGGGAGCAATTTTTGCACGGAAAGTTAGTTTACCTGTTTATTTACCTAAACATCCATGTTCTGCTGTTTGGAATGTAGGTCTACACTAGCAGCATTGGCAGATTTAAAGTTTTTTAAAATTTCATATATTACATACTTGTCTGGGAAGGACAGCTAATTTCCTTATAGGTTGCTAATCTGAGGATGATGAAATAATACTTCACAAAAGGATGTGGAATAAGCAGTCAGGTATGGATTTTCTCTTCAGCAGGGTGTTGTGAGTTGCTCTTTTTTTGCCCCTGGTTCTTACAGTTGCTGCAGTGCCACTTTTTGCTTCCAGAGCTGTTCTACATTTGCAATAGAGCCCAAACCTAAAACAAAACCAGCTCCAATCATTCTGCTCACTCCAGTGGGCTCTGGATGGTGGAGGTCTATACAGACTCCATCTCCTGGCAATGGTACCAAGCTGGGATACAGTAAATCTTCACAAGGCTGCACTGAATTCACACCTGTGCTCATTTAATTCTGCAGCTTCTGGTCCTGAATCCCACAAACCACCAGTGAGCAGGTAAGTACCTGGTAAAAACATCATGACCCAGTGTCATAAGTCATTCTTTTTACACAAATAGGATCCTAAATACCAACTGATTGTTAAAAGGCCACTTACCAAGGTTTATTAAGTACATACAACATAAATCCATTTGGCATGTAATTAATTCAAAATTACATGAGCACTAAATGTGCAATTAACTCTGCAAGGAATGTTTAGGCCTTTAGCTGGCATTTACAAAGGAAGCTACAAGTTTATTAGCTCACAATTTATTGCTAAAATACTGGCAATTCCTGAGTATGTTGATTGAAATGTAACTTACTATCACTATATCGTTACAGGGCAATTAAGGGTCTAAACAACACTTCCAAGTAAATTAAGAAACAATGGAAGTTTCATGCATTAATAAGAACGCTGTTAACCACGCAACCAACAGGTCTTTTATTAAAGCCCAACAAGTGTGCTTTTCCCCAGCTGTGGAGAACCCTCTCAAATGCACTCACAAACTTCTGCAACATGTTCCCAACCTCCAAGGAGATATTGGGGATCTGCTGGCAAAATCCCACCACTACTGACAAACAAATATTGTGCAGGACACTGTATTTTCGTGCAGTGTTTAGCAGATTTTAGCCCAACAGCCACAATTTAGGGACTCTTCTAGTCAAAACCACAACATGAAAAAAGCTCAGCACAGATGCTGAAAAAGAATGGAGCAAACCAGGGAAAGGGTGTTACCGATCCCTTTGTCTGGGAAGTTTTCCTGTTGGGCCCATGACTAGCAGAGCATGTTTCCAGCAGGGAAAAGCAGGCTCACAAATGTACTGCCCAAAATGTTCCTCAGACCCTACCAGCTCAGACCCACTGCAAGTATCAGCACTGAACCACCAGGTGGTACAGAAGTGCCCTCAGAGCCTGTGCAACAGATGGGAATTTAGGGCTTTGTTTGAGAATCATCATCAACAAAACTCCAGCTCAAAAAGGAAACACTAGTTTCCAAAACAGCTAAATCTGGCAAAAGTTTGGATTCAGGCCCAAGTGTCATGGCCTGGAGCTCTTTTTATGATGACCTAAAAACTGAATCTGAGAATCCACAAATTTCTTGAAAATACATACTTAATATGAACTTGGAGACTAACCCCATAGTCAGAGCCTATTACTCAAGTCTATATACTCTTCTGGCAGGACATCCAGTTTATGATTACTCTTTTATCTCTGGAAAGCATAATCTGTCCATAGCAATGTCAACAGACAGCCATCTGCAGCACATATTTTGCTTCCACTTATAACCTCCACCCTGTGATTCTTTTCATGCAAACTAATAACCATCTCCCACATGCCAGGACTTTGGATCCCTGCACCCATGCTCTGCTGCAGTCACTGGGTTTCACACAGAGAAGCCAATTCAAGCCAAAAGAACAGATGACAACAGAGAAAGCTGCTCCCTTGCCTAAGCTGAGTGGTGTTTTGCCATCTAAGATTTCAGTAGCATCAGGCTTCTCACTCTTTGGTTTGCTTTCCCCCCCCAACATGAAATTTCGTGCTATCAGTGAAAATTAATCCCTCCACATTTTGTGGTAGAGCAAAAGGTTAGGAGGAGCCACAGGAAGAGGGGAGAGACAAACTGTTCCAGGATTATCTTTTAGAGCTGAGGGTCAGGATTTTAGAGGACTGAGACATTAGGGAAAAGAAAATAAAACTGAAAAAAAAAAAAACACTCTAACTGATAAATAAGACAAGCCACATGTCCCTGAGATACAGCCAAGTTCCTTGGCACTCTCCAAGGATCCTCACCAAGATCCTCCCAGCCATAACAGGCAACATCTCTCACTCCCCTGCAGTGAACCAAAGGAGGTGCTCCCCTGAGACAGCCTCAGCCTGATGCCTCAGATCAAAGACAGACATTGTGCAAGCTGCTCAAGAGCCCTTCAGTGCTCCCATCACTCCACAGAGAGGCTTCACCACCTCTGCAGTCCCCTCCAGGAGATGTCACCCATAATACAGTTTATGTGCCCCCACATATTATGCATTACAAGTTTTTGCAGCAACAAAGCAACTGCAACCGAAAAGCCACAGAGACACTGCTTCACTTGATCAACTGTACTCAGGTTGAGCTGCCACAGCTTTTTCTGGTTCAGTTGTCAGGTGCTGACCATACAACAGTGACCTCCACGGATGCACAGGATTTATTGTCTGCCGAGGACAGAACTGGCGCTGAAGGCTTTGAGCACACAGCAGTTAAACTGGAACAATTAGACTTAAAACTTTAACATGCAACCTCCCCTCCCACAGAAATCCATGATTAAATCCAGCACTGAGGAAAAGCCAGGCAAAAGCAGGAAATGTGTTTATTGATTTGTATTAATTTCTTTACATTTCAGCATTCTATTTGTTTGGGTTTTTTAAATGAGCTTCCTGTTTTGTCTTGCTGGGGATTTTAGAGTTAAATGTAACTTACAGAACCCAAAGGCTGCAGCGACTGTTAATGTTTCTCTTTAGAAAAAACTGAATGCAAATGTTACAGGTGACATTACTTTGAAGTTCTATTCTTAGTTTCTCCGGTAGATGTTTAATGACAGCAGAAAACATTATCCAAGGCAATACAATTAAGCCTACTCTAAAATCCCTGAACAAAAGATGTCCAGTGCCAAGCAGACATGCCCAGGATAGAGTAAGCTGTCGGGTCCCCACGCTCACCTACGTGTTTGGTGGAGGGCAATCCAGAGCAGACCCAGACTTTAACTTGCTCAAAAAGTTGCTCTCACTGTGGGCACCATCAGTTGTCACAGTTCTGGGTGTTCAGTTCAGGCTTGGATTAATGTCTCTTGATTTTTGCAGTGACAAACTCACGGTCACCAGGCTAAATTAATAACCAGACACCCCAGAAAACAGGAGTTATCCGAGGCTGTGCTGGTACCCTCAAAATAAGAGGATTATAAACCACGCAGACAGCTCTAACCAGGGAGTACGTGGGACTCTGACATGGAGATTATGGAGCAGACCAGTGGAAGACACAAATTGTGGAACTGTCCAAGCAATTCCTAGTTCCTACTTTATTACCATCTTGCTTGTTTACGTTGCATTTTCAGCATTTAAATGACATTTAAAGCACATTAGACCAATCTCGGGGTGCTGTTGATATTTTACTCAGGGTCTGTATCATGCTCTGAGTAGCTGCACACCAGGACAAACAGCCTCTGCTGAGCTTTTGTTTTACGTCTTAAGGCTGCTAATTTACATGCAATCTTCATTCACTCCTGGCCTGGTCCTATTTTCTCAACCTCCACCTGTTCCTGTGCCACAGGGCATTTGTCTCCAGCCTGGATTGATTGAACAGTGGGGGGAAAGTTGATGGGGTGGTTCCATGGAGATGCCTAACCCCAGTAGATGTCGAAGAGGGGTTTATATGCACAAATATATTCACAAACAACAGCAAGAGAGCAGGATTTACTGGTGCCTGCCACCGAGTCCTGAGTTATGATGAGGACTGTGTCAGTTGAGCTATTTTCAATGTTCTTTTGTTTGGGGTTGATTAGAAGTGCAGTCTGAACTGTGCAGCTCCCACTGGCAGCCTGATAAATACAGGCACAGCAGCTTTGTTGATTGTCCTCCTCTCCATTCCCTTTCACTCCCTCTCCTTAAAAATGCATTTCCAAAACTACTCCATTCATTTGATAGTCAGGCTACCAAAGGAAATCAGAATTTACTGGAAGGCCTTTAGTTTTCAGGAGGCTATTTAGGGAAAGTAAGAGGAAAAAGAAAAACCCTCTTGGGAAAATCTCATCTGAAAAAAAACACCACAGTGCATTGGGGGGGGGGGGGGATCAAACACAAACATTAGGCATGAATATACCAACATGCCACTAAATAAAAATAATCCTTAGAGTTTACACAGAGCTTTTTGACTCTACAAAGCAAACATTAACCAATTAGTTAAAGCTAAAACACAAGTGCTAAGGTCAGCTATGCACTAAGCTGCTGCACTGTAAATCTGAACTGAGGCCAGAGACTTAAATCATCGTGCCTTGGATTTCCAGCAGCATGGCTGACAGCACACCCTGGCCTCAGACTGAATACAAAAGGTGTTCTAAACTTTCAAAAACCACTTTCCACACACATGCAGTGCACCAACTAGAACTTGACTGCTTGGCTACATTACTTCTGATATCCAGGACGTGTTTTCCACTGCCCTTTTTTTACTAAATCTTATGGTGAACAATACTTCTGAAATTTGATCACACACACAAATTCTCAAGGAAATACTGATGCTTTTAGAGCATCACCCTTGTCCCCCTCAGCAGCTCTTTGGAGGAAGCAATTTCTCTGAAGCTCAAAGCTTAGCAGAATCAGTAAAAGAAAAAAAAAAATCTCCAAAGCAGCTTACTGAACTTCCAAGTTTTCCAGCTCTAAAACAAACACGCTTCTATCCCTTTAAATCTGCTTCCCCATAACCACAAACATGTATGTTTTTCATAAAGCTCTGGAAATTGTACTGGACCCAAGGGAAGGTACCAAGTGGAAACCCTGATATCTTGAGATTAGAACTCTACTAGTCCTGAGGTACAATGTGCTGTTTGTAACAATTATAATAATACACCTGTACTACCATTGTCAGTGTGGAGTAGCCACATGGGGTCTCATTAGTATTGTATTAGGACTGCATGGGGAAACGGATAATGGCCCATAATGAAAAATGCCAAATTTTCTATATAATAAAAATGAACTTGATTAATGAAAATCACTTTCAGGGAAAGAGTTACAGCGTTGTTAGAAATAAAAAATGATGTATTAATCCGACACTCTTACAGATGGTCCCAACCTCCTGACAACTGCTATTCATTTGAGATGCTATTAGCATGCATAATTATGCTAATTAAGTTGTAATTAAGCACCAATTCTTCAGAGGGCTTTTTTTGTCTATCATTTAATACAACTCAGCTTCAAAGAGTGCTTAAAGCTTTACACAGTGTTTCATGAGAAAGGGGTTCCCAAGTTTCTTAGCAAAGATTCAGCAGCTGAGCTATGGAACAGGGCCTGTAATCTTTGTTTTGGTTAAAGGGAAACCAGCAAATTGAAGCAGGGTCTGCCAATTGTTGATAAAATAATTAACACTTTCTGCTAAAATAGCACAGTTCAGACTAGGACAATTATGAAAAGGAGAAAAATGGTATAATTATCAATGGAGCCAACACCAGTGGACTATTATGGCTGCTACCCCCTAATTTGAAAAAAATAATTCATTGAAAAGTAGATTCCCGTAAATAATAATAATAATGGTCCCGATTCAGATACTCTTCCTCATGCTGTGCCCAGCCCCTCATTCCAAGACTACTCCTGCAGGCCTAATTTAAATAACAGGGCAAATTGCATCAGCTCAATTTAAATTGATCTGAAAATCAATTTAATTAAACCAGGGCCAATCTCAGTGTGAACACTCCTGCTTCATTTTAACTTACACCTGTTTCCAATTGATCAAGGATTTGATCCAGTAGAGGAGTTCGGATAAAGCCACTCTTATTCCAGGATTTCCACTGTTTTAATGCACCTTTCCTGTTTAAAAGAGGTTAAATCAGATGCAAAAATAACAATCCTTTTTGACAGCTCGTTTCTAGCATTTTTATTCACACATTTATTAAAATGCCAGAATTGTCTTAAAAAGCCAGCAGAAACCCAAGCCCCTGTTTGCCAGTGCTGGCAAATCCTTCCCTCCTTTTTGGAACAGGACTGGGCAGCACTGTGAAAGCCATATTCTCACAATTCCCCATCTCCCTCTTTCTAGCACAGTAGATCTGTACTCCTATTTGGGCAAAACTCTACTGTCACATTAAGCCAAAAGGAATATTTTTATTTTTAACTGAATCAGCCGTTTTCTTGTCTTATGAGCAGAGTTGAAATGGCAAATAGCTACCTTTTCTTTTTTTCTTTTTTAAAGGGGGAGAAAAAAAAAAGTCTCCTGATAAAAATATTAAACTATGCACTGTACGTGCAAGTTGACATTGTGAGGATTCAGGCTTGGCCAATTTCCTGGGAGCCAAACATTTGGCTCTAATCCTCCTTTAAACAGCCTACAGGACCAAATAATTCTGCTTTCTCTTTACTCCAGACCCCATACCAAACATTAAATGCCTTACCAATAAAACCTAAAGCAATGTGGTATTGCTATTTGCCTCACATGGAACACTAAGCGATGTATATAAAAGCATAGAAATATTTTCTTAAAAGTAAATGGGGAACATGCACTGTAAAACCAAAAGTCCCTGCACTAATCTTCGGATAAACACAACTGGTTGCTGTTAAGAAAATGGCCCAGAGGGGATTATCTGAAATACTGTTATGCTGCTGACAACTTGGCTGTCTCTTTTTTATTTTTTTATTATATTCTTATTTAGTGCTTTGTTCTATCATCTGCTGTAATTTCAGATTGGTCTTTACTTCTCAGTTTCCAAACACTGGCAGGGTCGACTGGCTCAGATTTCAAATAAAGACGTAAAAAGTAGAAAAGGCCACTTTTTTGACTGGGATGTTTTTAACATTTGGGGTCTTCACAGGAATGAAAAAGCAAAATTGGAGGCAGAGGGTTTGACTTTCTATCTGAAAGCAAACAATGACATTTTAAAAGCAGGCTGGACCACTCTGAATACATTGATAAACTTCACTCAGCCAGATGCCAACTAGAAATCCCTTGAACAATGTCTGGAGCCAGATTATCAGCTTCCTGCATGAACAAGTTTATGGGTAAAACATGCAGGGTTTCCATATGCATCTTTCCATTCCCACACATGCAGTCTTTGTAGGGTCATCCACAGACTGAACCTTGTTACAAGCTGCTTACAAATACAGGTTCATGTGTATTAATGTCCACCATCAGACCCTATGTGCTTACTTTTCCTCAAAACCAAATATGGATAATTAAAATCACTGGGAAAAGCCACTGAAAACAGCAGAATATGGGCATGTTGGGCAGTTTAGCCCTAATTATTCCATATTTCACTAAACAAAATACCTACTTAAAAAAAAAACCACCAGAAATTCATGCTATGCTAAATACAAGGATGGGCAGACTGAAGGAATCAAGTCTGCAACCCTGTGTTCAGTATCTTCCAAATATCTCTCACTCTAAGACATTATTAGAATTTACAGTGTGCTTACAAATGCCATCCCTCCACTAGGAAATCCAGCACCATAACCCTCCAAAGTCTTTATCCTGCTGGGAAAAAAATTCTCAAGATTTGCCCCGCAAAGTTTTGTTCATCTGTTCATCCACATAAACCTTTTCCTGGATTTGCACTGGAGGCCTTGACTTTCTGCAGTGACTTGTGTAGCAGCGTAAGCTGCACAAAGGAGGATATGCAGGATATTTTCCTCATTCTTCCAAAATGCAATGCAGCAGGAACCCTGTTGGACAAATGTCCCAGTCCCAGACAGTCAGTGTTTGCTCAAGGGGCTGTGTGACCCCGTCTTGCTGCAAGGACACCTGGCCTGCAGACAGTCACGAGCAACGTTTTAGGGCAAGGCAGGGAACTCCCTTTGCCCTGAAAAAGAACTCTGAATTCTCTCCTGCCAGGCAGCTGCAGGGCCACAATCCCCTGCACAGTTATTTCAGCAGCTCTTAACAGGTTGGGTCTGACCAGGGTTTGTTGGGGAGCGAGCCCACCTGAGCTTTTAGACTTTTGACAAGACTCTAAACAGAGTTTATTTCTTCCTCGTGCTAAACACAAACATGCAAAGAGTGGCATCAAGCCTTGTTGCACTCCAGACCAGAATTACACACTGGAATAGGAAGTTTACCAAATTTGCCTGTTGAGACCTCCCCCAGCAATAAAAGATTAGAGCCAGTGAAGTCTTACTGTGAGCTTGTCTGCACCTTCAGACACATGGATTATTTACAGCGCTGGGTTCAGTAAATAACTGATGTCATCTACAAAAAAAGGGACATGCAAGACACATGATATATGCCCAAATGGAATAGAATATAGAATATAGCAGAGAATGCTTGAAAGCTTTTAATTCAAAATACTTTGTGCATTTGTTTTCAGTCTGCTGCACGTCAGCTATATGGAAAACTACCCAAACTACAAGAAGCTGGTTCAAAGACAACAAATGCAGGTTTTTCTTTCAATACATATTGTATTAAAGGACTTGTGTGTTCTCTGAATGTCAACCAACCACTGAGTATTGGCAAAATGCAATTTCTTTAATAGCAAGGTTAATTGAAATACCATTGAAAGCTGATTTCTATTGTACAATCGAAATTAGTGGCTTTATCTGAAAAATCCAATTGGCATTGAAAAAGGTTGCTAGATGATCATAAAATGATGAGAAGAATGGTTGCTGAATGAGTAAAATTATGGAGAGGGAACGAGAACATACAGGTTACATTCCAGTTCCATCATTATGACTTTGCTTCTCAAAGGCCCTTTCAACCCATTAAAGATTTTAAGACATTTGGGTGAACTGTTAAACATGAATATTCTCTAGTGCCAGAAAATTATGACTAATACTTGAATCAATAATGAACATATTAAAAATGTTAGAAAACCATAGGGGATTTTAGATTCCCAAGCATTGGGACATATCCCAAATTCAGCAGTGTTGGTGAAGAAACTGTATTGGACTCATAGCTGCATGTAACAAGCTACCTTGTCTTTCCTTGCTGGTAAGTACAGGGTTTGTTTTTAGTGTTGCCTGAACAATTCAAACATTATCTATATACTTCTTACACTATTATAAGGGTTTCTAAAACCAAGATCTAAAAAAAAACCAGTACAAATTGAAGCTTGTAGTGAAATCTGTAACTAAAGCTATTTTTCCTCAAGAATTTTGCTTCCAAATATGAAAACACAGACTTTAACAGGCCTCTGATCCAAACCCAAAAGTCAATGGCAGTCCTTCCATTGCCCTCACTGGGGTTTAGATCAGTCCCATAGTATCCATTTGTTCCTGGCTTCAGGCTCAGTCAGAAAATTAAGTGGCATACAGAAAAAACCTCACCAAAATTCAAGTTTCATTCATATCTCAAAAATAAGTAAAAATGGGATTCCACGTAATCCATTAGCCCATCCTCTACGAAAGAATCTTTTACTGACTGTATTTGATAAAAGCCAGAACCACAATTCAATTGGCTTTTCTTGAAGAACCAACAGAAAACAATCCAGAGGCTGCTTCCCTCCCTCCCCACCAGTGCAAGAAAAATGGTGAGAAATGACCTTTTGTTTTGTAGCAAACTCTGAAAGCATCACAGCCCATATTGTGACACTTTCACCTCAGGCTTCAGCAGCAGTAAACTCCTACCAAGGATGTGAGCTGAGAGGGAAAGTCTGTAACTGTTCCTCCCACTGAAATTTGTCCCCATGGATTAGAAACTAGAGTGATTAAAAGTGATTCGATTTTAGAAACAGAAGAATGGGATGTTTTTCAGTGACTCATTTTGGGGTTCCCAGACTCCTGCAGAAGACACATGGGATTGTTTTTCAGGAATAAATACTTGCGTCCCTATTGTCAAAATCTATCTCGTGGCTCTCTCTCATGAGAGAGAATTTTTTCCAGTAATGCACCAAGTCTATTGTAAAACACAGAACAGGAGACATTAATATTCACTTTGAGCAAAACAACGGCTCTGATGATGTTTTCCTTTTCATTCCTACCACTGTTCAGTAAGATTAACACTCATCCACTGAAAAGTTTGTTCACAGTTAAGCCAGAACGAATTTTACTCAGCAGAGAAATATGCCCTGAATACAAATAAAGAACTTACATTTTTTGATTAATGTTATTTCATGCTCCCAGGACACTGGTACAGTATCACATGAGAAACTGGGGAAGTCCCAGTAAAACTAGAACATATGGTTGCTGCAAATTATAGACATGGGCACACTGGGGGGAAAAAACCTTTCCTAGGAATTGCACACAGAAAAATGCTTTTGCATTTTTACCTTTCAAGGACAGGTTCCCTCCTGCATCAGTCCTTTGTGTCTGATACTGGGCAGCAACTCAAGACCTACAACTTCAGTCACCTATACACCAGGATCACCAAGAACCAAAGGAAATTATCACCATTTCTTTTTTTAATCAAATTTCAATGGTTTTAACCTATAGAACGGCAAATACTAGTATATCTTTTTGCCAAAGAAAACAATATCTTGGTGGTATCCTGCCACCCTTTTGAGCAGTATTATTTACACAAGTGCCTTATTTTCTAATTAAATCCTGATAGCAAAGGACTTTACAGTCCTCAGATAAGGAGCCCCACATACATTCAATGAACTTAATATTTGGTTTCTTTTTTTTAGGAGGGCACGCAAAACATTATAATCCTTAGCCATACAAAGGCATAGCAGCTCTCCTAAGTTTCCAAAGCAGACAGACATCTTGATTCTTATTTTATTCAGTTATATTTGCACACCAAACAGGAAAAAGAAACCACATTAAACACTTCTAAGGGATCCTGACAAAGAAAAGGAGTCAGTTCAGTGAGCCACACACAGAAAGCTCCTAACCATGCCTGCCACTTGACCTAGAATTAAGAGAACTGCCAAGTTTAAGAGCAAAGTTTCCTCACTGCAAATAAAAAAGAGAAAAGGGGGGGTGGAATGGGGAAGAAAACCCTCTACCCTTCTTTTCTTAGTCGCTCCTTCAAGGAAAATCCTGAAGCCAGAATAAAGTTTGCACAGGGTTTTAGTTACAGTTAATGTATAAGCCAACAGTGTTTACTCAATATTATATAGGCTTTGCAACACACCACGGCAATAAATTAGCTTGATATATTAGCTCTGTGCTGAGAAAATGAGACTGTCTCCGAGATCTGTAAAGCACTGCAAGTATTTCCCCCATGGTACAAAGATGAGTTCAGGTCACAGCAATAAAATCTAGGCCAACGTGCTGTGCTGCACAGAGAGGGAAAACAAGCTCTGGGCTCCTCGCTGCCCTCACGTACACATGTGGAAAACATCCCCTGACCACCACGGTGGCAACACTCACCAACTCTAGGGATAGGCTCCTCTTCTTCTTTTCACCCCTACACCCATCTCAAAACAGTCCTCTAAGAGAAAAAACAGCTGTACCCTTTCTGTTCTTTCCTCTTCCTTCTGATTTCCCCTAAAGATAATTTTCTACTGAAATGAAAGAAAGGAAAAAAAAAAAAACAATCAGTCTGTGATGGGAAAGGAGGATTAAGGACATTAAGTTCATTTTGAGCATCTCTTGTTTTCTTGACTGCATCTTTCCATCTCAAGTTGCTTAGAACGGACCTGTTCTGCTCACCCACAATGATTCCAGCCACATCCTTCCTTAAAAGGTAAAGAACAAAAGGAAGCTGAGGAGTCAGGGCCTTGACATCATGGCACCTGTTCTATGCACCCACTGCCTGCTACAGGGATACCATTTGGAATCACCTTTATCATCTGGAAATGATAAAGCTACTCAGCCTTTTCCAGATCCCATTCTCTCTCTCATTTGCAAGATGGGAAAGAGACACTTTCTTGGTGCACGATTATGCCAAGAAGCTCAAAATGGAAGTATTTGTAAAGTGTTTTGAATTATTGAGTAGGTAGATATAACAGCCAAGCTCTTAGCAAAGCTACAAGTTGAAGGATGTCCCTATTTGCTGACAAAGACCCTTGTGTTACCTTCCTTTTTCATGCTCATGGTTTGTCACTTAGGTGTGAAGTGATGAATGAAGGAACAGCAGGTTGTACATTTAAAATCCAAGACCTTGGACTGAACAGTGACTTCTCTCTACAGTTTAACCAGAAGAAAGAAAACATTATAACCAACTCAAACACCAGTCATGTGATGCTCACAATTCTACAGAGATTAAGAGCAAACAGAAAAAGATACCTGAGAGGGCACACGTGCACTACCAAGAGGTAAACTACATATTTTGCCAGACTGACATATTTTCCATTGGTGAACTATCTCTGGCACTATGATAACTAACTACAGAATAAAACTATTTGACTGCTGGTTTGAGAATTTTTAATTTCTTCTCCAAATCAGGTGGCATAAATCCACGCTAGAACACGGGGTAGGTGAATTCTACATTTGACAGTTGCTGAGTATTTTATTACATTCTGAAGTGCTGCATATATTATCTCACAAATCCAGTGTCCTGAGGGAAAAAAAAAAGTGTGAGCAATACAGGTATTTAAGACTACCACTCAAACACGGAGCCTTTGCAATGACACTTCAGCAAGAGCACACAATGTTTTGATTGTATCACACTGAAAGCTGTCGTTAGCAAGGATGTAATAGCTCCCATTTGACTACAGAACTCAAAACACGTATCTGCTAAACAAACAAATGCTGCTGGATTCTTAAACTTTCATGTAGCATGAACTTAGTAAATGCTAGCAGAGTACTAACCAGGTACAGAAATGTCACTGGAGTTTGGTTAGTGATTTAAACAGGTGATGAACCACTTACTTAGGTCAAAAGTATCTACCCATTTACTTTAAATCGTGATTTTTTTACATCTGGTTTAAACCCACCCACTCTCCACCTTCTGCTCTACACTCTATTCACTTATTCAAAAGTGAATGGTGCAATTTGTTGGAAAGCAGATGCTGCAGTGTGAATATCAGAGTTGGTTGAGTGTGGACATTTTTAAAGTGGTAAAAACAAAACCTGACTTTTTCTAGTAAGAAAACTGAAGTGTGGAGATGAAAACAGAAGCAATAAAAAATAAAACATTTAAAATTTTCTAGTGAAAAAGTATTTCTGAAAAAATGCCTCCACTGGTGGAAACCAACATTGCTACCAAAATAACTGTAAGACATCACAGTTGGTTATCAGGAGTTAGCTATGCTGTCCTGCACTAAAGTCAGGATTAATTAATGGTCTTCCCATTATCCACGTCTGGTACAGTCATGACAGGAATTCCAGGAGTCCCACGGAGGTTTTGGAAATGGCAGAGGGTTGTAACAAACTGTACAAGACCAGGATTTCTCTGGGAGCAGCTTTGGTTCCCACCGGAGTCAGTGGATGGCAGGGACACTCCTCCTCCCTTCAGATGAATAGTTTTGAAACAGAAATCCAGATGACTCTGACTCAGATAGATCTCAGCATTAGATACATGTGGATCTTGTTAATGATAGCAAATAAGTCTTGGTGGCTCAAGCTAAAACCATGTGTTGTCGTGTCTTACCAGCATATGAAACAGTTTCATCTTGCACTATAATCTGGGACACCATTCTTTTCATAGACTGACCCTGAGCAGCACTCTCTTTTTGGTACTATTTGTACACCTGTCTCAGTAAAAATTTATTGCCTAGTCATTATTTTCAACCATCAGCACCGCTCAGTAAGAGGGTTAAAACCCATTAGCACAATATAAATATCCCAGTGCTAACAGCCTCCTATCTTTTCCATCAGTAGAGAGGATACCAGATCTACTGTTAAAGGCAAATTGGGGTTATTGAGGAAAATTAAGCTCCTGCCCTAAAACAGGACCTAAATGCCAAAGGAAATAAATTTAGAGCTCAAGGAGGCGACAGAGAAGGGTGACTAGAACATGAGCTAAACATCCCAGAAATGGTCACCTTAAATGGCACTGGAGGGTGTAATTTTTTCTGACAAGCCTTACCACGACAGCACTACGTTAGTAGGGGCCAAGTGTTCTCCCTTAAAAATCAAGCATGGAAAGCTTCTGTTTACTTGGGTGTTACAAGTTGATCTGAACCAAATTCTCCTCACAATTCAAAGGGTAGAGCAAAGTAGTCCCCTTTTTCTCACAGTTCTAGGATGTTTCATATTTGAGTCCAGTTGATCACACAGTTACAGGGCCCACATAACTGGTTTCTGCAAAGAAACAAATATGCTTTGCAGTTGACCACACTCCAGTTCCTCAAAAATATATGGAAGAGAGAATTTTGTACAGAATTTTTCCTTGGCATGGGAGAGGAGAAAGTCTTCCCAAATACTGCAGTTGCCATTCACCTTTGGAATTAATACAGATGGAGCGAGAACAGCAAATTGCCACTTGTATTTTCACGTGCATGATTTTCCTATGAAAATAAGTCACAGCCTGACTCAGCCCACACAAGACATTAGTGTGACACATTCTGCCTTCACACTTGAAATGACCACACCAACATCTCTGTACAGACTGACCCCACAGCTGTATGTATAGATGGTCAGAGTAAACCGGGTCGAATTCTGCACCTCTTGCAATTAATGACAAAATTGCCACAGACATCAACGACTGTCCAACAGCCCTTGTTTTCCTAATTGGAGGATTCATCTCTATAAGATCAAAAAAAAAAAAAGGAAAAAAAAGAAAAGGGCTGCTCCCATTGACATTGATGCAATTGGAAAACATTCAATATACCCCAGACATCCTGGCCCTTCCCACAGTGCCACTGTCCTCAGCTCCTTTTTTTCTTGACACAGAGCAATCCACACACACAATTCCACCTAATATCATTAGAGATGTTTTAACACCTACTTAGGAATAAATGGATCTTTACTCATTACATGCTAAGACAGGGGAATAGTACATTTATTGTTTGTTCTCTGAGCTGTAAAACTACACAGGGAAAGTTTTTATTTAACTTGTATGCCAGTGGGCAAGCTGGATACTCCCAGACTGGCACTCAGATCTTGTGCTCACATCTGCTCTCCACAGCCACGGGGTGGAACCTCAACAGCAGCCTGGATCCAGAAAAGGGAACGTGATTCCCTCTTTTACACCCATCCTGTGCAGCCACCAGGGCAAGCATCAAGTCCAGCGATGAAGATCCCAACGCCCAGCCCAGTGCAGGTTTGGGGAACAGAAGATGATGAGCATCTTCAACAACTGCAGCACAGCTGTACGTACCCATTTCACATTCATATTGCTCCAGTATCCAGAGACCTCTGAGAGGCCTCTCCAGCTCCAAAACTAACCTCAAGTATTTTAGGGAGATGTTATTGGAAATAGGTTTTCCATTTGCCTAATAGTCTCTTCTGTTCTATAGTTACTTTGAAGTGTTCGTAAAAGCTGAGATTTAGAGAATATTGATATTATTATGCAATCATACCATCATTCCCTGGTTCAACATTTTTCCTTTCCTATATAAATAACAATAATTTATCAAATGACTGTTGCTCCCATGCTTACAACTAATTTCATATATAGCATTCAGGGTAAGCTTCAGTTATCATTTTTAACCTATTTTTATCTGCTGTATGTACTTTCTTTAATATCCACTTTAAGTCATGCTACCAAAGAGTATATTTGAGAAAGATACTGCGAGGGCAGAGGTCACTGCAAAAAATGACATTAAGTTTAACATCCTTTTGAGGGGACCTGCTTAATTAAAAATGGCCTCTGTTCCATGAGGTTGCATAAAACAACATTTCAATGAAGTACTTGGGGAAACTTTCCCTGACTGTGACAGTGCTGCCAAAATCTAATTAGAGACTCATCTAGTCATATATATCAATGTTATTGTCTGTCAGGCAGCCACAATGTATCATGGTTAAGTGGATTTTTAACTGTCTAAATCAGTCTGTCTAAACAACATAAAATGGGAAACAAATCAAAAGACCAGTTAAAATCATGGAAGTGACACGTATTTATTATAAAATACCATTTGTTGCATTAATCGGTTTAATAGCAGGGAGATGGAGCCAGGTGTGTCAGAGCAGGGATTTTCTGCACAAGAAGATGATGTTACTGCTAAGAGAAGAGACAACACTCCAGCCTTTATAACTAATAGGACTCAATAGGCTTTGCTGTGTTTCATCACCATCTCAGCACGGTTTTAAGGGGCAGCAGTTGTCACAGCACCAACATGTGTGCTGTACAGTGCCAGCCAGCCTTCACCTCAGCCATGGAAAAAGTCACATTCCCTGCAATAAAGTCGTGTGCCAGGTCTCTTCAAGCACCAGCAACCACGTTGTCTGTACACCCTGTGAGCAGCACAGCTAGTCCAGGATGATGCAAAAACAGTGCTAATATTTTTTAAACCCTCTTAGCCTTGACTTCCTCATCTAATTTTTAACTAATATTTCCTTTCGAAAGTTAAGCTTCAATCAGCCCCTCAGCTGCTCAAAAAGCAATCAGGTTGTTCTGTGGCCTCTAAGTCACCTCCAAGGGAGACTCTCCACCAACTCTCCACCACCCCTTCTGCAGCAGAGATGAAGCTGCTAAGAAGCTGATGGAGACTGGGAGTGAACTTCCTAAACACTGTTCCTTGGCTCCCTAGATATGAGAGCAAAATAAACAGCATCACCTCCCAGCTGCTGCCTCTTGTCTCTGGGAAGTGAGCAGATGAGCCCAGGTCAGTACAGGTTCTTTCCAGGCAAGGCCTGGCACTGCTCGGCTCTTCTGCCTCCACCTCTTGAAGTTTTGGGGGGTTATTTTTACTTTGTTGGGGTTTTTTTGCCCCCTAAACCTAGCATTTATTTCCCCACTTCTTTGTACCCCTTTATTTGTGCTTTTTCTTCATCCATGAGGCTGGGGACCACTTCTACTCCTTGCACAGTGCTATGCATAAAGCAGATTTAATTCATGCCTGGAGCAGCACATTATGACTTCATGATAATTTTCCACCACATGTATGCTGTTGACAAAACTATTTTTTTCCTTCTCTTTATAAATAAAAGTTTCAGTATTGAAAGCTTTTAACAATGGGATGCTTATATATCCGTGAGGGAGACAAGCATTCACTGACCAGCCCTGTTGCTACTCCAAAGTATGATTTATATTGAATACAGACCCACAAATACTACTGACTTAGAAGTAAAAACCATCTGCTGGAGACAACCACGATCAACCTACCACCTAGACTCTGAGGCTGCCAGTCACTGACACAGTGTTTCACTCAGTCACAGCAAGGAAGGATTTTGGTTCCTGAAACTGAAAACTAAGTGGTTATCGTGGTTGGAAAGCTTGTATTTTAAAGGAACATTCATTCTTATGCAATGACATGTCATGAATTTTGCATGAGGCACAGCACTTGGTGTCAGAAATTATATCAGCTCCAGCGAGGGGGACAATGATACATATGTTTGTACAAAACACATAATATGTTTTATTTAAAGTATGCCATAAATATTTTTGCCCTGAAGCAGGGTTTAAAATGAGCTCCGTAAGGTGTCATAACAAAATGTATGTTCAGAAAGTAGAAAGAGGTGCATCTATCCCTAAATGTCTAACTTCATCTGAAAAAAAAAAAAAAAGCTGGATATTCCCTGATAAAGCTGCCACTCCATTCTGAGGTGGCTGATCCAAACAGTAAAACACACAAGGCCACGTTCTCTGTCATGGCTCACAATTTATGCACCAAACCTTTCCTCTCTCAAGAGCCTGAAGGCAGCAGTGCACCGAGAAAAGCAGCAAATCACACCACAGATTAGAGCTGCATGACATTCAGTGCTATCCAGCGTGAGAAAAATAAAATCAGCGGCGTGGTCTCCAAGCAAAGAGGGTCTTGGAAGCAGCAGTGGTGAACAGGTTTGCTCACTGCTGCACTGTATCTATGCCCCAAGTCAAGCAGATAATGGAGAACATGGATCCTGAACTTGCTCTTGATTACAGGGCACAGAACACGAGGCCAACTTGTAGGTCTGTGTCATTGCTGAAGATTTGTTCAGCAGAAATTATTAAAAAGAGTAGTTCAGCCACTGAGCCATCACATCTACTCAGAGTACTCAGCTATCTCTTGGTAGCTCACTGGTTGAGCAAGGAGACTGTGCTGCTTTCTTCAGCTCTAGGGTGAGATTTGAGTTTGTATGGATGTACACACACAAATACACACATACCATGAGCAAAGCAGGAAACAAAGCCAAAATAGCTCAAGGCAGCCTAGAGTTGCACTCCATTTAACACTAAGTCACCCTCAATAAATCAGAATTGTCCGTCTCCTTTCTCAAGAAACAGTTTTAAATTATTCCAAAACCCTGTTCCAGTAACTCAACCTGCTGCAGCAAACTGCAAAAGGCAGACAGTCTGGGCACTTTCTGGCCACTAAGAAAAATTAAAGTTAATGCTGAATGTGCAAAAGCAAAACAGCACCAAGATAGGATGTGACAGGGATAATATTTGGGAAATATTGCTGTGTTCACAGCTGTAAATGAGCCCAGACTTAACACCGTGGCCAACCAGTTCTTTCGAGGTGTCCATTTGCCAACACATCAGTTCAGATCTCACAAACTAAGTAAAGCCAACGAGAGCCACAGGCTGATCAAAACCCTGTTCTACCACTGAGGGAGGTCTGGGGTGTAACTGAAGATTTAGAACTACCAAAACAGCACCAGAAATCAGTGATGGATTCTAAAAAGCCACGTATGGGCTTCCATTCTCCATTAACAAAAAGGCTCAGAAATGCTCTCATGTCGTACCTGTCACCAGCCCATGTGTTTGGCTGAGCTATAATTATCTAGTTAGGCATTAGAAACAGAAGCATTTTGTTCACAGTGCTTTGGAATTGCCCAAATGCCACCATCAGGGGTGAAAACTATTGCTGGTAGATGGGAGGTGAAGCTCAGGTCTGCTGTCCTGAACATCAGAACATACAAAAAAAAAAAATCACTGAGGGCAGAAGCAGCTGCAATCTGCATTAAGGAAAATTACAAAGTAAAGAAAAAACCTTTAAAAAACTAGTAAAAAAAAGGCAGTAAAAGGTTGACAAGGTTATAGAGTTCCAATATCAATCTGCAAAAAAAGCAGCTTATAGAGGAACTAGATGGGCTGAATCAAGTCTTCCATGCCCACAGAGAAAATTATGGGAACCTATGGCAGGATGTGACAGGTCTGTCCTGTCTGACAGAAGCAGAATTCCATTTTTAAAGCACAGGAGATGGTAGAAAGAGGGAACACTCCTCCATTTTGACATGCAGCCTTCCCATCGATCCTGCCCCATCTCCTATTGAATCAATGGCATTCTTCCCATTGACCTCGACAGAGGCTGGGCTGGACCCACAGGGGAATCGATCCCACAGGTAGTAAAACAAATGAAGGCCATGGATTTCTTCATGAGCTAGTCACCAATAGAATTAAGCCAGTCAAATAGAATCAGATAATGATTTAAAATTCAAAATAAAGTCGTCTTTCTCCTTAGCCTACACTTGGCTTCCTCAGATATATAGACATTCAGGATCTGAGCCAGCCTCGTTGAGGGAAAGAAATCTAAATACTCTGATCCCAGTATTTTTGTGTTAGCTAACCTAAACAACATTTGTTCTAGGTGGAGACTAACTGAATAAAATAAATATTCACAACATTGGGAATTGGACCTCAGACAGGTCTTTAAAAAATCCAACTTGTATTTGTATTTTTGATGTGCAACCTAATTAGACTAGAGCATCTTTAATTAAGTGTGTCAGCCCCAGTGGAAGCCACAGAGTTCAACACTAATAAAGCTGATAAGGTTTTTATTTTTCAGACTTAGTTTATTTAATGCCTCATCCATGTTAAGCCAATCTGTAACATATGGGCAGTTCTCCCACTATGGATTTATCGTTTGGGTGTTTCTTTTTGTGAATTAATGCAATCAAACTCCTGCCAGTGTTAATTATTTTTCTCCGAGAGCAAATCCCAGAATTGAAAACACACACACACATACACCTGTTATTTGCTGCATAAGCCATAGCAGAACAACTGAAAAATAATTTTAAAAATGCTGGGAGAACCCTGAATGTTTCTGGATTGTACAAAATAGAGTTGGAAAGTGTTCAAGAGTGTATAACTTACATTTCTGGCCTTATAAGACAAGCAGTAGAGGTGCAACAAAATCCAACTCAGTATCCATATAGAAAGGAACAGTCTTTAAAGATCTCTCCTTTACTGCCTTTTTACTTCAAAGGAGAGAGTGGGAGGAAAGCCAGCTAATTATTTGAACAAGTTTTAAAGTAACGTGGCAAATCACTTATGTTTTAGAATAGTAAATCCAACACCACCTTTTCAAAAGAGGTACTTCGGTTCAATCGCAAGCAGAAGAACTTTAAAAGGAATCACTGGTGAAATCCTATAATTATTCATGCCCCAGACTGGTCAGTCCTTGCTGCCTTTAAATCTCTGAAAGGAGCTCCCAGTCACACCCCCCTGGGCAACATGATGGGGGTCCTGGATGCTCACCTGGAGCTTTGGAACTGCAGCCTCCTCCTCTCCTGTCTGAGCCAGAGGACTGGGAACATCAAGGGATAAATCTGAAACATGATTTCGCTCTGTTTGGACTCCAACAAAGCCACTGATCATTTTCATGGCTCATTTGTGTGGATTAATTGGTAAATATCTATGCAATGTTTTGGAGGTAGAAAGTACTAAACCACAGCTCTCAGTCCTAATAATCCTCTGTTTCAGTCTCATCCTCCCAGCTCTGCACTCTCCATCACTATTTTAAATCTCTTCTGTTCCACACCTCCTCCCCTTGCAAGCAAGCTAATTACCATCATACATAACAAAGGAAACACCCCTTTTATAGGGGGAGATGAACTAATAGGACTTTTGAATTTCTAATTTTTGGCATTCCTTCATTATTGGAGCTACAGAACACTGACTGCAGAGCTGTTCTTTTTGTTCTCCAGGCATATTAGCAATGCTGCTGGGAGACACACAACTCTTCATGGCAATACTTGCAAAATTTCATTGATTCCTGCTTCTCACAAAGCTCCTGTATATTCTGCATCAAACAATGCCAACTCTATCTTCCCATATTCCCTGCACTCTCAGCAGTGGCTATTCTGCATGGAAAGCCATTCCTGAACTTTCCTATAGACTGTCAAAAGTCTTACTCAAGTTTCTCTGAATGCTCTGTTCTCCTGTGAGGGATGCAGGAAGCCAACAAAACCAGAACAGTTTATTTCTCCATGATCATCACAAGCTTTCACTGGGGAAATTCAATACCTTCCCCTCCTTCTTGGCCACTTTTCTATCCATTACTGCCACCCTTTTCTTCCCAGCTACCCTTCATACGTGGTTAACTTCACCTGTGCATCCTGTTTGTCATATGAGGTCTTGAAAAGGATTTTAATTCCTTGCAGCAATGACCTTTTTGTCACAGGTGTTGATGAAGCATCCCCTGCACCCTCCTAGGGCTGTGAAACAATCTCTCTTCTGTAAATGCCTACAGTGAAGCCCAAAAGTCACTGACCTGCCTGGACTCAAAGTTTACCCAAATCATACAGCATTTTATTTCCCTTCTCCACCCATTCAAGAATCTACCAAACAGGCAGTTTTGACACACAGCACAGCAGCAATTTATTTAGGTTTGCTGCTGTTCACAACAGCTTTCTATTTTCCCCTTTTACACTATGACAGGCTATAAACTAAGCAAAAAAAAAAAAAAAACAAACAAAAACCATTTAAACCCAGGTCTGTCCACTGATATTTATAAACCCCAATGCAACCTCCAAAACTGACTTCTATCATTGCTGTGAGATGCACAGCATCCTGGTATTAAATTTATAATTTTTCTATTTATTCAGTTCTTGGCCATCAGAGCTCTTTGCTTGCTTTACTTAAACTAAAGAGATTCCCAAAGGAGGGAAAAAAAATAACTTGTTTTCAGGCACAGACAGGATCCCACCTCAGGTGTAAATGTCATCTTTCTAGGTGCATACAGGTACAAACTGGTATTGTGAGTGACAGATGTATAAACCCTCTACCCCTCCTGAATCTTGGATCTTGACAAGGAAAGAATTGGGCGCACACAGGTTATTTGTTGATACTGTTTTAACAGCAGGGATATTACCACAGCTCTTATTATTTATCTCAGGGATTCTAAAGCAAAGCAGCTGAAAAAATAAGTGCAAATACAAGGTTAGAAAAACAGAATAAGGAGAGCAAAACCACTACCTTGAACTGTGGTTTAACTGTTTCCACGACCTTTGCAATCTCCTGCTTTTTACAGGTCAAAGATACTGGGAAAATAGAAACTATTTTATCTTGCTCTGCCACTTTTACCCCTAAAACAAGAAGGTTATTTTAGAAATTGTCTTTAAAAGTCTTGATTAGCTACACAATCACAGGAAAAGCTGGTACCTTTACCTTTATATGTTTATAAAGTCTGGTTCAATTTATTATTAGAGTATTGTACACACTTATTTTATAAACACTTCTTTTTCAAATCAACATGAGGAATCAGGATAAAAAGTTCCACTGAAGGGCAGCAAAGGTTACATTCCTGAATTCACCCACTTGAAAAGTGTTCCCTCAGAGCTTCTGAAAATCACTGAACATGAAAACTCAAACACAAATTAGTATCTGCCCCTTTTGAACCATGTAGGAGAACTTCCAAGAATCCAACTACAAATCACCCAGACAATCCTCTCGTAAGTTTTTTTTTTTTGTTAAACTGCCTTGTGTGTCTGACCTGTCCCCCCTCAGCCTTCCCCAGACACGAAGGTAAGTCTGAAGCCCACTAAAATACAGAGTAATAGAGTTTTCTGTGTAAGAAATTTAAGGAACACCAAGAGCTGGAAATCTCTGGAAAAAAAAAAAAATCAAGTACTCAAAGTCACCACATTTTTGAGAATAACTTCTCTTGTGTTCGAAGCAGAGATACAGGGGGAAAAAAAGAATAAAAAAAAAGGGGGGGGAAACCTGCAAACCCTCAAGTATTATCTCACAAACACAAAGCCTATATATAAGAAAAAGGAATCCATTTGGAAAAACTGGTCCAACTGGGGAATTATCCCATAGGGAGAAGGCTTATATCACTGGGAGATAAAGGCACAGGCTTCTCTTAATGTCAAGACCTGGGAACAATTCATTGTGCATGAAGTTGTTACTTTCAGGGATTCTGTTTATTAAAATACTCCATCAAATTAAGACTTTTCTAACAACAAAGCACAGAAGCCAAAACTGATGTAACTTTTCCACGAGATGGCTGTGTATTTAGGTTTCCTGCATTTTCACCCTCAGAGTGTATTGCTCACCAGTTAAGAATCACATTAGTTTGAGGACACCATTCATCTAACATCAGTGCTTCCATTAGTGTGGGCGGTTCAAACTGGGCAAAATGCACAGCTCATGCATAATTTAATGGACTTCATACAGTGAGTCAAAAACTGTTAGTACAACAGCAAAAAAACCCAGATCATTCCTTTGGAGACTCATCACTGGGAAATACCCAAAGCAGGGCCATTGCTCCACAAGATTAGAAGTTGTCTCTGCACGCAGCAGCAAGAAGTGGGTTGGTCTAAGATGTTCCACCCTTTCTCTAAACCAAAAAGCCATCCTGCTCTCTCATTAAAATCTCCTACTTTTCCTTCAGGAAGTCTTCACTATCCCACTATCTCCAGAGCTTCCTGCTTTGAGTTCCCATGGTGTGTATCTGCCCAATACAGAACACAAAAATCTTCAGGGGAGAGTCTTTTGCTTTATGATACCTCTTTTGCTCGTTTGTTTGAAAAAGAACTAAACTCACCCATAGTATAATAAACCACACAAAGATAAATCAGGAGCAGAATCCCATGCAGAGCTTTTCCCCCAGATGAAAAGCGTGCTTGCGCAATTCTATCAGTGCTTCTCACGCACTAAGGAAATCATTAGTTAACTGTTTCTAAAAAAGCCCAAGTATACTTAGCAAAAACAGGACAAATAAACGTGAGTTGTCATCTCTCAACAAAAAAGAGACAGTTCAATTTCCGAGTCTAAGCTCTAAGACAGGACAAAGAAATGACTGAATACCTGACAGCAAGAAAAAGAAAATTATAGTATTTTCGATAGTGAAAATATTAGCAGAATGAGAGAATAACAGCAGAGCATGTCACAGGGTAAAGGAGGTCAAGAGGGAAAAGAAACAGCTGTGATCTATAATCAAATTATAGGAGCTGGGATGCATAACGTATAAATACATGTAATATACTGTGCACATTCAGATGCCATAGAATTTTTTTTTCTTATTTAAATCATCTTACAATAAAGCAATAGTCTTCTCACCCATCCATGGAGAAGGTTCATAAGGCTAATGTGAGTGATCACTTATGAGACCACTGCCCTCAAGTTTAAATGAACACGACTTAGATAATGATTTCTTTCCAGCTTCAAAGTCAAGGCTCTTCAAAACAGCCAGCAGAAGCAGTACAATAGATCTGTTTTGAAGACAGAAAACAAGAATCACTGTTCATGCACTTTTTTTTTTGCAGTCTCCCAGCTGCCAGACCCATTCATATGAACAACGTTTGAAGTAAACTACCAGCCCCAGATCAAGTACACTTGATGTCAAAAGTGACTGGTTGAGGCAGACAAGTAATGCTTGGTGCCTGAACTCCACAGTCACAGCAGGGTTTAAAAAAGATGAACTGGAATGGTGGTGGATGAAAAAAACATGAGCTTTCCTTCCTGAAACCATCAAATGCCTCTGGAATCCTCGGAATCGATATTTCTTCATAGATGTGTGAAGATGGACAAGTGAAACCTGTCCTTGGCAAATGAAAGTCCTTCTAGGAAATGAATATTAGTCCTTCTCTGGGCTAACCAGGTCTTGGTAACCTGTAGTTAATTCACAAGAATTCCAGGAGCACTATGGAATTTTTTTGTGGATTGAGCAAGTCAACCTCAATGCAGGACCACATAAATTGATCCAAAAGAAGAGCAGTTTGGGGGGAAAGTACTCCGAATTGATTATCCAGTGGCCAAAGAAGCATTTTTACATATTTACAATCATTTTCCATGATGCTGAACAGCAAGGCTAAGAATGATAGAGGAAAAAACTTGAATTTCAACCTGTGTAATTCCCAAAGAAGTGAGGTTACTGTGAAGTGTCAAGTACTTTACCTTTAGGTAGTAGCCCTGGATGGGAATCCTGCCCAAGTATGTTAGACATTAGAACAAGAAATTACAAGCACTTTGTCTTCTGAGTGACTTATTATGTTCCATGAAGTAGCAAAATGCTCATGTTCTCTGTCCCAGACACTCTAGTGCAGGATGTTTTATTGAAATGCTACAGTGTTTTCTTTCTGTGATTTATGACCTTGCATATTCCCACACGCACTGAAAGACGCTCAAAACACACAGGCACTCTCCTGTTTAATAAAAAACAGATCCCATTTCAGCAAACTGTATTACCTGAGTGATCTCCATCTTAAGGACAACAGTAAAATCAAGGGGAAAGACAAAAGGTAACCCCTTGCAACTGGAGGATTAGATGACCATCTCACATGTTTTTTTCAGAGCTTGCCACAATCTTGCAACAGGCTGCCACCACTTAGACTCAATTAGGTATCACTGAAGCTTTGATTTAAGCTCATCTGCGACCCAAGATTAGGCCACCAGATAAACATAAAACCAATGGATAAACCTTTCCCTGTGCAGCTCACAAGGATAAAACCCAAACAACAACCAACAACAACAACAACAAAAAAAAAAAAAAAAAGAAGCAAGAACTAGTGGGAGAGTGTCTATATAGAAAATAAACATGATGGGCTACAAAAGAAAAAAGTGATACCTTAAATTCAATTTAAGTGTTGTTAAATGCTCAAAATATTTTTTTGGCCAAAAGAAAAATCTATCCGAAAAGGGCGTGTTATAAATATTATTCTTATTTTTACAATTGCAAATGAAAAAGAACATGAGGAACAAAGAAACAAGTCATTAAAACAGAAGTATAAGGCCTCTTTGTTTTTCAGAGCTGTGTTATTTCAGACCACTTACAGTGTCTTCCCTGACAGGGAACATTGTTTTAGAGGACCAAAATACACTTTATGGCCCAACTCTGAGCTAAAGGTTACCAGGAAATTAAGCATCTTGTAGTGAAAAGCTCTTTAAAAACAATACGAGAGACACTATTTACTCAGTTTGATAATGATGAGACAAGTTGCCACTGAATAATGATCATTAAGCATATTTTAGAAGGGTTTTTCTAAGTTTGTCTCACAGAACATTTAAAGAAAATGAGACATTTCCAAGGGAACTCTATTGGGCTTGTACAGAACATCAGCTACACCAACATGAGCTCATACTCAGCTCTACACCACCCTGGGCACAGCCTCCCCAGGTCATCATCACCAGAGACAGGGGCCTCCCAAATGCACCCCTGGGATGCAGGGTGAGAGACAAGCAAAGATCAACACAGACACCACCCACAACCCCCAAAACACACCTGATCCTACCAGGGAATTACAATGAAGCAATTCCTGCCAGAGGTTTTGCCTTTGTTTGTGGTTAAGTTTCTTTAGGGATTTTTTTTTCCCTTTTGTCATCATAGACCCCCCCTTTCTGATAAACATCCAAAGCAACCACCTTATCTAATGGCCCAGGCATTTCTATTGCCTCATCTCTGGATGATCTCAGCACCTCCGACTCCAACTTTATTCCCACAGTTCCCAAACAGCAAAGGAATATCACGATGCTCTCCCGCAGCTGGGAAACACAGGCTGAAGAGTTGAATTCATTGCCCCTGGTCAAGGATCACAGCTATGAAAGAGCTGATAATTCAACACTGAACCACAAGGACACGCTTCACCATCACCAATAGTTTCTACTGGGCGAGTCAACAAGGTGCTGAGCATCTGCTGAGACTCAGCGAGTGATCTTTCCAGACAGACTCCAAATGCATGAAAATCACGGATTAGAAACTAGACAGTAAACATTTCTTTAGTTCACCAAAAAGTTAATTCCACTTACTCTCCCATGAGACTATAATTAGCTACAATTTCATGTGCCATATAGAAGACCCATACCATCTATGACTTCCTTTAGTCATATACATCCCATTTCATACACATTTAACAAAAGAAACTTCAGTGACACTGATGGGAGGGTGTTTTGGTTTTTTTCCTTTAAACTAAAACAATAAATATGCATATGCTTATTTCTTCCTAGTGGACACAGGTTTATGTTCAGAAATCCCATTAGAATCAATGCATACATCAAGGTACAAATATGTTTCCATGGCACTGTTGGCAAAAGGCAAAAATGGAGATTGTTTAGGATTTAAAACCCTTCCAGCAGCTCAGCACCACGAGGCACGTTTCCAAGCTAACCATATGTGAATTTTCTAATTAAGTTCAGTTCACAGCCCTCCTCCTAAAGTCATATGGGGTTTCAAACAAGGAGATGTGACAGTGCTGTGACTTGAGAGCCCACCAGTTACACTCAGCTGAGGAGGGGTCCAGCACTGAATCAGCCTCCTCATGGCTGTTCACTGCCCATGACATGGGAACAACTCCGAGAACAAAACAAGGACCAAGAGCCAGGAAGTGCCTCTACTGAACATTTCAAATGCCACCTTTTCCTAAAGAAGAGTTGGTGAATTCATGGGAGTCAGCAGAATTGCAGATGTTTAACATCTGTGTACAGAATAAGACCATGAGCCCTATAAAGAGCACAGAGCATTGCAGGGTCACTTCTGCATGAGCAGTATCATATATTGTAGTGAACATTAACTGAGAGATTTTTTGTTTAGTTGTTTATTTTTTATAGTAAGCCACACAGACAAAAGCAAATTTCATTTATAGATATCCTACAAGGGTGAATTTTATCCCAGTTGCCCAGGATTTGTACCAGCCACACAGACAGAGGATTTACACAGTGGATAAATTTGGCCTCTCCTGCTTGACAGTGAGGAAAATTGCACCAACTCTAGTAAGTTGCACAGTTTGTCCTAATCTATGTTTTATTCCTTCACATACACCTCAATTTGAGGGGGAAAAGAAATAGATATCAGATGTGACAAGTGTATGTTTTTTTCCCCTGATATCTGACTGTTCATTTTGCCTTGGAAGGGCTGGAGCACCTTTCAAAAGTTTTAGCCCTCTGTTTCTGAGGAACTTATCCTTGTGGCATGTCTGTCAGTTTTCACAGTGCTCAAGCAAGTCTTTGCAATTTTCACATAATGGCAGTTGTTGACAGGTTGTTAGGGCTGACAGTGAATATGTTTGAAAAACTGTCAAGCTGGTGAAAAAAAATTAGAGGGAGAGAGAGGGAGCCTCCTTACATTTGTAACAGCATGTTAAACTGTAAATGCATTCTCAAAATGCACAGGCTACTTCCAGTCGTGTTACTTGCTCTACAATGACAGCATATGTGAATATATGATCCTTAAAAATTAATGTCAGGTTGTCATTTTATAGGTCACGGTCCCGTTACTATAAAACTGTTTACCTTTATAGAATTGATTTTACCTTTAATGCTCAATAATAGCTGTTTCAAGCAAATAAATTGCTAGAAGTAAGGTGCTACTAGCTTTTAATTAGCTCAACAGTGCTTTTGCCAGAGGTATTACTGGTCCCTGAGAGCCCATGGCCATGCACAGCACGTGGCTTCTGTCCAAATGCCTTTTCCAGCACTGGAGGGAGGTGGTTTGGAAGAAGCTCTTCCAAAGCTCCTCAGCTGAAGAGTGGTGAGTCACCAGCAGATCTGTGGCCCAGATGAAACTCCTTCTAAATACACAGATATCGGGTTCATGTAGAAGCTTGTTATCTAAAATTGTGACAATGTCTTCAAAATGAACCAGTATGGATTTTCTTTAATCTCTTTATTTATAAACACTGCACAGCAGTGAACTCCAAAATGGCCCCTTGAACAAAGCAGGCCAACAAGTAGAGAAGCACCATGAATGTGACAGAACAGAAATTACTTTGTCTCATTATTTTAAGACAGATTCAACTCACTTTGGTGATCCTGTGGTAAGGTGGTCAGCATCTGATATTAATGAGGAATTTCTTCTCTTACATGTTTGCATGATGCAACAATTCAGAAAGACTGATTCTTCATCTTTGATAAATAAGTTTTATATATAATTCAACTTATGTCTTAAAAATGAATTTACTTCACTGTCCTTCACTTCTCCTTATTCTTAAAGTAATTTTAATTCAGATTTTGAAGACTTTTTTTTTTCCACAGTCTTTTTATAGCACTGCTTTGGTTATTTCAAGGGTAACAATATGGGTCCTGAACCCCTACAGCATGAGGCAGGTCTGCCTCTTCTAATATTGGAAGAGACTAAAATAACTGAGAAAAATAAAGGACAGGTTAACGCAACCACAGTCATGAAATTATTATAACCATGACAGAGTACTACATACTGTCTTCACAACAAAATTGGTCTAAAATAGAGTAGGAGTTTGACATGGTCAACTATGTGGAAGCAGTGTTCCAGTAGACAGCAGTTCAGTTTGCAGTAACATGTCCAGCAGAAAAATTAAGTTGTTCAAAATAGGCAAAAGAACTGTACTGGAAAAATCAGTGAAGGAAGACTGAAAAGGTGATGTGGAAGAACTCATGGATGAGATCTCTCCGAGGGGTACAACAAGAATCAAGAAATAAATATGCTGGGGCTTGAAAAGTTGCTTAAAAAAAAAAAGGATAAAATAATGTAGAAGATAACCAAAACAGAATAGTAAAGAGGAAGACTAAAAATGAATCCTGCAAGCAAATCTAGAGAACATGATCAGGAAACACCAAACTCTGTAGCACAGAGAGGAAGGAGACTCCAGGAGGTTCAGTGTGGGTTGACACCCTAGACTGAACTCAAAACTTGATGTGTCACAGAAGCTTCTTCCAGCTCCTGCTGAAGTCAAGAGAAGAACTCCCATTTATTTGAAGAGAAGCAGGATTAGGTCCTAATCCTTCTGCCTTGCTATCCAGTAAAGTGAGGATAATAATTGTATTGACAGGTAATTCTGTCTCACAGGAGTATTCTGAGGATTACGTAGCGTCTGCACTGTGCTGTGAAATGCTAAGTGCTAAATATGATTATACAGGGATTTCCATCCAAAGATCTCAAAGCACTTTCCAAACATTAATAATTGAAGCTTTATAATACCCTTAGGACTGCACATGTAAAGAAGGCAAACAAGATTCAGGGCTCAGCAAAGCGGGCAAGGATTATTAGACTTATTTTATAGTGGATAAACTACACCACAGTGAGATTAAGTGACTTGCCCAAAGTAACAGAACAAATCAGTGACACTTCAGAAAACGATCCTAGAAGGCCAGACTCCTTCACACTTTGCACAGGAAAGGTGCACAAGGAATGAGAGGGTCAATCAGCTTTTGGAAGGAGTTGGATGCATCAGACCACAGCAGAGAGGTGGAACACTCAGAGAAGACTGCAGAGAGCACAAGAAGAAAACAAACAAGGTTTGTTTATTTTTAGGTACAAGAACCAACAGAAAAGAAGACAATGCCTTAAAGTAGCAAAAAGTAGAGTTTAACTGGCAGGAGGTACAGCCACTACTGAGAACAACATCAATTCTTTGGCTCTCAGATTCAGCAAAGATGACAGAGAACATGTGTCAGAATTCAGATTAATTTCCCAGGGGAAGAACAAACACAAAAGGAAATTGAAATCACGTTAGAACAAGAAATCCAGAAATAAGAATGACTGAAGACTGGTAGGACGGATGGAACAGACTCCTCTCAGGTTCTAGAACAAAAGGCAAAGTATTTACAAAATCCTCCAAAATCATTTTGGTATCAGAGTTACACAACCTCATCTGACACTTAAATGGACTTGAAACTGGGAGAGCTTCAGGAATCACAGCAGTCATGGCAGATAAGAAAGAACATAAATCTAATCAAAGACAGCTTCTGAGAACACTTAAGAGCTCAGTTTTGTACATGATGACAAAAGATCTTGTCTAGCAAACATGACTGAATATAAAAAATACAACTCTGGAAGTGAATTTACTTGTGTTACTGGGTTTGAACAGGGTCAACCAACCACCTTACAAAGTCCTGATATTCCAGCACATTAAAAGTGACCTTCATCTGCCAGCCAGCAAGACTTGGAAGCAAGGGACACTGGTACAGTCCTGCAATACTCAGACAAGGCATTGCAACCGATGCTCAAATTGAAAATTTGTTGTCAGGATCAGCATTTGGAGAGGAAATATTTTCCCTCTCAGTGTGTGTGTGTGTGTGTGTGTGTGTGTGTGTGTGTGTGTGTCTAAATCTCAGGCTTCTGAGCCAGAGGGAATGTAGGACTAGTTTTGGAGGGAGCAGTAAGCGGAACACACTGTCAGTGGTTACCTCAACATTACTAATTCTCATTTCATTGCAAGAGTGAAAAGCACAAATGTTTTCTCTGCCTTGGTGCAACACAACAAAAGTGTTTTCCACAGAGGGAATGAACATAAGTCCAAGATCTCTCTCGTAGGTTTAAAGGAAATACCACAAGTTATACATGCATAGGTTGTTTATATAAATCAGAAGAAAATTAAGAAAAATACATTAAACTCAGGAGGAATACAGAAGTGTTACATAGTTATGTGTCTGCACAGTTGCCTCCAAAAATCACAGAGAAAAGTTTTAAGTATTTGCTGGAAAAATGATGCTGAAATAAAACTGCTAAACTTAAAAGTGAGACTCTACTTCAGGAGCATTTTTGGCATCACTTCATTTGTTTTAGATTTTGGTAAAAGGAAAAAAGCATTTCCTTGGTTATTTCATTGCAGGAAACAAGCCTTGAAATAAATACAGAAGAGCTGCACCTGAAAAACATGAAGTATCATCTTTTCCTCTAAATCCAGTCTCTCTTCTGTACCAGCTCCTCAGCTTTGCTTTTGCTAAATGGATTCCTCCTGTGCCATGCCATGTAATGCTGGGCACTTGGCTGGAAAAAATAACATCTAGTAATTACTTAACGAGTGCTATGAATATGCATGGTCAATACTGACCAAAAGGATAAACTCCAGAGAAGCATTTTCTCCTCTTTAATGGAATTAAATTAGAGCTGAGCAACAGGATTTGATACAGACAGGAACTTCAAGACCAGATTTGTTACAAATATACTACAAACATTTTTAGCTAAAAGTAATCTGAAATACAGATGATTTAGTGTTTTCCTGCTCAAAAACCTTATACAGGGTCGTTGAGAAAGATCCTAGAGACCTGTAGCAAACATTTGAAACTGCTCTGGAAACAGTCTCAAGATATTTGAAGATCTCAATTTCCCTTTAAGTCAGTGTGAGTGGTTTGGTTTATTTTCAAGGAATCATTGTGAAAAATAGAGATAGAAACGAAGTTTATATAAAGAAAGATGAGATCTCCTTTTAATCCTGATTTCCTAAGTTTCCACACTTCCAACTGGGTTAAGGTTTTGCCACTGACTTCATTAGAAACAGGATCAATATGTTGCAATATAAAATGATAAACTATAAGGCAGTTTTTTTGTTGCCTCAATAAAATTTACCATCTCCATCACCCAGAAGCTTTTCTGAACAGTGTTGGGTGAGACCTGATGACCTCCTTGAGGTACAAAGGCTGTTCTTACTCTAAATAGGCAGCTCTAAAGTAGGTTTTGATAAAATCCAACTCCCCGCAAGTAAAGAAATGTACCAGATATCAAACCTTCATTCTGATACTTCTTACTGACAGAAGAGATTTACCAGATCAAGAAATTTTGCCAGCATCAAACCCACAGAATTCTATCCATTATCCCTTCCTATAAGCAATGCAAATAACATGGACTATTCTTTTTCTACATTAAAAGCACAATGAACAAAGCAACCAAAGGAGAATAAATAAGGACAATCTCTAATTTGCATTGGATTTCTATCTTCGGGACTAAATGACAAAGCATTGGACTTCAGTATTTTAAAACTACTGTATTTTTCACAATACTCTGGAAAATAAATCATTTAAAGTATCTTCATACTGAGCAAAGTTTAAGTGCTACCAGCATAAACCTAGAATATCTGATTTTGGATAATTCCTGCTCTTTAGAGTAAATGAAATAAATTGGCTCAATTAAATGCAAGTACTTGTATTATTCAATGACTAAAAAAAGCAGTCTGTTCACCTTCCTAATACATTTGTTCCTTGATACTTTTGCTGTACATGTCATGTTTGGCATCACTAACTAGTTTGTGTCCCAAAAAGATGCACAAACATTGTGTTACACACACAGATTCCCAGCTCTGATAACTTCAGACAATAACATTAGGATAATTTCTAAAAATAGCATAAAATGAGTGGCTTTTTTTTCCTTTCTAAAATAAGCAATTTTTTTGCTATTCATTGCCATTAACAGGGAACTTGTGATGTAATAAATGTCACAATCAGTTTCATTTAATTAAAATAATAAATATTGTACAGTAATGCCAATTGACATTTATAACTTCATTTACGTGAAGTTGGATTTATGGTCAATGCTTTATTTGATGAAGGCCACAAATAATGGCTATTAAAGTGCCACAGGATGGACACAGGATCACATTAATGAAATTAGACAAGGCAAGGCACTGATATATTGAGCCCTCTTGCTAGAAAATAAAGTCAGTCATGTCCAAAGCAGATGTTTTCTTTGGCTGCAGTTTAAGTTTACTAAATTTTTGGTGGCCAGTTTAACTTTGTATACACAAAGGTGGAAAGGAACAGAACTCCCGTGACAATGCCTCTCCAGATGTGTTACAATTAATGCAGCACATGAGCTCTGCTTCCCTTGTCAAACACATTCATGCAAGAATGACTGTAAAGAAATGTCTAGCAGAACGCCAATTATTAAATTTCAGCAGCCTAAAATAAAGTTTTTCTACTTATTGGTGGAATAAACACCTCATCTCTCTATTTTGCTAACTTAACATTAAAGTCCTTGATCTTGGCATAAGGTTATTACATGGCAAGCAAGAGGGATAAGAGGGAAAAGACATTTCCACAAGGGAGGACTCTCCTCTTACCTCTGCAGTTGCCCCCTCACCAGTTTTTCTAGCCCATCCTGGATGCACTGGGAGATAGTTCATTGCTTCTCACTCCAAGGTTTTCCATGAAAGATAGTACTGCAGTATCTATCCTCACAGAGCCTGCTTAACAAATCAGGCTAGTCCATAGCTCTGCTGCAGTGAATAAATAATCTCAAGTAGCAGAACATTGTGAAAAATGAAACAAACTTGCCTCGTGGGCAAATTATCTAACTGGATGCCGTGTGTGAAGTTCAGATAAACATTCGGTTACGGGGAACAGCATCTCAAAGTTTGATATTTATCTTTGTGGATTTATTTTCACCTCAGGATCTTCATGTGCCATGCTAATATGATGCCACACAGGTTCAAGAGGGGAAAAAAAAAAAAAAGTAAATTATTTTGGGAGGCAACGCAGACAATAAAACGTGCCAAAACAATGAAAGCCATTATATTTTCTGCTTCTGAACTAGACAAATAGCTTTTAGAGCTATGCCTTCTAAAGAATGGCTCAGCTTGATCATTTATGCTAAAACTTAGGCATTACAAGCCTAAGGGTCTGGTCTAAATAACAATACCTTCATTAATCAATTTATAACAGCTGAGATCCTATTTCTGGCTCTAGAGAGGAATGCGATACAGCCAGATGAAATCTGGGCTCACATTCCTCAGGCTCAGGTGAAATGACACTGCAAATAATTTAGACATCTCTGGACAATTTATTCAATAAATAGTCCAGCTTCCTGATCTATTTATCACAAGGGATGGAGCTGATTTAACTAACAACTTTACCTGCCTTATTCCAGAATCACTTCTGCATTCTGCTTCAAATTCTCCCTCGAACAAAATTAATTTCCTTATACAGATAAATCTGTGCTTATGTTTCTTGAGCAACCAGGCACAGACAAATCCACACCACAAGGATCATGCAGCGAAGAAATACTGTTGGCTCAACCTGTGACTTTTAGCCACTGTCAGATGCCATGCCAGGTCTGAAGAAGACACAATCTCATTCTAAAGTCCTGCTGGGCAGGTTAAGCACACAGACCACGCTGTGCTCCTTGCCCTGCACGGTTTGCTGTACCTTCCAGAGCCACAGTGCTCTGCAGAGCCACTCAGACCTGGGCAGTATTTCAGCCCTGCACTCCTCACCCCCTGCTTGGGGCAGGCAGTCACAAAGCAACCTCTACCTCGCCCAGGAGACCACAGATGGGTCAGTCTTTAAAGATCTATAATGTGAAATCATCACATGGCCTAAACTAACCCAGTGGCTCCCTTGGTCATGTCCTTCTCAGACTGTCCTTGGAGCTCAGGGCATTCTGATCTACAACATGGTAATGACCCTCAACAACCAGCCTGGCTGTGCCCCCAGGAGTCCATCCCTCATGTAATCATCATGTAAAGTAGTCATCTCAATATAATTATTTCATGCATACATATAATTCTGATGAAATTTAAAAACCCAGCATATCAGCTTTGGTAAGTAGTCCCCAAAACACCTGCAAATGCTGCTCTTTTGTTTCTACACATCTCTCACACAACATCCTGCTAAGCCAACCCTTCAAGAAAGGGCTTTGCAAAGTTTCACCAGCTCATTCAGATGAGTCATTAAAAAAAAAAAAAAGAAATATATATCAAAGGTTTGCTGTCAGAAAGCCAAACATCACTCATTGTTTCACTGATAGCAACTTCTGAGGAAAAAAAAAAAATAAAATCCCTGCCTGCATCAGGCTTCTGTACCTGTGACCTCAGTCATAAATATAGATACACAAAGCCAAATTACAGTCTTGCTGAAATAAAAAGAAGTTTTGCCATGGCAGTGCTGAGTCTACCAAGTTTCAGCTCAGTCACGTTACAAATCAGGCTACTGAGAAGACAGGGTTGCTTTAAACAAACCCACTTGCCTTTACAGGCTACACTGCTTCCCACTTTCCTCATTTACCATGTGAAAGTTAGGGCAGCATTCCTCCTGTCAGGCTGCTCAGCATGAATAATAGATTTTTTAACTGTCAACAAAGTATCTGTAAGAGGTGCACTTGGTCCCTTTAAATATCTACAGCAAACTGTTTATTTGGCATTACACAGAGCTCATATTTTCCAACTAGCAAAGGAATTACCAAAAAAAGACATACACGTTAAACCACAGAAATAATTTTACTCACACCTTATTATATTTATGTAATATTTAATTATCTCCTCTCCTACTCCCCTTGCTTCAGTGACAATTTGCTCAATGAGGTGCCAAGGAGATGGAAAAAACAAAACAAACGAGGTCAAAGCTTGGCAATAATACGCTGGTGTTTATTTACCAAGGGACAAAGCCCCGGCAGCTCTAAATGGTGCAACTCCTGTGCTGAGCTCTGCTGACTTACACCAGCTGGGGACTGAAACCCAACTGCTGAGAAACAGATTACACTGCTGCAGTCTCCAATGTAAACCAGGCAATATTTCACATGCAAAAAAGTAAAAGACCTTAAAGGAGAGCTGCAACTGTACTGATAGGGTGACAAATACTCCCCTGCACAGCAGAGGACAAGTTCTCGAGTGGTGTAAATGGCTCCACTTCCCCTGGAGCCCAGCCTGGGACCACCCAGTGTGTGTTGCTGTGTTCTCCATCACTTCCTTCGGAACAACCACTCTCACTTCTCCCATCTTCCCTTTAACAGCCCCTTCTGACAGTGCTTCACCATCGCCCTTCTGTCCTCAGCACACTGGGGGTGTTGGGCAGCCACGCACTGGAAGGGACCATCCTGCCAGCTCTGCCAAAGGATGTCCCTGTGGCCATGCTCTGAATCAGGGATTCTCTTCAAGAATAAAATAAAATTACCATTGAGGACTTAGAGCCCAACCACACAAAAAGCTGAATGGGAAAGGCAGAGCAGGCAGTGGGAACAGGAGTCACACATGATGGTGGGAAAGGAGGAGCCTCCGAAACAAGATCTGCCAGAACAGCATTATTTAAACATCAGCAGTAAATCACAACAGTTCTTTTGTTTATGGCTGCCCCTCAAGGGCCTCAAACTTTTGAGGTTACCATCATGGTTTATGGTTTATTCCAAGAGCTACCTGATATTTAAAGGGTAAACACTCCCTTGTCAGGTGAGGATTCACCACAGTGAACACTCTCAGCAGTTAAAGCTTCACTGCATATACACAAATATGTAAGTAATCAGCAGCTATATACGTGCCAGAGCGTAACAATTTGACAGTGGCTCTGAAGTGGGATCAAAACACCCCTGTTTCTATCTAGATGACAAGCAAACAGGTCAAAAAAGTGGCACAGCTGCCTGTGCAATGGCCAGCACTTACCCTTGGTGCACTGGAAGGAGCTCACCTGGGTGGGTGTGTGTCAGGCACCCACATCTCTCTCCTATAGTTTGGAGGGATCTTTTGATTTCCCTCCAGTGTCACTGTCAACGGGAGCAACGGTGGGCAGGGAACACAGATTTAGGAGTTGTATGCATTTGTTCTGAACAAGGCAAGAAGTCCCTCAAAAAAGAGCAACCAGCCACCCACTTCCCACACATTAGAGTTTTCATTCTTGATAGCACCACTAGAGCTGAAAAATTATATAGGAGACATTGGGGAAAGTTAGGACAGGTTAAAAAAAAAATATATATATATATAAAAAAAAGAAGGAATAGACAGCCCTAAGAGTGAGGATACCATTACTGTAGCTTGACAGACCATTAAAAAAAGGTCAGTACCCACTTTAAATATATGAACAAATTAACAGAACACACCATGCTCAGCTCCATGTTCAGAAGCACTAATGAGAATAGCTTGCAGTTCAGTTTACTTAGCTCTTTAAATAAACATGGGCTATTGGAAATGTTATACAACAATGCCAGCACCGTAAGTGTAGCTCCAACTCCTGTCATTCCTGCAGATGAGTTACAAATCTACAAGAACTTGTCTGCTCCATGCTTGCAGCCACTGCTACACTTAAATTAGTAACTACGTAGGCCTCTTCCAAGGCATATCAGAGACCAGCTGTGCAAGGACCTGTCACCTTCTTGTCAGTGAAAGTTTTCTGTCCAAAGAACTTTCGTCATCCCCCATTCCTCAAGTAGCTGGATGTCACTTGAAGAGACAGCTGAAGTCACTTGCAATGAATGGTCTCAAATCAGAGCTCACTGCCCTTGTCACAGAAAGTCTCACCCCGCAGCTAAAACTGTCACTGATCATGTTTAGATATGTACACTGAGGTATCAGATTAGAAAAGAGTATGCACGAGATGGGAGTTTAAAAGAGGCCAAGTTGCAAGGAAAATCTTAATAGGGAGAATGGAGGGCTTGAAGGGTTAGCCCTTTTCCAAACCCAATTTATATTTCCCATCAAATCCAATAAAAAATATCTAGCTTCTAAAAACGGAATGTGTCCAACCAACATATGCAAGAAGAAGCTAAAACTTTAAGCAGTACTTTGGCCAGAGAGTATGTAGATTGCTGGGATATTATGGCATCTCTGCAGCAAGTTACTTCATTAATAGCAAAATACCCAAAAGGCACGCCTTGACTTCAAGATTCATGCCCAAGATGGTAGATGCATATGTTATGGTCAAAAAAAATTAAAGGAAGAAATGTATTAAATTGGTATATTCTTAAAAAAAAAACCCACAAAACAAAACAAAACAAAAAAAACTTTAAATATGATATTTGCTGTTTGCTTCTGACCCTCTTGCTTATATTAGCAAAAGGAGCATTGCCTCCTGGTTATGGCAAGAGATGGAGCAGTCCAGGCTCCACAGTTGCTCTCCCAGCTCAGGTACTGACTTTTGGGTGACTTGTTTAGACTCTCACTAACTTCTAGGAAATGCAAACCCGGCTGCGTGGCCTTGCCAAGGAGCACGCGAGGACACGTTCCTAAGACTGACCTCTACACTAAAAATAGCAGAGCACAAGTTGGGTTGCAGCTGCTGGAAGAAAGACAAAGGACATGGAAACATCCAGAAGATGCTCATTATGTTTTTGCATAATTTCACGTCGCACTTTTAAGATGTTGCTGTGTTAATGCACCACAGGAGCTGGATCCTGGGGAATGCTCTGCAGGTTTGCCCATGCTACACTGCAACCTCTGACACTCTCTGGGCCAGCCCAAAGGGAATCATGTTAGTCTTGTGATCCAGCTGTAGGCTGCAATCACTGCATTGGGTCTGTGTTGTGATTTCAGACTTCTGCTGTATCACCCCACTCACAAATCCCATGGAACACCAAATACCTACAAATAAGTCAATTTTATATTACATGATAAACCCTCCTCATGTGGAACATCTAAAAATCTGCCCAGAGCATTGACCCTAAAGAGGAGCCCCAGATTTCTCAGCCCTTTTAAAAATTAGGCCACTGCCTTAGAAATCTAAACACAGGTTAAGGATCCTAACTGCAGGCTCCTATTTTTGCAAGTTCTCGGTCTTTAATTTTCATAGCATGGTAAACAAAGCCTCTTTTTTTCTTCCCCACTAAAAAGTACTCAGGGTTCAGAAGTTTATTGGAAACATAGCTGACATCCAAATCAACACAGACTGCAAAAACAACAGGGCTGACAAGACAGAACACTTTCAAAACATCACACTGATCATTAGAACAGCAGAGCAAAACATTAATATCATAAGCTTTAGCAGTCAAGGACTCTGCTCTGGCTGGGTATAGCTCTTTAAGCAGGGGAAACCTGGGAAAATAGACTTTGAAGATAAATAGATGGATTTGCTTTCCAGCAAACAAATACAGGATCAACAAAATTGAACATGATGACTATTCCATAGGCAACAGTGATGCTGCCATGCAGATTTTCAGAAGTGTCACTATAGCAAATAAGCCTCTGTTTTGCTCTTGGGAGGAAGAGAAAGTGAGAAAGCAGAGTAGATAGCAAAGGATGTTCTAGCAAAAAATAACTGACGAAAAATAAAGAAACTCTCCCCATCATTAAGCTCAACTTTCAGTTGACAGTCTCAAGCTGAAAGGGCAGGGGATGGAAAGGAGGGGTATAGCTTTAACAAAAAAATAGATCTTTAAAAAGATCTTCCAACAGAGAAAACATGATTTTAGCACTGCAGAAGAGAGGAAAAAAAACCCTCAAAAATATTAATTCAGCTCTAATAGAGGAGGATCCTATTTATAAAAGATATTTAGGAGTAAACCCAGCCCTATTCCCCCTAAAGCCAAACCTCTCCTGGATGAAAGCCTCATTTATCTGATCCATTCTGAAATAAATCCCAGCTATTTACACTGCTAAGATGGGAGATACATGGGGGGGTTCTTTGAACACTGGAGCATCTTTCCTTTCTAGTTCCACATGTGACTTAACTCCCTACAAATATGAACTTCATACATTTTAGTGACACGAGTGCCTGCAGACCTTCCACAAACAGACCTACTAATGATCTCAGTGGGAGCTACATGCATAGAGAATCAATACTGCTGACACTGAATTATGGGGGTGCAGATAGACCAGTTTGATACACCAGTGTAAGAAACCATTTGTCATCTTGGTCTTCAAAGTTGATAACTTTTACTGGAGGTGCTGGGCCCTTCACTATGTATATTATTTCATTATTGCATTCTTTCTGGAGCACTGACTTTGACCTGGCAAACACCTTTTCCTTGCCAAAGTATGTATATTTACAGCAGGAGAACTATGGAGCATCATTCCCCTATTGTCTATGCAAGACAGTTTGGCAGCAAAGCACATCTTTATTATCATGTCACAGATTGAGCTCTTATACTTAAATAGCCGAGTTTGTATTTCCATTATAGCTCTGACCATAAAAGTGTGTTTTGAGTGAGATTTACAAGTCAAAGGCCCTGATTTTCCCCTCACTTGAAGTGATATAAATTAGGAGTTAGTGCACACGTGGCTTGCACGAGGAGAGACTTAAGGTTCTGGAGAAAGGAAAAAGAAAAAACCCCACACCACCAACAAAAGAACAAAGGATGCCTTGCACACATGATGCTCAATTTGCAGGCGTCCACATTTATCAGGGTGAGCCCAGTTCAGCCCCATCCAGCTCACCCTTCTGTTCCAAAAGCCTTTGCACGAGTTCTGTGTATAATCTTCTTCACATTTAACAAAAAGGAACACGCTGTGCTAACACTGGCCTTACCTGTACCTAAAAAAAAATAACTGTAATAACAATGGTATGAGTGAGATGATCGTTCCATTGAACAGGTCAACTTGGAAAACTGTGTTTTCAATGAAAGGCAAATCTGACCCGGCAGAACAAACACGGGACCATAAAGACAGGAATTTCCAGATCTTCATCCCACTGCTGCCAGAGATTTGATGAGTCACTTTATGAGGGTTCAGTTACCATTTAGATTATCACACATTCACCAGTTTTTACCTGAGGACACCAACACCTGCTTACTTTTCATACTGGGGTGTTGTGAAGATTCAATAACATCCCCACATGTTAAGCATTAGAGGAGTGCTAAGCGGTTGCAGTGCCTGATTTAATGCTCCCTTTTCTGGAAGCTGGGATAGAGTTACAATTTTCATTCTAAGCTCACCTCATATTGCTTGACTTGGTAGAGGAAAGGTCTCTCCTTTTAGCTACATATCACACAGCACACATTCCAAAACCAGAACCAGGGAGTTTCGGGCCAAGAAAAAAAAGGAAAACTGGAGCCACGATGTGCATTGGGGTGAACTTTAAAGAACAAAACCAACCCCCTGCACCGCTGTTTCGCTCTCATCTTATTAAAATTCATTTATTTTTACTGCATTTATTCTTCCATTTTTGCTGCCTTAGTTATTCTGTCCATCTCCATCCTTCCCCAGCCTCACTGGCTCACGAGGTCACACTGCTGCAGATGACATCACACGTCACAATCCCCATGGTAACAACCACGTTGTCACAAACATATCACAGGAGGAGGGAGGGGGGAATAGAGTTAGAAAAGAGTATTTACACACAAATATCTTGGCAATCAAAAAGACTGGGAAAGGAAATGCACCAAAAAAAAAAAAAAAAAGCCTGTGACAGCTTAATGAGGTTTTGGTAACACGTTGTAGTTTTCCAACTGTGTTCAAGTGTGATCTTGGTTCTTAAAATCTGATTTTCCTCACTTTTATGGACTTAAAAGAACTACATCCATTTTGCTCAGCACAGCAATCTGAAAGTTCACATCTGATTTTATTATTTAATGTGTAGGAAGAATTGCATTTCAACGCCTGCCGAAGAAACTGCCTTTTATAAAGACAGTCTACAGAGATATGTTTGGAATTTTAAATCCTGGTGTTTTGCTTTTTCTTTAATCTTTTATTAATGGTTTGTGTTCCCATTACTCCAAACTGAGCATTAGGTTGCTGGGGAAAAGCGCCAATCAAATGTGTAGAGCAAGTGGAATGTATTTGAAAATAAAGGAGGGTTAGCTGATCAAAATCAGTATTTCTGAGATTTAGGCCTGTGATGGACAACCTTGTATTGAACAAAAAAAAAAGTAAGGAAAAGGAGAATCATTTTGATGGCAGCAGGTCGAGAGGCAGAGAGAGAGACTGGAAACTGGCTCCCATTTTGCTTTAATTTTGACTGATCAACCTCAAGGGGTTACACCAGAGCCACATTCAAATGCCATTTAGTTTTTTGTGACAGAGATGGGCATAAATTAATTCTGACTTGACCACAGCCCCAACTGGGGTCCCCTCACAGCTCACTCTTGCAAAGGATTTGTGTAACTGGAGCTGTGAGAGATGATGGCCATGATTTGCTTGTTTGAACTCAGCCTATGAGAAAAGGGAAACCAAAACTTTTCCTGTCAACACCGACAGCTAAACCTCCACTTTTTATCCTTCCTCTGGAAACCTAAACAACTCCCACTGGGTTGTAAGTGTATGTCCTGAGAGTCTAGAGGGAAAAAAAAATATTAAAGCAGAACTATGTGGTAAGAAAAGGCCACTATCACATATCCAGGTCCCTCCCCCAGGCACAAATCCCATCCCATAGTTCCTCACCACACAGAGGCCCAGGATAAGAGGGAGCAACTCCTTTTCCCATTCCCCATGAGAAGCAGCACAGAGCAGAGGTGATGGCAGCGTGACTTCCCTCTGCAACATACCCTCAAATTTTAGTGGGGCTGCACATCCACCCCATAGTGATGTTTACTGGGGCTTTCTAGAACTACATATATTCACCCACTATTACCACTATCCTTCCTTCTCCACAGATCTGTTGTTAGTTAACTACCTTACAGCACTTCATAGCAAGTTTTATCACTGATACAGAATTCTGGATTTAAAATTAGTCTACAAGGGTCCTTTTAACTTAAACAGTGACATGACTCAGTGCTCACTGCATCCTGATTCTAATATCACTTATTTTAAATAATGTTAACAAAATATTAACATTTTACTTATTTCTTCTGTTCACCTGAGGTGTGTGGATACCACAGTGTGCTGCACATGGAAGCCACACATAAGCATAACCTTTAGAAAAGTAATTCAGGCAAAAAGGAGGCCACTGGAGGCACCATCACAATATTCCCCTCCTCAGAATTCCCATGAAAGCAGCTTGTTGAGGTGTTGGTCAGCGTGTACTGCTGTCACTTGAGAGGGGAAGGCAGGATAAGAGGTCAAAGATGTGCATAGTATTGAAAAGAATAATGAAACCAAGGTCATTACATTCTAAAGAGGACAAAAAGTGTTTACATGGCAAAAACCAACACCTTATCAAACCAAAATACTGAGAAGTCTTTAGGAATAGTTTAGCACAATGACAAGAAAAAAACCAGAACACCCCCAAACAAACAAACAAAAGCACACCACAAAAACACAAACCCACAACAGCAACTTTGCTTTTTATCAAGAGTCTTGGATTACAGGGCCAGTATTCACTACTTGCCACATCCTGTTTAAGGATATTCTCTTAAAATCTCCCCTGTGTCTTCGTTTTAAAGTTACACACTCCACAGCAAAGTATCAGCTTGTTCCACACAGAATGAGGAGCTCCTAAACAGCAACATGTAAAGTGTCTTTAAAACATTTTAAATGAAGAAATTGGGGTCCATGCACCCTGTACAACCGGAGATTTTAAAAACAAGAGTTTGCTGCTCATCTAATTGAGTTTCTCTCTGCCTTCCACCATGCACCCAACACTGGTTGCTTCTTAGACACAAGTTCCAACTGAGAAAACTGATGATCATCAGATAAAATTTAAAACAGAAAGTAAAGTCAACAATTTGGAGACGGTCTTTTCCTAGCTAACCTTGCTTTTATTCATTAACAAATACCAAGTGTCAAAAGCAGCACTGTAGCAGTAATGTAGTGTTTGAATACTCAGATAAAATATTCTCCATTACATGCAACTGGCAAATGGGTGATTAAACAATACAATATAGACACTGACAAAATCCTAAAACTGAAGAATGAGAATGACAAACACACAACATGCAAAAATCAAAATGATTAAACAAAGATGATGTATGTTGCAACAAAAAAATGTCCTCTAGTTATCTCAGCAAAATTCTAAATACAGGAGCCATTTACAGCTTGAAAACAGACTCCTCAAACATAATTAAAATGCATTTTTCTAATAAAACATTATTAAAAGTAGATACGTTCCTAATATTCTTTTTTTTTTTCATTGAGTGGTGGGATCAGCTCTGTTCTGTAAGTCTTCTGCCCATACAAATCAGTTCATTTTTTCAGTGGTTTAGAAATGATGCACCAAGCGCTGCAAACACACCCAGAACATACAAAAGATGATCCAGGAGCTGCTGGTTTGCCTTTGGATCTTCCCAGAATTCAAACTTGTCATAAGGGTTTGGCCTCAAGGTCTAGACTTTGCCTACTTGGGCACATCTTCATGAGCACATGTTTGTGTTGATAATGTAAAGGTTCCAAACATGTCCTTTTAGATTCCTGTACAGAACACAGACATTGGTTTAAAAGGACACTAAACATCCCAAATATATTATTTTAAAGCCAAGTCCACAGCAAGTTTGTGTTCTGTAACTACCAGGACACTTCAAAGGCCATGAAGTATTACCTCACTGGTGTACATCACATTTAAAGCAAATTATTTTGATGTTGGGATACAGATTTTATTCTGCACCTACATTGCACTGCACAGGAAAATCCAAATATTGCAGACCCAGCACTCAGAAATTACACAGTCTATATCCTCATAGGTGCAGAAAGCATTTCCAGGGGAAATGCATCTGTCCCTCAGGCAAAAAAAGGGGATTTTTAGGAACCAAGACAGAGGGTGACACAAGTCAGCTGGTCAGGGGAAGAGCAGTCAGGCAAGGGAGGAACTCTGAGCCCAACAGCCAAACAGGGACTGTGGGATTTTACCCCTGGGGATTAGGGACAACATTCTGTGACAACATATTCTGCATAGAGTGATATTGTTGTACTAAAATAATGATTTTTAAAAGAAAACTCACTAAAATTGTTAGTGGCACAGCTGAACAGATAACAAGAGTAATTTATCCAAAGAAAAGGTGGAGTTTTTCCCCTTTTCTTTTTATCCCTGATTTTTGAGTAAGTCATCTGAAACTTCACACAAACACACCCAGCCCCCAATTGTTACATCCAGCTGGTCCACACTACGTAATTCTGCCTTTTCTTTTTTTTAATTTGAAGTTCACTGGACTGGTTGAGCAGTTCATTTTAAAACACCTGTCTGAAATTTTTTACACCCAGATGTTGAGTCAGGTTGGCATGACAGCCATTTCCCCAGTTCTGAGTGGATGATCATATCATATATGCAGACTCAGATGTTTACTCTTTAGGAACAGAAACTGGAAATAGCATCTACTTATAGCTGGATCTCTCCTCTAAAAAATTACTCTGCATTCATGAACTTACCAAAGCTGATAGCATTTGTGAAAGTATTCCAGCAAAGAAAGAACAAAGTAACCACACACAGATCTAGACTAATTTATTGAAAAACAAAACAAAATATTCACTGTAACTTGCTGCAGTATTTCTCCATCGTTTTCTTTCCAGAAATGAATCAAAAACTCCTGGTATGAAGCTCTGCATTAGGACTGCTTTTTAAAATCACTGTCTCTCACTCCTGGGAAATGTCACACTGTGTGGTACAATTTCTTTTTTCCAATTCAGAGGCTGAATAAAACGAGGCCTTTCGAAACACGCAGGCAAACTGACCCAAATATGTGATTGGAAACGGTCAAGGAAAGCAAAGTGCAGCTGAAATAATATACAGTATTCTTGAGTAACATTTTAGTTCACTCTAAGAAGCTGACAATGGTTATCAGTAATCTTGCTTTCACCTGAAAGAAGGGAACCTGCGGCATGCCCTAGAGAAAAGACTTGCCCAAGACCAGACATCACCAACTAATTTTGCCCTCAATCCATCACCTCTGTGCTCTATCCACTTGCCAACAAAACTCTGTGCAATAAGAGTTGCTGTGCATCCCATTTAAACAACAAAATCACATCACATCTGACGTTTCTGAAAGGCACTGCAGCTCAACAGGAACTTTTGCTGTTGCAAAAGATGGAATGTTTTCAGGTTGTCTCCTGGTTTATTGCTTTAATCACCTGGGACATTTCTGTGATTCCAGGCAGGCAGTTTATCTGCACTCCATGGGACACAAGACTCTGCTCCACTGAGTCCTTCACTGTCCTGTTTGGCTGAAGATTCTCAGTGGGTTTCCCCCGTCCTTTTTGCTGACTTCACTGATATTGCTCCTTACAAGTCTCTAATTCTCCTTCATATTGAGCAGTCCTTGAGTGACCTATGCCAAACAAGAGCAGCACCTTCGATGAATTCACAGCTCTAATTACAAAGCAAACACTACCATCTGCTGGCCTGTTAGAAAAGAATTCTACTTCAAAAAAAAAAAAAAGAAATAAAACCAATAGAGTGTTCTTTCTGGCCCTTACAAAAATACAGTTAATTTTCCTAGGACCTAAGAAACCTCAAATATTCAAATGGGAGAACGATGCATCTTCCATGCTGTTTCTCCCTCTTCCTTCCTGCCCCCATCACATAAAGGATTTCATTAAATCCTATCCTGAAATACTGGAATGGCCCACACTTTGTACAGTTTCACTGAATAGAGTTTTTACTTGCATGTGGAACTCACTCCACAATTGAGAAAAAGTTATAAAGGTGGGAGAAGCTTGTCTGATGTGACAAGTTCTCTTGTCCCTGGACATCATGACCAAAGCAAAGCTTCAAGGTAGAGGTTTCCCTTTGACAGATGGGGCTGAGCTGGAACACTCCTCCCAAACCCTCCCAGAACCACAAGATTTCAGACTGTGCACTCCAGTTTGAACTCCAGTGGTGGTCTCTACCATAACAGGTTAGAAAATCCTCCCCAAAACAAGCATGTTTAATACAAGTGCAATTTCCTACAGGATATATGATCCAGTTTGTCCAGCTTCAGTTCTGCTGCCTCGTTCACACTGTGCAGCTCCAGCTGGGGGCTGAGAAATTCGACCAACTTCTTCCACTTCAAAAAGCAACCTTTGCTGCACAGGGTTTTGTGATTTACTTCCTTCTAAAAATCTTATTCTTTCAAGTATACAAGGTATGCAAATTTCAACACCACCTGTCGGTACCCAGGGAACAGCTTTACAAAGACAATCTCTTTAGATAATATAAAACCCTATTGTTTCCCTTCTTTAAGCCATTAACTATTTTCATACCCTTTACATCAGCTGGGAACTATATATCACAGGCAAAGACAATCTCATTTGTTTTAATGGCTAAGTAAATTCAAAATGGAAATGACTAGGCAATTTGTTCCTGTGCTTTTTTAATTTTGGTCTCTTCACTCCTCATCCCCCTCGCCATCATCCCCTACCCACTCCAAAAAAAAAAAAAGTCTTTTCACTCAAGGACTAGAATTCTGGCAAACCAGTTTATCACCACTGAATTCAGTGTAAATCAGGCTTAAGCAAATTAAAGAAATTTGGGAGCAAAATTTTTGATTTCCCAGTACTAGGTTAGGGTGTTTTATTATTGGCATTCTTCACTATAAGCCTTCAAAGTTGATCTTTCAAACAGTAATATCTTCCATATATTACAGATAAAAGAACAGTGTAATAGACAAATAATTGTGGTGCTTGCTGTTAAAGCAATAGTTGTATCAGGTGCTGTGCAAGCAGATACAGGTCAGTCCCTGATGGATGTTCTACTTTGCCATTTAACTGGGGCACGCTAATTGGCAGGTAATTATCAGTCATCTGCCATTCCTACACTTGAGTTAATCCTAATCTGCATTCAGCAGTGAGTGACTCCAATTGGATTATCATTTGTTTTCAGCACTCCTACATACTCAAGTGCTTTAGAGGACAATCCAAAGAGTAATAAGGAAGACATGGGGGTTTCTGTCACTATCTAAAGATTCAAGTATTTTAGACACTGACTCAAGTTTATAAGGCTTTGTTTCCTTTTGCTTCTCAAGATCTTGGCACATGACTGCTAATAGATCCAGGCCTGGGGAACAGCAGATACTCACCTCATGCTTTCATTATTTTCACACTGACACACCTTTATTTGCACAGCATTTCAATCCTGCACAAAAACCCGTGCAGAACATGCCAGCAGTAGACTTTAATAAAACAATGACACAAGAAGTATTGGGTATCTCAGAAAAGTACCCTTTTGTTATGATAAAATGATAAAACATATGTCAACCGTTCTTGGGAATAAAGTAGTGCTCCAGGACTCCTCCTAGAGGTCAGACAATTTTAACAGAATATGATGCACTTTAGACTCTGCCTGCCCTGAGCCTGTTACCATGAGCTGCACCTTTCCATGGTGCTGGGAATATGGTGCTTCACTGTGTGTCACACAACAGGGACTTCAGCTATGGGTTCACCTGATTCTTAACCAAACAACAGTTATGCACAGCTTGGTATAAACTAAAAAAAAAAAAAAAAAAGACAAATTCACCTGAATTAGGCTTTAATCCAGCCACTATATACAGATGCAGAACCAACCAGCATTCACTGGAACCTAACACAACTTGCTATCCTGATTGTCACCATGCAGCAACCAGTACCATTCATCCTGCAAACAGGAAGGCAAACCAAACATTGTCATGTTCTTTTCATCCAAATCAGAATACTTCACTGGTGTTCACTCACTTGAACGGAGGGAAATTCAGGCCCAAAAGCCAAAAACAGGAAAATGAAGTGTTAAATGACTGGGTAGCACAGGCAGAAGGACCAGGACACAACTGCTTCACCCCAAAGTACAGGTTGGACATAACTCAGACTTGTCAAAGAAATCTAACAAAGATGAGTTTTGAACAGTTGTACAACAGAGACAACAGATAACTGCCTGTGTGTTTGACTAAAGCCATGTGGTAAAAACCTAAAGGTACAGACAAACTGCGAAAAAGAGAGGTCATTTCTGAGCTGCAAAATGGATTTATTTTGATTAAGAAATACAAGAAGGTAATACAGAGAGCAGTGACCAGAGTTTCAGATCATACAGCAATAGGAAAGGAACTCATAAGCCCCTTAGGGACATAAGGCTACCCACCCACACACAGCTTATATTTCAAGTCTTCATTTTAAGGCCATGACTTGACCTCTGTTCAGAGACATATTAAGGTCTTGGCACAGTATCAGATGCCTAGAATAGTGAAGTATCGTAAACAGATTTAGTGTATGGAATTTTACACTGGCCAAAATTAATTGGCTAAGAGGTCAAATTTCAGCTGTTAATATTTTGCAGTAGGAGCCAAAGCCCTCTGACTGCCCTGCAGCCTTTTAACTGTTTCCTTCGTTGATTTTTACATCTCTAGTTACTTTGTTGGAAAAAAAGTCGCAAATTTGAGGTTTTCCAAAAGTGACAGCAAGTATTAAAATGCAGTTCAGCTTTGTGCAAATCCTGCTTTCAACCAGCTGCAGGAGACACTGATAAAGGCAGGGCTTGAAAGAAAGTGCAAGGAAGCAAGGTCTGGGGCCTACAGCAACCCAAAATCCCAGACAATCCAAGCTAAAGCTGTTCTTGCAGCACCATCAGCTTCTTACATGAACTTGGGCAGGTCAGTCAGGTGCTGTGAGCACACACTGCTGATAGTAAGGGCCAACTTGCTTTATTGAGACCAATCATGAACCCCAAGTCCCAGTTCTCTGCAGCCATTCAGTGTGGACCTGAAAGGGCTGAAATACTTCCAGGTAGGTCAGTTCCTGCTGTGGCCCACTCCCAGTTCCACCATACCTAAACACTTTGGTCCTGACCCCTTCCTTTCTGTCAGCAAATACATACAAGGGTGGAAAGAATAGTTGCCTACTGACCAATTCCTGGAGCAGCTGAGCCCCTCCCTACACACCTGGGACACAGCTCAGCATCCCTCTGGAGTAACAAGAGCCACATATGTGTGGCTGGCTTTAGTGGTCCCCAGGTTTAAGAAGGATGGAGGACTGACTTCATGGCCAACCCCAATTTCCATGTGAGAGGATGAAGAAATACATTTTGGCTCCACTGAAGCCAGTGGCAGCAGTCCCATTCTCAGGATTTTCACTTACTGTACTCCAGCTATATCACCAGCTCCCTTCCCTAAGTATTTATGGACTATTGCTGGGGTATATCTGAGCCAAATTCCAAAACTTAGACTTGAATGTATGGGAATGTCAACTGTGGGTTTTACCATCAGTGATCCCCTACCCAAACTTTGTGCCCATATTTCATACCCGAGTAATGAAGTGTTGGAGCCACTTCAGCGATTGCATCTGTGCCTGGCTTGAGCCCATACAGTCACAAATGCTCAGGTTTATAGATCCCTGAAGTCTGTGTATTCTAGCAACCCTTGATTGTTTCTAAATTCTAATTTGACTAATATGCTGGTTTAGTGCCATCAGGTTTCATGAAGTTCACCAGTGAAACCACCTTCAAACCCAGGATGAGTCAGATGACCTGGACATCTTTTCAAGTGGCAGAAAAGTATTCAATACATTAGGATGGAGGAATGGATTGGGACATTAACAAATATAAGTCTTTACATCAGCACCTCCCTCAGAGATGAGCGCTTCAAAGTCCTGTTGTGTTCTCTTAGAATGGAATGTGCATCTATTCCTGTTCATAGCTTTCCTCTTTGAGGGTTTTTGAAGAAAAAAAACAACAAACAACAATCAAAAGAGTCTAAATCCCAAAAACCATTCAGTAAATCCCCTCTTTTCCTATCAGCTTTCCTAGACAGGCAGATACTTTCCAATAGCTGTACCCATAGTCTTTTCAGATGGTGCTATTTTGCAGGAAAACAGACTACCAAATTTTACTCAAAATACCTCAGAAGTGTTTTTGGCCACACACACAATTCCAAAGAAGCTGGAAACACATATAAAAATAAACCTAATCCTGAAGTTTAGTTGCTTTCATTCCTTTTCCCAGGTGCTGAGGGAAGCACTGACCTGGAAGTGTTTGCAATGCCAGCCACTCAAGCTCCCTTTTAGTCCATCATCAATGACTACGGCTAAGAAGCAGAGCTGTACTAAAATAATAAACAACAGCCCACCTCAAACCTAATTCTTGATATCTTTATTACTTGGAGAGACAAGAGCAGCACTTTTCCTGTGAAGCCAGGTCTCTGAAAGGAGGCTGCCTCCCTTCACCAGCTCCCAGGTAACGAGCAGGTTGCGTCAGGGGACCACTCCCCTCCGGTTCAGCGTTGCCTAACCTCCTTTCTGCCTCCCAGTTGGCATCACACAATCATCACCTCACAATTATAGAACCACCATGTGGTAGCCATAGCATCACTTGAGTGAAGAGTGTAATTGGGAAAGTGTCACTCTATTGCTGCCTGACTTAGAAGTGAGAACAGATACATTCTTCAGGAAAGAAAAGACGAGGCAGTCTCCTTCTTCCCCTTCTCAATTCATCTTTTCCTCCCACACACTCAGGTTTTTTTTTCCCCTACCAGAAACCAGGCAGAAAGACTGCAAGATGACCAAGGATATAACCAAAACTTAATAAATAAAGTTTTAAAAAGGAGTTTTCAGACAAGGTGTTTCTTGAGCAGATCTTACCAGTCTCAAGAGGATTGTTGTCATCTTATCTACAATATTCCAATTTTAAAGGGCCAACTTCCTTATGCAGGTCCATATTTGGCTATAAAGACTACAAATCAGTTCTCATGCTGCCTCAATTCCTGACTAAGCTCAGGTCCCACTGTGGCAAATTTCATACTGAACATAACCTTGAATGGTTTATAGGACCTACCCTTTGTATGCCAATAATTAGAGATGTTGACTTCTGAAAATATGACTGCATCAATTTGACAGCACTCCATAGAAAGACAGAGGTGGGGATGCTTCAAGGTTTTTTTTGTCAATTCTCAATATTAAAGAGGTGAAGTGCTAGGAAAGTCAGATCCTAAATCAAGAAATAACAGCAAATCCTTTTGTTTTAGGTTATCTACACATCTTAATATCTCATTATGGAAGATGGTAAACTGTGTATTGACGGGCTAGTCCAGGTCACTGCCACGCTCAGATCAAAGATCAAACTCACAGCAAGAAACACAACTTCTCAGTATTAAAGAATTTAACTTCTCCTTTGCCCTTGTTGTTAATATTTTGGAAAAAAAAAACCCTTCTCCCATAGGCAAGAATAATGCACCCAGGCCTTACTTTCCAAGGCCAGAAGGTGGAGTTGAAATGTTGAGGGCCATTACAAAACACCAAAAAGCCACACAACCAACTGAAGGTTAGTTGTCCTCTGTTAGAAAAAGAGATTGCAATTCTGTAATCACTAAAAGAGAAGTCATTCCCCTGTATTCATGCCTCTTAAATGCTCATGTTCAGCACCACTGCACAACAGCATGTGAGCCAAAACAGAGTGCATTTAAAGACAGAAAGGAGCCTGAAAAAGGCAAGCAAAACCCACAACTAACTAGAAGTATATTCATCTTTTACCCATCTTTTATCTATCTTTTCTAACTCAGAGCACTTACTTTTTTGGTTTTCTTTTGCATCTACAAGGAGCTGTTTAAGTTAGTCATTCATTTCTAAATACATATTAATAGTGTGCAAAGGCAATGCAGACCACTGGATAACCATGTATATATACATCTCTGTTGAAACACACAGCTAAGTCAGCCAGAAAACTATGCACTGAATGGAAAATCTGAAACAAAATCATCCTGTGATTACATCTCTACAGTGCCCCCTTAAGCCAAAACAAACATTTAGCACCAGTCCATCAGTAGTTAGCAGAAGGATATATTTAAGCTGACTCCCATATACTGGCAGCAGTGAGAGTGGGGGTGGGATGTTAAACACGTCACTCTTCCCAAGCAGCGCTGATTTCCTACCCTGGACAAACGAAAATGAAAGCACACAAGATCCCTGGGAAGCCCCAGAGCCCTGTGCTCACACATGAAAACCGAGTCCTCAGTTAAGAGCTGGCAGGGAAGCGACTCCCTGCCATTCATCAAAGCTGATGCTGCTGGTGCAGGGACTGGATCATCCCCACGGATCCACTCCCTGCTCAGCAGCCCGGACACCTGAGAGCAGAGCTGGGCATCCTTGGTTCTGGAATCAAAGAACACCACCCAAACACACTCCCACCACCCCTGACAAATCCAAAGTATCTCTGAGTTATTAAGGACTGCACTAAGTCCTCAGACCTACCTATGCAAGGTTGAGGTAAGGACTGAGAATTAAAGGCAGTAAAAAGAGACTTCAACAGCACAAGTCAGTCAATTATCGGATCATTTATTCAGACGGATGAAGACACGCAGTAAAAACTCACCAGTGTTGTTATTACAATGCTCACTTTAAACCCAATCAATTTTGGAAATGTCTTTTTTCTAATTTTAAAAAACCCAAGTGACCAGAATTTAAGGTATATTTTTTAAAGAGGAAACGAGTTTTTTGGGCTGGCTTACATTCTAACACCTTCCAATCTCACTGTAACTGCAGTTTCAAGCACAGCCTGACCTTCCAGTAACACGTCAAAGCTTCAGCATAAAGGAGCTGACAATGTGAGAAAAATCTTAAAGGGAGTCAATGAAAACTTTTTTAGAAATACTACTTATGCCACAGAAAATTTAAATCTCTGCACCAAGTCCTCTGTATCGTGCATCTGGCCCACAGCTTGTAGAGAGTACTGGAAATGCTGTGATGAGAATTTTTACAGCAGGGTGATACATTTACTGCCCTGCTGGGAAAAACCAAAGCATATTGCCAGTCAAATTGGAATTTTAGGGACTAGTCCGGTAAGGAGTGCCATGATGGGAGTTTTGGGATTGGGAAGCTAAAGTGAGATGACTTGGAATTGTAGACTTGAAGGAAAGTGTGGCACTTGCTTTAGAAAAACTGAATTGAAATAGAATAAAAGAGAAGATGGGTCTGAGCACTATAAAAATCAGGAGCAAGGACAAGACATCGGAGAGGGGAAACTGGGAGGTGCAGGAAAAGGAAATTATTTACAAGTTCACTTTTTTGTAATGACTTAAATACATCAAAAAGATTTAGATGTACAAGGAGTCAGATGTTCCTTATAAAGTACGCTCTTCTTTCTTATAAAGTACATACTTCTTTCAATAAAAGATATTTAACATGTTTCAGGTTTAATTAGATTCAGAGTACTTCAATTCACCAACTACTATATTTAGCAAAGGTCACAAAATATTTTAAAATACAGGTAGCATAAATAGAAGTGTTAGAAATTGAGGTTTTGGGGGTTTTTTGGTTTGATTTTTTTCTTTTTTTTAATGTTCTTTTTGAAGTGATCTATCTGTGCCCAAATTTTATCAGATGCTTAAGAATTTAATCAGAAGCTCTATTGTCATATCTTCCAATTATTATTTTACAGAGAATGCTGTGATAAGAATCAACTAGATCAGCACAGTAGCAAACTGTTTTTTATTAGGGTATTTCCTACACTTAAAATAGCTATTACAATAGACATTGCAGAACATTAATTACCCCAGGCATCAAATGTCTTTATTATTATTCCCTGATGGAAATAATTGTAAATTATAAAAATACATTCGAGATTCATTCTGAAATGTGTGGGAGGCAGACTGTCTTTGTCTTTAAAAGACAAATGCATGAGCTACATCTGTTTTTATGGGCTTAGCCACCTACATTACTTCCAGTATTTAGCCCATCTCCATGACTAACTTATTCTTTCATTTGTGTTTTTATTTTGCTTTTTCCTCTCTTCTTGAGTAACCTAAAGTACTAGCACGCTGAAAAATGGGATAGCAGTGGCTGTGAAGCCTTGTACAGGGCATCACACTGAATTAACTTGTTTGGAATTAACCTGTTTGCATCAAATCCACCACTCAAACAAGAGTTTATCTTTGCAGCTGGGAGCTCCTTCACCAACCCAGATTTTTACTGGGACAGAATAGTGTTTGCAAGATGCACAGAGGTCCCCCAGTCTAAAACTCATTCCAACTGACCTCATGTAAAGCACATACAAGAAAACAAAACCCAGAGCATTTGAAAAGAAAGCAACATTTACTTCTAACAAATCCTGCAGCAAATTAAGCAGGTGCAAGAGCCCACAGTCTGAGAGGCAGGAAAAAAAGAAATTTGTTAATATTTAACTCCTAAACAAATGCTGAGATTACTGCAGAAAGCTTACAATTTATACTGTATTGAATCAAGCAGCTGGTGAAACATTTAAAAGTCTGTAAGGTAATATGGTCATTAGGACTATTTCAATTCCTTTGAAGGAATTTAGCAAAAGATTCCTAGACTGCTTCCAATGAGATACACAAAGGCTCCCACTGACAAGGAAAAATGGCATGGACAGGAATGTTGTGGGGTTGGTCAGAGGACCATTAAAGCTGAAAGTTGCTAAGGATAAGTTTTGACAACGTGGATGACAGCTCTGAAGGGAGAGTACATCTGAAGAGGCAAGAGGTTTAGATTCCTATCACCCTTCTGAAGAGCAGCAAACATCCAGGTTGTGAACAAATCTCCCCAAAGATGCTCTGAGCTATGACCCAGTTTCACACAAACACCAACTGATCTTTACAGCGTGTGAAGGGCAGCAGATCCTGCCTGTCAGGGGCAGGGCCACTGCCTTAGGAGGACATGAAACCAGCCTCACCATTCTACAGAGATATCTATCAAGACCAGCCACCAGCACATGCTGCCCTTCTTGTAATCAGTGACAGATCTGGGCGTTCAAAACCTGAGCAGAACTTTCCACCTCTCGTGCTGTTGAACAGGTTTCAAGTCGGAAATCGCTCACATTTCAACTTCATCTGATACTCACAGCCCCACACAACAACAGAGAGAATTGGTCCTTCTAGAAGCTGCAGGTTTTCACCACTCAAAAACAAAATAAATTTTCACTGCAGCTTATTAATACACTGGGAGAAAATGTAATTGTTTAATTAATACTGTTAGGCAGTACAAAAATAATGAGGTTTTCTTATCCCCTAAGTTAGAAGAGAGATCAAAGCAGCAGTCTCACACAGCCCAGTTTTTCCATGCTTTTGTCTCCTCTGGTTTAAATGTGACTTTCTCAGTTTCTGCATACACTGCCTTCCTCCCCCTACCTCTATACCCTCAAGCTCCAGCACGTCCTGGATCTTTCTCCACTCCAACACCCTAAACTCTCCTTCCCAGCTTGTCTGCACCACAGTATCTCCTCCACATGTTTAGTCTAGTTCTGGTTGATCTTGCAGCAGGAGTGGAACAACGCTGGCTGTGACTAGACCAGACCTATCCATGCAGACTGGCCGAGCAGCTCTTCCTCTTGGCCACCAGGCAAACCAAACACAAGAGCAGCCTTTCAGCTCCAGCAGCTCTGCCAGGAGCTCCCAAACTGCAGCTCCCAACCTGCTGGCAGTGGCAGTGTCCAGGCTTGCTGAACGACTCACCATCCTTAAGACCATTTGCACTTTTTTTAAATCAGGGAGCCCAAGTGATGCAGAGAAGGAGAGAAACGCACAGGAGTGCTTGCTGGAACTCCTGCCTCCTTGAGAAACCAACAGAAATTCAACAGAAGTGATTTAACACCTGCTCTGCCAGTTGCAAGTCCCTTTGTCCAACCCTTCACCAAAAGGTACAGTGCTCATTCTCCACTTACACGTATCAGTCATTCAAAATCATTTGGTTTTAGTTTCAGAGATACTCTAAATGCCACAAACCCCAGGCAAAACTTCATAAAGGCAAGTTCAACTGGCAATGCTTGCTACCTCTTTTTTTTTTTTTTTAGCACTTAGTGTGATATTTAGACAAGGAAGGAAAGAACAGTGATTTAGTAAGAGCTTCATACAAGCAAAGCAGTACCAAGCTGCTGCCATTTTTGGTCAGCTAAAACCAGGTGGTCAGAATAAGTGGGAGACAGGAGGCAAAGCAGTTTATTTACTAATGCCACTTGGAAGGAACACTGCTTTATGTCATAATAAAAAAGTCTTATTTCCACCAACCCTCTGTAACAATTACACCATCACTGCATTCCCTCCAGCAAGAAGCAGCTTCCAGGGCTTAACATCCTACAGGTAACACTGGGCAGGAGAGCCCTCAAACAGCTCCTGTGACTTTTCTTATGTCTTCATTTTACCATTCCTATGCCAACAGACAACCCTTGAGTTAATGGTCAGGCACTTTGCTACACTATAAAGTGTTAAATGAACAGAAGTGTAGTAATCTTGAGTAAGAACAGTTAAGAATATTGAGATAATTATTCAGGTTTTCAGGTGGCTGAGAGGTCCTTACCAATGAAGTGAAGGAGGTTGAACACATGTAGGCTGCTCAGACAAGTTTTACTTGTAACAAGACTTGTCATCAGGACTCAACAAGGGCAGCATCAAAGTGACTGTATATTTTGTAAAGAGCCTTTACAAAGAGCTAATCATAAACCACGGTGAAACACTTAGATATGCAAAGATGGAAGTTCCAAAAAAGGCTCCACAAAATTAGATGTTAGTATTTTAATGATCTCTCTTTGAATAATACATCATCTTTTGAACAAGCTAATACTTTTATAGATCAGAATCTTTAAACCAAGTGTAATTGAGCTACAGTGTTTCTATAGTGGTGTCCCCTCATCCTGAATCTCTTTTAACACTCATTGATTTCTGTCAGACACTCATTGGAAGAATTAATTTATTTATGAACTTGTCATTACAAGTCATTGATTAAGATGTCCTTCCTTAAAGATTTAATTATGCCCTAAGATAAAAGATTTGCTAATTATTGTCTTTTATCTAATTGAAGCTTTGTATTACAAATAAAGTTCAAAGGTTTAAGACAGTTGCCCTTTCAACCATTTGGGCAAAGATGAGAATTTAATCAGAGGGGAGACCATGTTCTCACCAGCAGCTTCAGACTGATTCCAGGAGCCATTCTGGTAACAGAATTGATGACTGTTCAATGTGCAGAGATCCCAGAAAATCTTTTAACCTTTTTTTGTCTTTCACATGTTTTCACAGCATTGCTTTTTGTTTTAGATCCATCAGGCAATTTGACAGTCTGGTCCAGCTAGTGAATTAATTTAAATCCAAGATTGAGAACTTCCACCTTTCTTTTTCTTTCAATTTTACTTAGTCTGATCTTTAAGGTCCCTTCAAACCCAAACCTTTCTCCTATACCAACAATGGAAACAATTCCTAAGAATTCAGGTCCTCAAAAAAGACAGCAGCAATAACCTCACTTATGAATTGTTCTTAATTGAGGACTAGAGCAGAAAAACATCAATGTTTAAATATTGACATCTCTTAACACTAAAGAATTCAGAAAAAAAATTACACCTGGAGTTTCTTTCTGTGTCCTTCAACTTGTGAACTTGCTGCCTAATTTTATAACATCACAAATCAAGAAACAGGAAAACCTAATGTAGAAGCAAGTTAATTTTCAAGCTTCCCAGGATGGGATATTCCCAGGACACACGAACTTGAAGCACAAAGCTGTCCCCCCTGGTGCACATACATATCCATCAGCACCACCCACAAACATCACCTGCAGGAGGTATTTATATATGTAAATGCCACTACTAAGTCTGGTGGGCATTTATTATAACTACACCAAGTAGTAAAATCAATCAATCAATCCATCCATCTACAATCAAACTATACTTTTGAACATCTCCTCGATTTATAACATAGTTTATAAGAATAGATTATTTAATATTTAATGAGATGAAACAGCTCTGTAGAACCAGAATCTTACTCTGTTCTACTTAAACATCCTGGCTTTAAAGGTCAAGATAGAGAAGATTTGTCCAGAAGCACTTGGCCCACAGATTACTGGATGTTGGATTGCTCAGATACAGCAAGTTACAGTGTGAGACCACTACAAGTGAGTGGAGAATCTGACCTGACTATGTTACAAAGCATTTTATGTTTGCAGCAGCTCTCTCACAAGAGCCCCAAGCCTAAATACTCTCCTAGAGTTCATTTTCCTCTTTTCTGCAAGGTTTGTGTTTCTCAGTAACCTCACACTGCTCCTGGCACCAGAGTGCCATTCACAGGGATGTTTCTAGTGCTGCTCACACTAGAACTGTCAGTTCCTGTTCATACTACTAACAGATGCTTCTAAGGTACAGGAGTTGCCTTTTTTCCTTGCAGTTGTAGAATTATGGAAGTATATCTGCCTGCAATTCCTTAAAATCATTTCCAGAGGAAATGCCTTCTTACAAAAGCCACGAACTGCTGCTTTGCACCTGAGCTTTCCCAAATGGAAAGCACAGTTCACTCTCAGTGTGATGGGACTAAATGGAATTCCAAAACTCTTGAATATGGTTATGTTTCCAATCTTAGCTTTGATCTACTGCTCTTGAAAACGTTTCCATGCCCATCAACTCACATCATCTTCAGCAGGAATTCGGTGAACTTTGCACCTCTCTGACACTCAGATACTTAAACCAAAACAAGTTTTGAGATAATTTTTTTCTAAAAAATAGTTGGCAAAAGAAGCATGGGCACATTTCTTCCATTCTCACCGTTACAGCTTAAGCAAGTCTCTAGAGCATCTCATCAAACACTGTTCCAAAATCTTACAATTTATCATTCCAGGAAAACAAAAATAAAATGTTATGGCACAAATAAACCTGTTCTAACCAATTGTAAAGCTCAACTTTTTCCATCTCACTTCAATTTCCACCCAAGGGAAGGAGATGTCAAGACTACAGTGGTGAATCAAGCAGTACAGGCACCTGGTTCTTTACCCTGCCTGGTGTGTGCAGCTCCTTCCACATTTGCTGCAGAACCCATCACTAGAGTTAAGTTTTACATCCTGAAGAGGAAACCTGCAGTGAGCGTGCCACAGGACCAACAAAACCTCATATGTACTTTAAGCTTGTGCCTAATAGTTTCCAACAGACAGAAAAATTTAATTTTCTCAGCAATGTCCTCCCCTTCTTCCCTAAAACCTGACTGAGGGACTCATTGCCTTTGAAACTGGAAGAATGAAACCAAAACTCGATGGGTTTAAAATAAAACTGCAATACCATGTTCTCAGTATGCTCAAAGCATTCTCTGAGAGGAATTCCACCCTCTAAGATGCTCCAGAGCACTGCACATAATCAAGAACACCAGTAAAACTGGATTTGTGCACTGGCCATTTCCTTAGTTATTCATTTACAAGCAGCAGTGTGAAATAAAATTGAGGAGGTAAAAGAAAGCAAGTCCCTGTAGTAAGTGATGATTAAATATTAATATTTTCTTTAAATGAAACAGTGGATTACCAGAAGAGAGAGAAATAAAAGAAATAAAAGCACTTGCTAAGACCTGAAAAAAAACCATGGCAATTTTCTGTAAAGCATTTGTCTTTGCACAAAAGCTTGACTCATGATTTGTATGAGCTTCTCTAGAAACATCCCACACTGAGTTAAGCAAACACAGGAATCTCTGTTCAAATAATATTTCAGATTTACAAATTATTCTCTTCTGTTCACTGCAGCACTTCTTTTTGCCCTCAGAGATCCACTTTGCAACCAGTTGGCGAGGCTCACTAATGCTGCTGACAACAGATCAGGTTGATTTTATTTACCAATAAAAACTTCAGAGTTTCTGAACCTGCCCATCATGTAAAAGATATCAAGAATTACCTGTAGCCTATCAAAAAGAAAAGTAGTATTGACAGCAAAACGTTTGATGAGGAAGCTAAACTAACCAGGACTATGACAGCTCAAAATTGCCTAGAAAACAAACAAACAAAAAAACACAAAAAGAAGCAATTCTAATCAATACTTTTTTTATCTTTAGCTATTGATCTTGCTGAGTGACTGGTGCAGCTCTGCAACTGCTCAGTGGGGTGGTCACCAGAATTTAATGCACAACTTCTATGAGCACTTTTGTGAAATCTTCATCTACTGCTCCCACTGAAGTCAGCAGACAATCTGCCTCTTGCCTCTGCCATACCACAATCCACACCCTCACATTCAAATACTCTCAATACCAGATTCTCTAAGTTTCTGCTCAGTTTCTTTTTTTTTTTCCTTTTAAACTCAAAATTTGGAAAGGACACACAGCTAAAGATGCTTGTAGAAGTTTTCCATCCTTGATTCTTTCAAGCTATTTTACACGGTGATTTACTTCATCGTTTCTCAAGAGACTGCAAGTTCAGGATGAGGACTCAGTCCCTGCATGACAGGTCCTGCTCTCAGAATAGAAAGTGGGGAAGGAAAGTGAAGTGTCCTCATATGGGAGAGAAGCTTGCATCTTGTCAGATTTTTTATGGGCTTTATTTATTTTCATAAGTAAGCTGTAGTATCTGGGCACCTCCTCGTATTATTTATAGGCATTTCTATAGAGCTCATAATCACAGTATCTGAGAGCCTCTCGCTATTTACGATATGCCATTTATCTCTAGAGGGTAGAACTCTCCTCCTTTCTGCTTTGAAGATGGCTTTTCATGGAGATAAGGTACAGATGATTAATGCCTTCTGCACTTGGCATCTTGTGACATGGCTGTTTGGGGAAATGCAAGTCTTTAATCACGCTCTAAAGCAGAGGATTTGGGCTCAGCTTGATCTTTTTTTGGACTGTACCTTTTTCCTCCAAATATAGAGGCCATTTCAAAAAAAAAAGTAGGCAGAGAACAGGAAATTCCATAGAAAAATCAGCAAGTGCAGCTTTTCCTCTCCTGAGAAGCCTCACATGACAAAATACCTTCCTTAAAGAAACACAAGCCTCAACAATGTCTCCATGTTAGGTAGATTCTGCTCCAGTGGGACTTGATTTCAAACATGTGTCAGAGCTTTCCAGCATTGCAGGGAACATTTTTTTTTCCACTCTGAGAAGTTCAGAATGTTTCCTGAGAGGCTGAGGGATGGGAAAATGAAGGATCTTTCATGCTGACTGACACTAAGCAGGAGTTTTCCTAACTGGCACAAGCTCATGTATCCAGGAAGAGGATTCTGAATTACCTTGATAATAAACTCTGTTTCTTCAGCCCCACTGAAGGAAGGACTGAGATTTGTCCTTTAACACAAAACACACAGAAAAATGCAATCACCTGATAAACAGCAAGTCTTCAATGATGAAGACTCTTAAAAAAATATATATTTAGGAAAAAACAATAAGGAAAAACCACGTCAAAGAGGTTATTAAGATGACAAGGTTCCTTATAAGCTTTCTTATTCTGTCAGAGCAGAGAGGTTTCAATTTCTGAAAAAGTGCAAGATTTTAAACAAAAAATATACATGGATAAACAATATATTTTGGACACTAAGGAAAAGTTTTCTAATCCTAATTCACACCCTTAAGGATGCAACTGATCTTTAGTAGACCCCATGTGAAAAGACTAGGGAAAGATCAAAGAAAGAAAAGCATCCATAAGGGTAACTTAGATTTTAAGCTCTTTGGCTTTCCTTGGTTATGTGTCTTCACTGTCTGACATGCTGACCCTAAACAGAACTGAAATACAAACAACAGGCATTTCTTCACTGCAATAACTACTGAAAAACTTCTGTGAATATTCCCTTCAGTGATTAAATGAATTTGCATGAACTTTGCTGACACACAAACTTCACAAACATTTCCATGATAGAGATTTCTGAGGGAAGGGCAACTGCCAAAGGACAAAATTCATGAGAACGTAATTTAATTCTAAATATATTCCTAAATATCTCCAAAAGACACACTATGAACAGGCACTTTCAGAAGCTTAGCACATCTATCTTCAGGAAGCGTCATCAGAACTATATTCTGAGTGAGGTGGTGTCAACTGAGACAGATCCACGTTATTTCTATGAGATGACTCATTTACTAAATGCCAGATACTTCCCTGTCCACACTTTCTAGTCTGATAGAAACAGGAGTACGATTTTGTCACATGGATACAGAAATGCTGGTTATAAAAGAGCTGAATTCCCAGATATCTGTTGAGTGCTGGCTAACTAATCCTTCCCATGTCAAAAGAGCCATTTTGGTAAATTATGTCCAAAATGATGAATACAGGGTCTTCCTTTGGCAATCAGCCCCGGGAGTTAGGATTCTTTATGCTTCTTGCTGTGGAAAGTCCTCAGAAGGACCACTGTATTTGAGCAGATCATGAATGTAAAATACTGAAATTACTCTAGTATAGAGTTGGGAAACTTGACAGTAAAAATCAGCTCAGGATTCCTCATTAGGATTTTGTTTCCTCAGAAGAAAGACTTCCAGAGAAAACTACCTGGGTAAAGAACAAGGCAAATAGAAACAGCATGGAAAAGTACAAAGGTGCAGGATAAATGAGTTATGGTTATTTAGGAATTAAGTGATGAACACAGCCTAATTCCACAAGACTACACATTACTCCATTCCCATTTCGTTCAGAGAAAACATTTGTAAAACCAGGAAAGTACAGAGGGCAGCAAAAATAACTTAGTTTTTTAGACAAGATATGATGGTGAGTGAATATTTGCTGAGATTGGCCTCCACAGCTTGAGAAAGGATAAGTGAATGGAGAAGGAGGATTCATTTTCCAATAAAGACTGGAAAGGCAAGTGATGGACTGATGCAGGTGAAATGCTTCTCAGTTGCTGTTCTGAAAACAAGAGGCCATCAGCTGAAGCCAGGGAGAGCAATAACACACAACAATTCACTTACATTTCCTAAACTGTGTGGGCTCACAACGAGAGGCTGAAGTCAGCAACAGATGTAAGCAGCATAAATCAGATCAGAAAGCAAATGAACACACACAGGGCCTGATCTTCCTGTTTATCCCAGCACACAGCAGGAGGGAATGCAGTGAAATCAATGCAGAGCTGAGCACAATGCTCAGAGAGGGGAATTAGACCTCTCAGGCTTGGGCTTTAGTAGCTTTGGTGGGTGTTTTTTTGGGGTGGGGGTCACGTGCTAAGAGAACAAAAATACAGGCAATCAGTTCAATTATTCCAGCAAAGGATGAAGTGCTGTGGGCTCCACTGATGTCAATCAGACACAGATGCCAGCTGAGCACCACTTCCTTCCCATGGCAGAGGTCCCCAGAATTCCAGCAGATCCAGCACTGGAGCCTGCCTTTGTCCGGTGTTGAGCCCAAAAGCAGCAGCAGTGGTGCCTTCATGCAAGACTGTAATCTGAGTTGTCAAGCGAAAGCTATTCCAGATAATATACTCTAAACCAAGGTGGCTTGTTGGAGTGCTTGTGGAAAGCACCAGTAAGAACAGGACAGTAACAGCAATTTTTTGTTGCCCTCTTGCAACTGTAGCTAAAATGTGATGGACTTGGTTTGTGCTAATGCCATTTCCCACGAAAGTTCCTTCTCACAGCCAGATTCACAATACTGAACACTCAGCCTCACGTACCTAAAGCACAGTAAGAACACCAACTGGTGCTCTAGAGCAGTCCTGTAGGCTGAGTATGAATTCTTGGCTGAGAACACATATAACACCCTTAGATTAATGCATTATCAGGGACACTTTAACACTTGAGCACTGAAGGACACGTACACTGAATAATGTCAGATTGTTTCAACAACAGATCATGGTACACTTTTTAAACACCTCAACAAGCCACAGTATTTTAGTTTAGAATACCTGAAATGCCAGGTGGTAGAGATGCAGTCAGAAGTGGAAAACAAGGGATAAAACACTGCCCTGAGAGCAATATGTAATTCTCTCTCACAAGCTTATTACCAGACATTTCACCAAAGCCTGGCTCAAGGCCAAGTGCAGATCTCACCTTATCATAGGCACAATTACAGGCTGCAAAACACCTCAGTCCTGTTAAACACTTCAAGTAGAAACAAAAAAGGCAAAAGATATGTTTATTTACTCAGACCTAAAGGCAAAAGTTCAATGCAGGAAACCCTTTGCAAACTGACAGGATAAAATACAGTTTCTCCATGAATGATCTCAACATTTTATCATTCCGTATTTTGGCTACCCAGTATTATCTCCTGATCTCAGGAGACCAATACTTGAAATTAAGACCTTTTATGGGTTTTCTCCAAGTGTCTGAATGGTCTTCCTGAGGTAATATACATTGAACTTGAGAAGCATTAAGTACACAGTAAAACTTTATTTTATGTACGACCACGTAAATGAACCATGTCTACTCTCTTCCAGAACTGGTACCTCTGAAAGCATTTTAATATTAAATTTGAATTAAGGAAAGTTGTCATAACCATGTGACAGCAAAATATACTATCTTTTTTCTTATACTGAGTTACCAGGTTACCTAAAAGCAGCACATCTGCACACTCCAGCTGGTAAACACAGATACTATGGATTCAAGGAGCACATGCCAGATTTAAACCAGCTTCCAAGAATGTGGGCACCATGAAACACTGTGGTTTGTGATGCCACTGTTATTCCCATGCCAAGTATAAAAGAGAACTGTGGTAGTTGAAATAGTATTGCATAGTAACTGTTGAGATTTTAATGATAACTTCATTAATAATGTAGTAAACTAATGCTGATGAAATCCATCTAACGTTCTTTTTAACTGCAGCATGTAACAAGAAACTAATCCATTTAAAACTTGTTTTTCTGTAGGTTAGGATGAATCCCATAAAAGCTGCCATTCCCCTTGGAGCAGCTCTCTCCCGTGCCTCAGTAGGACAGCAGTGAAATCACTGTACTCAGCAGAGTATCCCAATAAGGGAAAAGCTCTCAAAAGTTTTTCCTGAAGGATTTTACCATGACAGACTTGTGTTGGTGTTCTAAGCCAGTACTTCCAGTTTTATGAGGCAGCCTAATAAGAGGTACAGTTTTCCTTTATACACCTTTTTTTAAAATGCACAGGAGAATTCCTGTAACCATCCTGAGTACTTCTAATGAATTTTCTAAGGCTAAAGTCAGGCTCATTTTAGAGAGGAACTCATGGCAACATGTGCCAGTTTCCAGATCTAAATAAGAAATACACACCACTACTAAGATCTGTTGCAATATGTTTTTCTGGAGGTCACAGTATAACCTTTACTCCCTACTGTTGAACAAGATACCATTAACTTCAGCAGAACTCCAGCGCTGCTAAATATTGCATTTAAAGATCAGACAATTTATTATGACCACTAATACTGTCTTGAGAGGTGTCATGATTTTAAAATCTTCTGATAGAGCAAAAAAAAGCCCCACTACTAAAAACTGCTGTTCACTAAAAAGGGTTTTCTCTTCCATAGCTTCTCACCATCTTTTATCCATTGCATGTTAACCTGATAATCCTAAGTATCTGTCAAAGTTTAGCCCAGAGGAAAGAGTTTGGCAGTTAAAAGAATTAAGGTTCTTAGAATTGCCTAGAAATAGAATTTTCATTAAAGAAAAAAAAAAACTAATCCATATTTTAAAAGTTAATTTTCATCTTTTTTAACTGGTGCAACTTACAGCTAATTCATTGGAAATTATAACTAGCTCTACAAGTTGAAACACCAAAAAGCTGCATTCTGCCAAGCTACTGGCCTATTAATCCAGTATAATCCACATCCTTCAAATAACATCTTCAGAAGGATTGTGGCTATATCCATCTGTTCAAGCACTGAATATTTTATTATGTTTTACAGAAACACCAACGCATTATAGAAACATCATCTAGTGATGCTTTAAATCTTTTTATATCTGACTAGCTAAAGACATCTTGTTCCAGAGCAGTGGAGTTAACAGGTAAAGGAACACCCTGCCTCCATTCCACAGGCCACTGGAAGGCAGGATTTCAGGCAGGATAAAGGAAACACTGGCACGTTCCAAAGAGCCCAATGCCTACAATCCACCTTCTCAGAGATGTGGCTGCAAACCAGGTGTGACCCAACCTGTTCCAGGGGCAGAGCTTGGAGGGGAGGGTCCTTAAATCCCTCTGAAAACAGCACAGGGAGTTCATGAGATGCTTGGGAACATCATTGCTACTCGACAAGGAGATCCTGCACAATCCATGGGGTCAATCACAGGTTCCTCGTGCACATTTGCAAATCAAAGATTTGTAAAACAGTCTGCCAAACATAGCAGAGGATTAATTCCTTCTCTGTGGACTTCTACCTTTCCTTGTTACACCAGGATAAGCCAGTGGGGAACATGTTTAAAACCAACATAAATATAAAAAAAAACCACCCTACAAAACAAACAAACAAACAAACCCACAAAACAATAAAACAATAAAATCAAAAAACAAAACAATAAAATTAAAAAACAAAACAATAAAACCAATAAAACAAAAAAACCTAAAACAATAAAAAATAAAAAAACCACAAAACAATAAAACAAACAAACAAAAAAACCCACAAAAACCAAAACAACAAAACAATTAAAAAAAACCAAAAAAAACAAACAAAAACAAAAACAAACAAAAACAAACAAAAAAACCCCAAAGCCAACACAACCCATCGGAAGAGAATTTTATATCTTCCATTCACTTGAGCAAATAGCCAAAGCTATTTATCTCAGTGAAGCAACACTCAGTCTCTAAGAGTCACACCCCTTCAAAGGTGTGTGCCTGGACCCAAGAAAACACTTTTTAATTCTGGAGATCTCCTGGAATTTGAGTACAGCCTGATACCCCTAATGAAACTTCATTCCTTGAGGAGCTCTCACAGACACAGGCATTTAATTCCATCCAAAGGACTGAGAAATCTAATGTACTTGCATATTAGGCAGTCCTTTATATACCTCAGTGTTCATTTTAGGATTACTGATAGGCAGAACCAAGCAGGGTCTGATACTCATCTACACTCCAATAGCAAGAAATGGTCACAGAACAGGTTTATAATATAACTGTAAAGGGTAAAAAGAGGTCAATTCCCAAAGATTTACATCCCTGTTATCAACCCTCTCTGCTCTCACACTAAAAAAACTCGAGTGTAACAGTGATGCAAAACTTTTTTTTTTACATAAATGCTACTAAAAACATAGAGAAACCAGTAGAAAATTATAACTACTTTAAACCAAGCTGTTGAATTTTATAGTAAGGATATAATTTTCTGCTAAGTTTTATAGATATGCCGAGAAATAAAACACCGGGCCTCTATTGAGTTTTATAGGGCTTTTCTGTAAGAATTACAAACAGTGGTATTCCAACAATACTTGTGGATCAGTCTGCCAGCAGCCCTGAAGCTAAAACTCCATTGCATAAACCAGGCATTGAATAATTTGGGATAATGAACAAATTCATAAAGAATCAGTGGCTGTTTGTCAGTAACCTGTGAACAGACGGAGTGGTAAATTCATTGAATAAATAATAATAAAAAAAACCCCAAACCCTCTTGGCTGTGAATGGTTCCCCAACTTTACTGCTTTGCCTTCAAGGGACTGCCTGAAGGCCTTATAACTCCACAACATTCTTGCCAGGTAATTTGTGCAGCATTTTTTAGCAACAGTTAAATTAAAAAGCCCTTATGGGAAAACTCAATGAATTTAATAGAGATGAAATCAATATGGGTCTGCAGAAATAACTCCAAACCCTTCAGTTAGATCCTCTCCCCCCATCCCAGCCCCTTTACAGTGCATAGTAGGGTCAAAGCAGCCTAAGAAAATCCTGAAGTGGTTGATGACAACTGCAGGGAAAGCACATCTGAGACTCTGTGAGAGCTGGGTTTGCACCTGGAAGAAGAGGACAGCCTGAACCTGAGGGGTGAGACAGTTCTTAGAACAACCCCAGGAGCTGGATGGAGCTCAGCTAGGAATAAATCATGCCAAGAGCCTCTCCAGTAGCTTAGCACATGGAAAGCTTAAATTCTTCTCAGCTTTGCATTTGAGACAGTGTCCTTTCTCTGCAAGTAGCCCATAGAATTAATATGGGAATTCAATCTAGGGGACCACAGTCCATTTAATATTCCCACAGAAAAGTTGGCCTTTCTGGCTAAATTTGGCAAAATACTGCCTTTTGCCACTTCCTTAAGTTTACATCTCCTTCACTTACTAGGAAGCTAAATGTGGAGAAGTCAAAGATGGAAAGCAGGACAAAGCCCACTCCATCACAGGTGAAGTCTGAAAATCCCCAGTGAGGCTCAAACCATCAAAGCAACCACAGGGTACACAGCCAGCATTGATGGAGCTTCATGGATATAGAGAGATTCTAATAAAACTCTGTTTAGGAACAAAAGCCTCACATTAAAGGTGTTGGGGGTGGTGACAATAACATTAGCTGTGAGTTTTAACCTATTTTGCACTGATAATATCTCAGATTAAGTGACAGAATAGACCCACCACTATCCCCTGTATTCAGTTACCACAGCACTGAAAGAAGAAATCCTACAGTAAATACAGCAGGTGGAACAATGGTCCTGCACCCAAGAACTCAAAATTTTAACTGTCACTATGCTTTCCTCTCTTCCTGGGACACCACATGGAACAACACATTAAAGTCCACACTGGTTAGCACGGGAAGCACAGCAGCACCTCGGACACAGGCTGGGGACAGGCAAGATCACAACACCCCACCTGAAAAATGGGATTTGACTTCAAGGGAAAGTAGCTTCTGCCCCTTAACTTTTACACTATCTCCTGATTAGCTTTTAAAGCCTAATTTTAGTATCCAAGTTCACCAAAGTGGATGACCAAGGGAATAAAGTGTGGCTGAGATCAACACGCTCTTAAGGGCCGTTTAGGTTTTTGTAGCTTTGTTTAGCACTGAACACGTTCATTAAAGTGCAGTTACCACAATAATAAACGTAGATATCACTAATTATAATACTAGATTATAAGTGCAACTTGAGTCTCTCCAGAGGCTTTTAAAGCGGTGTAATACCACAGCCAATTCAAATTTAATCAAAACTATCAGTTTAATTTAGCTTACAATTACAGCTAAAAAAACGTCCAAACTTTACAGCCATTCTATTACTCGATTCAACATACACATATCAGGTACAGGGAAAATAGGAATATTTGTTTTGATGAATAACCTTATCTTTTTTCCCATCCATGCTTACATGTCAACTTATTCTCCAGTCAGCTTAGAGTGCAAAAATGCACACACTTCCCTTTTCTTAGGGGATGTACGTGCATTTTTCCACTCAGTGCTTAAAGAATTGGACAAATAAATCCCACTGGTAATTACAGCATGTAATCTTATCTGAGGTTCAATCTGTTGCACTAAAAATCTCCCTTGTGACATGTAAAAGGGTAGACAGATATAATGGAAGATTTCTGGAGTCTGTTCTGCTGTCCTACATCACTGAAGCCAACAGCAACAGGACTGGTCTCAGAAAACTGCCTTAAGCCTCTGAGAGTAAAGCTTTGACTTTGAAAGGAGTCCATGAAAACTGACTTGTCCTTCTGCCCTTTGGAAATCCCCAGCCTGCATCCCCATTTGTGAAAAGGATTATTTTTACTTTGTACAGTGCTCATATTTAGAGGCCCCAGCAGAGATCAGGGTCTTGTTGCACCAGACACCGAGCAAGCACATCGAAGGCCTGAGCTCTGGAAAACTGTCAGGACAGAGCAGGAGGGGAAGCAGAGGCACAAGGTTTGCTCAAGATCACACAACACCTCGTTAACAGGCCAAGACCTTCTGGTTCTTCGTGAGGGCAAGGAACTAAAGATCCCCAGCACAAGGTGCATTCTTAGCACAGAAAAATGATACTTTCTTTTTAATGTTTATATGGTAAAGTGTCCCTCACCTGTCTGTATAATACAATGTATGGACTATTGTCAGACAAGACACTGGTCTAGAATAATCACAGCTGTGGCCCACTGTGGAAGTGCTGACACTCCATCCAGCCTTCAAAATAAAGACAGACTTCTGAGTTTAGGTACTGACAGTGCAAAGAAAGGAGACTGGGATTTCAGCCTCACAGGTACTGTACAACTCGACTGCCCTAAATGGTTCTTTAGTTTTATCAGAGGGATATAACTTTATTTAGAAAGTCAGCTTTTCACTCTTTTCACTCAGTACCAGCTTGCTTGGTACTGCAACAAACCCCAAAGAAAGCACAAAACTCTTTTCATGGGATAAGTATATGTTGGGTAGCCCCAAAGAAATGCTGCTCTCTAAAATCTGAGCAGGAAAACACCCTACCAGTGGTAGCAGTTGTACTTAATAAATGTGCTGAGTCAATTATTGCAGCTTTTCCTGAGGGATATTGAAGTTCCAAATGATGGAGCAGTGGAGGATCTGTGTTAGAGTGGTTCTGATCTGTACCCCTGGTTAGCTCCTCATTAAGGGTCAAAGATGAAGATGAATCAAGTGTGTCATTCATGAATTAGCAAGCACCTCAAAGGATTCCTTTACCCAATTGCAAGAACCACTGCATGACTTGGTTCTCTCCCAGAAATTCTAAAAATTTCCAAATTTCAAAATTTCCAATAAAAAAAAGCATTCAGGACATTCTTCAAAGCATTGGATATCAAGTTCCTGACTGACTGCTGGCACACACAAAGCACCTGGGGGCCAAACTACAACCTCTCCTCTTTCCTTACATTTTTCAGGCACAGAATTTAGGCTCAGCTTCTCAAGGCTCCACATTATGTCAATCTTACTTCACCAATAAGTGTTATTTAAACATCAGCCCTAATGCATCAATGCCACCACTGTCACACCTCTCAGTGAAAGGCTGTCATGCACAGTGATTGCTGCATCACCACGAGCAGGGGGAGGAAAAGCCTCACAAGATGAGGTTTCTCTCACAGAATGTACAGCACCAAACCTTCTAAATAAACTGAGCTGCAGAGATTTCAGCTGCCACTGTGGGCAGCCAGCTCAGCACATCCCAGGATCAGCTCCTGAGATGGTACCCAAGCATGTGCCTGGCAGCCCTCAAAGCCAATTCCCAGCTCTCTCTCACTCAGAATGATGACCAGTGGAGTCAGTACAGCTGATGACAGCACAGCAAGACTGACAGCTGAAAAGAAAATAAAGTTCCTTAGATTAAGACATAGGAGCAGATCAGTATAAACATTAGAATAGCAGCTTGCCAGTATAAAGAGTGAAAAGCTGACTTTCTAAATAAAGTTATATCCCTCTGATAAAACTAAAGAACAAAATTACACTTGTTTTTTTTTTCATTTTTATTTTTTAAAAACTCCACTAATGCTGACTAACAGCTACATTTCACTTGCCTGAATTGCATCCCACCTGCATAGTGAGCATGCTGAAACCAAAAGTCCACTTACATCCAGTGAGCTTGGTCTGCCATCAGCAATAAAATGTTATTGGAATTTCCAAGTGAAAGAAAGATCCTCTCAGGTATCCTTCCAACATTTGTTTGGCAACTATCACTGGCATTATTTTTAAAAGGATTTTAAGCCTGTGACCTGAGCTGTTTATTATATTGACATGAGAGTCTCCAAGCAGAGTTTATTCAGTACAAACCCCTGGGCTGCACAAGCTGAAGAGGTTCACATTCACTTGTCAGATAGGAGGAAGACACTATGACAAACACTGTCAAATAACAGACTCATACCACAGCAGAGATGGTTTCTTTGATCAAGAGAATCACAGCCTGAAAACCTGTAAATACCAGCACTCTGCACTATCACTCAGAAATTGTGATAACACTTTAACGCTGAATTGCTACTGAACTTGCTTTCTTATAATAGCTGCTGTACCTAAAGGAAGCTGGCAACAGTTTTGAATTTTCATTCATGTGCAATTTCAGGAGATGAGATAACTTCTCTAAAAAAAATACTCCAATATTTAACGGGTCAAAGTAAATGGCAACAAAAGGAGAGATTTGAAAAAGTCACACAAAACACAGGGTTCAATACAGGTTTAAAACAACCACTTGGAAGATGAGAAACCTGCCTCAAATATAGAGAAGAGTTGAACCTGGATATTGCATTAAATCCAGGAGAGATGTTAGGGTGGTGACTCTTGGGGATGGCCCTGTGCAGGGCTAAGAGTTGGACTCGATGATCCTTGGGGGTCCCTTCCAACTCAGCATATTCTGTGATTCTGGTGCTTCAGTTCCCCATTTCACTTCTTCCCCTCGAGGGGTATCAGGATATTCTAACCCTGCCTGTGACCTATTCAGGCACTCCCATAACTGGCACCTTTGGAAAAGCCAATTTAGAAAGGAGATGAGATCTTCCTAAAACAAGCAAACTATATCCCCCTAGTCAGTAAGTTGTTGTGAAAACTTCAATTCAGTACCGGAGAAATGGAGAAAACATTAATAAGGCAGGAAAACGAGGGGGAAAGGAGTTGGATTAGACTGAAAAGTGCCTTCAACATTTGTCACTTAGCAAGTAATTCCTACTCTCACATCAGGGATCCCCACTACTGATGCACTGAAGCATCCACTCCAAAGAGAACACAGAATCCCATAAAACTTGATTGATGGTGTAATGCAAGTTGTGTTTAGAGACCATGCACCCCTACTAATACATTGGTTACTTGGACACCATGTGCCAAGGGCTATTTTTTAATATACACGTACAATCTCACAGAGACATTTCTTCCACATAAAAGATCACCTACAGCATTTCACTGTGGCTTCTGGTTCCACCCTAATGATGTCAAAGTCATACATTTACATTTACTGGAGAGCTTGCCTGTCCCCAGAGCAGTACAGAAATTCATCACAGGAAGCTGCTCTGACGCCAGAGCAGTGTCCCTTCAGAAATACCATTCTGCTGGGGTTTTTTCTAAGCTTTCCAGCTGTAGAGAGAGTGAACTGAATAATGCATTTTGCTGGTTGCTGACAGGGAGCTAAACAAGGTGACTAAAGCATTTAAAGGTTCATTAAGTTACAGTGACACATGCAGGAAGAACACAATCAGCAAGGCTGCAACACTGGAGTATAAAATAACTCAGGCCAGTGCAAATCCTGACTCCTTCCTTAGAGTTTTACAATGGCCACAAACCACCTGTAATATTTCCTGGTTTAGTGCTGAATTTCTTTCTGGTTTTGGACCCAGATACGCCAACAAAGGAGGGTTAAAAACAAGACTAACAACAACACCAAAAGAACAAGTTTCTAGTTGCACTGATTCTGATTATTAGAATAACTACAAAAACCTCACAATTTTCATACTGGACAGAAAGTTTAGAGCAACCTGAGTTCTGTCAGACAAGTAAAGGATGTGAATCTCCAAACAAATGGCTCTACCAGGAGCTCCTCTTGGCTTTCAGGTGACCTGGTCAGGGAGTTATTGGTTACTGCATTCCCCTGCCACACACAAGGGGCAGCATTTAGGGAGTGTCATGTATAAACAGAGATGTTGTTCCAACAGATTAGTGCTGCAAAATCCTACAACTGCATTCCTTTTTTTTTTTTTAAACCAGGAATTCTGATTTTTCCAGAATGACTGCAAATGCAAATTAAGTTTTAATCTGCCTCACTCTCATTATAACTACTTTCCTCATCGTTGTTCTTCAAGCAATGGTCCCAGAAACTCTCACAATTAACTTCACAAATTTTATATTTAAAAAAGACTTTAAAAGACACTTTGCAAAATTGCTCCATAGAGTCTTGTAAATGAGCTGGGATTGGCATTGATGAAGAAATCTTATCTAATTATGTGCATACATTTGTTGTGGTGTTTTCAGACTCCTTTGGATTACAAACAGTGACTACTTATGATACTTTGGAACTCTCACTTCTGACCAAACTGAGATGAAGAAATAATCAATGAGAATATTGCATCAAACTACAGTTTACCTTTCTGGACAGTAGTTTAATTTCTTTCATCAGAAATCACTCAGAACACTCAAGTAATGGGAAATACAGTTCTCATCCAAAAAATGTCAGTAGTTTTACCCTAATTCTCTACTAGTTTCCCACCCATTGGCCATTGTAGTCCAGGCTTTTAATGACTACATATAAAGACACAAAATTGCCAAGAGTCCAGTTGTATCCATTCTTTCTCCCAAGGTGACAAGTACAGCCAGCCAGGACAGTCTAATACTGCATCTCACATTTGGACACCATAGAGGAGGAAAAAAGTTGTTCTTAAGAGCCTCAAACCCACCTTCTATTAGCAACTCCAGCACCCCAAAATTAGCAGCACATTGCAGATACACAAGGTACTAAAAGAGGCATTTAACTTTATCTGGTGGTTGGCAGGGAACCATCTAATTTCTGCTTATCTTTGTTGAACTTTTGAAAGTGCACATGCACACTTGCACCCAGAACAGGTCACAGAAACCTGTGGTTTTGTCTTTGGTTCTTACAAACTGAAATGACTCAGCAATATGAAAAAAATACAGATCTTATGGTCATTCGTTTGCCTTAGAACTTTTTTTCCACTGGGCCACTTTCCAGCCCCTCTTCTCCAAGCCTGGAGCACTGCAGGGGGTTGTTGTGACCCAATACCTGGCACTTCACTTCGTTGAGCCTCATGATTCACCTCAGTCCACTGATCCAGCCTGTCCAAATCCCTCTGCAGAGCTTCCTGCTCTCCAGCAGATCAACACTCCCTCCTGACTTGGCATCGTCCTGCAAACTGACTGAGGGTGCCCTCGATCCCCTCGTCCAGGGGATTCATAAAGATATGAAATAAAATTGGCCCCAGTTCCCCACCACTGTCTGGGCTCTGCCATCCAGTCAGTTTTTCACCCATTTAGGCCATGAGCAGACAGTTTCTCCAGGAGAGTGCTGTGGGAACGACAGCAAAGGCCTTACTGAAGTGCAGACTGACACATCCACAGCCTTTCCCTCATCCACTAAGCAGATCACCCTGTCACAGAAGGAGATCAGGTTGGTTAATCAAGACCTGCCTTTCCTACATCCCTGCTGGCTGGGCCTGATCCCCTGGCTGTCCTGTACCTGCTGTGTGATGGCACTGGGGATGAGCTGCTCCATGAGCTTCCCAGGCACCAAGCTCAGGCTGACAGGCCTTGAGTTCCCTGAAACCTCCTTCCTGCCCACCCTTGTAGATGGGCATCACATTTGCCAACCTTCAGTCATCCTGGACCTCCCTAATTAGCCAGGATTGCTGATAAATGATGGACAGTGGCTCTGTGAGCTCTTCCACCAGTTTCCTCAACACCCCTGAGGGGGATCCCATCCAGCTCACAGACCTGTGTGTGCCTGAGTGCTGCAGCAGGTCACTGACCATTTCCCTTTGGATTATGGGGGGCTCCATTCTGCTCCCAATCCCTGTCTTCCAGCTCAGGAGACCAGGTACCTGAAGGACAATTTGTCTTAACAGCACAGACTGAGGCAAAGAAGCCTTTTCCTTATCCTTTATCACTGTGTTTCCCCCACATCCCTCCTTTTGTTGCTGATGTATTTATACAAACCTTTCTTACTGTCTTTTACAGCAGTAGTCAAATTAAGTTCTAGCTGGGCTTTGGCCACTCCTTCTGTAGTGAAAGACAGCTGGGTTTTAAAGGAGGTAAATATCACTAAATAGGTCTAAGACAGGAAATCAAATCTGAAGTTTAGCTGCTGTCACTTCAGAATCACTACAGCAATATCTAAGAGAAGCTGTACCTGACCTTTGTACAGACTGCTGTTACCCAAAATCAAATCTGGCCAGCAAGTAAACTCTCTATGGAGAATATTACAGATATTTTAATAGCATCAAGTAGACATCAGTATTTTATCTCATTGCACAAGAAGCACCTTAAATAACTTACTTGGAAAATGCTGACGAAATTTTGCCCAGCCTCACAAAGAATCTGAAGTGCAGGGTGCCAATGTACATCAGAAAGGATGCAGTTATCCAAGTGGAATGAATTTTTCAAATGCAGTTGTATGGCTCAGGATACTCCTTTATTATTGTCTGACAACACCTTTTACAGACAGCTGTCTTACAGAGGTGGTCAAGCTCCTCCTTATTCTCACAAAGGACACAGTCTATACCCTTGAGCTGAACATAAGGCTCGGTTATAACAGAGACTGGAGAGTTGGTCCCTTTCCCAGATTATGCCCCTGTTTCCACAGTTCTGGAGCTCAGTGTTTCCATACAAGTCAATCACAAGCACAGCCCCTCACTGTCAGCAACAAGTACTAATCTCTACGTGATTCAGCCACCAGCAGAGTCATCCTCTAAACTCTTCCTGCTTCCATGGGCATGTCCTGTCAAGGCAGGTCTGTGGAATATCAGTGCATATGGCCTGGCATCATCCCTTGGATGCACAACTAGATATTCACAGCAGACCACACAAAGCTTCGTATTAGGTCACCAAAAGCTCAGGAATACAACTGATAAGCTGACATGCCTGTTCTGACTAAACTTTTACCCACTCAAATAAGCAGGGCAGCAGGGGAGTGGCCACCTTAGAGGTGATGAGGCAAAAGGACTGAAGCAGATTCACACAAAGGTCTAAAAGCCCAGGCAGCAACATGCTCCCAATTCAGATTTTGTAAGAAGAGTCATCAGAACATAAAAAAATTAGTTTTGATGCAGTTCTGTATAAGCTTTCTGCAATTATCAGAGTGCCCCTACAGCTTCTGCTGCACAACTGAACCAAGGTTATTACCAATTTGCTCTTGATAAAAGAAAAGCGATTTACATCTGCTCTCAGAAGGAAGAGAAAATGGTTTGTGAAGTTGCCATTAGCATACAAAAGCAGCAACATCTGCTGGGAGCTTTAAGAGGCTCACTGCTGTCACCTCATCAGCATCAGGGGCTATAGCTGGTCACCTCCGCCCTTGGCAGCACTCAAGGGATGGGGTCAAGAGAGGAGGGGACAATTTGACCACACAACAGCCCTTTCAAGGCTTCTGTATCTATAAAAAAAAAAAAATCCCTGTTCTTACTTAGCTGAGGAAAGGTAACTCCTCCTTGTATAAACCTGCAAACAGTATCGCCGCTCAGGTCGTTGATCCTCTCGTACAATACGTGACTTCAGTGAAGTGACACTTTAACAAGGGAGTCACAAACCACGGAGTTCACCTCCGTGTGCTGGGGCTGTGGCACCATCTAGAGGATTCTGGCTGGAAATTCCTCACACAATGGGCAAAAAAACCTGGGGAACTGCACTCAAAACTCGTGGGAAAAATTCCCCACAAAAAATACTTATGATATTTGGATTCATGGAAGTAACACAAGATAAGAACAAATAAAACTTTATCAACATTCAGATAGGTAAAGATCTTTCTCTCACCCACTCTGGGTCACATGCTTGCTACAAGGTGTTTCTCAGGTGGAGAAAGGCAAGTCCTTCCCTACAGTTTTGTTTACAACCTTGCAAGGATAACTAACTTCATTCTGTTTGCCTTCATTTTCATCTCTTCGAAGGAGGTATCTTAATTAAACTAAAGCTGAATTTCAAACAGGGAAAGGAAGTGGGGTTTAAATTGGAATAAGTGTTTGGGTTTTTTTACTATATTTCACACATAGAATGAAGTGCTGACAATCAATTGCTCACTGCAGAACTATCAAAAGAGGAGATGGACAGGTACAGCCCTGGAGTCCTGCTGGTTGCTTTTTCCATCCACAGACACCCCAAACCTCACTTTAACTCCTTTCAGCTTGGCAAGCTCTTCCCCCATAACTTCATTCTGCTACAGCCACAAAAGAACACTTTTGCTCCTAAAGCTTTCTGGGATAGTAAAGTTCAATCCTTGTCACTTCTACAAAACTGAGGCAGCTTCTCAGAGACCAAAGACCAAGAATTGAGAAAATTCACAATGTGACTGTTCCACAGAGTTTGGGGGGAGAAATCCAAACTGTAGCTCCTGTTCATTGCTTGATCCGTGACTGACCAGCAGCATGATTTTAATACACCTCTGCATTAAAAATTCAAACTTTTGTACACCTGAATACAATTTGTATCTCTGTCAGTATTGTGTCAAAATAATCCCGTAATACCAAATAATCAGTCACTTATTTTAGATACTTATAAGGACTGTGTGCTGAGAATGGGCTCTAAGCTTTCAGCTGCCACGCCACATTATCTGCTTCTGCCCAATTTCCTTGGAGTCTTTTTGGCTGGAAATAAAAGCATAGAGGGGAAAAAAGCTGAAAGACCAGCTGTGTGGTCATCACCAGCATTACTGCTGGTCATGGATGAGCTCACTGCACTTTGCAGGCCAACAAAACTGAACACTTCCAGAGATAACCTTCAGCGTGGGCAGGGGAGCTCTCCTAAGAGCTGGCAGACCTTTACAGTTACTTGTACTCACGACTGCTCGTTATAAAAAGCAAAGTTCTTCCTGAATTGAATTGATTTGTGCTATTTCACAATGGCTGGCAGCAAATAAGGATTATTTACAGCACTTCAGTGTAGCTCAAGTACTTCCATGTGTGCTTCATTCCCTTCCTACTCTTTCTTGTTACGCAGGTTCAAGCAGCAAGGAACAAAATAAAGTTGGATGAACTTACCAGCAAAATCCTCTTCCTAGTCTCCACGTGGAGAGTTACATCTTCTATCATACCTTGAGGGGAAAAAAAAATAAAAGAGAATAATTTTAACTATTTTCCATCTTTCAGTTGATTTTTTTCCCCCCTCAATCTCAACTGTAAATGAAGGAATTGGTACAAACATCAGTCAAATGCAAGCACCTGAAGTTTAAAGTTTTCACTTACTACTTTTACTAGCAAATATTTAAGCTTGTTCACACAGATAAGAAATTGTAAGATTCCAGTCCTAGACTATGAGGGGTTTCTGTTTCTCAAGTATTATCACTCTGTTCCTAATAGTGCTTTCACTACTGTATATCAAAGGAGTAATTATGTTGCTTGGAATCTGAATTCTCAGTTAAATTTCAACCAAGAAAGTATTTTCATTTATGTGTCTAGCTCTGAGACAAAGCCTATCTGCATGTCTGTAAAAGTCCGTGTCTTTCAGTCTTTCATGCTGAGCCTAAATAATGCTTCCAAGAATAATCCTGCATCATGCTAGCTGTCATTCTGGCTCCAGTTCAGTATTTTCTGCCAAGCTGAGCTGATACTTGTATTGGTTTTAAAAAGACACATAGGTATCTTGCATCCATGAAGGGAAACAGTGGCCCTGAAAGAAGCTTTGAAAATTAAAAAATTGCAATAGTACAGCAAAGTAAGTGGAAAAATGTGTCCTTTTCATTTTTCTAAATCCCTGGCATTGCCAGCCCTGTTACTGGGGGTAGGATCACCACTATCCCTTACAGGATGTGCTGACTTGAATTGGACTGTAATAGCAAGTCACTAACACCAACAGCAGGACCAGGTTGATATCACACAATCTATAAGTTCTCATTTAAGAGCATCTACTGGCCGTATTAAAACAGAATTGCCCAGCAGATGTTCCAGTCAGATTCAATAATCACGCACCAATGCTTCCAATTGTTAAAAAAAAAAAAATGAAAAAGTATCTGTAAAGGCACCTCATTTCCAAAAACTCAGGGCACCACAGCTCTCCCCTGTAGCAGAGCTGCACAGGTGTGGCCCTGCACCTTCCACTGCTGCTAAACTGGTTACAGGTGAAACAACTCCAGGCACAGGGCTCTCCACTGCCTTCCACAGCATGCCATGGGATGCTGCTTAGCTCCTAAAATAGTGGCTTTTGAAATAAATGTACTTGTATTTCCGATAATTTCTCCCTTTCCTCACAAACCAGATTTTCAGTTCATTTACACACTTATCTGAACGCACAGAAACTTCAACACTCTTGATTTATGCTGGCCCTGCCAGTCTGAAACTTAATAAATGCCTGGGATAATATTGTTGCAATAGATAGGGAGATCCCACACACTGAAGTGATTTTCTCACCAACATAATGCCAAAAACTAATTATGTGCTGATACACTATTGCAAGTTTCATATACAATTGTGTCCTTCAAGAGATGCAGATAAATAAGTAGATTGTTAATTCATTCTTAAAATCTCTACCCTTTGGAAAAAAACCAAACAAACAAAAAACCAACCAACCAAACAAAAAACAACCAAACAAAAAGAAGCAGGTGCTGGTGGCTTCCCAAACTTGCCAGCTCTTCAGAGCAAATCACCTAAAGGTCTCCCCAATGACAAAAAACCAAAAAGCTTCATATACAACACAGAAGAGTCAGTAAAACTAATCCAAACTAATTCCCTTCTCTTAAAAAGACAAATAAGGGGGTTTTGAACACATCAGTGAGATTTACTGAGAATGGAGGAAGGGGGAATGTCAGATGTCTGGCACACAAAATTTGTTCCCCTACTACTTTGGTAAAGGAGAATAGAAACACGTGGGTAAGTTATTTACACTACAGCACTGTAAAAACTAACTAAACTGCAAACCAACTTAAAAAAGTCTAGATTTCTTCCAAAGATGATTTATCTATCTATACACAGAGATCACAGGACAGCTAGACTGGAAAGCTTCTGCTGGTGAGAGCCAGGCTCTGCACACCCACACAACACCTGGGGGAAACAGAGAGCAGGCAACACTTACACAGAGGGAGAAGACAAACACTTATTTCTAACAACAGTATCTCAGCTGGTATCTTTGGGATTTAGTCAGTACCAGCCTCAGCTTTACATAAACTCACTGGAAAACCCCTCTGCTACAGCAGCCAAGGCAGCTCCCGTTCCTTCCACCTCCCCCTGGAGTCCCTCAGCAGAGCTCAGCCACAGATTGTGCACAGCCAAACCCACACCAAGAGCCAGAGCCCCTCGAGGGCACTAATTAATGATCCCTCCCTGCCCCACCCGGGGCTGCCCTCACCTCTCTGGGCTCTGCTTAAGCACCTTTTCCCCTCAGCCCCTGAAGGGGTCTCTTCTGGCTGTGAGTTGTGAATCCCAGAGTGTTCCTTGTGCTGCTCTGTAGCAACACATCCCTCCTCTTCACGTGATGAAACAAAACCCTGAGGAGGGGTTGCCACAGCTGCTTTTATAAGCACAGGGGTAAAACACCCTCAGCTGTGTCCAATATCACCCTTGGTAGCAGCAGTGAGTGTAGCAACCCCTCAGCACAAAGCTGCCCCTTGTGAGGTGTTAACACCATCCACCCACCATGGTCCATGAAGGTGCTGTGATTTTCAGGAATGCATGTGTCATATTTTGCATTTGCATTTGCATTTGTTTTGTGGCCATTCCTTGAAGGTCTCCATGTGTTTTCATTCAAGTTAATGCAAAGCAGAGTCTTGACATAAGTCTTAACTGAAGAAATAAATAGAAGCACCATAATCTTCATTTAACTTAGTGAGTTTACATGTTGTTACCTATCTCCCTTGTTGAACTAAATTACGCTTTTCAGAACAAGACCTTGAACATCTCATAGCAGGTTACAGAAAGGGAGACTGTGTGGCAGTAAGCTGTCTCTTTTTCAAGTGCATTTTGTTTCAAAATTCTTCGTATATGCAAAAAAAAAATCACTCCCCACTTCTTCCTCTGAAAAGTTTTGATAGAAGAAAAACATCAGCAAAAAATATCTACTGAACAATGTTGGTCTTCTACTGTGGGAGCCATTCCCTAGCCCTGCTAAACATTCACAAGTTATTTAAATTGTGATATGATGTGTTGTTGTAGGAGGAAGACCAAATTTCCTGTCAGGACAGCTTTGGCTTCGATCCTGCAGATTGCAAACTGGCCACAGAGTCAGTTTTCAGAAGCCAGGCTTCCAGGTTAATCTCTTTTAATCTTTCATTAACAAAAGAGACAGCTCGTGCAATTTACCTTGCCCATAATTTAGTTGACCTCCTTCACTTTTACAATCCCCCAAAAAATCTATTACACTAACAGCAGTTTAGCAACGGAAGGCAAGAACACCAAGAAGGAAACCTAATTGTTATTTGGTCTTCAGAAATTGCAGACAGTTTAATTTCTGTGCCTGGGCACGTCAAGTAAAACGTGCCTTTGTTCACAGAAGAGATGGTGCAGGTCAAGAGGGAAGCCTGGGAAATGGAAAGGGAAAAGCTGCTTTGTGCCTGCACACCCTCATGCCGAGATATGGACGTTCACTGAGCTGAAATGCAGCCTGGTTTCAGAACAAGCCCAGTTTCAGCCATTTCTGTTTCAATAAATAGAATGTGACTTGATTCAATGAACACTTGGAATAAGCTGCAGACAAGAAGTGAACAAAATCAAGCCCTCAGATAACACAAATGATCCTTTTTGCACTTGTGGACTGACACATTTCTCAAGGCAAAACCACCAGCGTAATCCAACACAAAAAGAACCCCATTTTCTTAAGCTCTGCTACTTGGAACACTTGTCTTCTTGGCACAATATTGCTCAGGTGTGCTTTCCCACCCAGGTGTACTGCTGGTTGTGCCACAGAGGGGAAGCTCAGGCAGAGCTGTGCAGAGCTCAGACAGTGGTGTGCTGCTGAAAAGGCTGGTTTGGATTCCTTCTGCCTCAATTTCCATTTGCCAAGTAGGAAAAACATTTCACTTCCCTTTTCTGCACATCAGACCATTCACAGCAAAGGTATAAAGTGTTCCCATGTCCTGCTCAAACTGTAGAACAACTGAAGCCAGTGGACAAGACTAGTGCAGGAATTTTGGGTCTAGTTGATCATTTAGAAATGTTTCAACACCAGAAGCGAACACAGGAGAGTCTGTGCTCTGTGAAGTCATATTCAAGGTACCAAAGAGTTAGATTGCACAAACTAAACCTCAAAGTGTGTAGTTGTAAGGTTTTTTTAGCATCTCCAAATAGCACTGGTCAAGCCAATTAATCCAAGTCTTTCTGTGGAAAATATAGTTTAATTTCCACCTGAAACATTTCAAACAACTGCACAACTTTAATCAAAAATTAAAATAAAATAAAAGTGAAAATACTCAAACCAGTGTTGCATTAGTGAGGTTTCTTAGGCTCCCTGAATAGATGGAACCCTCCGTTCTTCACTAACATAAACAGATGTCCTTTACTAATATTTTTGTAATAGTGTAGGTACAGTTAGGTGTAATAGTGTGCAGGTGAGATAGCAAAGCAAAGATTCCTGATACAAGCATTGCCTGTCAGTTGATTTAATGCTCAGACTTGATTTGTTCATTGAAACACTCTGCTCAGCATACCTTGTTTATTTGGAAAATCTCATAAACTGCTGCAGCTGAGGAGAATCACCCCCCAGCATTTCTAATGAAGGATTTATTTGCCTTTCTCTAATTTGGGTGGCAAAGGCAAAGAGAATTTGTCCTAAAGTAAGCATAGCTCAGCTTTCATCCAGGGATGTCACCAGTGTCAACTCATTTTCATGTAATTATTAGACCTTGGAGGATCATTTAACATTTACCATTTTCATTGAAAGTGCTATGTTTGTTGAAGCAATCATTTAGCTACAAGGTCATATAAACTTGACACTAATTCATGGCTGCTTTTAAGTGACTTACAATTCCAGGCTGTGATTATATAGATATTCTCATGCTAATGCAGTGCTTGGGAACACCTGTTTGTTTCCATTAAAACATCCCTTTCAATCTCTGTGTAATAAACATTAGACACAAAGGATGTAGTGGGTCATTCTGTACCCTTCCCTACCCCACACAACTTGGAATTATTCCTCAAGTGACAGCACAGATTTCAAGGGGTTCAAATAACTAGGAAAATTATTGAATAGTCTAACACCTGAGGTGTTTCTTTTATTTCTTTTACTCCCTTGCCTCTAATTCTTTACCTGGCATTCACTATTTTTGCATGTTGATTCTTCTTGCATAATCAGGCTCTTCAATTTAAGTCGTATTACTCTATTTTTGTATTCCTGTCCTGTCCATCTGGAAGGCACAATACAAATGTATGCAAAGGGAAAATTGCCTTGCAAGCTTGTAATCTATTGTCTTTGTTAAGAGGCCAAATAAATTTTTTATTAGTGAAACAAGCTTATTAATGCTAAGCAGTTTTACACTCGTAGGATTACTGTGAACCCTGGTTTCGGTTTCACCCAGCGGCCTATTAATATAAAAAGCATGATTTGACAAATCATTGACAAGCAATGATTCATTAAATCATCAAAAATTAATCTTGACTTACGTGGTCATGTTTTAATAGCTGGGATCAATACACTGTGTACCACCAATTGTCAATATTTTGCCACTAATGGGAAGGGGTTGTTCCAAGGGTGGTTTTCCTTGCCAAGTGCAAACATGCCACGTCTGCCCTTTGATAGCTCCTGGTATTTCCCTGGGAAATGTGTGATTTCTATCCCTGCAGATGCCAAATGTGGGGGTTACATTCTTGCAGCCAAGCTACAGACTTAGTGGTGATGTTTAAACTGATGAAGCACCATAACTGGTGAAGCACTGCAGAATGGAATTCCATAGGATTTAAGAGCCCTAAGCAGCAATCAGGCTCGTTCAAAAGTTTCATTAAGGCAATTCAATGTTTAATTGCCATGATTAATATAAATTACACTTCAGAAAGTATATAGATACCTGAAATCAACCCAACTCCTTTCTGCTACAAAACAGAAAAAAATTATTTAATCCTTGATTTTTCTCTTAGGATCTGCTGTATACAAAGAATATTCAACCTAACTGAATGATTATTAGAAAATTATTAGTTTGCAGGCATTCCAATAACTACAGCTCTTGACAGTTCTACAACAGTCCAGTGTGCAGGTTCTTCATCAGCTCCCATGAAAGCCAAGAGCATAGTGAAATGTATTGAACCTCAGGCTGATCTAACCTGTTTTAGATCAAAGAAACATGAAATTATGGTAACTCCAGGTCATATTTCTGTTAAAATAACCATAGAATTGTATGGCCTTTTGAGCTTCCTTTAATTCTTCACAAATATGGCTACCGTAGAAAATGCATTTTGAAATGAACTATATGAAAATATAACTCTATATTCACCATGTAACCACATGTGTTAGGATTTTAACAATACAGAGCTTATAGTATTCAAGCTTGGGGACAATCAAACAAGTCTAGATCTGAGTAATGTTCTGGTTCCTGTGGGTTTTCACAAAGGAAAAGAACAAATATGCATCTCAAGTAGTCTCTGTGTATACATAACAGTATTAAAGGCAGCAAAGCCATTGCAGCTACAAACAGATGCAAAAAATCTTTTTCTTTTTTTTTTTTTTCCATAAAAAATAATTTTTACTTGATATGTTGGCTTCCTATCCCTGGGTGGATTTTGGGTCACAGATATGCAGTGTTATCACCAATATTAGAACGGTGATATATAAATATTTTCTTTAAAACAACCAGGGGAATATAGCAACCTGTTTCTCATTCATGTTAAATACAAATATACATTAATTTGTTAGTTGTGTCTCTAAAACAGACCCCAAGGCCAGCTGAACAGGGGTGAAGCTGTGCTCAGGGACCAGCACAGGGTGAACCAGGCAAAGTGGAAGTCACTGGTTGGGGCTGAGATCCCAACGTTTGCACTGGCAAACTGGGATACTAACAGTCTCCAAGGAAGGCACATGGAACAGAAAGGAAGCTTCAGGGATCTCCCCCTCTCTGGGGAAGGCTGGACAACCTCACTGGGTTGTTCCTCTGACAACTGCCTCGATCACAGACGTGGAGCAGAAGTGCTGCTCTCTCACCTCACTGGAATTATTTGTCATGTTGCTATGAAACCACTGTGTGTGGCAGAAATCTGGCACCATCACCAGGTGTTAACATTAGTCATCAGCTGATACTAAGATTAAAATTTTAGTTTAGTTTCTATTTTGGAGTATAAACCTAACGCATTTTTTTAAGTCCTGGTTTTTGCCCATTGATTTAAATGGATGCACTTGTTTCTCATTTTGTATTTGCCCTTCACTTATTTTTAGAGGTGACTTTTTGACTGGTAAAGATTAAAGCACGCTGACCTGAACATAAGTGGTATAAAATGTGAAGCCTTTTTGCTAAAGGGAGATCAGTTGTTCAAAGGCTTGATTGAATTTTACTTACTGGAAGGTGGCAAATGAACCACCTGTGATTTATATTAAGTGGCTTTCGGATAAATATGACAATGCAGGAGTGCAGCATCTTAACTCTCCAAAGCAGATATAACCCTACTAAATTCACTGGATACTTTCATGAAATGTTTCATTTAAAATAGATAATGGGAAATAGCTTCCAACTGAATTGTTTCCAAAACTTCCCCAGGCTTTTAGAATCAGTAGGCGAAGTCTGGCATGCATAGAATTTATTCATAGTAGAAGTCTATTCAAATCTTTTCTGGTTTTTTCATGCCTAAATGGGGTTCTCCATTTTGAATAAACCAGTTACTGAACTGAAAGAAGTCCTCTGCACCTGCAGAAGGGGCTGCAGATGTCAAAAGTTTTTTATTGTAACAAGAGCTATCTTCCAGGTGCTTCTCTCGTGACTTTTTTCATCTTGTTTAAATATCTTTACAGCTTCTTAAAAGCAAATCTGCTACTTATTAGAAGAGTTTTAATATGGTATAGTTCAGCTTTATGACACAGATTTGTTTTATCAGTAATCTCAGATTTTTGAACAAAAGTGCTCACATTTTCTAAATGTTTGAGGTATGGATATATATGTATATAAAAATGAATGCCATTGCTTCTGCTTATGTTTTATAAACAAATAACAAGTTTGAGATTAATAGATAAATAAAGAGTATTGATCAGGAAATAAGATAAAGCAGTTTAACTAAACATTTTTATATCTTTTTTTCAGATAAGGAGTATCTCCTGATTATTATTCTGAATGCATGTGAATAGTCCTACTATTGTAACATCTTTAGAGAAAGTGGTGTGGTCCTACTTGTTAAACTAATATTACCAGTTGATCTTAAATACAGCAGTAATTGTACATAAAGTGTAACTGTCATGACTGAAATGTTTCCAAGTTAAAGCTCTCGGCTGTGGTTGTATCAGTTGGTGTTTGAGAGGATCCTAATGCATAAATCCAAACACTGCTCAGGTACCTTCATAGTCAGAAGTGCAACAGAAAAGCAAAATGCCTAGAACCTTCTTTGACGGATATTCCAGCTATTCTTGCAATTCAAACGTTCTCTTTACACTTCTAACATCTGCTTGAGGAAAATCACACCTGCTGGGATCTGTAGTTCCTGTGTACACACACACCCATGAATGTGTCCCCAGGGACAAGAGTAACCCCAGTGACACAAACCAGAGAGCACAAGGGATGTTCAGGTCAGTAATGACAGGCTGGATACTGCCCACTCTTCAACTCCTGGTTTTTTAAGTTTTCTAAGGGAAGAATTTAGTATTTTCCAATATATAGAATCATAGAATGGTTTGGATTGGAAGGGGATCTTAAAGCTCATCTCGTTCCAGATCCCCTGCCATGGGCAGGGACACCTTCCACTAGCCCAGGTTGCTCCAAGCCCCATCCAACCTGGCCTTGAACACTTCCAGGGATGGGGCAACCACAGCTTCTCTGGGCAACTTGTGCCAGGCCTTCATCATCCTCACAGTAAAGAAAACTAATTTCTCCAGACAGAAACAGTTTTTTATTTAATTTGATTTAATATTTAGTATCTTGTGGCTAACGTGCCCTCCTGGCTGTGGGAAGGCAGAACAGAACTGGGAGCAGCACCCCTTTTCTGCCCACATTTATTCCTCAGCCACAGGTAATTATGGCCACAAACTTTCCCCCTCCTGATCCCAAAGCCACACCAAGCTTTGCACCTGAGTGTGTGCAGAGAGAGTGGGAAAGTGCAGGGAGTCTGAGCTGACCCTGTGCTCGAAAAAAATATCCAGTCATGCTTGTACTACAAACCATCTCAGGTAATGTAGATTATATAAAAATTCTATCAATTATTTAAACTTTAAAGTTTCAGATTGTCTTCACTTGGAGGCAAGAAGGTTGGGGTTTTTTTCTACATATAGGAAGGAAGAACAACAAATATGTGGGGTGCCTGTGAGGATGAAAGGAAAAATGAATCTGTTGAATACTGCTCAGGGAGCTTTGTAGTACATCATATGAATTGTGGTTGAGGTTATGAAGCTGATAAATCACTGACTGTCTCGGTGGGGATGGAGTCAGCAATTCCTATTAGGACTATGTTATGTATCACTCACAACTTACACAAAGGGGAGCATCAAAGCCTGGTGGTATTTTTTTAAAAACCCGAGTGTTTGCTCTGGCTTTGCCAAAAGAGGTTGGAAAGGTTGTGTTTGACTGGAAAATCTGGGAGAGTTGGTCCCTCTCCTGGGAGCTGAAAGCTCCTGAGCACTGAGACCTCAAAGGCTGGCAGACAGATTGCACATCCCAGCATGGGAGAGGGGGACCATGGAAGATCCAGGGCCACTGCCCAGTGAGGGGAAGAGAACCCAAAGGCACAGAGGCCCAGTGTGATGGAAATGAAGCCCAGCAATCCAGCTGGGCAGGGCTATTTGGAATTTTAAGGATATGTAAATCCACAGGACACTATGGGTGGCACTTACTGCAGTTGGTGCTGTGCCAGAAGAATCTCCTTCCTGCTGGAGGGATTTCTGATTGAGCACTGGAAAATTACCACTTGAGTTGTTTGTAATGAACCAATATATTGACATGTGGCAACGCTTAAAAAAAAAAAAACACAACAAAAAACACTTATATTTGTTATCTTCTCTGCTTCTGTTGTGATAATTTTAAAGATTCAACCTGTATTGCTATGCATTCATTTATTCTACTAATATCCTGGCACATCAAACACCTACCAATTCAAAGCTCAAAGCACATACCCTAAACCACTGCTGAATTCCAACTACTATTAATGTGTATTTGGGTCTAACAGTTTGGTTTCTGCTTTTTTTTCTAACAGTGTTAAATTCTGTGGAGGTTTCACTGTGTAAGTTCAGAAAACTGCCAGAATTGCAATCCCTGCTATGGTTTTGTGTTGTCAAAAATAATATTGCTGTTGCAATTTCCAGAATCATTGAAAAATGTCCTTCAGCCCAAGGAACACAGTAGTGCCTCTGGAAAAAGAAAACCACGGTATCTGGCAACGTTCTTTCATTTTTGTCTTTCTCATACATGTGTTTGCTCCCTTTACAGACTTTAATCCAATATTTATTAAGCAGCTGATGATTGCTGCAGCTTGATAAAGCACTCAAAAAAGACACTTAAGCCAAATCATTAAAATTAAACACATGCCAAATCATTTCGCTCAGAAGTGGGGGGTTTATGCTGAAAAAAGGCCTCAAGCAGATGTGTGTATTTCTCTGAGGGTCAAATACTGCTCACAAATTAGTTGCTGTTCCTATGAGAAGTTTAGATGCAGATAAGAGGGCAAAGTTTGGGCACCAAACACGTGGGCTCAGCTGTGCCCCTGCCAGCACCTCAGACTGAGGTCACCTCTGGGTTTCCTTGAAAGCACTTAAGTTGATACAATTTTGGCAACATCTTCACCAGGGAGCATAAATTGAAATACTCCCTTTCATTCCCTGGTGATTTGTTCCTACTCTCTGTTAGCAAAAGCAAGATGAACACGTGTAAACTGCTCCTGTAGGACTTTCACTAGGAAATGGGAGTAACAATAATCGAGTCTCTAACAGTCCACAAAGTGGGAACCGTTCCTCAGCACATTGATCTGAACAAAGGTGAGCCACTGCAAAGGAGTGGAGTTGTCCAGACAAAATACAGGGAAATAAACTTGTAAGTTATTTGAGCCCCACGAAAGCGTTACACCAAGTCATTGAAGCTGTCATTTATGTGAACCAGCAGAGACTTTATCAGTTAATTAACTGGGGGGACGTTGAGGAGAAAAACAGCATGAAAGGGATTGATTTGATAGAGGAACATTTTGTCAAGGGAATGTTGGGAATGTCAGGAATGGCTGTTGCTCGCTGCATGGCAGGGCCTGGGTTGAGCTGTAACATGCTAGTTAGGCAACCAGCCAAGGAATAAATGATGTCAGCATCCTGCATTTGGAGTCCTCAAAATAAACCAAAACAGGAAGTTCACAGAGAGCTTTCAAAGTAAAGCATCTTGGATTTTCCTTAACGTACTTTCCAAAATGCAGGGTCCCTCATGGGACAGCAGCTGATTCGATCAAGGCACTTGTTCTTTCTGTATTTTCTCATCTGCCAATTAAATACTTTTAAATATTTCAGTTAATGCACAATCAGTGCATTTGGCTTTCTGTGAAGTTACTGGTGTTTTTAGACATACAATTATTATTTAATTAATAATACAAAATGCATATAGAAGTATCAAATGGTGTCTTTTCCATATATACCTTCAGTGTGCCTCAAGATTTATGTAGATCTGTGGTCTTAAGTTTGTGCATTATTTGATTGAATATAACCATGGAATATAAAGAGAGTGATTCACAAACTGTGCAAGTGGCAAAGCATTGGTCAGGTAATGAACTGCTGACTGTTTGTGACTCGTGAAGATGTGCAAGAATTTATATTTTGCCTATATATTTGTATTTTGTTATGTCTGATATGGGTTTCCTTGTGACAGAATTCTTAGAAGAGTGTGAGATGGTGAGAAAGGTGGTATTAAATATTAAGTCAAAATGGACTGAAGTGGACAGCATTCATTAAGGATGTTCACAGTTCATCTAGGAAGAATTAGGATGTTCAATATGAAATTCCCCTACTGCCAATGAATCATCCATCAGACTGTGCACTGTCATATATTAATTGTACTTGCCAACATAATTTCAGTGAGAAGTTCCTCAGATTTATTGATGACACAAGGCTTTGTATAGAGCAGTATTTTGTATATGATGGGCATATATAAATGTATATAGGCACATAAAGCATGCCTATACAATAACTTTTAACTTCCTGAGAGGTGTTTGTTGGACCTCACTGGATTCTCTGAAGAAACTCCCTGATGGGAACTGTTAATTACAGTGACCCCAAAAGGGCAGATTGATCAAATATCACAAGCATCTGAAAATGCAGTTAGGAATTAATATTATTTTCAAGAGTTATTCAGTTAGTTTGGGAACTAAACAGTGACAGCAGCACTTCCAACACCAGAGGGTTTCCCCAGGAAGGGGAATCAATCCCAACTCCACTGTCTCAACTCAGCAGGACAAAGGTTCTAGGGTGGACCAATAGAAAAAGTCACAGTTTTCCTGAATTGACCGTCACCCTTTTAATTATGTTTTAATTTTTAAGTTACAATCTAGAAACAGCAAGATAATTCCCCTATTGATTTTTTTTTTTTTCCAAATCTCAGGCAGCTAAATTAGAATGGCCAGGAGAATTCCAAGTTTGTGTTCCCTTTGCCTGGCACCTGAACAAATTAAAGCTCTCAGTCTGTAGAAAAATTAGGTCATAACAACAAGGTTCACTGCGGGACTTCACAGTATCCATGGGAGAAAGGAAGACTGATGCTTGGAGAGAAAGCCTAGAATGTCCTAAGTTAATTAAGCATAACAGTGGAGGTACATCATGTATTTGTTCAGATCATGGCACTGATTTGAAACTCTCTGAATTTCAGCACATTCACATTTGGAGAAGCCCTGGGACTAGAAAGAGACCCTTGTAAAAAAATGCAGCAACTGGCAGGACAGTAAAGACCACAAGGAAATCTGAACTGATCCCTTGAGCTTTGTGGACAATTTGAGATAAAAAAAGGTTAATTCTCCTTCAGGATGCAACCAAGTAGAAAATCAGGCAGTCCAAATACAGGCAATTTTTGCCATCTCTGCAAATTATCCTTAAATAATAATGAAAGCACTCAGAATTTATTTCTGAAGAGTTTTCAATAGTTACATTGTGCAGGATTCGCTATTTTTAAGAGCAATGCTGATTTAAGTCAAAATTCTCCAAAGTGGATTAACAACAAGAGGGAGTGAGTTGTACCTGTTCACATCCTATTTTGGACAGCTGAGGCTCTCAGCTCTGCAGCTTGGTTTGGGTGGTGCTGTGGTAAAGAATATTCTCCCTCTTCTCCAAAAATGCATGTCTGCCTTTGACCTGAGCACCCTTTTAGCTGATTTCAGTGAAATTGCTTCTTTCTAAAGCACTTAAAATAATACACAAAAGATACCGTCACCTTGAGTCTAAGCCAGCTGGTTCAGGAATAAACCTCAACATCCTTTCACTGCCTTGTTTTTAAAGATGCTGTGCAAGAAGACAAGTGCCCTGGATCATTCCTTGGTGAAGGTGGACAGTGAGATTAGTTACCAGCTGGCAACAGGTTTACAAAGTATTGCTCAAAGGCCAGGAGCAAAATAGGTAACCAGAGGTCCAGGCTAAGAGGGTTTGCTAGAATATGACTCATCTTAAAAAAAAAAAAAAGGCACTCAATGGTACTTTTCATTTTCAGAGCACTACAGGAATGTAGAGAATAATGTTGTACTGAAGCACTTCAGGTATCACAGATGCTGGAAGGAGAAGCAAAGACTCAGCTTTCTTTGGTATTTATATGGACATGAACTCCACAGTTCAATCAATGCAGATGATTGCAAAGAAGGACAACCAGGAAGGCATTCACTAGAAATTCAAACCATGTAAAGTGACTTTGCAAACACATAAGGAAAACTCTGGGATCCAGTAAATGATTCCTTCACCCTCTTGCCCCTTGTCCCAAGAGAAGTCTGCCTTTGTCGGATGAATCCATCTGTTTGTCAAACCTGTTGCTAATTTTTCCAGAGGCTTCCTCAGATTCTGCTCCCAGGAGCAGTGTCTGCTTCCTACACATCAAACCACAGTTCCTACCGTGCAACTGTTGCTGCTGAACCAAGCACTCAAATATTTTCCTCTGCTAAAATCAACTGGAAATCTCATGGCCACCTCCTACAAGGATTTCTGAGCTGGGAGAGGCTTGAAGCAACCCAGAAGAGCACAGTCAAATGGAGACAACAAATAGTGATGAGACACTTCAATTAATAATGAAGCTGTACCATTTCTCTAAGAAATTCTTACTGTCAGGTAAGAAAAGCTTCAAGTTTCCTTCTAATTTAGTAACTACATTTGTAAGAGAGAATGCCCATCACTAGAATTAGCCTTTTGTCTGCAAAAATCCCACGGCTGTAAGTCCAGAGCTCAATATTGGCCAACTGCAGGATTGCCAGCATATGTGTCAGGATTGTGGAGGAGAAACTGGGAATGCTCTTATCCCTAAGCAAGTGGAAGAGTGGAGTTAGATGGAAAAGGGAGAAGCATTCCTGGTTAAGCAAAGATTTTGTTGCTTTATTTTATTTTGGTAAAGGGAGTTTACAGCCAAACAATAATCCAGATTTAAAAAAAAAAAAAAAAGAGACTGATTAATCCACAATCTCTACAATTCCAGGTTATTGTTAATTGTAGAATATTCCAAGGGGATTTTCCCAGTACAGCATTCCAGGAGCATTCCCAATATCCTTGCCACAGTCCCTCTCACATGACAAAACCATCCTTGGCCTAAAGGGCTGACAGTCTGCAGGACCAGTTTTCTTCCCTCTACCAGTGTTTCAGCAGAATTACTTCACTGACTTAAAAGAAATCATTCTGTGTCCATACAAGCTTTACCTTCCTCTTGTGTGTTCCACTTTGGAAGAATTTCAGAAATAAAAGAAAGGCTCACAGTTCAGCAAACCACAAAAGAGGAGAAGTAACAGTCAGGAAAATTTAGTACCCACACAATATCACTGCATTTTTTTTTCAAGCAGTTTCATTCCCTTCCTTTAGGGAAACAGAGGAACTACAGACAATTTCTACTTATTTACCTGACTGCAATCCATTAATAAGAGCTCTGTAACTCTGCCTTGCCTGCCTGCAATATGAGTTTCCCTAATTTGTTGCCCAGACGCTCATGCTGATGCACTAATACAAGAAATTTCTGCTTGGCTGTAGGTTCATTGCTAAGATAGGATATGAAATAGGTTGTGGGTTTTAGAAAGAGCAGGTATGAGCCACTGGCCCACTGAAGGGACTGGGCACTACTGATATACCAATTATTTGCAAAATTTCCTACCCTGCAGCCTGAGTGAAGTCAGCACCATGGTAGGTGGCTAACGGGCAGGTTTCTCTTTGTAAAATGAGATCCTGGGTTTTCATGTATCTCACACCCACAGTGTCTCACTTACAGTAAGACATTTCACCTTCTGCTTTGGGTTAGAACATCAGAAAACACAATTTAAAGATATCAGATCTTGTTTGCAGCAACTCATATTTAAGCCTTTCACCCATTTTCCCTCCCCTGATGATGAAGATAAGACATGAAATTTTTCCTATCATCACAGTTTTATTACTCAGAAATTTATTTTTAATTGTTCCACTGATCACCATTTCCTGCTGAAGGAGTTAATGTTTGCTTGCACCATTTGCATTCAAAACAAGCAGAACTAGAAGGGGAGAGGAATTTATTCAGACACACCATTACTTCAGCCAGATTCCATATTAGAAATTGCTCTGATTTGTGGTATTTAGATTGAAAGTATCAATCCCCCCCTCAAAAAAAAAAAATAATTCACATGCCCTTTGTGTGTGGAAGTAGGTTCCATGAATCTCCAGAGAAAGGCAGAGGAAAAAGGAGATCCATATTTAGGAAGAAGAGTTCCATTTTACGGTGTCTTTTTTGACTTCTGCTGCAGATCAAACTCAAAGACAATACTTAGTGCCCGTGGATAGATAAGCATGGGGAATAAAGGATATACAAATATTAAATGTGCACGCTACCAAAAAGAAAAAAAAATCCTCACATGAAAATTTGGCAACTGAACGCTTAAATTAACATTAGCATATTCAAATCAGCGGTTCTGTGAGCAAGCCTGCTATCTTCAGCTTCTGTTCACAAAGGAGAACAAAAGTGGATGTTTTCTTAGGGCAGAGGAAGACATTTCAAATAATATTATGAAATTAAGAAGCACATTTCCTAAACAAACACGCCAGCACAGACAAGTGATGGTCTTTCCTTCACCCGGTATCCTTTACTGCTTATAAGTATTAATGTTGCTCCAGGAGATAAAGGAATCTAGAAGGTGCTTCATAATTCCAGCGCTCCTCAGACACCCTTTTATTGACAGACGTTTCTAATATAGATAAGAAAGATGGAGCGGATATTAAAGCAGAACATCTCCCCATCTCCTATTCTTTGTCATTCCAGCGGAGATTTACCTCCAGCACTTTCTCTGTGCCGTGGAACTGGTGTCAGTTATTGCAGATGCCACCGTGGTCTGCCCGAGAGGAAGAGGCAGAGGTGTGTGTGTGTGTGTTAACACTCCCTGGCAGAGAGAGATCTTATATATTGCACATTATAATATCAGAATGGTGGGGGTGAGTGGCAGTGGAGGGGAGAACTGGGGAAAAGAAGGAAGAACGGAATTATTCACTTGCCCAATAAGTAAATAAAGGAAAATTTTAAATGTCTCAAATCCGGCGTTTTCATTCATATACAGGCTGATATTTGCAGATATACGATGTTCAGAAACAATATATTGCAGGTAAAGGTGGGGCTTCTTTCGCGGGTTTTTAGCAGTTTTCTACTGTGGCATCACACCATGTTTTAATGGTAATATAAGCCCCGGGGCAACACACAAAAACGTGTGAGAAAAGCTCACATTTCCTTTGATTTTTCCGTGTATTTAGCTCAAGAACCCGCAGCGACTGGCCCCCCCGGCTGCAGCCAGGTGGGTTTGCTCTCTGCTCTGGCCATTAGATGGCAGGCGGCTGAACGGCCAGCGCTGCGCCCCGCGTCCTTCAGCTCCCCAACCAGCCGCAAAACGCCGCTGCTCTCCAAACGAGCTCTCCTCCCATCCACTCCGGTGACGCACACGGCATCCCAAACGCCTTCCAAGTCCCCTTCCTTCTTTTTTACTCCCAAACCACACATTGCAGCATCCCAAACGCTGCAATGAAAGCACACAACTGCCATTCCTTCCCCTGTCCCTGACATCAATTGCACTCAACTTTATGCAAGAAAGCCCCATCCTACCATCCATTCCCCACCATTTCTGCTCTCAGGATTATTCTCTGCAATGAACTAATTGCTCTCATCTGAACTATGACTGATTTCCCCATGGCAGGATTTCTTTAACAGTACGAGAAAATGCCTGACGTTGCTCTCCTAGTAAAGAGCTGTTTAAGCAAGGGAGCACAACTGCACACTCACAGATTCCTTTTTGGATCAGCACTGTGATATTTGTAAGGGTATTTATCCACCTGTGCCAGACAGACCTTGTCTTTCATAAGCCAGTGATACCATCTACACACAACTGCTGACATCAGGAGCACATCTGCAATGCACAGAAACAAATCTAAGCATGGAAACGTCTTATAAATGCAACCCATTCCTGTTCTTCAGGACATGCCCCTCTGAAAGCCCATTTTGTGGTGTAATTGCATGCTTAATCTTCGCAGAATGCCAGGCCATTAATGGAAAAATGCTCCCCTCTGCCACATCAAAAGCAAGAAATTTCCAACTAGTGTAATTTGAATGAGGTGTGACTGGTGGTGCCACTTTCTCACTGGTGACAGACCCGTGAACATGTGCATCAACAGCACAAGGGAGCTTTGCCAATATAAGCTGTGGAAATGGAGTTTCATATACATCCTGATTACCTATGGCCTTCATCCTAAAAATGGCACCCAATCAAACCAAAAACCCCATTCCTGCACATTCATTCTTTCACTGAGCATCTACATGAAGTCCTCCCTCCATGCAAGCTGCTCTAAGACAAGCAGTGTCAGGTTTGTGAGTGCTTTTTCAGCTTCACAATGTGTTTGAATAATGTCACTATGAAGCACAGACAAGCTTAAGTCCCTGGGAGTCTTTGTCTGTGGGATATTTTAGAGTATGGATAATGCAAACACACATGGACCCACACACACTGCATGGATTATGCTCCTCCAGACAGCACTGAAAGCAACGCCAGCTTTAGCAAATGTGGTCAGGGTAAAGTATCTACAGGAGCAAATTTACAACAGAGGTAGGAGGCATTGTAAAAGTCATAGTGATTTACAGAACTACAAAAGTTATTATCAACAGACAGCAGCATAATCTGTTAGTCATTCTCGAGCTGTACCCCATCCAACAATAAACTTCCAAAAGATTTTCTTAAAAAGTCCAGGACACTTTGCAACCATCCCAAGTTCAGAAGAAGAAATGACTGCTTATGTGCTGTTACCTGAAGCATGGAGGGGCAAGCTTCAAGTAACATAAAAGGCATAAAACCTGACTAAACTTGCAAGAGGAGAAGCCCAACACAACACTTTGCAAAAGAAATTTTTTCCAGTTTTGCTTTTGCACGCTGACTTCTCAGAACTCTGTTATTTGAAAAGGTGTTGGATGGTTCACAAGTGCCCAAGTCATGCTCTGCAAGTGCAAGCCTTCCCTGTAGGGCCCCAGGGTGGGTGATAAATTGAAAAGTGTGTTAAGACAAGGTGGGTAGATACCATACTGCCCTACCAGGAACTGGGAAAACTCTGTCTACAGTCCCAAGCTCCTTGCACCACCCTCTCCAAGCAGAGACAGTCTTTGCACACCCCACTGTGTGCCTCTGGGTGCAGACTCCCATGTGCTGCCATTATGGAATCTGTCATTTAAATGTGCAATTTATTTTTAAATTCTCCTGGTGGGTAATGAATAACACCAGTTCATTTCATTAATGTTAGGAGCTTAGGAGGTATTTTATGGTCTGTATTCCACATGCTCTGGAAATAATTTTAACAAATACTACATCAGAGTGTGTGTGTTTGTTGCACAATAGATATCATCTACTTAGTCTATCCTTCAATGTACAGAGGGATAAATATGAATCCCACATGTGGGAAATTGTCAATATGATAGCACACAAGAAATCTTAGTGAATACTCTCATAATATTTTATTCATTACACAAAGTGCTTGAAGACTGAGAGTTCCCATGACTACGGTATGAAACCAGTTTACTCACAGGATAAACTGCGAGCTCCAAAACACACCCCAATTTAAGTTACCACAGAAAAATCACACCACCACAGGTTATTGTTCAGTGCAGGATGACTAAACATGAGCAATACACACTGTAGATGGGATCAGCTGCAGACACCACACTTTGCTTGGGTCTTGTCCCCTTGGGACTCCTGTATCTCAGATATCCAGGCCTAACTCTTGCACCAGGTTACCACCACCTCATTAGACCTCATTTTTCTCTGAGGTCTTGAAAGCCTGACCAAATTTTGAACTTGAAATTGTGTGGGCAAAAATATTCCTGGTTTAATTCTGCATCTTCAGTTTAGCCCAACTGGGTTTCTTAAAACTTTTCTACAGCATCATTATGCATGTGCATGTGTTCTCACTCCTGATACAGAACTGCCTACATGCCACACTCTTCCAGTGGCTCCAAAGATCTCAGCTGGATATTCATGTATAATTATTTTCACATAGTCACTTGCTGCCTGGGAGAACTTACCTTGGCCTGTCGCTGAAAATAATTGCTCTAAATGATTTTTGGATGATGTTTTGCACATGCAATGCAAAAATGCAAAGACCCCATGACGGATAAATCCAGTTAAAATCTTTTAAAAACCATCATTCTTAGTTCTAGACTACAAATTACTGATTTAACAGTGATTTGATGATGGAGTGGGGGAGCTCTTGTAACTCCACCAAGAAAAATACATCCTCCTATTGCAGGGCATACTTCCCTCCATGTATCTGAATTATTAGATCCATTATCACTGCTCCAAGGTAAATGTTCATGACTTCTCTTTCTACACCATCCATACTGGATGTATTTCCCTTCTTATGCTCATGGTTTCCTCAGATATTGTCTGGGTTGTCCATTTCTACCCTTATAACTTGAGTGATTACTCTCATTAATACTTTTTTTTTTTTCTTGCTGCACCACTTCGGTGCATTCAGTTCAGATTTTTCTTTCTGCCTTTTTTAGAGCATTTGACTTTGGCTGTTTACAGGTTTGGCCACATAGCAGAATGTGAGAAAAAGGAAAACGAGGACAAACACCTCTGAGTGTCAGGCTGGGTGTCTGGTTCTCTCCCACTTCTTTCCAATGGACTTTTCAAAATTTTACTCTTCAGTCACAGACAATAAATAAGAGGTTACCTTTTGATACAACTTGCAGCCTTCTGAATCTGCAGGTTCACAGCAAAGTGAAGGTTCCCCTGGAAGTGTAACCATCCAGGTGATCTCAGAGGTAGTATAGAGGATGAGCATTAAGCAAAGGTGTGAGGAGGGTGTCTGACCTGACTTCCAAAGACTGTGGAAAGACACTGTGCTCCAAATGGATCTGCTGTGGCTTCCTCCTTTTCCACAGTTATCCAAGCCACCAAAGGCAACCAGCAGCCTGCTGACATTATCGATTAAACTCAGGGAATATTTGGTCTCTGACTTTATTAGGAGCTTTTCAACCCTAACAGCTTCAAAAGAAGGCTTTTAAGTGTGTGCTTTTTCCTGAAATTAAGGAAATTGGAAAAGCATCTGAAACCCACAAGAATTTTTATTTTGAACTGCTTTTAAAAAATGAAATGGAACTTGGAGGAATATTAATTAGTGTTAGAGCTGAGGACTTGCAAGGCAATAGGAGCTTGGCAATAGAAGCCCATGAGAAATGAGGTTTCTGACACAAATAGCACAAATAAACTCACTGCTCTGTTACAGCAAACAAATAAGGACACAAACAATGTATTTTGCTTGGTTAATTGATAATATTCTGATAACTCTTTCCATGACCACCAGCTGCACACTTCTCCCTGTCTTCTGCTTCTGCCCCCCTTTAAGGCACTAAAATAATCTCACTTCTGAGCAGGCAGAACCCACACAAAATTCTCTTCAGAAACTGTTACGTCTTTAAAAAAAAGACCACGCAGGTTTGTTGTCGTACCAATCCTTATGCCTTTGCATCATCTCAATGACTAATAGCACCCATTATGACTTTTAAACTTGACAGATGTCAGCTTAGCATCATATTTAGAAGATAATCATATGTAACTTATGCTGTAACTAAGTAAATTGCAGTAAACAAGCAGCAAAAGTCACTGTCAGTAAACAGAGCAGACGACAATTCTGAAACAAGGTCTGTGGTTTCCAAACTGGCTGCATTTCATTTTAATCTTTCAGAAGTAGCACAGAATAGATCTTCGTTAGCGTGTCTCATACTTACTGTTATGGATCATTAATTATACTTCTAAGAAAAATATATAATTCTGAATAGAATTGGCTGAATAATTCATTACAGTTACACTTGTCTGCAAGTGTCGTCGGCAAGTAGATCATGATCATTTTAGCTGTATTCATTATTTAAAATTATTTGCCAAATACCTCCTACAGATAATTCTTGATCTTTAGTTATTTAGGAGCTGCTAGTTGCAAATATTTAAAATTTATATGCTGGGCACTTCCAGCTTGATATCTGGTCAGAAATATGTCTAGTTCTTTGCATGTGTATGTAATTACCACCCCTGCAAAGTCACTCAGGCTGCAAAGTCACATTCTCATGTGAACACAGATCTGAACGAATCAGTCAGTGCCATGAACCAGGCACAAGCCACGTGCTTCCTCCTTGTGTCAAGACTTTTCTGCTCCATGGATATGCAAAAAGAGCACAGACTTTCTTTCCTGGAAAAGTGTCACAGAGCAGAGACAGATGGACGGGACGATACGGGAACAGCTCCACGATTCGGGACAATTGGTTTGGGAGTTCATTTGCAGAGACCAGAAAAGAAGATGAACCAAAGTGATGGAATCCTGTCTCCTCAAGCATGAGGCAGAAAATGAAGTGACTGAAATGGAGACAAACTGTCAGCTGCAATGCCAGTACAAAACCCCTGGGAAAGAGATTTAGCCAGCTTGGCAAAAGCAGGTGTGTTCCAGATGTGGATCTTTCAAAGACTCCTTGCTTATGCAGACAACGTCCAAATATTACAAGAGTTTTAAGTATCTGATGAGCCAGAATCTGGTAGCAGATGCTCCTCTATAAACCTATCTTCCACCACTGGAATTACTCTGAATGTCCTACAGCAAGAAGGAGATGAGAGTGTTTCTGAACGGAGAACTTCTGCTCCTTGACGATCTGCAGGAAACCAGAATTCCTCAGACGTGTTTCTCAGAATTACTACAATTAAAATGAAGATCAATCTTTGGCATGTATTTGAATGCAAACCACACGTTCTGCTCAAGTTCCCAGCGCAGCATTAGGAGGAAAGGTCCTTGTTACTCTCCCTGAAGCCAAGGCCTCAGAAGTCTAATCTGAGCCATAGGCAAGAGCAGCACTGAACACGTGGGATCAATTTGCTAATGTCCACTATTTCTCCTGCCCAGAAAGAAGATGGAATGAAAGGTGGTAACAGGAGCAAAAGGACTGTGGAAAGGCAGTTGTGAAAGAAACAGAATCCCAAGGCAAAAAAAAGAGGTCAAATTATCTCAACGCGGCTCTGAATTCACACTGATGTATCACACACAGACCAGGGACAGTGGGATCCATGTACCAGCCACATAACCAGTGTAGCTGATGCCTTTTACTAGATGGACTTGTAAGCTTCTTGAAATGAGTCACAAATAATTCTGGTGTTATTAGAGTGGAAAGAAACGTGCCTCTTCACCAAGTAAGGAATTTACACCTTTTGTAACAGAAGATCCAAACCACCACTTTACATCTATTAACAAGACCTTAGATTAAATTTAGGAGGAGCCCCTCTAGGAGAAATACTGATCTGTACAGATATTTTCTCCATGTTTTTTTAGGTACAGAATACTAAATGGGCTGTCATCCATGTAACTGCTCGTGCCCCATTTGCCAGATGTTGTTTGTGTGTCCACAGCAATGTATTCATATTAAAATGAATGAAACTGTTTATTTTTGCCGGCTGCTCAGTGATGGCAGAGCTTTCATGAGAGTCCTGGCCTGATGCTTCCAGCAAGACACACTTAAGCAGACATTAACTGCAGATTTCACTTCTTCATTGACCTACAGTACAAGTCAATTAGTGGCTTAATATTGCTCAGACATTCATTAAAGCTTGAAGCAGGCAGAATTTCATCTGTTTGATTCTTGCTGTTTAAGAGTGTCCAGGGAGAATATTTACAGTTGGTAGGTTGTGACCACCTACTTTTGGAGGAAAACCACAGATTTTTTCCACAGTAAACAGTATGTTATTCTGATAAGAATTTGTACTGAGTCAAAATATAGAGATATTCTCCCATGGGAATTACTCAGTGGCCAGGTTTTACTGTGGTCTTAGGGAGGTGCTACTTCTCTTACCACCTGCCTCATTTTATGTATTACATCTTGACAACTCTTGTCTCTGTAGCATCCCTTTCTGTTGTCTACCCCACTACCTCATGGTCTAGTAACACCACTTAGGTAAGGAAACTGTTTGGTGGTAAGATAATACCAGTCAACAATTATATTTTTTTAATAATCAAAATAGAAACATTTCATTCTTTGATATTACTTGTTATATGTTTAAACTGATTCAGTTCTGTCCATCCATGGTCACTGTCATTTGTATTTCTGTAGCATGTTAGAGAGGTGCCCCAACACTCCTGATGTGATCCACGGCTGCAGATTGAAATTTGTCAGAAGCTTAAGAGAGTTCTCATCAGGGATTAGCCCACACACCATCTGCAACAATTATAAATCATCTCCATAGGAAAAGCCTGGGAAGTGCATTTAGGAGTATGCAAAGTAAATCAGACTGGGCCAAATGCATCCCGTCTGCTCCTAAGCACCAACTCTCATCTCCATATCCACTGTGGCTGCTCAGCTCCTTCAGCTCTGCCAACCTGGGCCTGCTGCTCCTCTGTCTTTGCCAGACAGGCATTAAGTATTGATTTTCAGAGTACATCTTAAGAAATGTATGTGCTGCTCTGTGCCCAGTCGCTGTGACTGCACACAGCTCATTAACTGCATAACAGATCTGATGTGTAGCTGCTGTGGTTTGCATGTACCAATGGCACCATCCAAAGTTTCTGCACACTGACCCCACTTCAACTCACAGCTCCAGCACAGAAGGGACCTCATGCTTTTGGTCTGTCGCAGAGAAAGAACAGAAGCAGAAGGAAAAGGGTGCAAACTCTGCTACGAACACATGGGGAAGAAACACAAAGATCTACTGAACTCAACAGAGCTATGATGATTTATACCCCCTGCAAATCAGGTCCTTAATCTACACAAGCAGGCTGGCAAAGGGGGCTGGGGCAGCTGGAGTGAATACAGCTGTGTAACAGCCACACTGCCCCGCTTTGGCCTCCAGCATCATCTGCTAAAGCAGTGGGCAACAACTCCAGTTCTCAGCCCAGTACTGACTGTGGTGGTTGGTGATGTACAAAGCAGAACACAAGCCAATTGTCAGATTCCAGGCTAAGTTTGCCTGACTGGCAGTCAGAGGGAACCTTATCTTGATGTGGAAACGCAAACAACGTGTTAAGGAAGAGAGATGAAGGAAAGCAAAGGCGGAGCGCAAAGACGGCAGCCGGGGGTTTGTCTCCTCACACACACAGCCCACAGTCTGCAACCTGTTCCCTGCACACAGCCCTAACTCCACACTTAAAACAGGCACATGGAAAACACACTATAAAAAGCAATTGTGTCGATGATGTATAGGTCTCTGGCTAACTGATATCAAGCATGGAAGATCTTATCTTCAGGTGATTTGTTCATGGCACTATCTTTACAGAGCAGTAAAAAGTATGAAATACCTGTCATGATGGCACACAAATATCCCAGGTTGGCCTCTCTGTAATGGATGACTGAAGACAAGGAACGGTGGGTAAGGAAAATTAATGGCTAAGGAAAAAATTAATAAGGTGCTTTCACGAGCTGAGGAAATGACTGTGGATCCTTTCAGCTATGCAAAGCCCACCTGAAGGCCTGCGTCTCCCATATGTTTAGCTATAGATTGAGGTTATTGCTCCATAAGCATTAATCATTTCATCCATGAGAACACAAAGGATCCCTTGTACCAGGGGAAAGGCCTGGCAGCCCAGCCCAGCAGAGCAATAATGCACTCCAACTGTTCTTATGCCTTTCCCCGATAAGACCATTTGCCCCTAAAACTAGCCTGGTTTTTCCTTTCTCAATAAATTCCAATACCATCCCCTCCCATATGGTATAGTTTAATAACTGTAATACTTAGGGACAGTGAGACACAAATCCAAACTTCCACATGCAAAGGAGGTACCCAAACACAAGCTCCAACAGCCTGACTATGGCTCAGTCACTAGGCTACCATAACAGAAGTGGGCCAGTGCTGTGGTGTCTGTTCTCCCCTGACAAGCTTTAAAGAATGCAGCATTTTTTGGAGTATTTTGGGATGATGCTGATGAAATCAGGGTGATACATGTTCACTCAGAAAGTCATCCAGGTGTCTCTGTGACATGGATGAAGAGGCACCTCATGGCACGTCAGGACCAGATGCTCAGTCCCAGCAACACACTTTGATGTCTTGGATTATCCAAGATTTTGGGTGGCATGTAAGAAGCATCTTTGTGTCTTGCAGAGGATTCTCCACAGAAAAAGGAATTAGTTCAAGAGCTAAGAGAGCTAATTCCAGAGTTACAGAGTTAATTCCAGCAGAGCAGGTGCCTACCCAGGACGACAATTTTACCCTGAACCATTCCTGACTGGAAGAACTGGCAGTGGGATCAGCTCATTAATTCATGCTTTTCTTCAGCACTTCAAAGGAGGGAGGGGATATTTGCACACACCTGCCATCCCAAGCCAAACTCTGCACCTTCTCCTGTTCCCCGAAGCATGGCAAGCCCCTGTGGGCCATACGGCACACACGGCGGAGCAACCCTACCCGGGCTGCACGGAAGGGCATTGTAACAAAAACCTGTCCTCTGCCAGCCTGCAGCACAAAAGGTTCCTCTGATAGCTGCCTGAGCCCACAGCCCTGCTCCCACCAATAATCCCCTCCTCCAGAATTTAATAAGCGAGGTTCTCCCTCCCCCAGCCCGCGATCCCCTTTCCCCTTCCCCAGACAGGCTGTGACAGCCGCAGAGAAGGAATACAGGAACGCTCCCCGGTGCATTGTTAAAGGCCCAGCTCCCCAAGCCAAAGACAGGCTCAGTTAACATTAAAGCCTTTTCCCTTGTGAGCAACCTGAGCTGAGATTAAGGAATGAGCCCACACTGTCAACCTTAACCCTGATATGAGGCTGGTAACTAGGGCAACAGCATCTCACAAATAAACCCTGCCACGCTATTTTGTCTTCTGACACTGCAACACAAAATATGATGGGTAAGCGGATGGGTAAATAAAAACTGAACATCACCCACTCCTCTGGCTCATATTTTAGTCCTGGAGTTCACTGAGAGCTAGGAATGGTTATTTATTAATGCTGATATTAATGCCAACATAATCTTGTTCGCTCTCTGTGCGTGGCGTACACCAGATGATAGCGGGCTCCTTTCTCGCTTGGGCTCCAGTATAATTATTTACAGAAGGTAGCACAAAATGATCTTCCCAATATTAGACTCAAGCTGCTTGTCTGGTTTAGCTTGATCTTTATTTATAGACACTGAGTCTGGGAGCTTTTTGTATGCAGAGCAGGACATAGTGACCTACTCTGGCTCGCTTATATAATAGTTTCAAAGCAGACTTAGTGTAAATTGACCCTAATCTGATCTTGAATTGTAACACATTATAATTCCAAAAATAAATCACCATTTATCTCACTCTATGCAACTCATTTATTTCAGAATTGGAAATAGCCAAAGACTGACAAATTTAAGGGTTATTTATTAATACCTTGAACTTCATTTTTAAAGTCCCTCATTAACTATGACCGTTACAACAATCGATTAAGACACTATTATACCACGCAGCAGGGGAGAGCTCTGTAATAAACTTACCTCAGCTTTAGAGTTCAGTTTCCAAATGCAAACACTATGTTCACAGAAAGCAAACTTAAAGACAAAATTTCCATGTGGTTTTTGAAAGCAAACCTTAAAATCCACCCAGCCAGATTTGCAGGGAGACAGAAACCCGGGCACACCTTCAAGCACACCAGTAGTGCTCCTTCCCCTCAGTATTTGAGCAAATTTACAACTCCTTCTCCACAAACTCTTGAGCATGCAAGAGCTTTCCATGGGCATCTTGATTGTACACTTCAATTTTACTCATGGAAGGGAATACAAGAGAGGTATAAACATGGTCCCTAAAATTAATTTTCAAGCCTGAATCAGTATTCACAGATATTTTTTACAATATCTCCTTAACTTGCTGATGAATGGCATCTCTATGAAAACACAGAGACATGTTTGGAGCAGTTTCTAATAACTTGGAGCAATAATTTCCTGCCAAAAAACTGATATAAAAGGCTCTTAGTATCAATGGAAAACAGGTTCATCACATTCTTCCTTTATATTAGTATTAACTAATTAATCAGCTCAACTGATTATGCACGCTATTCAAATTTGGCCTTTGTGAAATGCCATAGCTTGGGTTCAAAGTGATTTTTTACACGGTAATAGTTATATTAATTTACAGTAATCATTTGCATGATAAAAAAAGGCTCCAGTCCCAGAGAGTGGCCCGGCAGGAGGAGATCCTTGTTGTGGGGCTGTTGTGGGCTCAGGCCCTGCCCAAAGCAGGTTGGGCAGGGGGTGAGTCCCTGACATTCATCTTTGCTATCAGCCAGGAGCACACAGAGGGCTTTGGCACTGCACAACAGCAGGGCCCTCTCCAGTGCAGCTGGGGAGGCCCACACTGATAGTCCTGCCATCCTGCAGGTTATAAAGCATTTAGGGATGATGAGAAGCCACCTTCTGAGATACTTGTCCATTCCACTGTGCATCAAGTTATTCATTCTTTGTTGAGCAGAATAAATCCTCCTGCTCACTCACAGTATTTAGAATATTTCACACTGATGTGCATGGGGAAGCAACAACTTTTCATATTGCTGCTATTGTTCCTGAAAAAGTAATTGTTTATTTTAAACTATGTTGGTCCAGCACCTCTATCAAAAAAGCATTTGTGTATTACTTATTTGTGCATCAGGTAGTTGATTCTTTGCAAAAAACTCTTGATCCAGGCCCTCAGAACAGGGACAGTGCTCATTTTCTGTGCAGATCTGGATGAACTAATGACAAAATGCTGCACGATTTGGAAGGGTATTCTCCTTCAGACTTCCTGGCAGCTTGGTTCTGGGCAAAAATACCTCTCTGGACACTGGCAGTGTGTTGTCACGTGGAGATACAGCATCTGATCCCGCTGAGATGCCCACAGAGAGCTCCAAAACAGAGTTCCTTGCAGGCCTTCCAAAGCATTACCTAACTTGCATTTTTTTCTGATACAGATTCAGGATGGAGTTTGCTTGTTTAAATAAGGTTTCACTGACAGCATTTGGGGAAGAAAAAGGTCTCATGTTTGCCATGCTGGTTTCCACCATTCCCTTTGAGTTCTCCAGAGATGACTCTTTCTTTCCCAGAGTAGGTGGAGGAAGAGACCTCATGGGGGGAAGGCTGCAGGTAAGAGGATGACAGCTTCTCCCAAGGGAGGTCTCAGCTATGCTGCAGGGCACCAGCTTTGCCTCTGCAGCTGCTCCCCTTTCTCTAATACAACCTTAAAGCCATGTCCCAAATCCCACTGAATGCTCCAGGCACCAGATATGGGATATTTAACATGCTTTATCTCCTATTTCAGCCTTCCCACGTCACACAGAGGCTCTGGTATCGTGATGATGGTCTCACCTTCACACCTGGCACAGGGTGAAGAACCTCAGGGTGAGGATAACTCCTTGCTGCCTTTCCATTTCTCCATGTACAATCCAGGAGAAAAACACATAGAAGGGAGGCTCCAGGCCAAAACTTTAAAACAAAATAAAGTCTTATTGCATCAGTTGCATTCCAATTACTGAGTTTTAATAGGCACCAGTATTTCCTTTTTTCTTCAGAAATAATCCTTCTAAAGACACTTGTGATTGCAAGTAGGCAATATTTTTGGCACACTAACTGTACTGTGTGCCAGACTCTATTGTCTGCTGCTTTATCTGGGAGTGAACAAGGGGCAGTAGGAATGGATTGCTCTGGAAGAGAGATTGGATTACCTATGTTTGGCATAATGGAAATAAGAGTTAAACACTTCTTTTGAGATATTAAAAATTAAATCTTTTTTTAACTGAAGTACCTGCTCTGAATAAATATTTTTGTTCTTTAAGTATAACACAAAATACTTAATTGAATGTGTACTAATGAGCTTAAAATAGTTCATCTTGATATTGATTTTCCTTGTTATTTACTGTCACCACCTAGCACTTTTAATTAGGAGTTGAAAAAATTGTAAGAAAAAAAAATAGAATCAACCCTAAAACATGCCTTCAAAGAGATTTTTCAAATTACCCAAGAACAATACAAAGATAAATTGAATACCAAGGGGAAAAAAATACGTGAATCCTCAGTAATAGTTCTGCCTTTATAGCATTTTTATCTTCAGAATGGTTGAGGAGTAATTGTTACTCCCAGGTAGGTAACCAGGTGGTGAGAAGATGGCAAAACTCTCTGAGGTAAAGAAGAGCAGTTTGGTATTGCAGGTATTTACTAAGAAGACACAGAAATCAGACAACCAGAAACCCACACAAAGAGTGGGGAGTTTCTGCACTGACTCTCCAGCTCCATGGTAAAAGTTGGGCTCCAAGATTAGCAACATGCCAAGAACATCTGTTCCCAACTCAAAGTGTCTGTGATCTTATGACTCTCAGATACTGTGATCTCTCAAAGAGATGTTCTTCACTTGAAATACACTTTTATATCAAAACCAAAATCCAGGAGGCAAAAGTTCTCTCTCCTCTCTTTCCTGATTCTCAGGTTTGAAGCCATGGCTTACCCACTAGCCAACTAAAGTCAAGAAATCAGCACCTCTAAGGACACCAGAGAGGCCTTAACACACCAGGCATTTCCAAACTTTTCTCTAATGACACCAAGGCCACACATAACTGACAATTTGGTTCCATAAACATTTTGCATACAGTATTTTCTCTAATCTTGTTCACAATGCCTGGATTATAAACATCTTTGGGACGTAGCCAACACTCCATCTCCTAGTTTCACATGCTACTCAGGAGAAGAGTACTGGGGGCTTCTGCTCAATTAAATCCCAGGGTATGGCTACAACTCAAACATTTATTAAAGAAATACATCTGAAATCAGTAAGACTACATTGTATCTACCCCCCACAGTCCTGGAGTTTTCAGGCAATATGCCCAGACCTGCCTTGCCAAAATGCAGTTACATCAGTCATTTGAAAACAGAACCACAAGAGAAAGAGAACCCACAAGAGAGTTGAACCAGGTAGAGAAACAACTTCCACTTCCAAGGGAAATATCTTTATTTCAATTGCCAACACGCTCCAGACCTCCAGTTAAAGTAAACTTTATAAGTCTTAGGAGGGTTTGCAGTCTGACCCTGCCACTCAGCAGGGCCTGCTCTGTGCCCACATAAATTGGTTTATGGGTTTGAAGTGTCTCAGACAAGAAGAGGTCGTGGCTTCCTCACCCACCTTGTGCTGCAGGAGGGCAGGGACCAGTTATTGGAGCAACACAGGCAACCTGGGCAAACCCTGGCTAGCAGAGAGCACCATAATGCAGACAGTCCATGGGGAAGATTCTTCCCACCTTTCCAAGAGAATCAGGATTCCGAGTTACATTCACCTTCCTTAGGAGTTTCTCTCTTAATAATCCAGAATTTTCTAACCAAGGCACATTGGCTGTGCAGCTGAGAGCCACCACTTTTTGTGACAAGGAACTTCTCCCCACATTCCAGATCAGAAATGCCAAATGGATGCCCTGAAGACGTAACAAGTAGGACCCCTGGCAGCTCCAGTGAGTACTGAAAGCCAAGCTGAGGAGCAGTTATATGTTTGTGAACAACTATGCTTCCCTCCAGTCTGCCTTTGGCATGTGTTTCTGTCTCTGCAGGGCCTCATGTGGGAGCCAATTCAGTTCCTCTGAGTAGATTTCAAATGTCATTTTCGGGAGGGAAAAATATAATTTGTGTTGTACATTTTCTCAAGCTTCATAAGCATTACTGGCTCAGTAGAGCATCAGTCATACCCTTACAGTCCAGCAGTGCTATAATCACTGCTTTACTATGCAAACACCATCACTCATGCTTAGATTTTAACTAACTCTTCTCTCAATGCACTCAGCCTGTTAGAAATCTTGCTTGACAGCTCTTAGATATCTACACAATATATTTTCAAACCCTCAGCAACAAAACTGAAGCATATACAATCTCTCGTGATGTTGAACCTTATCCAATGGAAGGGTTGAGTTTAGACTTCACTTATTTATGAACTATTAGTTTCCTGAGCTAATCAAATAATTTCACCTTTTACCACGTAAGACAGTGCAACACTTTATAATCCTGTTTGAGAATCTGCTGCCATAGGCAGGGACAAATTGCTGTGCACGTGCCATTCAGATTTAAAATTGATAATGGACAATCTGCAGATAAGCATTAATCTTCCAGACATGTTACACCACACAGAAAACAAGCAGTGACACAAATATTTAGACACGAGAAATATCTGGCTGTTTCGAAACCAATCTAAGGCAAATACAATAAAGAGCCATTATTCTGAGAGAACAGTTTCTGTATGGGGAGCTGTTCTAGCTGTTGTTGAAGCAAACTATTGTGTAGTGCTTAGTGTCGTCCCCCAAGAAAATCTACACACATATTTACTGGGAGAACAATGTAAATTGTCACATAAGCACGGCACTGCCATGGACTATAAGAATTGTAAACTGAACTCAGAGTTATGAGATGAACTCAGAAATTTGGTGGGTGTCTCTCTCTGGCCTTGCCCTCACCCTGCTCTTGCCATTCACACTGGTTGGGTGTTCCACAGGCGTCTCCATTTCCTCATCTTCAGGTAGACTTTGATCTCGTGCTCACCTGCTTTGGTTGCTGTGTACCTTAATATCTCCCCTTTCCTCTCCTTCACCTTGACTACAAATCACAAGCTACATTTTAGATTCCCAACTCGTGCTCAGCTTCTCCAGCTGTAAAACATGGTTTGGTCACAGCACCTGGACAGAACCTTCAGGAATGACTGACGGTGTCTTGGTCTTGTTCACCCAGTAATAATATTTTGATATGAATTAGTGAATTACCAAAAAGATGGTCTAGTTTTGTTGTGTGGTCCTAGATTATTTCTTCATAAACACCAGTCTTGTTTAAAGTTCTTTTATCCAGCTATAGATCTGTTTTCTGAACTAAAAGTTAAGATTTTTATGTAAAGGATGAGCTTTCACAAATATCAGTATTTCATCATTTATGATGAAAGTGTGAAAGCTGGTAGTACTATAAAGCCAAAGATAGAAGAATCTGGCCTAGTTCTAACAACACACAAAAATGGTTTTCACATTAAGCCATTGATTTTTTTCATTTATTCTTGACTCTGAGTTTTCCAAGGTTGCTTATCTGTTAGTTCACAGAAGTGTTACCCTGAACACTACAATTCATAGTATCACCAGTCCCTGGCAAGAAATTTCCCTTTTTCTCAGTAAGATATTTATCCACCCAGTTTATGCTGAAAAAAAAAAATATTTTCATAGACTGATAAGCTCAACTATTTGCCTTGATGAAGCAAGGCAAATTAACTACTTTTTACAGTGGGAATAAGTATGGGTAATTATGACCTCACTTTCAAATATATGCAGGTGGCTTTGCACAAAACTCTCCATTTTCTTTCTGGAGCATTTTATAGTGAATAAAAATACGTATTCACAAGATTAGATTTCAAAAACACTGCAATCCGTTGAAAACACCCCATCAGGATCATTGGACTCTAAAATCTGCTGCACATTTCATCTACAAAATTCTTGTCTCTTGACATATCTAACCTATCTGTTCCTCCTGAGTCTGACCTGCACAGGCCTAAGCATCTGTATGCTCAGCTCCTCATCCTGCGTGTGCCCAGACACATTCCTAAGGGCACAGCAAGATAAAAGAGCTTTGTGAGTCAAGCTCCAGTGGATTTAGGAATGGCAGTTTAAAACATCAGTGTTTCTAGGTCTCTACCTCATCCTGCTGCCAGAGGGTAATGTCAGCCTAATGGGATGCAGTTATGCTGGAGAGGGCAGAGTTCACTGCCCAGGGGGTTACTTTAACCACCGTGGATGGACGTGGACACCTGGAGAGGTGTGGCTGGGACAATGGGAGTGACACTTTTGGAAACCACTGCAGTGAATCCACCAGAGCTTTAAATTGGACCTCCACCCACCTCTGAAGTTGGCCATGCAATTCCAGTTCATACTGGTAAATCCAGTAAATGTAACTCAGTAATGTAACGCAGCGCTGGCGTTTTATTTTTATGTAATCTAATTACGTTCCAAAGTACCCCATTTTTCTTTACTTTCAGGGTTTTCTAGCTCTAAGTTACTGTTTTGTATCACTAAACTTTAACCCAATCCAAATGTCATTCCGTAGAACCGCTGTACTCATACGTGGGAAGCTCTTCAGATTTATTTAATGCCGGAATTATTGGGCTGGACTATGAAGTTATTCCATTAAGAAAAAGTCCATCTTGGGAAAACAAACGTCTGAAAATGAGATGTAAAGCCTAAACACAAGGATTTGGGTTACATGTTGGCACTCAGTTCTGTAGTAAGATTCTATTTATACTTGCTATGCTGCGTTCACCAGGGGAATTGGAAACACATTTGCAAATTAAAGTCTGAGTCAGAACAGTCTCTTGCTCGAGTAAAAAACAAAAACAACAACAGTGACACAGAGCCAGAGTAAAATAGCTTAATTTGTGTCTACAGGGAACATGTTTTTCCTCTCGCTTATACCTTCAGAATTTATCACATGAAACCTTCCGCTTATGGATGACTCATTTCAGACACAGTCACTGGTTATTCTCATATATCTGGCGTTACACATGGCAGGCTCCGAGTCACCTCTTCCAGTGCTGCTGCCCTCCAGCTCTGTGACACGTGGAACACAGCCCTGCTGCAGCTGCCACCCTGGCCAACACCAGAGATCATGGAGTCATGGAATATCTCAAATTGGAAGGGAAGCAAAAGGATCAAGGCTGAGGCCTCCAGCGCCAAACCCGCACATTTCCCTAAATTAAGAAATGCAGGTCCTCAGAGCAGAAATTCAGTGGGAGAGTTTCCCCCCACAGGGGATGCAGCCAAGCTCCATTCACATTAAGCAAACCCACCCTGTCCTGAGTGTGTGTGGAGACCAGGGCACCCTCCTGAGAGGTCTCTGTCATCTGGTAGCAGGCGACAAGAACCTGCACATTCACTCTGCTGGATGATAAACCCTCCTCACTGCAGGATGTGGGGGTGATGCTGTTCGAAGTCAACTGATTCCCTGCTTTTTATGATGCTTTTCTTGCCCATGGTATCCTGTAGAATCACAGAATCATCAAGGTTGGAAAAGACTTCCAAGATCATCAAGTCCAACCTTTGAATGAAGGCTGACCTACTGAAAATGTGGGTCTGTGTGTGCAACAGGGGAGGAATCCTAGATATCATGTTGGTGCATGATATTATATTAAGTCTTAGAATACAAAGCAATATGAAAAACCATTTCTTAATTAAAAAGATACATGGAAATATTTTCCCCTAGAGTGCTACTGACTGACTTTAAACTACACCTAACCCCTATTAATAAGAGATATGTGCATTTGAACCAGTGAGTGCAGCAGGATCAGCAGTGTTAGGAACAGGTAAGCCGTGTTTTATCCATGAGGACTATGAAAGCCAACAGCACAGACTGAACCCCATCTGTGTGGATGTACCATATTACACCCAACTTTCTCAACCACCTCAAAATGCCCTTCAGACAGAGACATCCTTTTCTAATGTCCCCACACATAAACCCACTGATCTTACTGAATATTTAAGACTGACAGGCAGGACCCGTCAGTCAGGCCCCGCAGGTCAGAGCCAGGCTTGGGCTGGGTTTGGAAGCAAGTGCAGATACACAGGGAGACCTATCTCTGCCCAAAACCAGAGAAGACAAAAAAAAAAAAAGTGTTTGTCTCAGGCAAGGTTTTCAACAGGAAGGCATGATCACATTTTGGGCCATGAAACCCACAGCTACCGAGCCAAGGGGTAAGCAGAGAGCACGAGGAGAAGCCAAGGGAAGGGTCAGGACGCCGGGGTGCATGTACAGCAAGCAGGATTTGCAGGAGGGATCAAAGACAGGCAGCAAAGCCCAGGCAGGCTGGTAGGAGGAGGAACCAGAAGCAAAACAGAGACTTAGAGCTGCAGCCAAGGGACACATTGAACTGCCAAGAGCAACTGGAGGCATTTCCACATCTGACTGCTGTGTGGGGGAAACCACCGAGAGCCCCACGAGGCCCTGCTCCGCTGGGCTCTGCATCCCTGAGCCTGCTGCAGCCCAGGGCACAGCCTGGCTGCCCTGCCCCTGGGCAGAGCTGCTCTGAGACTGCACAGGGATGGTTGCAGAGGGGTTTTAGTCATTTTTGGGAACGTAGAATAAACACATCTCCGTAAGGGCATGAAGGAAACACTTCAGCGTAACAACAACACAAGGCATTTTTCCCCACATGGAGTTTCCCGCTGCTTTTTTCATCTGTTGTTATTTTCTTTTTGAATTACACAAGAGCCACTCTTTCTAGTAATTGTTCTATTGCTTACAGCCTTCCAGGGAAGATCTGCTAGTGCTCTGCAAAATTTATCCTTAGCAAAAGGAATAACAAATATGTCAACTGAACCTGTCTCTCTTTCTAATGTTTCTTCTTTGGATATGGACCTACTTTCCATAAAAGGTGATATATACACACTATAACAAACAGTAAATAATCTGACTTTAACTGGCAGATGTGCTTCTCAGCCAAGAAGATTGACTATTGCCCACATTATTGATCAGAGAAAACATATCAATGCACATCGACCAGTGGAACCCCTTAAAACTAATGACTTCCAATTACTCAATGCAGAAGTGGCAGATGTGACAATTGCTTATTCAAATATTGATTCCAAAGATCACATGAGTGATGCTGTTTGAATTTATGGAGCACTAAACTTTGCCTTCCAAACAGCAGATGCACCTTTCGATCACCAATAAGAGTTTGTTGGGGGTTTAATCCCAGTCAATAACGGGGTGGATTTCTCTGTTCCCAGTGTTGATTTGTGGACATCTCCAAAGGAATCTCTCTAGGAGCCACACCTAATGGCTGACAACATATTTGTCTAGAAAATGAGTGAACTATCAAAGTCTGCAGCGTTGTGCAGCTCTCCTAACAGGCTGATAGCTGCTTATTAGTTGTAAAAGGTTTGCATAGCATTAAAAAGTCTATAAAATCCACTGATGACAAAAGCCATAGCAGCCTGTAACATTTTACTGGGCACTGAAATGGGAGGATTTTGTGGGTATTAACTACAATTGCAGCCTCCAAGTGTTTACATTTCTGTTCTCACTATTTTTGCTTGTTTTCTTCAAAGTGTGAAAAGAGGTCTGAGTAAATTGACCAAAGCATTGCCACCTTCTTCTATTAATTTATGCAGATCTTTGCATTTCTGTGCTCTCAGATTGTTTTTACATGCTATTCTTGTACCATATCATATTAAAAAAAAGCAAATGTTTGTAAAAGGAAGAGCTGATCTAATAAAATGATGTTATTGAATAACTCCTGCAGATATTCTAGAGAGATGACTATGGAACCTTGGGTATAGGTGCAGGTACACATAAAAACACAAATTCACATACACATTCATACTGTGTATAAATTAAAGCAGTAATATGATGTACTGACTCACTTGTTTAATCCATTCCAGGTTTACAGAATAACATGAATAGCTGCCTTATTCTTTAATATTCCAGGAGTTGCTAAACTGCAATTAAATGATCTAAAGCTCCACACTCACAATCAATACACAGTGGGGTTTGGATTCACGTGATCCTGAGCTTGATATGTCATCAAAAGAACTGACCCATGGCCTGCAAGGGTCTCATTAAGGCTGCCCAGATATGTCATTTCCAATTTTTCATGTTGACCCTCCCATCTTCCTTTCTTAGCTAAAGTGTTCAGTCATCTCCATCCTGCCAAAAAAATTCTAAGCCTACAGCTGATCCTGAGCTCTTCTCTTGACCCTTTGTAATGCTTAAAATAGCAGATGCTAAGGAATGCTTCAACACCACAAGGACTAATCATTCCTTTCATAACCTCCTTTAGTGTTTTGCATCGTGTTCAATACTTTAAGATAAAAATGAAGGAAATTATGTATTTTCCTATGTGTGCATTTGTAAGTATATCTTACTTTGAAAAATGTGCAACAACTGTTGGGTATTCTCTAAGGAATTACAGGATTAACACCACATCAGCAACCCCTCTGTGTGTCCATAAACTCGTGGGAGACTGAGGAGATGTAAAGAACTCAAATGTGCCTCATGGACCCGCTGCTGCTTGCTGTGTTTCCCAGAGAAAGGGGCAGTTCCAGAGTGTTCCTGTAAGAGGGATGTTCATCTCAAGCCACCAGATCAATTAGTCCCAAGCACAGGGCAGGAGGAGAAATCTCTTACTGCCAGAGGGGTGTGTGTCAATACTGAAAGGTGGGCATTGGGCACTGAAATGGGCTCTGCTCAGGGTGGCCCAAACAGGTGAGAGGGGTGATGAGTACAACAGCCCTGCACCTCCACACACGCTGTGGAGCACACACTTCTTCCTCACTGGCTGCTGCTCTTCCAAATATTGTGATTTTGGAAGCTGCTTCTGAGGGCTTCTCTGATAAATGACACTTAAATTTAATACTGTATCACCTGTAAACTACAGTTCACAGGCCAAATTCTGCTCACATTTGTCCTTGCAATGTCTGCAGTCCAAGAACAGTGTTAAAGATTATGATAATCACCTTTTAAATTAATCAGGTGTAGCCTGCTAGGGCAAGTTCTTAAGGAGCCTTATGGATAGGGGATATCTTTCCATGTGAATACAACCACATATAATGTCCAGTACAGGAAGACTCTGCAGGAAAAGACTAAAAGTGTGACAGTGGCTCGTGTGTTGTCACAGAAGCGTACTTGGGGTATAAAAAGCCTTTGGGTTGCCTGTGAGAAAATTCCCTCAGTGCAGCCAGTGCATACCACACTTTTGCTGTAATGTGCACGGGATCTCCTACAAACTTCAGAGTAGGAGGCAAAGGGTAGGAGGAAAAACTACTCCTTCAAAACATGCTGCTGAGGCAATTCATTGTGCTGCTTTATTCAGATTGGAACAGTCATGTCTCCAGTATCTGAGAGCCTAATTATTGCTCTTGAAAAGCAAAGCAAGTGCTAACAACACGAGATTTGTCTGCCAGTTCAAACTTTTGCTGCAGGGCACTCAATGCCTTTATCAGAAACACTGGGAGTATGGTTTCACATCACATATGGGCCCAGAAGGGTTACTTTATACATATCTAAAGAAAACTGAAGGCTTTGGTGGAGATACTTTTAAGTCTGAGCATGAAGAGCTCTTTCCCTGCCAGCAAATACCTCTTCTACAGATAACCAACACTTCTCTCTACCCCTGTTCAGCAGAGGGGTTTACTTCAGAAGATACATGGCTGTCAAAAGACACAGCCAGCCTACAACTGCCACTGCTCCTGCAACGATGCAGTTTTCTCAAACAACCTTCAGTAATGCAGGTAAAGCACCCAGAGTGTCCTGCCTGAGCAGCTCAGAGCTCAGGGTCAGCTAATTAAGTACTTGGTGCTAAGTGGCTCCATAGCTAGAATGCTATTGGGATATGAGCAACTAGTTAGCATTAATTTGGGTATTTTCCCCTACACTCCAGTATAGATTTCTCCATGATGTGATTTAAACAGAGCAGCTGTAAGCTAGGATACTCAGTAGAATTTTAAACCAGATGTAAACCTTTACTCACCAAAGTTGACATTTGTGTCTTTTGCCACACTTCACCTACATCCCTTATTGCTACTCAGAATCCTTCGGATAGGAGAGAAGTTTCTGGTAATGAAGATTTCCAGCTCAGGAGAGGAAAGGAATAACTATCACTGAGAAAGTACTGTATTATTATTTTACTTACAACTCACATGATTATGGTCTATTTTCCTTCTTTCGTACACACACAGATGCATTTCTGGTTAAAGGACTAGTATGAAGACAAGCCATTTTTAGCCTTCCACCAGGAGTGCTGCAATTCCCTACACACCAGTTAGCTTTTTAGGAACACATCTTCATAACCCTTTCTATGTGCCTTCATTTATCATCTGAAAAATCCAAATATATCATAGGCCTCTACCTTAAAAATTGTTAGTACTGCAGGCAAAGGCATGCACTATTTTCCCCTTAATGTTTTCTTATGCTAATTATAAGTGATATGAAGTTCATGTCACCTATTTACAGGATGAAATCTCTCAGCAAAAGCCTGTGTGATAAAGCCAAGGATTTGTTTGGGTAAATACAAAGCCAGGTACCAAACTGGAAGAAAGTCAGCTGTATGTAGCACAGCACTGGATACTCATTCCTAGCAATCCTAGCAGAGGAAAAACTGCTGAAGAAGACCATCAGCAAAAAAATTCTCAGGCCCTGATTCTCATTTACAACAAAAGCACCTTTAAACCTACAATACTGTAAGAGAATATTGAGTTGAGCATAAACATAATATGAAATTCTATTCCTCCGAAGCCCCATCCCTGCCAGTATAAAGGTGACTGGGCAGTCAAATCTGTTTCCTTACAACATTATGTCAGGTTATATTCCATTTCAAAATGATGTTTAAACATAACACACCTGATTTGCCCTGAACTTTTAATTTGCAGCCCATTGTCCTTGCCCTCCAAGAGCAACAACGAAAAAATGCTGTCAGCATCCCACTCCTGGAGACAAGAAAATCACATCAGGCAAGTGGGGGAGTCAATGACAGCCTGACCCACAACCTGCACTCGCTCCAGCCTCGTCGTCTCCTGCCTTCAGGTGGGAACAGGGATCAGTCTCTGGAGTGCTGGGTGAGGAATGGGAACTCATTGGCATCTCCTGCCTCCTGCATGGGCTTATTTCAGTGATAAAAATAAATTTCTGTTTGAGCTCTGACCAACTCAGTCCTCACTCAGGATTATGCTCTCAGCTGGTGTGTGGCCAGGTAGTTACACGGATCATCCCGGTCCTGTCTCCCACCATTTCTGCTCTCAGAGGCTCCTCCAGGCACTGCTCTGCTCCTGCTCTGGAGGACCTTGCACAGAGTGACAGCAAGAAAATGCAGAAGCTCGAGAAAGCACAACACCCTTCTAATAAACGATCCCTTTTCACTGCAAATTCCACAAAGGCTTGTTTATCTTTATAGTCTGTCATCCCAGAGTGACATTCCTCCCAGCTTCTGTGTCAGTTTGTCACAAATGCTCTACATTTCATGAATGAAACCTGTATTTCTGCACAGGCCACCATCCCATTGATGGTTTTTAGAAGAGACAAAGCATCTTTCTGAAAGCAGTTTCTAACACTCCAGGTTTTTCTACGGTTAATCAGATTAACGGGACCAAGTAGTTCTTCCTTTCAACATCCAGCATTTCATCAAGAATACAAGTGTTTATGAATGAAAATTCAAGTATTTACGTAAATTTTAAAATTATTTTGGGGAGGGAGTGTCAACATTTTAGTTTTCCAGCTATTTCTCAGTCACACCTTCTCCTCTGATGATCACACAGCCAAGTCTCTTCATACACAGAGATGATGTGAGGAGTTTCTTCAGCAGCACCAGTGGGAACTCCAGTGTTACCTACATACACTCACTAACAACTGAAGAATCAGGTGCCTGACAAAACTAGTGGGTAGCTCCAGTGACTCACCCTGAAGGGATGTGAGAATTTATAACACCTCACAATCTATCCCACTTCTCCCCTTCCCCAGAGGTTGCAGCCACTGTATCCACATCAGCAGAAGCAAACAGTGACTTTCTAGGGACTAACTACCAAAATTAGTAACTTGCTATACTGGTCTTAACCAAAGTGAGCAGTAGATAAGTTATATTTTAGTCACTCTGACTGGCACAGTTGGACAGAGCTTCTCAGGAGCATTTTTGGGTCAGCAAAATGAATTCATCTCCATCAGAATCGGTGCAGGGCACTGAAACCGGCACTTCCAACTCTACAAACGGAACCGCTAAATCTTCAACAGCAGTGAACAAGCAATTCTCTCTTCTGTGTTTCAATGAAAAGACAGCCCAACCAGTGACAGCCCAACAATGGATTCAGTGCTGTCCCTTTCAGCAGCCACCTCCCCTAATCCCAGGCTGCCCTGTTGATTCAGCCATGACCCAACGACCACGAGCACCACCTCCTGTGAGGCACGAGCCTTCCTGGTAGCTCTCCTTCCATTCTCCATCACACACCGACACTTTTACTACAGATGGAGACTCTCCACCACACTCACTCTGATTTCTTACTGCTCCAGATGCCACAGTAGTGTTAAGCAATATTAATTGTGTTTATACGACCTCTGATGCAATTCAGTTCCACGGGATGTCGTGTGTCATTCGATCCTATAATTTTGCAGCTTCTCCAGACTGAATCTGACTTTAACTGGTTTAACACAGCCAACTCAGAACTAAACCAAAATATTGAACCTGAGGTTGAATGTGTGGTTGAAGGATCATTTTTCTTTCCCAAACTGAGGCTAGAATTAAACCAGAGATATTCAGTTATAAGGTCATCCCGAATGGTAGAACTGAGATGGAGATTTTCTTCTTTCATTCTGATATATCAAATGGAGATGGAAAAATTCCTGAGATGTTTTGGCTTTGGCAGTACATCTAATCTGTCCTCAGATGAGCCTGCATGCATAATTGAAACTATAGCAGCAATACTGCTACTGAGGCTAATATTATACTTGCCTTCAAGATGGTCTGCAATAACAGGAGTGAGAGTATGGATTTAGCATAGTGAATTATATAAACTGAATTACATACATGGAAACTACCATCAGATGACAATCTTCACTCACAGATATTTGCTATTGCAAGCATCAGTACTTCTGAATATTTCTAATCCAAACCCACACACTTCTGGATGTTAAATGAAGAAATGTGTCAGGGACTTTCTCCTTGTCTCTTTATCTGGACAACACTGTGCAAACACAGCAAAAGTTCCATCAACTTTGGTAACATCAATACATCACCCTTGACTCAGGTATTCGGTGTGATGTTCATTAAAGTTCATTCCAATTTATTAAAAGGGTCTCTAAATAAAAGAATGTGCAGCTGACTTCAGCCAGGCCTGAATCAGACACTACAATTTCCAAATTACTTTATTACCCACAGTCTACTAAATCAATAATATCCGGATCAAAACCATCTCTCTTTCAGCCTCATAATTACAGAATAAGCTGCTTCATTGTACTGTTACTGTGGATTAAATTGATTCCACACACTCCCAAGGAACGGCATTTTCAGGGCCCCCATCTGTTCCCTTTTCCTTGTCACGTTCTCCTGTCAGCTAAATTGTCAACCTTTCACTCCTTACTCGGGCAGCTCCTGGAAATGTGGGCTCCTCAATCCCAGGGCACAACCCAGGCAGACACCTCCCCTTGGAACCTCAACGGCCACGAGGTTGAGAGGAGATTTCACCAAAGGGAGAGGTCGGATCAAAAAGCAACACACCTTTCCTGACCCATAATCAAACATTATTTGTTCCTAATCAAGAATTAGAAAAACAAACAAAAAAAAAATTCTGAAAGGAAAAAAAAAAAAAAAGAAAGGGGAAGGAAAAAAAGATAGCTGCACATGTTGATGATGCCCCGGGATATTTTAACCTGCTTGCCAAGATATGCTGGGGTTTGTGAAGCTATTGTGCTTATTCTTGTTGTTCAATAAAAAATAATTAGTTGCCATGGGAACTGCCACATCATGTCATGCTTATGTTGTTTCTGGGATAAAGAGCACCTTCTTACAAAAAAAGAGTCATCACTTTGTGGTAAAATGCTTTTGCTTTTTGCCAAATCTATGAGAAACAGTTTCACTCTATTTTAAACTTCCTGTATGGAGCTGACACCATATGGTCAGACAGTGTTTTTTTTCCCCTTCTATAGTGGAATAAGCCATTTTTATCTTCATTAGGGAATTAAGCAACAGTTGTGATAACAGAGGATGCAAAATATTTGCCATATTTTTTTGATATTCCAGGTGCAGCTTTTTAATGCAATCAAAACAATAAAATAATTGCCTCGTTGCACACCCTGGTAACCCATTTCACAGAATAAGGTGGCTATTGACTGAACTTGTATGAAGTGATACAAAAGGGGAAGTATTAGGTTCTGGAGAAAGCAGAAGTAACAGATTGTGCACAGATTTATGGTTGCTCTAGAACATGCAAAAGCTGCCTTAGCAGTGCAGGTGAAAATGAACAAGAAGACCTTTGAGGTTTGACTACGGCTGGTCCAGCAACATCCCACCATTCCTGCCTCTCCTTCATCTCTCCTTTCCCCATGCCAGGACTGGTTCATGCCTTCCAAGCTCATCTAACACCTTGCAAATCCACCCTGAGGGCTGGTGGCACAGAGTAAAGCAGATTGTAGCTCACCTTTCCCAGCAGCCACCACATTCCTCATCATTTTTTCTTCCCATTAATCAGTGACATTTATTTAAGAATAGCAGAGTCAAAAAAAAATATCCATTCCCAGAAACCTCCCTCTTTGTGTGACTACCCCACCACCCCACTTTTCCTGTCCTTTAAGTTACCTGAGCAGATTGTTAGTGAGGCTCTGACTTTACTTTTCACAATGACTTTTTTAAAAACATCCTAAGAAATAATTAACAAATACCTTCTTTCAAAGGCATTATGATCTAATCCACCTCTGCATTCTATTATCACCAATCAGGGTAATATTTGTTTATTATTTTATCATTCAAAGCCAAGATTTCAGAATAAGTGCTCTGTGTGTACCCCCTCAGCACAAGTGTGGGTTGTGCACACAGGTTTGGGATGTTGAGTAGCTCAGACATGGACAGACAAACAGAGCAGCTGGATGTCACTATGTCTAAGTTGCTCTGCTCATCTTTCAAGATGCTCATACAACGTGAGCTCACACATTGTATGAGCTTTACAAACATCAGTTTTTTCAATTTGATTAGTAAAAGTCTTATAAAAATTAATTCTTTTTCTATAAAAAGAAAATCTGGTATTCTTTGAACAATTTACCAGATTTTACAAACAGCTGGACCCACAGCAGTGCTGCCTAAAAGTGATACTCAGCAGGCAGGCCATTACAGGTGAGGGCAGGGAAGAGAAAACTGGGGAATATTCTTACTAAGGCACAACACAATTAAGAGCAAGTGTCTTTCCAAACTTGTAAGGAATTATTATGTCTTCAATATCAATAATAACTTGACTCAAGGTGCAGTGAAACACTCCTTACCCAGGTGCAAGAACCTGAGGAACTCAATCTTCATTCCACCCTCGTGTTACACCCCTGTTTCTCCAAGGGACAAGAACTGAGCCACTAAACACCACAAATATCAAAGCCTCAGCACCTGGGAGGTGAACAGGAGCCACAAGCTGATTTGCATGCATTCAAAAAGCTACATTAAAATAATGCTATTTCTGTTCTATTTCAGACTTCCCAAATGTCACATTTACAGCTGCACATGCAACCTTAATTTGCCACCCTTGTGCATCCAGCCTGTGCACTGGGGCAGCTGGGTTGTCGGAGGCAAAATGTGTCTGTGCAGTCCAAGCTCACAATACCTACACACATGGAAATGCACAATAAAATATGGAAATAACCACTGTAATTATGAAATTCTCCTAACTTCTGGGGGGTTGTTTTACCATCTCACATATATTAATTAATACATTGGATTTTTAAACACTCAGACTAAAGAAAAAAAATCTGTGGAGCGTGCAGCTTCTAACATGCTCTCTCTGTTGTGACTCAGCACCAGGAGGAGGATTGAGTCCTTGCCACCTAAAACAGGTTCCCACCACTGGGGGACAGGGTAAAATATTCATCATCTCACAAGGGGAGAAGGTTATTATCTTCAAAAGATGGTACTGCACTTTTAGCACCATGTGCTGGGTTCATACACTGCTCCAAGGTGGGGTTATGAAGCAACAATTTGTACCCTTGGAGGCTTGATTTTGTTTTGTTCTTGGGTTGGTTTTCCTTGTTGAGTATATAAAGTTTGCTGGAAGATGTGGGGATGATAATTCTTCCCAAGAAACACTCAGGCTTTTTGTACCAGATAATATTAGGCAACCTGGGAGTAAGAGCTTGGTTCCACTTCTTTTAAATTACAGATGGTTTAATATTAATACACCAAGAAAGAGCTGCATATTTCTGGGATCTTATTCTTGCAGCAAGAGATGATCAAAAATCTAACAAAGAAAGAGAACAATGTCTAAAAAAAAGAAAAAGGTTCTATGACTGTAATTTGAGAGGAGGATTTTCACAAATGTTACTGTAATTTGAGAGGAGGATTTTCACAAATGTTACTTTTAAAATGTACTGACAGAATTGAGAAATTTTTTTTGCTGAGATGGTTAAATATTTAACTGAATTTTAGTATCAAAATTTTGATCACGCTTATGAGAAAGTTTGGAAATTATTACTAAACAGAAAAAAAAAAAGCAAAACAAAAACTTAAAACCAAAAAATGGAGCTATTCCAAACACCTTGGAATGAAAATAATCTGGAAATTATAAGAATATTTCCATGTGTCTGCACTTTTTCATCCATCAGACTTGGGTTGTTTTGGTGGTGGTTTTTTTTTTTAACAGCCCTACATTGCTTTTTTTTCAAAAAAAAGGCATTTTAGGTCTTCTTCGTAAACACATGAATTTCACTTATACCATGACTTTACAATCCATATTTTGAACCCATTTGCCACGAATTACATGTCACCCCCAGAGCCAAGCAAACAAAGCCTGTATTTTCCTTTCCATCCTGCACGGAGCTGCACAGGGTTTGCAGCCTTGCAGGATGCCACTCCCTTTTCCCGGACCAGAAAACATGAGTCAGACTGTTTAGCAAGAAACAAGAGTTTGCTGGAGAAGCATTTTTTCGTAGCATGTTGTAAACTGGCAGGAGGGAGAGGGCAGAGTTCCAGTCTGGTTTGTATTTATAGATTCATTTAAAAGGGGATGACTAATGGCCAGCATAAATTCGAGACGAAGTCCAAAGTAAAAGTGAAACCTTATTGTTTCATGGGAGAAAAAAAAAAAAACTTTATATAAATTATCCAGCCTGGAAGAGAGGAGCAGAGTTTAGAGCTTGTCACAAAGCTGTGATCCAAGCCCACAGCTTGGCCTTTAAGACAGAAGCCAGTGGCTGCCTCTGCAGTGTCCTCAGCAGCAGCATAAGGACACACATGCCCCATGGCAAGCTCTGTTTATGTCTAGATTTTAGAGGCTTATATCTGCTTTGAAACTTATCCTTAACCTAATTAAATTCTTTATGGGTTTGCCTGCTCCTGCTGCCCCTACACAGAGACAGACACAGGTTCCTCTGGGGCAGTGGACATGCCCCAGCCTCCTGGCACACACCCTCAGGGGGCAGAGGTGTAGGTGCAACTACAGCTAAACCAAGACATGTGGAGGAAGGTTAAAAGTCTTGTCAGCAAGGGATCAGAAAAAAAAAAAAACAGGATATGTGATCTTATATAAAGATCCATAGTAACAGCAGCAGAGAGACAGCCACACACGACAAGGGATACCTGTGCTGCAGGCAAGGTCCACTGCACCTTGAGAGTGGTTTGTTCAGGGCTTTGCCTGCTTCCTTTCCATTAAATAGGTCCCAGCAGAAAGAAATGCCACACTGTAGGATGCTGGGCCATTGGCACAGCCCTTATCCAGCATCTCAGACTGATTGTGCAGCCCACACTGGGACCTGTGCTGCTCCAGCCCCAGCCCAGGCACACCCTGAACCTCCTGGCTCAGCACCAGCTCAGTGCTGGGGGACCTGGCAGTGTGGTGACAGACTCCTTGTCTTTCACACTCTTTACTTACTCTGTTCACCCATCAAAACTCAGACAAAACTTACCACCTTTTTAGTTAATTGATTTATTAGTGGGAACAGACAGTCTTACAGCAATAACTTCCAAATTAGAATTCCTCATTTCTGACTCTTCTAAGGGTGTTCTGTGTTCCCCCATCCAGTAAAAAGGTCACCTCTAAGGTACCATAATATTTCTGTCAGCACTTGGGACAGCTGCCATCACTCAGTATGGGGTTGCACCCCAAAAATCCCTGATTCCAAAGGCAATCTCCTCCCAGCACAGCCCCATGGACAAGATGCAATAAACTCCTAAGCAATCAGCTCATGCAGTGCTCCTCTGGTGGGGGTTGTTCTGAACACTCTCCATGGCTCAGTCACCACCATTCTGTCTTCACTGGGGTATGGCAGGAACCCCAGGGAAGGCAGAGAAGATGGCAGGCAAAAAAAAAACCCCTCCCTTTGCTTTTGGCTGGAAAGCAAATAATTTTCCACTTCTACTTCCATTTTTCAAATTACACTCATCTAGTTCTTGTGCTGTCTTATTAAATCATATATGAATAAATGTTGCCTAAGAATTAAACATTTCTCTGAGAGACCCAATTTAGCCGTTAGCCATGGTACAATGTTTTGAGATAATTTAGTGGTGGGCACAAACAACGAAAATCATATGGAAACTGTCAAAAATTAAAATAATTTCTAGCCCAAAGCTGTATTTATAGCACAATGCTTAAGCCTCAAAAAGTGAGATCAGATTACTGGTTCAGTGTACCAAAAGAAAGCAATAACAAAAGCCTTGCTTATAAAGGTGTGATGAAAAAGATTAATACAAACCTGAAATCAGTAATCTGAAAGACTACTTTATCATACCGTGTCTGAGAGGCATTGGGGAAATATTGACTCATTGGTCATTCAGTGTTTGAAAACATCACACTTTTCATTACACACAAAGCAAGGTCCTTCCATTTCAGCTCAGTGTGACACCGTTATCACTGTAAATTACCCCAGCACTGTCTCAAAACCCAGAGAACACAACAAGTTTTATTCTTCACTAATGCTGTAAAAAAAAAGGTGGGTCCAGACTTCTGAAAGTATCGCAGGTCGACAGGGCTTAAACACCCAAATGCTTCAGCAAATTCTGAATCACATTCCTGATTCTGCCTGGTTGCTTTGAAAATCTGAAAAGAAGTTTTCTACCCAAAATATTTCTGGGCACCATTTTAACTCCACAATCCAGACGTTACTGATGAAGTATGGACTGCATCACACTTAATATATTAGCATTCAATTAGGATCCAGTTTCTGATTATCCACATTAGAAATATCCTTATCAAAAACAAGCAGATGGGAGAAGATTTAACAATTATTCTTTTCATATAGATTCACAGAAAGAAGTCAGGCAAGTATTTCCTTATAAAAATTAATGGAGGTTTGCTAAACTGCTCAATGGTTGAAACTAATTTCTTTTAATCACCAAGCAAATTAAATATTAAGAAGATACATTTCCCATTTATTTCATAAATTTCTGCACAAGCAGGAATAAAGATTTCCCACGTGGCCAAAATCTGAAGAGAGAATGAATTAAAAGCCAGATTTTCAGACTCAACTGAACCCTGTGGTCTCCACTGGAGAGAGATGTTTGCTTTTCCAGCTTCCCTTCCCGTTTCGTGCTGCTGCAGAGCAGCTCTGGAGGTGAGAGCTGGAGCAAGGCTTGGCCACCTTGAGGAGAAGGACTTGGGGGTGTTGGTGAGACCCCACATGTCCAGCCCTGGGGCAGCCAAAAGCAAGAAGGATGTGGAGCTGTTGGAGTGAGTCCAGAGGAGACCACAGAGATGATCAGAGGACTGGAGCATTTCTCCTGTGAAAACGGGCTGAGAGAGTTTGGGTTGTTCAGCCTGGAGAAGGGAAGGCTCCAAGGAAACCTTACAGAGCCTTCCAGAACCTACAACAGAGATGGGGAGGGAGTTTGGATAAGGAAATGAAGTGAAAGAAGGCAGGTTTAGATTAGATATTGGGAAGAAATTCTTCCCTGTGAGGATGATGAAGCCCTGGCACAGGTGGCCCAGAGAAGCTGTGGCTGCCCCATCCCTGGAAGTGTTCCAGGCCAGGTTGGGCAGGGCTTGGAAAAACCTGGGCTAGTGGAAGATGTCCCTGCAGGTGAGTGTAACTAAATGATCTTTAAGGTCTCTTCCAACCCAAACCATTCTCTGATTCCACGATTTTTTCCTGTGCACAAATCCCTGAAAACTGACAGACCTGCAGTGGAATGGAATAAAGGACAACTTTGACTGCCTTAGTACTTCCTTAAATTCCTTCCCACACTTACTTTTTCTTTTGAGTTTCTCCTGTACAAACACACAGTTCAGTGGCTGAGGAAGCTTCCTACAATTAAAATCTCTGTATTTAAAGCCAGACTCTTCTGCCAATTAGTGTTCATAGGAAACATATTTTGCTTACATATTTACACACACCAAAAAGTAATTTTACACTTAAACAGTGCTGGTTTGTATTCTGACAAAGAAAACCAGCAGTGTACATCATGTGTGTGTGTGCAGCCAGTAGGAGACAGCAGGCAAGCAAGGGCTATGAAAAGTTCAGCAGACATCATTATGCACAATATACTTCTCATTTCTCAACAGCATGAACAAAGTCTGGCACTGTGGTTCTTTATGAACAGCACTTGACCCCCAGGTGGACCGTTCACATCATCTCCAGAAAAGCTTGAAGAGGGTGGCCCCTGATGAGCCCAGGATGATCCAGGGAATGAAGCATTTGAGCACAACAGCTCAGGTCAACACTGCTCCATGAACAACTTGATTCCTTCGAGAGCAATAAATCTGATGTCAGGCAAAGGAAAACCTGCTGCTCCTGGAAGCACAGAATGCTCCTGCTGGTAAGAGCTCCCCCAGCCACTCCAGGGGAGTGAGAATCTGTTTGATGAAGATTTCAGAAAAGATATTGGCAAGGTAGCTGTCTCTCTTTTTGACCCCATTTTATCTCGTTGCTGCCTCCTAAACTTTGCTGGCTGTGAACACGCTCCAGGTCACAAGCTGGACCTCTCCTGGGCTCTGCCACCGCCTACAGTGGGTGAGGCAATTGTGCTCCACGAGGCTTCAAATGCTGCTCACAACCACAGCACTCCCTCCTACCAGAGATTAAAATCCAGAGATTCACAGTTCTGTGGGTTCAAGAGCCAAGAGGAGTCTGCATGAGAGCTGCTTTTCCTCTCCTGAAATCAATTCCAAACAACAAGGCAAGCAATAACACTCTCCTAACAGGGCTGAGAGCCTGGGGAAGCTGCACCCACAGGCACCAAGCAGCCTGGCATGGCTGTGCTTGGACAAGCTCAGGGTGCTGCTGTGCCAACCTGCAGCTGGTGACCTCCTTCATGCTGCTCTGTGGTCACCAGGTCCTGCCAAGGGAGCTGAAAGTGATGATGCAGCACCTTGTAGGAGAAGTCCTGGGGTGGTTCAACTCTCTAAACCAGGCAAGACACCAGTCAGTGCCCACAGAGTGGAGAGGCTGAGCCACAGCTGCAGTTTCAGGAGTGGAAGCACAGAGTTAGGGGCAGCTGTGCCTCTGCCAGCTCGGGTGGGCTGGGCCCTTTTTGCCAGCAACCTTCCCACCCCACCAATGCAGGTGGCTGTGAGTGTGCATAGGAAGCCCAGACAAAAACCCGAGTGGGATGGAAAAGCTTTTAACTCACTGCAAAAACGACATTATTTCTCCTCTAGATCTGTTTCTCAGATGGGTCAGCTACACAAATGTATCCCAGTGTAGAACAGGAGAGAATGAACCCCGTGGCCCCACCAGCACTGGAGAACTCCTGGATGACCCAAAGCCTTTGGTCTGCTCCCCCCTTCTCTATCCACCACTTGAGGCTCACACCAGACTTGCTCACTGCCTCTAAGTGCTTTACAGGCAGCGTGCATTGCTTTGCTCCCTGGTAGGGCCCTTGGGACATCACTGTCATCTTTAAAACCCATTTAGATTGCAGCCAAAAAGCTTGGGTACGTTTCCTGGTCCTCTGTAAGGTGTGCCCTCCTCGGGAGGGTCTGCAGGATGGATGGTGCTGGAAAACAAGCCGTTCCCATGCCATGGAAAATGGATGTGCTCTTGTAAAACCATCAATGCCATTTTTTCGCTAGTGAAGGGTTTTTTTCAGAGCCATTGACATCCCAGAAATAAAATTTAAAAAAAAAAAGAATTTGTGCATATTTCTTCTGGCTAGCCCAGTGTTTGCAGGGCGCTTCTCCAGCTTGTTCTGTACACCCAGCTTCTGTCTGCCTGTTTTGTTTTGGCTGTTCTCATTTACATGGTACTTCCTCTCCCTGTGTGGATTTCAAGGTTAGACTGGGGTCAAGCTGTATCTTTTGCAAATCAGGATGTAAACAAGTCTGGATAACTCATGTGATACGGCTCTGCCCGCCCCCTTTTCTGTTTGGGGTGGGTTTTTTTTAGATTTATATTAGCATCAGAAATGATCCAGGATCCTTTTAAAGATCCAATTTCATACTTTCCAGCATCCAGTAAATTGGTTACATAGCAGGAAAATGCCAAGTGCTCTGAAATAACCAGAGCAAAAGATGCTACAATAAGAAGCCCAGTACACAAAAAACTCACCGAAAGAGCAATATCCCATCAACTAGAATTTGCTACTGTAGTAAAAAGAGCTTGAATTTTACGTTCCAACAGAAACATCTCCATAAAGCACCTTCACACGCCAAAAAGAGGAAAAAAAAAGGTTTGATTAGGGATGGAATAGGCTTAGAATAATTCAGGCTGGTGAATCCTTGCCAGCTCCACTCCTCCACACATTCCTGCCTGCATTCTGATCTCATTATGCGCCGGGCGAGAGCTTCACTGGAACAGTTCTCACCCATCTGCATCCTCTTCTTCCTTCCCAAACTGAAGGAGGATGTATATTTATAACCCCCTTTGAGATACTGTGTGGGTTCAGGGAGCAAAGGCAGAGCAGGGTGGTGTGTGCTGGGCAGGGAGCTTGTACAGGTGAGGCACGTGTGTGTTTTCCTGTTCCTCCTGCATTATAAAGGCAAGGCTTTGTTTCAGATGGGTACAGCAGCTGCCCTAATACCTCACAGTTTCTGAATTAAGACCAAAGCTTATGCTCAAACACCAATTTTTCCTCCCACGGGTATTGAGTATATTGGGATTTATCAAGCAAGGTCCCCTAAGGATCTGTCCCGAATCCAGGTCGATCCAGTGTTCTCACTAATGACTCTGCTCGCAGGAAGGATGATGCAGAAGGTGCAGATGCTGGGGAAGGTTGTGACTGTTTTGAAAGACTGTCTTAGAATTCACAACAGTCTCGATGAATTGAGCCAAGAGCCTTAAATCAAGACATTCAACACAGGCAAGTAAAGGAAGGGCAAATCAAACAAACAAACACAAAATGAGAAATGACTGGTTAAATAAGAGTACTGCAAAATGAGGGCTGCGAGTTATGGAGGACCCCAGGTGGAATATGACTCAACACTGACACACTACAACAAAAAAAGCAAAGCTCATCCAGTGATGTATTAATACGACCGATGCGTGTCAGACATCAGAAGCAATTATTCCTTTTCATTAGGCATCAGTGAAACTTCTCTTAGGGTGCAATTTGGAATGCCATATTTTACCAAAAATGCAGACAAATTTGAGAGGAAAGTATCCTGCTATATGGCAAAGCTGAATTCTTCTCCATTTGGTCTAGAAAAGAGGAGACTCAGGAGAGTATGACAGGAGCTTCCAACATAGTAAACAAGAATATGTGACAGATAACATAGGGGTTCACTTAATTCAGAGGGAGCAATATATAAGCTATACATAAGGAAAAGTTTTCTAAGAATAGTTAAGAGCTGCAGAAGGATATCTGCAGGGTATCTCTGTGTCTGCCTAATTATCCCTGCCTCTCAGCATGGCTGATGATCCCAGGCTGCTTGCACTGTGCCTGCCTGATTGTCCAATGTCAAAACCGGCTGCTCCGAGCTCGTTGTGTTCTCCCTGCTCCATGCAATGTTTCACAGCACTGCTTTGCATTCTGATGGTGTCGAGCTCCCTGCAGGACTGCATCCTTCTGAGTCACAGCTCCACTACAAGTGTAGCTGGTCCCAGGTTTCCGGCCTCACCCGCTCCCGCCGGAGCGGCACAGACGAGCCCTGCTCAGGGCAGGTTTCTGCCAAGGACACAAAGACACAAAGGCAAGCTGAGCAGCACATTAGCTCAGCATGCCAGGAAAACGTGTGGGGCCTGCTTCCAAAGCCCAGGAAGGCAGGTCACCCTGCTTCATGAAGGGTAACACCAGGCTGGTCTCCAGCAGCATCTTCTCTTCTCAGGGAAGTGCATCTCCCAAATCCTTCTCAGTGCTGAGGTTCACTGGCAACCCTTGCCTCACAGAGAAGCCAGGTCCATCCAAGGTTATCACTACCAAAAAGAAGGGAGGACAGCAATTCTTCAGCTGCTTATGACAGTAAAAACATTTTTGCTTGTCTGGGCAGCATTCAGCCCTCCACTGTTCCTGCGCTTGGGCTCTGCCTCTTCAGCTGGCACAGCAATTTCCTGGGATTGGTTTTTCCAAGTTCTCTCACAATCAGTAAGAGGGAGTCTTGCTGGAATACCCAAGGTATAGCTGCCTTTCTGGAGTAAAGCACCATGAGCAAGCTAAGGATCATGCCCAAAATGGGAAGCTCAAACAGCACAGGTATCACCAGACTACTGACTGGGAGCCTGTCAGTCATTCCCTTACAGATTAGTGCCATGGGTTCTTTCCAGGGCTCTTCTTCCGGATGTAACAGCCCTTGTGAGAAGCCCAAAGGACCTGAGTAGTTCCAGAGAGGAACAAAAAATAAAACCCTCTTTGTCTCAGAGCTGGAATGTGACCCAATGTGTACATATGGGAAAAAATAATTGGAATAGAAAAAGCCATGGGCAATTGGGCAGATGATGTGCCTGAGAACTTTGAACATCTGTTGTGTGGTAAATATGCAACCATCAGCTTTTCTCCATAGTCTATAAACAAATTCAAATAAAAGAACAGGATGATAGCTTTTATTTATATGAAACTGTCTATCATAGAAGCCCAGGAATGAACACACCGTTGTAAAACACTAACCTGACAGATCAGCTCATCTGCTGACCACAGTTAACAGTCTACAGAGTGCACTTCCTCCTAAACAACCTGGGTAAAATAGGGTTTTCACGGAATCAGCTCTGCTCTGTCCCCTCTCTCCCTTTGAAGCCCTCCTCTAACACACCTCCTCCTCCTCTAACATGCCACTTCTTCTGTGGGCCCCCTCTCTGATGGATCTATTTCCTGCATGGATCAGCTTCCACCTTCCAAGGTCACACCACTCACCAGAGCTTTGAACACGGGAATTCAGCCTTCTCTCACTTTGCAGGAGCTCCCTAAACCTCCACCACTTCTTACTTCTCATTCGGCTTCCCCACACCTCGACCCTGCCATGGGGCAACAAGGACAAGTGCTCGGCTGCTTTGAACAAAATGTTTCATGGTTTCCTTGCACCCTCTCCCAGTATCCTCTGCCATCCCCCTCCAGCACTTCGAGGACAGGCTTTCTGAAAGGACATCCTTTTTCCTGTGTGTTTATAATGCCTGGTACAGCCCAGCCTCTTCCAAAACTGAGGCTTGCGGGTGCTGCGGTAATAAAAATAAATAGAGGCCTCGCCATTAATTCACCTTCTTTTTCTATGCAGGAAATTGTGATTGGCAGGAAGAATTTGGGTCAGACGTGCATTTTGTGCTATCTCATTGAAAGCAACAGAGCACTGGGAGATGGATCTGGTAATGTTTAAAGCCAGAAAGCACAAGAAAAAGAGTCACCAAAACTCCAAAACACACCCTGTTACAAAGACAGCGAATCACCATCACCAAAGTGATACTTTTTTCTGTTAAAAGAAGGTAAGCACACTTCATTTAATGCAGCTTAGTGGCACACTATCAACCACAGGGATATTTTATTACTATTAAATTGTTGCTTTTCATGAATAGATTCTTGGCCAATGGCTGAAGTAAAGCACCAGCAGAAGATGAGGAGCCCGCAGAGAGCTCAGCTGATAAGAGAACGGGTTAAAGAGAAACTCCTCTTATTTGTGTGACAATCATCTTGTGAGAATATTTTCCGTCTGTGCTATTTTTGGTTCCCAGGGAGATCGTTCTTACAAGAATATGGAATTAGAATTTGAATACAGGCATAGTAAGAGCACTTTGCATGTGTGCCCACACACCCCTCCTCCCCCCACACCTCCATCAGGGAGCTCCACTGCTGAGCAAGGTCAAATTATATCAATAAGGCACTGCAGAAAACCTTTTACATTCCCAGATTGGTTAGAGAAATTAAACCTCATCTCCTGGGATTTTCAAATCAAGGAATGCTGTTTATTTTAAGGATCACTGTAGCATTATATTTATGACTTACTAATCACCTTGGCTTGAAAATCTATGTCAAACGAGGAAACTATTGCACCTAAAAGATTTGCACGGGATGGTCAGATCCTGTCTGTAGCCATATGGTCTAATGGAAAGAAAAGCCTTTTCTGCACAGAGAATTTGAAATTACAGACATGTCCCTGCAATTATGGACTGAGTTACTTAACCTTCCTGACACCAATGTTCTCCCACAGGTCTCTTTAGGGCAGGAGCAACTCTCGGTGCAAGCTTGTTGCAGGAAGAGATTTACTGGAGTGATTGAGGAAATTAGCAACTTTTGGTGCAGCTTGCACGCTCCTGGTGTGGTTTTAGCTGTGCCTGCACGTGGCTGCATTTGGCCTCTGCTTTTACAGACCCCAGGAGAACCCTCAGCACGGCAGAGGGGCAGCACAGGACACCTCTTGTGCCGTGTCCCCAAACCAGACGTCCACGGTGAGCCCTGGCGGTGCTGAGCTCAGAGCAGAAGGGAAGTCCCTGCTACACAGACACCCTCTGCTTGAGACAAGAGACAAGGTGTGACAGCACAAGGAGGCCAGGGGCAATTTTAGGCAGTGCAGCCCTGTTGTCTAACAGGACTGGTTGCCAGTCTGGTGCTGATCATGTAGGGTCACTGCGCAGCAGCTGACCTGGGCAGCAGGATGGGAGCCTGTGTTTCATTCAAGACTTAAAAAAGGCTCTTAACGAACTCAGTTTTGTTTTCCAATGATGTAAGTTTTAAAAATTAGCCTCCCAAGGGAACTAGAGGATGCACTTGAACGTGTATTCATGGTAAACAGCTAGAAAGGTCTGTTTGTGCTACTCCTGCTCGAAACTGTAATGCACTTCTTTATCTTCGTAGTATCAAAAATACAAGGCACTGATTGTGCTTTCAGCTGAAGTAAACCCACCACAATCAAATCAAACCTCTAATGCTGGGAAAGAACTGGGCTGTAAGCTCTGCTGATTGAGGAGTCATTATAGCATCACATCCCTACAGTTCACATCCATAAAAGACAAGGTAGAACATCACTGGTACAGGATCATAAACCACATACCAGCAAACAGAGACTTTATATTTACTGACTCTTCTAATGGAGTTTTAAAATGTGTCCTTAATTTGTCAATGAACATTCACATAATTGCATAAACATTAAATGCACGGTGCTGATTAGGCAGAATTGCAAAATCATTGCTTGAGGTTTTCAAATCCCTTTCCAGACGTTAAGGAATTGATCCTTGTGCCAGTCAGTGAGGGGCATGACCACTGGCACAGCACAGTAAACTGAAGCAGGAGGACTAAGCTGGACTCAATGATCCTTGGGGGTTCCTTCCATCTCAGCATGTTCTGTGATTCTGTGACTAAGCACCTGACCTCAGCTTTTTGCAGGCTACGTCTGCACTCTGTGGAGCAGCACAGTCCTGACAGTCAGATCACTCAGACCAGAGACTGGTTGGATTTGGCTGGATTAGACTGAAACTCTTTTTCAGCTCTGGGTTTCCCCAGATGTCAAGGTAAGGAAGGCAGAGATGCACACACCCAGGTCTTGTCTCACCACAGAGAGCCTGGACATGGTCCTGGCTCCTCAAGCTCAGACATCACCAAATGAGGAGAAATGAAAGGTAGGACTAGAATTCATGACTCTCAGTTCCCACCACTATCTGTAGTTTACAGAAGTTCCTTAAATATCATAAGCTTAAAAAGAAATTAATGTAAATTAATGAGGAATATTAAAAAATGGCACAGACGAAAAAAATGGCAGGTTCAGGGAACCAATCTATCCTGCTGTGAGTCTCTCTGACCTCTAAACTCACTTGATCCACCTACAATTTCATCCTCACTTTCTTTCCACTGCCTTCCCTCTGACTTTACCTAATTCCTAGCAGAAATCAGTGGGAAAATCACCTCAAAAAAAGAATTGTAGCTTAAGCTGCTGTTGCCAAATTGAAATCCTATGACACAGTTGTTCTGCCAAACAATTACCAAACAACACGATCAGACAATTCAACGAGAAGTACGTGAGTTTTTGAGGGCTACAATGACAGCAGTTCTTGCCACCTATGAGCTCTCAGTTGCTCTCAAATGCAACCCATGCAAACCCAAACCCTCGAGCCCCAGCCCCTCAAAACCAGGGAGATGCCATGAAAACAGCCCACAAAGCTTTCTGCCCCAGTGGCCTACACAGCTGATCAGACAGCAAATTCAGGGAGCCAAGAAACATTTAGCAACAGGCAACGACAGCAGAGAAATCTTAATGGGGTGGAGAGGAGAACTCTACCCCAGAAACACAGATCCAGCAGAATGGCAGATGTCAAACTTTGACCCACTTGCATGTTCTGAGGAAGAAGTGGAACCTGCTATCATGAGTGAATTTTAAAATACCCAAATCTCTGCAGGGAAGAAGTTCAGTGTAATGGCTGCACTCAGTGCTCCAGGCTGGCTTTATCCAAGGACTCTTAGTCCATCCTGAGTATCTGTTTTAATCCACTTTGAAAGCAGATTACACCAGCTCATAAAAGGCAGGATGCTGTGGGCTGAGAGTGCCACAGAGCAAGGCAGGTTAGGGAACTTTATGTTCACGTGTGCTGTAATTCCCCCAAGGGTTCCAGCAAAAGGCACAAGAAAGTCCCAGTAACACTTCACCCAGCACTAAGTAGTTTCTACTAGACCTCATTTAGGTCTTTGTAAAGGCTCTGATTTGACTCATTATTTTACCTGCTCTACTAAACTGAGGTCAACTTCATTTCTTTACCACTCACACAAACAAATGAATCTCAAGGCACCTTTCCAGTGTCCCATCACAGATACCCTTATTAGAAGAGATGTAAAAAAAAAAAAAAAAAAAAAAAAAAAAAAAAAGAGGATTTGTAAAAAGACATCTCCAGAATGGTGTAAAGGATTTGCCATATTTTTGAAACAAAAATTTTAGGGTCTGTTTCCTCAGAATTCACAGGGTTCTTGCTTTAAGTTAAAACCAATCCTAAAAAAAGACGTTTTGGTGAAAAGCCACATTACTGGAGGTTTCTGCAACAAGCTGCTAAGAATAAAACTGTATTCATTCCCATTAAAGGACATGAGGCTCTCGGGGGCAAAGGACTAGTATTTGCTTTGTAAAGCACAGATCAGCTTTTGTGAAAACATTGGTTGACGTGATAAAACCGATGTGGTGATGTAGACTGACACAACATATTTTATTACTCCCATTTCTCAAGAGGTAGCAGCACCTCCTCCCACCATAGGCAGCAGGAATTGTAGATGGGCAGCGCATCAAAAAATGATGCCCTCTCAAAAATTAATGAATACTAGTAAAAAACAAAACCCAAAGATCATGAATTGAAACTTCCAGACCCAATAATTTCCAAACAGCACAGGGTTAACCCCTGCACAGATATGTGGATACAAAAAGAAGGTTTTGGCTCCCTGGTCTGCAGACTTTGTACAAAACTTTTCCCCTCTGTTTGAGATTAGGGGAGCTCTATGGCTACTCTAATTTGCAGCATTTGAAATAATCTCTAGGGGCTAAAAGGGAGTCAAAGACAGGGATGACAAACAGGCATCCCTGCATTTCTCATAGGCACACCCCTTTTCCTTTGTTTTCCTCATTTTCGTGGCAGGAGAGAAAATGCTGATAAGAGTAGCAAATTTAGTTCTGTGACCACATCTCCCATGCAGATAAGGAGACCCTCCCTGGACCAACACCACCTGCTTTAGACCACAAATGTACCTCAGAGATTAGACACCCAGTGAGCCAAATCTGCTTTAGATCTCGCAGGAGAGGGGAGGCACAAGAGTCGGTTTGGACAATCAGCTCTCCCTGTCCCAGCCCTGCACGTCCAAAAGCCCTACCAAACCCAGAAGGCCTTTTGTCTTCTCTAGAGCCAATCTCTAAGGCCAGGGATTCTGCTGGGTTTGCTTTAGCTTGGATATGTAGTGTCAACACAACAGCGGCTCCGGCTGCTCGCAGATTGGTGGAGAAAGTAGGTCAACACGAGACAAGCTGTTCTCAGAGTAGCATTTCCCTCTCCTCTCCCTTCCCTCTTTGTAAATGAAGAGTGCTAAACTAGTTGCTCTGAAAGGCTCAGGGGCGTTCACCCTGTCAAACAGGGGTAGAGCCATTTTGCTGAATGTGTCACAGTTCTGGATGATTATTTATTATGCAATTTAGAACAATGTGCCATGTTTGTAATAGGCGTCGTAGGAGATGCCACTCGCTGGTGCTAAAATTCAAATTAATTACTAAAAAGCTGGTTTGAGTATTAGAAAACACGGGGAGTATGTAAGCAAGACTAAAATAATTATAAATATTAGATGAATATTCATGACAAATGCAAATTTTACACCATTCATGGTTTTGTGCCGCAGAAAATGAGTTTCACAGTTGTATGTCAAAGGAACAGTCAGAAGCTGTGTTTTAACTCAGAGCACACTGCATTTAGAGAAGAGGTCTTCCATGTTCATCAAACAAAAAAAAACTCTAACAAACCCATGGAATCCCTGTGCCCTGCCTGAGGCAGCAGCACTGCTCCGCACACGGATCTGCAGCATGTGAAGACCCATTCTGCCAATCCCATTTACCCTTTACAGATAACTACACAATTATTCTCAGGTGAGAAATACACAGCAGGAAGGAGAAGGGCCCGTGGATGGATTAGTCACCAAACAGTGGAAATGAGCAAACTAATCCTACATATGATTTATCTCCTGTTCACACTCTGAATTATATCAGGAACATTTAGAGAGTAGACTGGTGACTCCTTAAACTTCTCTGCATAGCTCAGCTACCTCCCTGTGTATGTCCTAAGACTCTCATCCTTAGAAAACAGAAGAACTCACTATAAATTCATGCATGTCAATACCAGACATTTCTCTCCCTCAGATCATACCTATGATGAAGTACCGAGGGCAAGAGTTCTACTACCAAAAATCTGTCCAACTTTCCTTGCTCAAGAAATACTGTTAAATTCAAGAGGAGTATTCATGAGTTAAGAAAGCCAGATCTGGAGCTGAATCTCATTCAAGTCCTCTGGAAGTCAATGGAGCCACTCTCAATGACTGTAAAATAAGAAGGATTGGGTGTGTGCCCATGTTTAGTACTGGAGATGCATTTTTCCATGGTACATATTTTTCCTATATATATTGCAAATTTTTCTCTTAATTTCTTTTTCCTTTGCTTAGAGTATTACTTGTTGTTAATGAGCATTAAATCCATCTTGGTTTTATCCTACCCTTTGAGTCTTTGCATAAGTATTTTGACAAATTTTCCCCTTAACTGCTACCCAGTTACCTCTTTTTCAAGGGAAAAGAAGCCATACTTTGTTCCACCTTTGGACACAAGCTACATGTCAGGCAAAGCTTCAGAGGGAGAAAGCCTCTTCCCTTTTGTTCTAAACCATTACAGCTGTTGGACTCATTACTCCTACTAGGGCTAATGACAAATCCTCCACTGTCAGTCAGGTCAGTGGAGCCAGACATGGATGCAGAAGACATGGGAATAGCAGAGGAAGTACTTTTTCACTTGAGACTTCTGGTGCAAAGACCTGCAGGGAAAAGTGCAAGTAAATAGAATTTTATCTTCAGGGTAGCTGTTCAATCATGGACCAGGAGCCAGTAATGCCAGGTCTTGTTCAAACAGGTCAAAAAGTGAAGGCCAGCCCTAAAGAACACTCATTTCTCTTATATATTTTGTTTACACTCACAAGCAGAAAGAATCACATGATAGTTTATCATCACACTATCTGTATAGACAAGGCTTCAAGTAAACAAGGAGAGAGTTGACTAACGCAGCAATAATATTTCCAAAGAAATTTCAGACTAGCAATTAAAAAGAGAGGTTTTTGAGCAATGTGGAATATGCTTTAGCCAGACCTAGTCTGTAAGTGTCTTATTTAATCGCTGTTACATTACTGAAATTACTGCCTTGAAGCTCCAGCCAAGATCAAGCCCAACTTCTGGCAAACAGGCACTGTGCTTTCCATCCATCCCCAAGGGAGACACGGGCTCCACCCTGGCACTGAGGGGCTGGAGAGTGTCCAGAGAAGGGCAATGGATCCAGGGAAGGGGCTGGAGAACAAGTCTGACAAGGAGCAGATGAGGGAGCTGGGGATGTTTAGCCTGGAGAAAAGAAGGCTCAGGGGTGACACTACCACCCTCTACAATTTCTCAACAGGAGGTTGTGGCCAGGTGTGGGTTGGGCTCTGCTCCCCGGTAACAAGTGACAGGACAACGGGAAATGACCTCAGGTTGCACCAGGGAAGGGTTAGGTTGGATGTTATGGAAAACTCCTTCCCCAAAGGGTTGCCAAGCACTGCACCAGGCTGCCCAGGGAAGTGACCGAGTCACCAACCTGGAGGTATTTAAAAGTGAGGATGTGGCACTTTGGGAGGTGGGTTAGGGGTGGGATTGGCAGTGCTGGGTTAACAGTTGGACTCGATGGTTTTAAAGGTCTTTTTCAAACTAAATGATTCTATGAAACAGTCACATGACAGGTACAAAATTATCCCCCCACTTCAGCAGTGACACACTTCCCTGAGTAATTCCCTCAACTGATGAGATTCAGGCAAACTCTGGAGGAAGGAAACAGTGAAAAGGATCACACAAAGTGACCTGGCAGTACCCTGGGTCCCTGGAGCACAGCTCAGAAATTATGGAAATGAGAATATCTCCTGTTCAGTTATATTTACTTCACTGTAGTCAGTGTCAATTGAACTTTACTGTTCACTTACACGTATTTTTGCCTTGCTCCATCTCTCCCTTACTTTTAGCAATTGTAGTTGAGTCTTCCTCTAGGATTTGTTTAATATCAGAGGAGGGGAAAGAGAGAAAGAGAGATACTCGATCTGATGTGGGAACACATTCTCCTTTGTATCAAAGAGCCATCTGCTAATTTACAAAATACAAACAAAGTTACTGGATGTGCAAGAACCCCTGTTGGGAAGCCAGGCACAAACAGTGCCTGTACCACGTCAAGGAGTGCTGTGTTTATTCTGGAATGCACAGCTCTCCGGGTTTCTTTTATCTTTGGGCATTTTTCCTCCTTCTTCTCATTTTATTGATCTAAGTTCAGCATACTGAATAAGCTCTACCAAAATAATAAATACAGAATATTTATAGAACGCTTTTCTCGCTGTAAAAAGCACTTTCCTAGACAGAAACAGAAATCATATGGAGCAGCAAGTATTCTGTAGGTTGGTGCAGGAAAGGTTGAAAGGAAGCTCTGCCTCCTCCAACCTGTTTTGAAGCCCCAGTCCCTGTTGACCCTCTGTTTTCAGAGCAGTTGTGTGACACAAGAGTCAAGTCAGTCCAACAGCTCTTTTCATCCTCTGTCCCCACCTCCTCTGTGCACCATGCAGGGCAAGGCACAATGCAACATTCAGGAAATATCTCAACCTTGTCCTTTTTCAGTTGTTCTGCAAGTAAGACATAGGTTAAAAAGCTGGGAAAAAAAAAAAAAAAGAGAGAGAGAAGCCAGAGATCCTCCCTGTGCTCTAATCTGCAGTGAGCAGAGCGATGGGCAGCAGTTACTGTGGTCAACCAGCTCACTGTGGGCTCACCACAGACTGGGAGAACAAATGCCACCCTCCAGAAGAGAGAAAAGAGATCATCCCAAAGGAATTTATATGAAGTGGCTGTTAGCAGCAGTGTATGTTTAGTGTTGAGACCTTTTTTCTCAATTTCAGCCAGTGCTGAGGTTTTAAAACAGCCAGAAATATTTAGGGACCTGCAGTCTGACCTGCAAACCAGTTGCCTAAAAACTGGAAGTCTGTATGGCAAAGATAAGGGCTGGGGACAAAACACAACTAACACAGTACTCAGAAAACAGACTACTCAATGACCCATTTCTTATAAGATGGACTAAAATGCATTTAAATTGGAAGTTTTTGGGGTCTATGTTTTCATACAAATTTAACATTCCAGTATCTTACCACACTGACAGGCCTGAAAGGTAGAGCAGAGACGGCAGCAAGAATAAGCTAAACACATTTTTCTCTTCTTTGTGCCTCAGCTCAGGTGAGAAGACAAAAAACAACCCCAAAACATTTCAAAGAAGTCAGAATCCCCACGGGACTCTGTGTAGTTGATGCAATCTGGCCCATGGGGCCAACCTGACGTCGTGCATCTCCCCAGCACGGCACGGCTATGTCAGCAGAGACACAGCTCCACATCAAAGCAGTTCCCCTATTTCTGAACTCAAACCAACTCCCTGAAGGACAGGAGAGTGTTTTCTCCAGCCTGAGGAATCTGGGAGCAGTTTGCAAGGTGCCAACTCCCCATCTCTGCGCTGGTGGTGTGGAGATGTGTCGTACCCCTGTGTCTGCTCCAAGCTCAGGCTCCCCGTGCAGACCATGATAAGGGTGTCAGTTATAGTGACAGCCTTTAGCTGTGGACTTGTGCCCATCAGGAGGCAGCCTGAGGTCACCAGGATCACTGCACAGAGCCTGCATGGAGAGTTCCTGTTGGTAACAACTTCCAGGCATCAAGTCCAGGGCTGTGAAATGGCGACACAAAGCCCTGGCAGTAGTGCCAAGTCTGTTGAGCTCAATCCTGTGTTCTTGAAATACAAACTTGAATTTAAACTTGCAAGTAAAGTCTGGTGCATTGCAGATTGGCAGCTGCAAAAATGAAATCAGGAAACCTATGTACTGGGTTGTAAAATCCCAAAGGCAAATGGAAACAAATGAACGTGAGACTGCCCACTGTCTCACAAAAAAACTAAGAAACCTTTTAAATATTGCAAGAGTCTCAGAGACCACCAGTGAGTCCATGCAGGTAAGTATGTGTATGCTTATACACTCATCCTGCTCATGTGAACAAGAATGAGTTACAGTTTGTCCCCTAAGCCGACAGTCCAAGAAGTCACAAATTGCCATAGTTAAAACAAAGACTTATACTTCCTGGAAAGCAGATCCAGGCTGGATTAAGCCTGGGCTTTTCAATATGTAACTTACACAAAATAAACAACAAAACTGTTTTCTCTGATGTTCGAGACAACTATTCAGTATCTATATTCTTAAACTATACTCGTGCTAAGATTTGCCATGCGTGTGACAGTGTAATTTCTATATTCCTCTTCTTCCTTTCTACCCAAAAAAACACACTGTTTATCTGAAAAACAGCAGAAGTGAACCTGGATCCAGTGGAACCAGCAGGAGTTCTGCTAATTTATAGGACAATGGATTTTACCCAGTTCATTTGAACAAATGGTCCTGAGAGTGCAGCAAACACCTCATCCACTGACCTTTCAACTTCCTCTTACTGGAGGGTTAGAAAGTTTATTTCAGAAAGACTATTTCAGAAAAAGCCATTACCAAAGTTTTTTCTGTTTTTCCAAGGGAACAACTCATTTTCAAGAAACATTCCAGTATTCCAGGGTATCCAGTACCCTGTAGTCATTCTACCATTTCCAGGGCAGTTACCACAAGCCTGATGTAAAGCTCATCTGACATAAAAAGTCCTTGCAGGTGCCATTATTGAAAATGTGAGCTTGGAATGGGAAAACACTGGCTGTGACTCCTACAGACCTGAATGGGAAAATATTAAAGATAATTAATTTTAACCAGCATCACTTCCTGCTTTGTTTGCATCCCTCCTGCAAACAGATTGTGCCATTCATCACTCAGAGGTATTCAATGTTTTCTGGTTTATATTGTTTCTACAACACAGAGTCTAATCACTCAAATATCCAGGCTATCATGTAACATCTTGTGAAGGGGCTACACAGAATATCTGAGGCTGAAGCTGCTTTAAATAGTTTCCACTGCTCTGTGCACACAGTGTGTGGCTTTTCCCTCTCATCCTCCAGCACTTTTCCATTGCAGCCTTCCCACGTCACCCGGTGCCTCCTGCACCTCTCAACCCTCACGTGGTGTGGGGGAAATTTTAGTTTCACTGATGTTGGCATAATCCCACTAAAGCCAGAAGGATTGCCTGGGTTTATCTGAGATCAGAAGGCAGCCTCAGGTTGGGCTGAGTCACATAAGTGTTTGGAAGGAGCAATTACGTTCTGCAGGGAAAGACAAGGGTTTCAGAGCTCAGACTGACATGGGAGTTAATATTCCCCACACAAGGACACACAGGCTACTGTGGCAATTTGGCCTTGGGAGATATTTTTGCTGAGAATGTGATTTATTTTTTTTTGCATTGGGGAAAGCCAAATTGCTGATCATTTTGAGTTTTCAATAAATAAAATCAACAGAGCATCTTATCAACAGTAAAGAGAGTGGTCTTTCTGGATAATAGGGATGTATTACAGCAGAATGCCCAGATGCTACCCGTGATGATAGATTAAATAGATTAAAAGAGAGGAAAGAAATAAAATTCAACTCAAGCTCTGCAGCAGCAGTGAACTAAAATTCTTATTCTCTTGTCCCAAATGACTTGGCATTGCTTGGGCTCTCAACAACTGTCATATTTCACACCAGAAATTGTGCATTCCAGTTTGAGTTTGTGTTTTAAATTCAGTTTTGTAAAGCATTGTGGGATTTTCCAGACTGAAAGGCATCATATATAAATTTAAAATATTATTATTATTTCAACATTATTTATGGATGCCATCTGTTCCCAACTCTGTTACTGTCTCTTCTTTTTAATGTTCTTATCACAGACTGCCTTGCTCATTACTTGTTAAATTGGTCAGAATTCAGCTCAAGCTATCTTTGAGTTATATGTTCACCTCAATGACTGCCTGCCAAGAATGATGTTTATGGCATATCTTGCATTGATTTTAGAATTTCTGAAAGTAATAAAGCACTGAATGAGGTTCCTTTCTTCTCACAAATTAGAATCTGTCATATTAATAGAGCAATATAATCCTGTCATCACTTCCATTTGTTCCTTTCATCAGACTGAGGTCGACTCCACGTTCATTGAGGTTGTTTGTTTGGAAGACCTAGAGGAGGCTGTTGGTTTGTTTTTAGAATCTTCAGGAATCATTCCAAACTGGATTCTCCCACTCCTATGAGTAAAACAACCTTCTGTGACCCACCAGGTTGGCACCCTGAGGCTCCTCCAGGGCTGGGAGCACCAGGACAGGACCAAGCTCTCCATCACTGGTGGGGACGATGCTGAGAACAAAGGTGGGCACGGGAAGAGCCTCCTCCCTTCCCCTGCTGCACTGGGGCAGGGTGGGACACACTCCCTGTCCTCCTGCATACAACATCTGCCATGTGGGTACATCCCCACGAGCCTGGGGGGGTTGGGATTACAGCTGAGCACTGGTTAATGAGATGCAGAGCTCACAGCATTTCCTCCTTCCTGGGAGGGCCACACTTGCACACCATCCCAGTTCTGCCCACACTCACTATTTACTCCATATTTACTCATTTAGGACCTGTCCAAAGTACAAACCTTTCCATCAGCTGTTGTCATGTCAGATTTCACAAACTTCATGCAAACAATAATTACCAATTGGGGGGGGGGGGAATCTCCAAATACAATTTGTGAGGTTTTATTGGCAGAATCACTGAATAAACTATTACCCCCACCAGCAGCCCTTGCCACACTCCAGCTGCCTGCAATTTTTATTTTCTTGGGTTTAACTTCATAACTCTACTTTCCTTTCCCTTCTTGCTTCCTCTTGGCTGACATATTATATAGCTGCTGAAATGATCCTCTAGCCAGGAATGCTGGATGAGCAGCTGCCTGTGGATTGGTGCCAGCACTGCACTGGAAACTGGAAAGAGCACAGGCTGGCTTGCCCCTGTGTCTCCTTCCAGACACAGATAAAAAACCCAGAGCTCCTCGCTGGAGAATTCTGATCCAGGAGCCCAAGCTGCCCCTTTGGACAGCTCAGCATTTCTGGAGGCTGTACACCAACCATACAGGATGCCAAGCTGAGCTTCCCTACTTCTCTTGCTGGGTTTGGAGGGTGCCAGGCTGAGATCTGCGAGGCATCAATTCTAATCCAGAAAGCATCTCTCAAAATAAATGTTTTGTGCATTTTCGTGGCAGATCATCCAATAACAGCACAGAGCTCAAGCAACTAATGGAGCACAAGTCTGCTTCCAATGTGTCAGATAATAATTGTGCTGTAGCACCACAGTGCAGACATGAATAAATACAATTCTGAATTCAACGAGATATTTTCCTTCTGCTGCTCCTCCTGCTGCAAATGAATACACCAGCAATTAATTACTGTGCTCAGCAACTCCCTGCAGCAAATTGTGTAACAGATTCATTTTCAGTCCCTTGTCTCATAACCTTTGAGATAAGAGTTTCATGGGCCTGGAATGGCAAACATAAAAATATATGGCTTTGTACATTTAGTGTTTGTAAATGTTACAGCTCTCAGACACCAGCCATAACTTTCTCAAAGTTCTGCTCCACTGCTTATAAATCCTGCAGTTTATTTGAATATTAGGAGCATTTGAGCTCACAACTGAGAGTAAGGCATATTTCTCAATCAGAGATACTTGCATGTTACTTTTTATGGTAAAATTTATTTATATTTATACTACTAACATTTGAGAAATAGTGTGATACGTGTTCTTGCTAAGTGTCAACCATTTAGATGGTTAGGACTACACCAGGATATCTTGGCCTCATTAAAATAAAGTCACTGCAAGTTCTGCCACTGACTTTGGAGAAGCCAGAATTCCACCTAAGAGCATATCACTAAAAAAAAAATAATTAAGAATTAAACCAACATCCTGTCATCTCACCTCTGCCTTTTTAAAAATTATTTTTAGGATGCACAACTAAAAGCTGCTGAGCCCTTCAGACCCTGTCAAAAGGAGTCCCACACGGAGCAAACCTCAGAGCTGTTTCCTGATCATACTTTGCAAGTGTTTAAAGTCCAGCAGGGTCACGTGCCCGGAGCTGCTGACACAGCCCGGGGTGAACATTGCACAGACACGGCCTGGGTGATGAAACCCAGTGCAAGACTCCAAGTGTCCTGATGACAATATTATCTACTGGTGCACAGATGGCTCAGGAAAAGCCAACTTCCTACGGTTCTCCTGGGCAAACGTGAGTCCAGGAGGGGAGAGCAGAGGAATTGGGGAAAAAATAGGTAGAGGGAGCAATCTGAAAGCCAAGTTTTCTGAGTCTGAAATGATCCTAAGATCCCAGGGGAAGTGACTTTCCAGGCTGAAGGAGCAGGAAGAGCAGACTGACAAAGCTGGCAAATGAGCCTCCTGAATCTTACAGGCCAGGTTGCAACCCGGAATAGTACCACATATGCCACAAGCCAAGAATAATTAATTAAAAAAAAATAAATCTGAGCTTTCTAACTGGAAGCACATCACTGCTCTGTGCTTAGAGCTTGGACTGGGACTCAATCCTGCTTCTGCTACTACTGAGCTGTACAACCAGTGCTGTCTTCAATGCCATCCTTGAAGACAGGGACTCTCTCCTATGGCCAGATGTGCCCAGAAAATAAAGGCTTTGCAAACAAATTATTAAAAAATAATTCATACCAAAAGTTCTAAGGTGCCCCCTAAGTCCAGACATCAAGAACAGCATAACCACAAGTTAGAACTAATCATAAAGTATTTTTAAGACTCAAGTGCTAATGGAAAAGAGAGTAAAATTATTAAATTATAATAATTTATAAACATAAAGTTATTACATGTGTTTCCCAAGTTCTGTCTAGCTTTGCTCCTCTCACCTCTGCTCAATGAATACTCATGCAGCTCTGACTAATTTATTAAAGCTGAGTTCAAGACTACACAGGACACATATTAAACTTTGGTGTCCCTTCTCCAAGGAGAAGTCTTTTATTTGGTTATTTCCACCTGTTAGGTACCCCAGAAATGGAAGAAAAACTGAATTTCCCTCCTGCTGAAGAGCCTTTGGCTTAATCATTTTTTAATGTAAATGCTGGCAGTGGACTGGGTTTAGATCCAACCACATTTTTAAGTTGGACTGCAGAGTGGCTGGAGATGCTCCTGGACCTGGCATTTGCTCCTGCCAGCTGAGGAATGGGCACAGTCCCTCCATCCCACTGGGCAGTGGGATGACACAGTCTGCAATGGCAACTCCAGCTGGCATTTCACAATCTCACAGTGGGATTTCTCCCACAGTTCTGATCCCTGCCTGTGCCAGTGGCCGATGTTTGCCTCTGAGGCACGTGGGATTTGTCCCTCTGGACTCCCCACTGTGCAGGGCTCAGCCAGCCCCCTGGCACACTCTGCCAAGGACAGGATGGGTGACTGGGCAGGGCAGGGATGACAAGCAGTACTGAGTGACCCACTGATGGTGTCTGGAGACCATCCACCAGGGAAGATTCGGTCCTTTATATTCACTGATCTTTGTTCACAGCCTTTCCAGAGAGGCCATATCATCCACTCTCAATGCATGGGGTTCCCAGGGGCCAGTGCAGCCACTCCCCAGAATACTCAGATAAAGGAACTCAGGCTATTGTTTATCTCCAGGCTCTCTCCAAAGCCAGCAGACTGCAGCAGACCAGGGCTATGCTGCCCATCTGATACACAGAGCTTCAAAACTTCTTTCCAGCTGGCATCTGTCTAATCTCCTCTCCACTTAAAAAAAAAACCCTGGCATGTAACTGCTGCTCTTCTCTTTGTACCTAAATCCTCAAACTTACATTCTTATTGTAGAGATTTAGTCAATGGAGATTAAAAAATAAAATAAAAAAAAAAAGAAAGTTTTTTACACATCACATCAAAAAGCAATTGTTCAAAGACACATGGTTTGTGAAAGATTTTGTCCAATGTTAGTGCATTACTAACCACTTTTCCATGCTGCCTGGGCCTCTGGAAACAATTGAAACCTAAGAAAACACAAGGGATATGTCCTCATTTTCTATTATATTTTCTTAATAGGATGGCAGGTGAGTCAGAGTTGAGACTTCATTTGTGCAGGAAGTCTATGGATCCGATTTTAATCATCTACAAATAACAGTAAGGCAGAATAGCAGGAAGGAAGTAACTGTGGGGTTGATTATCAAGAGATCCCATATTTCTGTACATCTCCATGCAACCTGAATTCCTTCATTTCAGTCCCCTCGTCTATATAGATGGTAACAGATCACAGAAACATTGTGGGAATAATTGCTTAATGTCCTTACTTTGCCTTTGAAAATGTAAAGCCCTCTGTGCCTAACAGTTTAGGTGGATGTCCAAAGGGATTTACAAAAGTACTTAAGCAGGTTAAATGCCTACATCCCACTGACTCTCAAAGACTTTCCATAAACCTGACACTATAAATGGAGTAGCAATAAGGGAGAATGCTGCCACCCCATCTTTATGGTGGCCAGGACACTGGAACAGTTTATGTTCCAGCAACTACAGCTTAGTCACAGGCAGCCTCTTTGCTCCTGGCTGTCACACTCATCTCGAGGAGGTACCTGTCTGGTTCAGTGCCTTCCATGTCTCAAACCAATCCCTCAAACCAACAGGAAGCTTAAATCCTTAAGGTCCTACTGTCCAGGCAGGGTTTGTTACCTGAGTGAGAACAGATGCTGATCCCAATGCTGGGCACACACAAGGACATTAAGGTGGTGCAGGGGAACAGTGTGCCAGGGGCTCCTCTGGGGACACCAACTGTTTGAATCTTCTGGGATTTCCCTGTGTTACTCTGACACAGCTGGCACCTACAGACTCCAAAAAGCAGGACTCCTCCCAAACCAGAGGCAGCAATAAAGTGACCATTGAGGTTTCCTAATAGCACAAAGCTGCTGTTGGAACTGCTCACATTCTCCTGCCTATTAAACACTGGTTAAATCATCGCTTCTGAGTTGCTTTCCCCATCAGCTCAGAGATCTTGTAAGGAGGGTTCAGAGATAACAAAACCAGCCAGGTTTTCTTGGTCAGTGCAGCTGATCAGCCCAGTGACCCAGTCTAAAATGACCATCAGAGGTGTGTGGGAGGACAGAACAGACCCAGCTATAACCAAATCCCTTGAGTACAAACAGAGGTGAAGGTCAGCTGCCCACAGGAATCTCTGTTTCTTGGGTAGGTTTTGCAGCCTGCATTGAACTGTCCACAGAGTGGCAATTTTGGGCTACCTGCACCCAAGTGAACTGGCTTCACGTGTCCAATATAAGCCTTGCCCCTGGAGCAAACAGGAGATGTACCCTACCAGCAGCTGGGAGTTGGGAAACTGGTTTTGTCATCAGAGAGGTATAGTGAAGAATTAAAAAAAAAAAAAAACAAAAAGAGGTTTAAATTACACTTTAAAATGAGTTAGAGAATTTGGCTAGTGCAGAATGCAGCAAATCCTTGCTCTCTGGTAGGCAGTGCATCTTACCAGGAGCAGAAAATGGGAGAGCTCAGGGTTTTGTCCACTGATGACTGGATGTGACCAGGTGGAATTTTAATTTTACAAGTCTTCAAGTCCAAATTGTCTCAGGAGCTGTCTGTTTAAAAGAGCACATTTCTCTTTGCACATTTTGGTCAGCACTGCAATCAAGGGAGCCACATATGCTGGATCTTATTCAACTTAATAGATAGAAATTTGGCAGTGGAGTGTTCTCCATATGGGGTTTTCAGCTGCAGAAAAGCTTCTGCCTTTGCTATAAAATAGACTGGGATTGTTCCTTTCCAGAGGAAGCTGCCTCTTCATCTAGATGGTGGAGGAGAACTGGATTCAAATGTGAGCTGGCTCTTTATGTGGAATTAAGAACTAGTTAAAAAAAGAACCCACCAAGCATGCTGGCTTTCAGAGGGTGTTCATGATGTTCCCCTGAAATTCTGAGGAGTTATTACCCATTTTGCCTTGACTGTATTTTTGGCTTAAGTTTCATCAAGAGCACCCAGGGAAATAGATTGCCACATCCATCAAATATAACTTGTAATGAATAAATGTGTCCTTCCAGTCACTGATCAAACTGTGGAGGTGCAGAGGAGTGTTGGGAGGTTTAACAATCTAATAAAAAAATAACTGAAGTTATTCCACCAGGCAAAATTATGCTGGGGTAAATGTACAAATGCATTTTCTCAATATGGTGCAGGTATAATGGCTTCATTGCACATCAAAACAAAGAAGTTTAGCCCGAAATAATTAATTTCTGTAGGTAAAGCCTAACATTTCCATAGTTGCCAAAGGGAAAGCAAAGAACAATTGTAAAGACAGGAAAAAAAAACTCACAAGGAGATTGCTGGGAATAATTCCAATAGCATGAAATTAATGTAAATCACAAATAGCTCCTGTGAAGCCAAAGTAAGGATCTGTGAGAAACCAGAATCAAGTCCAACAACCTAAATATGAATCACTGACAAAAGAAAAACAAAAGCATGACCAAAACAGAGACCGTTTAATAGTATAATAAATGAATATTAACACTGAATGATCACTAAAGGAATAATTCCCTAATAGTTCCCTAATAATACTCTAGTCTTATGGTGGGAGTTTCTTGCAGGGATGGTATAAATCTTAAAGATTATCTTGTCTCAGCAAATCTTATGGAAGCTACACAACCCAAACAGATCCTGCTATAGCTTTCAGAAGATGCTCCCTCTGAGCTGGGTTACCTGGAATAAAGGATGGCAACAGGAATGTCATCAGGTAAAGCTGACATAGAGAAACCTGCCTAGACTGTGTAACTCTTCTGCTCCATCACTCTAAATGTGAGCAAGTCTCTCTGCCTTAAAAGGATGTTTTGTGGCAGCTCCTCAAGGAAGAATAGCCAGGGGCCCAGCATGGCTTGCACAATGCAAGTAATTACAATTCTTCCTCTGCTGCTTTCATAGAATTGATCTAATGAATGCTTTTAGGTTCCAAATTAATAAAAACCACATGCAACTCATGGGAGGATTTGTTCTTCAAGATTTGGGCTCATCAAAAGAACTGAAAATATTACCCTTAACTAGTTTATTTCAGACCCTGGTTCACTCTCTGAAGGTGTTTGTGTCTTTGCAGCAGAGGTTGGGATGAATTAGATTATATAGTGTATTCTGAGATGGTGCCTGTGTTTTCTCCACACTGCCCTGCTTTGGTGAGGTATTGGTTTTTGTTGTCTAAACGGGTTCAAATATGTCATTCTTATTACCAAGGCTTATTTAATTCATTTACTAGGTCATTGCTTGGGATAATATATGCAAATTGTACATATTAAGAGTGATATGAATTACATCAAGCATTGCCATTTATGTGGAAAATTCATCAAATGTTAATGCAAAATCTATAAATAGAAAGAATAAAATAATAATAAAACATGAATGTGCAGCAAGCCTAAAAAATGGAAGACCCTTAACTGGCCATTTATTAAGCAAATACGGATGGCAGATCCTCAGCCAGAGAGAAAAAAGGCAAGAGAAAATGACTGTGTGTTACAGTGACACTGATAACCATTTAAATCAGGTCCCCAGTATTCTGACAGGGTGTGTGCTTGTGAATGGGGAAATGAAAATTCATGTCAGAAAGGAATTCCAACAACTGTGCTGAGTATAAAGTGGTAGGAGAGATTTAAAAAAATAAGCCCACGGATTTAGTCTTTATGACAAAGCTAATCACAGATTGCTTGGGCACTCCACCAAACAGTTGGGAAAAACTATAAACCCAAGAATAGTGTTTTATATCATTTCGAGCCTGTGTTTCATATTCCTGTGATTGAAATGTTCGTGCTTGCAGGTACAGCCAGGGATGTTACTGCCTAGTCATAAAGTGCTCTGAATCTGTAACAATTCATTTTTCTCGTCCTGTAAGGACAAATAGTCACTTATCATTCCAGTATCTGGTGAAGAAACTTCCACAAAATCTCATAAATCCCTACATAATTTGGCATAACTGGCAGGCTTTTCTAAAACAGAATAACTGAATAATAATGAAGGCCATTAATGATGATTAGAAACATTACAAGGAGTGAAAAATTAGCAATATACTTTCCTATATTCATAGGCTGCTTATGAGAATAGATTTTTTTGTAGGAATCCTGCACAATTATTCCTCAAGGGGAGGATATCAGAGGTAAGTTATTTGAATTTTCACTCTTTTTAAAAAGTTCTCATTATGTAGCCTGAATTGCTGCACTTCATAAATACAGCAAACTTCTCCCTTTTTTCCTAGTGATTCATATACTGTTTCCCTGCTCAATTGTTTTAAATCAAGTTCTCCTTTTCCCATACATTGATAACCACTTACTGCACCCTCCTTTCAGGAATCAACCATCAAGGTTAATTTTGCTCTTACGGCTGCTGCTTTAAATGAAGCCGTTTTTACTTTTCCTTAAAATTCCAGATGTCATTAATTTCTTTTATCAGCCTCTAACAGAAAACATACCTAGAGACTGTTCAACCCATACTTCTGGGCTGTATAAATCTCAATCATAAAACAGTGGAGCGATGCTTAACATCTGCTCATCCTCCTTACAGAGAGGGGGAAAAGGCCCCACTCTTCCAATGGCAGTTGTGCAGCTTTCCCAACCAGGCTTGTGGATTTCTCTGCTCTACTTTGCACAAGGAGAATAATAAATCACTGACACTCAGTTCCCCCAACAAACAAAGTTTATGGGAGCACAGCCTCCTCCAACACGATCTGCTCTTGCTGGGTTTGTATTCGCTCCTTTGGAGAGACACCATTTGTGCTGCCACAGAGGGTCAAGTCCTGCAGTGCTGCTTTATTCCTAATAAATGCCACTTCACTCTTAAAAAAAATCTAATTTAGATCCATGTCAGTGAATTAGCAGCCTTTGACTGAAACTGATATTATCTGGATGAGGTAATTAAACAGAAAGCAGGTAGCCTGCCCCCTTCTCAACCAGACTCACAGGGTGCTTGCCCAAGTCACGACTGCAAAGTGTTATAAAAAATATATTTAGTGCATTTATAGGTCAAGAAAGATCACATTCCTTTGGTTAGGTTGATTACCTTTGGCAGCTACAATAGGAAAGAGAACCTAATTTTACTGATGCTTGGACAAACCCTAAAGCACAGAACAAAAGTGCTATTCCTGCACTTAAATGTGACAGGATATATGATCGTGCTTTATATGGAAATTCCATTTTTAAATACTTCATAAAGAGGAATAATTATTAATATGTCCATTAAAACTTTAATAAAGTGTTACAAACTGCAACTGCTTAATAGACTGCTAATAATGGTGGTTTCCACTGCCTCTTCCCCTAGACTTTGCTTACTTCCCTACAATTCCTATTGCTGCTGCTCAGTTTATTAACCCCATGTAAACAAAACATTAATGCAAAATGTTACCAGATGTTTCAAAGAATCTATGAAAACCCTCCCTTAGGTTCTTCAGACTTGAGTCATTAATCTATAAATTCTTTGGTTTCTTTTCTACTTAAACATTATAGGATTTTTCCAAAAGGATTTGGTGCTCTCAAAGGTAAAATCTCACTTGCCTATTAATGCATGAAATCTCACTAAAGTCACTGAAACTGTTCGTGTGAAAAGACATCCTCAAGTTCATTATGGAAAGATTATCCATTTGGGCTTAAGGAAACTGTACACAAAGTGCCACGGAGAAGAGAAGCAGTTTCAGTCTTTCTCATTTACATGCAAAGCAAATTCTTCCACCATTTGCTTCCAATTTGATAACTGAGCAAAAAGCATAATAATAAATAACTCACAAGAAAAGAAAGGAAAAAAAAAGAAGTCATTTACTTTAATAAACCACAGCTTCAGACTATGGGCACCAGAGGAACTGTTTGTTCTGTCACCCCGCAGGAAAGGGAGGAGCTGCCACGGAGAATTCCAGCTCCTCCATCCCGCTCCAGGCACTACACGGCCACTTTCTCCATCTGTGGATGCCAGGACTGTGCAGAGCAGCTTAAGAATTTGAGGAATATTCAATCAAGGGCAAAAAGAACAGCCCAAAATACAACAGAAGCCTGCGACATCCCAATAGAGATATTCTTAAAGGGGCCCGACACAGTTCTGTGCGGTTCTCAGCCACATTTCCCAAGGAGGAAAATCCAGATTAAGACCCACAAGCCTCTCCTCCTGAGACTGCCTGGAAGAAGGACAGTGCTTCTCAGGAAAGATGGCTGGGATGGTAGGGAACTACCCAGCCTTCCACAAAAATTAGAATCATAGAATCAGCTGGGTTGGAAGGGACCTCCGAGATCATTGAGTCCAACCCTTGATCCAACCCCGCTGCAGTTGCTAGACCATGGCACATCCAGTCTCTTCTTAAAAATCTCCAGTGACAGAGAATCCACTACTTCCCTGGGCAGCCCATTCCAATGTCTTATCACCCTCTCTGTAAAGAAATTCTTTCTAATATCCAACCTAAACCTCCCTCTTGGCAGCCTCCCAGCAGAAGATCCCAGCAGTCCAGTCGTGTTCCCTTCCCGTCCCCTCCCCTCCCTTCCCTGCAGGCTCTGGGATTGCAGGAGGAGACTCTCCCTGCTCAGATGCCCAGAGGTCTGCCAGGATTTGGGAATGGCTGTGTTAACCCCCAGTGCAGAGCCCTGCTAACCTGCCTTTTGTAGTCCAGGCACCACAGAAAGCACCTTTCTAACACTCTGCCCACAAAGGTGACTCTGAAATTGGTAAAACTCGAGAAGAAAATTAAACAAATATAAAAGAAGAGACTAACTTTTCTTGAAAATTCGGTAATTATTTTTCCTAAAATAACTCTATCGATAAATATTTATATCTCTTTTGAAATCCAAACATTTACTATATTTATTAGTAGTTTATCTCAGTCTCACCAAAACTGATGGAGATTTTGCCAGGCTTTATCCTGATTAATGCAGAGACTCTCACAGAATATTCCCACCTTTTTTCTACAAAAACCTCGTGCTCTAGGAACCCTCCAAACACCCAGGTATAAATCCCCATGTTCTACCCATGTATGGGGAGGTTTAAATTTTGATTTTCACGACAAGTACAACAAAAACACTGAAAAAAAAAGAGGAAATTGCTTGTCTGAGTAACAGCAGAGAGCAAATCAGTAATATGGCAATATACATATTGTCTATTAAATTAATTCATTGTTGCTTGTTACTGGGCTCATCCTAAGCAACAGGTAATGGAAAATTCACTCAGACCAAGAGGACCTCAGGACAACACTTTGGAGATAAAGCAGTTTTCTGTGCAGGGATAACAACAAAAGTTCAGGGGCTGGGCATCAATGTGTATTTAGAGTGTGAAAAAGCACCGTTGAATAATGCACCAGGATGCTTTTTATCATAGTTTTTCTTTCAGGAAAAGAGACGTAGGGAAGCAATTAGAAGCTATTTTGATGGGTTCATAATCATCATCTTCCATAGAAACTTCAGAGCCCGTCAATGGAATATACAGAAGTATCTGAAATGCTAATTGTCACTACATAATTGCTACAAGGCTGAAACATGTTAACTAGGAACTATCTGAGCATTCAAACAACTATATCTTTGAAAATAATGCAAGGAAGGCACTTCAGTCCCCTTCTGCAAACCTAATCAAGTGCTGTGTGAAGAAAAACATCACACAGAAGTCAGATGAACACAGTAGCTCTGTAGGTACACAGTGCAAAATGTAATTTATCCAGGCAATGGTACAATGCTGGTTTTAAGAAAGGAAATTATTTTAAATTCATTTAAAAAAAAAAAAAAAGGCAAAACACCTGCTCAGATGGATGGGGCAGCAAAGGATCTGTCTGGAGAAGTCTGAGAAGCGTTTTTAAAGACTGGGATTTCTTTGACCCAAAACCAAAGGCCGAGAAGATGCAGCAACTGTTTTCAGATAAGCACATGAGAAGAAGAAATGCTTAAGCAAAAAGACAGTTTTAGCATTAATCATAAATATGTTGTGGAAATCTGAAGAACATTTCTGGTTTCTAGCTCAGTGACATTTTGAAGCCAACATCTAGAAAAAGAAATGGAAAGAGGAGAACTCTAATATAATTATTACTATATTATAGTAGAATAATAATATCCATTATTCAAATGGATATTCTGTGGCATTCTAGCAGGGAAGAGGAGCACAAATAAAATGCTATTCTTGGAAATAAAACCAGTTGCTAACTCATCAAAATTAATGTTAATGTATTGATAACTTTTTACACAGGTAAAAAATGTGCAGTGATTTGAACCATTAAAGAAGAAAACTGCCAAAAGACAACTTCCCTTGAGCTTTGTAGCTATTTGTCTAAACTGGGCAAAAGTTACTCCCACAGCAAATGTGTTTCCAGTTCCATTTTGTTTCCAATACAAAAGCTCTCAGCTTAAATACGAGCATCACATACAACTGAAATGGTAATAACAAATATGCTTTTATCCAAGCATAGAAATTACTCCTAAACAGAACAATTTGCTGGCTAACCTGAGCTGGTGGGTTCTTTTCAGCTCATCACACCACACTTCATGACTTGGAAATGTTAAAACCAATATATTACCAAGGGAAGTACTATACTTGCTATTTAAGCTTCTAAATGTGGTTTAAAGTGGATACCTTCTTAATAGAAATGAAATCTAAGATATCAACTTACAGTTCTAGCCACAGAAAATTATAAAGTCTTCACTTAATTAGAAATTATCAACTTCCCGCACCAATTAAAAGTCTGTCTTGCAAGGTCATTACTAAAAACCTTTGCTGGTTTTCTTTTTATTCTTAAGATCTCTGCAGTGTGCTATGGAGTGTCTGAATGTCACTGTGTTCCAGCTGATATTTGCCTTCTGGGGTTACATTTCCCGGCTGTGTTGCTGCTCCACGGACATGGCACTTGGCAGACAGGCAGAGCAAATCCAGGGATTCCATTAGTGTGGCAGCAAAACATAAAGAACAAAGAACGGTCCAGTCATTGATTTCCCATTACATTTCTATCAGATGGAAAGATTACACTTGGCTACTACCACCAAAGAGAACTTGTTTTATTCTGGGTAACTCATATTTAGATTGATTTTCCCTAAAATAGAAATTTTAAAATTGCTCTTTCCTGTTCTAAGCCTGCCTTTAAGGAAGAATTCCCAGCATGGGAGGAGGAATATCCATAGTTCCTGTTCTGAGAAGCTGCAGTTGAAGAGTTCAAAACCCCCACCAGAAAGGGACATAGGCACCTAACTCCCATAAATATGCTGAATTCCCAGGGAATGGGCATCTGCATTGTTTTAAAATAGATGCTGGATTAAAATACTAATAATGAACCAAAACCAACTACTGACATTTCAAATATAGCCATCGGTAGAAGACCAAACCAGAACTCAGCATGAATAGAAATATCCCTCTAAGTTTGCTCTGTTCCATTTATTTTTGGTAGTTTCTTTGCTCTTATTTGGTAATGCTGGCCAGGAATATCAGACATCCACACTCTCTATAATTTTGGTAGTGATGGAAAACTGAACACGCTGTAACTGGAAAGGAATCGAGCGGTCTGGTTTCGTCACCAAAAACCGGGCGAAACACACGGAATAGACAAACTGCAGGAACAAAGAAAATTAAATTCACTTCTTCTTTCGGTTTTAATATCCTAAGACACAGATTCCAAAGCAGTGTGTCACCAGCTGCATGCAGCAACCACAGCAAAAACTAACCACTGCCTGCTCCCTGCTCCCTGGAGGGCAGTGACCAGGAACAGATGCAAAAAGAAAAGGCTCCAAGAGCGTTCCCCAGCAAGTTTCACAGCTCCTGGCAATCTGCAGCCTGGGGACTTCCTGAACTGGAGGTTACATCAGCATCTTCCTGTTTAGTAGCCCTCAATGGACCTTTCTTTCATGAATTGTCTAATCATTTTTTTAAACCTATATATATTTTGGCATACGAAACATCCTGTAGCAATGGATCCCATGACTTAATTGTGTGTTGTGTAAAATGAGCACTTCCTTTTGTTTGCTCTCAATCTGCAGCCCAACCAGGTTATCTGGCGCCTTGGAGGTGCTGTTTTCAGAAAAATTAATATTTCCACCACTGCCTGACCACTTGAAACCTCTGGAACCACGATTCCTGAGCACCCTCTTTCCCCGCTGAAGAGCCTTAGACTGTCAGTGTCTCTCACCTGGCCTTTCACACTTGACTATTCCCAATACCCTCCCTGTCTTTCCTAATCTATATTGATTTTTTTTTTGAGTAGGCTGATAGAACTGCACAACCAGATCGATGGGCTGAGGTCAAAGGTATGAGGTTCAACAAGGCAAAGTGCCGGGTCCTGCCCTGGGGTCACAACAACCCCACACAGTGCTCCGGGCTGGGGGAAGAGGGGCTAGAAAGGGCCTGGTGGGAAAGAATTTGGGGTCCTGGTCCACAGCAGCTGCACAGGAGGCCAGCTGGGCAGGAAGGCCAGTGGCACCTGGCTCGTACCAGCAATAGTGTGGCCAGCAGGACCTGAACAGGGACTGTCCCTCTGTGCTGGGCACTGCTGGGGCCACACCTCGAGTGCTGTGCCCGGTTCTGGGCCCCTCAACTCAGCAAAGACATCAAGGGGCTGGAGCAAGTCCAGGGACAGGCAACAGAGCTGGGGAAGGGACTGAAGAACAAGCCTCACAAGGAGCAGATGGGGAAGCTGGGAGGGTTTAGCCTGGAGGAAAGGAGGCTCAGGGGGACATTGTCACTCTACAGCTCCCTGACAGGAGGGGGGAGCCGGGTGGGGATCAGGCTCTGCTCCCAGGGAACAAGGGACAGGACAAGAGGACATGGCTTCAAGTTGTGCCAGGGGAGGGTGAGGCTGGACAGCAAGAAGAACTTCTTCACTGAAAGGGTTGTCAGGCATTGGAAGGGGCTGCCCAAGGAAGTGGTGGAGTCCCCACAGGTTGGACTGGATAATCTTGGAGTTCTTTCCCAGCCTTAGTGATTCTATTCTATGAACAAACTCAAAATGTAAATGTGCCATTGCATACACTGGCATACAGCAATTTTTTATTTCATTTTACGTTTCCTTCCTAATTATTCCCCATATTTTCTTAGCCTTTTTCACTGGGTCAAACTGTCAAGGTGCATTTTCAGGGAACTATTCCCAAGCAATTGCCCAAACACTTTTCTCAACTTTAACCTTGACTAACATCTTCAAAAATAATTTAACATGGTAAAACCTGATCAACTTACTACTCCTGGTCACCTCTTCAGCTCAGCTATGAATATATTAAATAGCAGAGATTCCCAGCCTGGATGGCTGGAGGAAAGCACCAGTTCACCTTCTAATGAAAAACGAGAAAGTTTATTCCACCTCTGTTCTACCTGTTTCTCATTTCCATTTATTCTAATACCTCTCCTACCAGCACCTGAACACAAGAAGGGTCTTCAGCCTCAGCACAGTAAAGAAAACAAATCAAACTTTCCTCTGAGTGAACACCAGTGCAAATAACTCATTCAGCTTTTTGCCATGTCATTTTTTTCATACATGTGTGTTTTACACATCCACTGGCTGTGCTGCTTCTCTGGCAGAATCTCTCCTTGGCAGAAAAGAGTTTTTTTCTTCAACAATTTTATGCCTTCAGCAAGTTGTTCTTCAAAACCTTCTTAGGTCTGTCTCGTGGTTTTATAGTTATGTATGGTCTGGTTTTATATTTAACCAGTCAAGGTTATGCTCTTTTTCCACCTCCCATTTTGAGCCAGATGCTTTTTTATTTATAAGAGCCTCCTTTTGCTCTACTACTTAACTATGCTGCCCCTTCTTGATAGTAGTATGTATTTACTCAAAGCCTCTAAAACAGCATAACAAGCCCTAAGAAATATTTACAAGCAGTATTACTAAACTCGTTCTATAATACAGTTTTATATATGTATATACACATTACTTTGAAACACTGGTTTTAAATGCAATGAAACCATAAACAAGGCATTCTACTGCTTGTACTAGAAAAATAGCATTGTCATTAATTTTGGGGAGGGGTTTTAATGTTGACACTGAAACACTTGCAGCTACCTAACAAGAGGATTAGAGACCTGAGGCATATATCACCAGGAATGGAAACTCTCACATCCAGCATATTGATTCCCTGAGACTCTGCAAATGAAAAAAGGTGCCTTCCCTCACCTTCTTTGGTGAATTATTGATTAGCTCTGCCTTAAAAGTGCCCATTTCTCTCCACTGATTGCAGGGGGAGTTTGGATAATGAGCTCTTACATTGACATCTATGTTGTAGATACTTAAAACTGGGCAACATAAATCCTGCCAGGAGGAAACTCAGTCGTGACACTTTTCTACTCTCTACACACGGGCAAGGAAGATGACAGGGTGTGGGAGAAGTGACATTCTGTCACCACCATCAGAAGAGACTCCTCTGCTGGAGTGATGGTCTGAACCTCGTTACAGATTTAAAGAACACCAAATGTTCACATCACACCTGGATTTAACAAGGGGATGTAAAAACACCATCACCAGATTTGAGGTAGTTGACTGCTGGGCAGCCACCTCAAAGGAAGGCCTGTTGTTGCAGTGAACCCAGACAAGGGACTGTCAGCCATGGAGGGGGGTTTGGTTTTTCCACCTGTGTTAGGTGGAAACATGGTAGTGCTTATTTATTTTTGAATTGTAGAGCCTTGACTCCTCGATCCTCCTGATTTCCAGGTACACAGGCAGGGCAGAAGGCTTAATTTAGTGCCACTGACGTGGGATTTATATCAGTGCCTGTGGCCACAGCATTTACTCCTGCCATTGTGCTGGGAAGGGATCCTCCATCATCCCCAGCACCTCAGCTAAGCAGGGTAAGACTCCAGTCAGTGTGTTCTCTGCCAGCTCCTTCCAGCTGTAACTCTAACTCGAGCTGCTTTTGGCACTGACCTTTTCCATTACTTGCAAACAAGGTCAGCATTCTTCGTGGGCCTTTCCCATTACTCTCCTATAGATCAGTGTCCCTGTGGTTTTGCCTCCTAATGTCTGTCATGTTGGCAGTAGCTGTGCTTTTGGAGCCTAAGAATGGAAGTTCTGCCAGTGGGGAAATTGAGGAATAGATCTTTTTTTACGGCCACTTTCCAAATCCACTTCAAAGGCAGGTCTCCCCAGGCTTCCACCATCAGAGAATTTGTGCACCCATGGAGACTAATAGATGCTGAATGTTGCCATAGAAATTGCTATATTAACAACTGTCCCATGGATTGCATCCTCTGTTGGATCCCAATTCTCCTCAAATGGAAAGTAGTGGCACAACTCCAGCATTATTTATTTGTGAGGAAGGGTAAGATTCACAGGAAACTCTGGACAAGCTTGTAAATAACTTGTCTGAGATAAATGAAATATGTCATTTGTCCCTAATGATCTCTCTCTGCCAGCACAGAAAAACAGCAAATAAAGCACTTTGCAACATATCCCTCCAAGTGAAGAAATTTTCTTGTCATCCTCAACAGCATCCACAAAATACAACAGAACTGCTCCAGGTGCTAGCAGGTTCCAGTTGTCATGGAAAGTTTAAGGAGTTTCTCATGATCTGGAAGGCTTGGAAAGCACATATATCTGCAGGACTGGAGACATTTAAATCCTGTAATTATTTGAAGCCTTTTACCTCTGTGCATCAACTCTGTAACTCTTAGTTTAGATGATTCCATGGAAACATCACCACTTGTGTCTTGTGCTTTTCTCACTGTTCTGCTTTTCCAGTAGACCTGGTGGATAGTCTCTTAATAGCCTGTTCTCTGTTATATACACACCTCTATAACACTAAGCCAGTATCCAGTGCCTGCAATTCCTGCTTTTCTCTCATAGCATTATTCCCATCAAACACAGGTAGCAAAGAAGGAGACACAGGCACACAAAACAGCCCAGGAAAGGAATGAAGAAGACCTTAGAAGCCCATAAAATGCCTAATAGTATGCTGCTGATTCAAAAGCTGAAAGTTGCCTCAGATCCACATGTGCAACATTAAATAAGGTTGTGATATTCATTGCAACAGTTTTCTGTCTCTGAACAATAATTTGGGCCTGAAAGTTAGTGCAAATGTATCCTGCTTTGGACTGGGTTTTACATGTGCATCAGTCTGAAGTACTTAACAATATCTGGAACCTCTCTTATTGCAATTACAGTGGGGACACTGAGTCAGTATTTGTGTCTTTGACAGATCAAATCCAAATTCCTGAGAAGAGCATTTTCCACACCATCTCAGATAATTTTAAGATTTCTCCACCATTCCTTAAACACACATACACATCACTGGTATTGTACAACCTTCCCTAAAGTGATCCATGAACTTCCAGTTATTATCATTTGTTAATACCATTTAAAAAATAGATGAGGCACTGAAAGAAATTAAGGACAATGAGCCAGTGTTTGTCAAACCTTACAGCATCATCAGCCACACAACAGAGGCACTTAAGTCACAGTATTTGTAAGCTTCCCCTGTGTCCAACAGAGCCAATTCCAGCCAAGACTGACTGGCCACTGGCCAAGGCCAAGGCCATCAGTGGTGGTGGCAGTGCCTCTGAGACAATGCATTTAAGAAGGAGGGAAAAAACCCAGTGCAACAGCAGCTGCAGCCAGAGAAAACTGGAGCGAGAGTACGTGAAAAACAGCTCTGCAGACACCAAGGTCAGTGCAGAAGCAGAACAAGGTGCTCCAGGTGCCAGAGCAGAGACTCTCCTGCAGCAAGAGCTGTGAACCCATGGAGAAAGGAGCCCACTGAGGAGCAGGTTTGCTGGCAGGACTCGAGACTCTGCAGGGCACCCACACTGGATCAGCTCATAAAGAACTGCAGCACATGGAAAGGACCCACAATGGAGAAGTTTGTGGAGGACTGTTTCCCATGGGAAGGGCCCCACAGTGGAGCAAGGGAAGAGTGTAAGGAGCCCTTCCTTCCTCTGCAGATGAAGGAGCTGCAGAGACAATGTGACCACAGCCCCCATTCCCCATCTTCCTGTGCCACTGAGGAGGGAGAGAAAAGGAGGAGTAAAATTAAACCCAAAACAAAAGGGGGTTGGGCACTTGTTAGTACAGCATTTGTCTTCTGGAGCAACCACCACATGCACTGAAGTCCCACTTCCCAAAAAGAGGCTGGACATCACTTCCTACTTTGTTTTCCTTTGCTTCCACACGTGGCCTTTGCTTTTCCTTTATTAAACTGCCTTTACCTGGACCCATGAGGGTTTTTCCATCTTATTTTCTCCCCCTACACCCTGCTGAGGAAGGTAGTGACAGAGGAGCTTGGTGGTCACCTGGAATCCACCCAAGGTCAACCCACTACAGTGTTTCACCATGTGGCATATTATTGCTGGTCCTCTCTCCAAGCAAGCAAGCTAAGCTCAGCAGTTGGATGAAGTCCAAATCTTTCCAGTTTTAAATAAACTTCTCTGTTTCACCCCGTTATTCAATAAAATGTTCCCAAAACAATGGTTTTGTAAGCTATAAACAAGTCAGGCATTTAAATAATTGACTTTGAATAGAGGAACAGAGAATATGTTAAAGGCTTGTGTCTTTAGTCAAACTAACAATAATTCTAAGTTTTAGTGCTCAAGGAAACTCCCAGTTCCTAAATAAGATCAAGGTCCACTTAGGCCCAATGATCTGCAGGGTCTCTGCTCTTTACACTTCACAGTTCTGTAAAAGGCAGAAGAGAAATTTGAGGATAAACCAACTGAAATCTTATGCATTGGCTGCTCCTGTAGACCAAAAGATTCACCTAATTTATTAGCAAGTTTTTCTTTTGTTATTTTCCCATCCTCCTCCACTAGAGAGAGGATGTTGCTGGGGTGGATCCAGAGCTGAAGAATATCCCTGACTGTCCCCTTTTTCCCCACAGAGGAGCCAGGTGCTTTCACCAGATTTGGACCAGTGTCAAAGAAGCCTCAGGGCTATTTAGACATTTCCTGAGCAATAATCCATTAGTTTGGAGTTTGTGGAAAGAAACCTCTCCCAAGAACCTCATCTCTCCATCCCATCAGACTGCCTGTCAACAAAACCTGGGAGCCTGGCAGTGCCAAACCACAGCCATGTGTTCAATTCAAGGCAGAAACAATGACAGTGAAGATAAGAAGACATTAGTATTTCATGAACTCAGAGGAGTGGGTGATGTAGAATTTCTCAAGCACGGCTTGCGACTGCACTGGCAACGGAGTCAAAACCTTTTCTGTTGCCAAATAAAGACAATTTATCTCAGAAGAACAATCTACATAAATTCTTATGTACAGCAGAAGAACCACATTAAGGACCTAAAATTGGCCTTCCACAACACAAGGTGCTGTGCTGGCAGTTTGCACTGAGAGGAGCATCACTGCAGGGCAAATTTCACCGCGGAATGGATCTGCCTATCTTGCATCTAAAGATCTGGGCAAAGCATCCTGCACACAAATATATAGCTGAGGAATGAGAAGAGGGAGAAAAAGCACGAGTTCCTCTTAATGCATGTAGCAGCCATTTGGGAAATCCCCCCAAGGATTTTGCTCTGAAAATTATTGGGCAAATGTGTCTGAGAATGTGCATTTCAAGAGTGCCGTTAGAAGTGAAACTGCATCCATCAAAAGGAACTGGTTTCCTGTTTCTATTCTTCTTGCCTTTCGTTTTTCAGATGCGTAAGCTAGATAATGAAAAGCCATTCCAGACCATTTTAGGTATTGCTGGGATGAGGTAAGGTTGTTATCTGTTTGAAGGAGGATCATTTTTCCTTGTCTGCTGGTATAAACGGGGAGAGACTTTTTTGCTTTCCCCTCACATTCAACTGACATAAAAATCTCAACATTCTCCAAAGAGCAGTATGGAATTTAACCATTCTATTTGCTTTAGGTCACAATGAAAGCCATGGGATTGGTGACTACAGCTATACTTTTCCTTTGAAAGTCAGAGGAAATTTGTACACAAATTTCACGTTTAGTTGTTTTCATGCGGTTTCGTGTTTTTATTCAGTTTTGCAACACATGTGTGGTGTAAACTACAGACAACAACCTCATCTCGAATTTTCACTTTTCTTACAACAGCAGATTGATATAATTGAGACCAGGATCTTGATTCCATGTCATATTTAAAGATGGTTCTCAGAACACATGTCCCACCCACTACATTGTGAGGCTGGATCTGCTCCTCTCAGTCTATCACCAACATTTTCTGCACCTTTTACAGTATCACCCAGACAACTGTTGAGCCAACTGAACACTAGTTAACAACATTAATTCTCAGGAGGTGTTGGCTAATGACATTGGCAGCTCAAGGCAATCCAATCCTGAATTATGCAAAATTACTTCAGAGAAGAGTCAATGGAAAAGCAGCTCATTTCATGGTCACTGTGCATTTCTTAATTCTCTAGGTTGTCCTTTAATCAGTCATTTTAACCAAGAAATCTTTCAGAATCCAGACTAAACCAGCCCACTGCTTTTGGGTCTTGAAAATAATTATCTCTTACAGTCAACAGACAACTGAAACAATTTCATTTTTGTGAGATGCACAAAATCCTCATTCTGGAATATCAAGAACCATTATGCAAGCTAAATTCACTCTCAATTCACAGCACCAACTCTTCTGATGAAATTCATGTATATGAAGCGACATGACTGCTAATTTTCATGACAAATCCAACCCCCACTGTAATTTATGAGTGTAGAAACCCCCTCTTCTCTGAGGAATGACAACTCACCTCATTCCTCAAACTCCTCATGTGAATTTCTCAAACTGCTCGGGCTGTTTGCAGAGCTGAATTGTACTTTTGAGTTCTAAAATTTACATAGACCCATTTTTCAGGGAAGATGTATTTGTGGATTAATGAGCCCAAGGCTGGCTGCATCAGGCTTTGAGTGAAATGGATATGCCATGTGCAACCTACTGTTTCTCATTCCAGGATGAGGCCACTGGATTTAACCACACTCGCAACATGCAGCTTTATAGGGAAAACAGCTTCTGTCAAATCAGCAGTTTTTAACTGACCTCAAAAGCTTTGGGGTTTTTCTGCAGTTAATATAATAGTTGATAAAAGAACAAAGATGAAGCTTATTAAAAATAGAAACCTGGGTAAATATTTCTAAAACAGAAATTTAAGCTGGGCAGATTGCCAGAAGCACTCACTGACAGCAGTGGGAAAGACTAACGCTGGATTTCCTTGAAAACATGCCATTTATTTAAGTACCCCACTCGTGGGATTCTCTTTGGCCTTCTGAAAGTGTCTTGTGTCCTTTCTACACTCCAAGACCAGAGGGGAAAGTTTTGATCAGCTCCTAACAGAGTTAACATAAATTCACTTGGTGAGTCCCACATCTTACCCAAAAATGTGCCAGTGATGAAGGGAACTGCTCGAGCACAGCCCAGAAACCAGACCTGGATTTCCAACATAAAAATCCCTCACTTCAGGAGATGTTCTGTGACTAACACCAATCCTGCCCTTCCCTTTTGACATTCAACATCACAAAATGCTCTTCAATGCAAGTCCTGGGCTTGCAGCGACCATCTTCCAGTACAGAATGCCTGAAAACACTGTGACACAGCAATAAGCTACTGAGCTATCCCTGAGCAAGTGCAAAACCAATAAATATTATACTTGGCAGGATTTTTAGTAAACTCTCCCTGGCCCCAGCTCTGCCTCAGGATTGGCACAGATCTTTGCACCTGCATCCAGTCAACCCACAGCACTGCAGATCTGGCACAACACAGTTTTGCTCAGTCAAGTATTGTTAAATTACACAATATCCATTCATTTGATTCTGTCATTACACAAGTAGCCACCTCTTGGAACAGCACTTGCAGCACGACTCCACCATCTCAGAGATTTTTCTCAGGACAAAACAGTAAAAATAATATGTCCTCTGCAGCTTTTGCCCAGGGATTTGCTTTGGCATGGTACTTCCTTCCCCTGTCCCTGCCAAATGTCAGAACGTTTGGAGAGAGGACATTTCATTCTTTGCCATAAAAACAAAGCAACACAGAAATAAAGGAGCAGTTAAGGGAGAAACCTGACATCTTCTCACCTCCAGCACGCTGTGACAAGGAGCAGTTGCTGCAGCACAGCCCTCCAAATGTGGGACAGCTTTGCCAACACAAATAGGTCACCCTAAAAAAGACTGCCAGAGGACTAAGTCATGGTGGTTTTATTATTAGTTATCTTCTGTTTTACTAAGATGCTTTGCTGGTTTTGAGTTCACGTCACCTGGAAAAAAAGTATCTTTGAAACAATCACCGGGTTTATATTTCCTTTTCTTTTCAAAGAAACTAATGTAAAGAACAGCATCCCTCTGGCCTGCAGGCACCTCTCCAGTCAGCAATTACAATTGAAAAGAATTACAGCTGCAATCTAGCTGAAGAAATTGTCTTATCTGCTCCATGAATGCACCCTTGGGAGGATTCTTAAATGCTATTTTATATCCCTGGAGAAGAGTAACGCAGAGACAATGATGAAAAAGGCATCTGTTTGAGATGTGTGTAGTTCTAACCACTAACGTGGGCTGTGTGATCTATGCCTGTGGATAGGATGACTCCTGCTCATTAAAGTTTTACCATAGGTTGCTCCATATCTTATTAATTGCGTGGAAGCTCAAATGAGACCCAAACTCAGTCAGTCCAGAACCTCCAGAATAAGTGTTAAAAACAGTGAAAGGATGGACACAAAATTCATCCCATCTATGAAAAAAGAAGAAAGTCTCTAGATTTATCTGAGTGCTGCCAGCTACATCTTCCTGTATGGAAGTAGCACAGGTAGTATTTCACCACTATGGACTCTCCCAATGACAAACAGGACAGCAGATACATTCTGAAAATAAGTTTCAAAGAAATCGAGCTAGAAAACGTTCATGAGAATGTTTCACTAACAACTCCTTTTCCAAAGTACATCTCTGTTCTTGTAAGGCAAGGTACAACAGAGCCAGCCTGGAAGGAGTGAAAGTTTTCAGCCTTCCCTCAGGCGTGGCACAGGTTAAATGAAGTCTTCTGACAGAGCAATCTTCCAGCATCTCTGTTCCCTGCTGCTTGGTTCTTGCTCCTTGTGCTTGTACATAAGCATAAAGGTACATGAGACCTCACTGTCCTTAAAGAAATTACCCCAATCATGTTCAGTATCAACTCCAGATCACTTCAAAAATCAGCATTCTTGAGTTAAGTCGACCCAATTGTAATAAATCCTAAGGCAGATTTAGCTGACTTAATCCCAAAACCAGAGAGAAAACTGTTAGAAACACTTTAAATGCATGTTTACTCAAAGAAGTTCTAAAAAATCACAGTGAGGTCCCAAGGTATTTACTCATAGCCAGTTAGTCAGCCAAAAACACACCAAAGCAAGGTGGCATTTTCTGTTCAATTTGTCATGGACTTGGGCATAGAGATGGAAGTCATTTGTTCTTCAAACAACCCCCAATACACACAGAGAGACCAGTTTTACACAGACTATCTTCCAAAATAGAAGGTTCTAAATCACGTTTCATCCCAGCCCCCAAAAGGCCCAGAGAAACAACAGCACTCTCATTCCATCCCCACCTCTAATCCCACACCTCTAGGCAGTGCTGTTAATGACCTTCCAAGGCATCGATGGTGAATAAGTCTGGACATGCCAGAAATGCAGTCCTGGGAAGCTGAGTGCTAAAAACTGGCAAGAACTGATTAAATGAACGAACTGTTTTGAGGGGCACTGAGCACCTGCATCATTATTGCCTTCAGCTGAAGATGCAAGACCTGTCACCTCTTCAAAACCAGGAGACATGCAATAATTCAAGGCTGAGAAGCTTATTGAAAACTGAGCCTGGCCTAGGACCTCTCAGAAGATAAAGGTGTCTCTGTCACCCACCACACCAGCCCTGTGTGTGCTCTGTGCCAGGACTCACAGTGCAGAGATGTCCTCGCTGGCACAGCCCCTGCTGAACCTCGTGCTGGAGATTTAACTCCAGAAGCTGGGTCTGTTCCATGCTGTGCCCGAGCTGATTTAGGAGCCCGTGTGTGGAGTTGATTTGTCAGCCCCCTTTCAGTCCTGTGCTCACTCAGCTTTTTACTTGGTTTCCACACATGGCATCTGCAGCAACTCCACTGTTGTGGGCACCTCTTTCTAACACATCCCACTTCACACACGTGTCTCGTGTCCCAGATGACACCACACAGGAACTGGGAGAAAACCAATGGAATGCTGCCTTTGAATATATATATTATAAAGGGCTTTTACGTGCACCATTTACTAAACAAATGCTACATATACAGAGAGCAGAGCTCTGTACCTGTGATGAATGAGAAGTGTTTTCTAAAAAAACGTGCCTCCATATTTTAGAACAGAGAGTATAATTTCCTGTTGCTTTCTGCTACTGTTCTTGCTTTAATACACATTCTCTGCCTGAGTTTTCTCTTAAATATTTTTGGGGAAAATAATGACATGAATTCAACTTGATATTAACATTGCCATTTTTGTTACAAATAACCAAAGACTGCTGGTTTGAGCCACTGGGCTATAATTCAGGATTTATCAGACTACTTTCAAAACTCCACAACATATTTCTTGCATGACCCAGAAGAATCCACAATCTCTTTGTGCCTGTCTTTCCATCCATAAAATAATGAAAAATCACATTCCTTTGTCTTCTCTGTGTTGCCTTTTTTGGAAGGATTATACAGCACCTATTGTAACAGGTCTCAGGTGCTGTAAGTAGGGTTTCTCTAGCCACACAAAACACAAATGAAATTCTTCCAAATGGCCTCTTGTAGGTATTTTTCAGTCTGATGTTATGAAAAAAAAATACACAGCAAGTCAATGCTTTAGGTTTTCTTAAAGTAAATTGCCAACCCTGAAACTCACTCATTAAAATGACATCCAGTTGTTTTTGAAAACTCATCCAAAACTGCGTTATTAAAAAATTCTGCATTGTAGATACCTGTCAGGACTGGATTCGTTGTCCAGCTCCACAAAGCCAGCAGATAAGACCCAGCAGATAAGAACACTGGAATTGTGGATAGAATATTGATTTTGAAACACAGGAAGAAACAAGAGAAAATGTGATATACTACCAAGCAAGAAAGACACAGGTATCTCTACATCTTGCAACAAGACAGCAAAATTTTGTTTGCATGGATTCATTTAGTCTTCCCAATATCCCGTTCAAAAGTGTTTCCCAGTGGCTTTGTGTTTCAGCACCTGACCTCTTACACTTGGCACACGGTCCTCAATCCTCAGGGTGACATCCACTGGTGTTCACATAAAGAAATTAATTAAATCATTCCATTTGCACTGAAAATAGGCCATTTTCGACGTCTTTGGGATGCAGACAGTCAAACTGCACACTTGTACAGACAATTACAGCCCTACAGATCATCACTAAACACCTTGGTCATTTGAACAAGCACCTTCAACTTACAGTGACAACTCAGAGGGACGTGGTTCTCCAGCTGCACCCAGACACAGACCTGCTGCTTTTAACTTACTCAGGATTTTTATCAAATCAGTGAAGCCCAACTGTCTCACTTTTCTCTCCCAGAAAAAGAATTCAAAAATAACAAACCCCAGCTCTGTCATGAGCCAAAACAGAGCCTTCAGACTGAACTAGTTCAAATGATACGATATTTCCACTTAATTTAGCTCTCATTCTATTTTTGGGTAAACCACTTCATACAATATTCATAACCTAAAAATATGATCAAATTCAAAAGTTAAGCACACCACGTGGGAAGGCAGAAAACATGGGTTACATTACCAGGTGAAGTTTATTTCTGTCTCCTTTCCTATTCAGTCATTCTTACTGTCTCCTGCTGTGCTGCATTCTGCAAAGGATTCACTCCCTAACCAACACACATGAAGGAGAAAGCAGCAACAAGGGCAAGTGCATGGAAGGAATAAGGAAAATTAGTGTCATTACTATCAAATTAATTAAGTATGGAGTTGGACAGAGAGATCTAATCAAAACATACCCTTCCATCAGATTTAAGAATTTAGACTGATTATTATTTTATCTGAATGTTTTGTTTTGAGACATTTGCATTTTGAATGGGCTCGTGTTGTTGAGCCCAGTAACACAATCTGTAAGCTCCTCAGGATCTCTGCCTCTTTTTCCTTCTTCCTTGCTCAACACAGCAATACTAACTCAAGGCCTGTCTTATACTTGTAAATATGGAAATCATGGCTCTTCTTGACTCTCTCCTGCCAGGCTCTCCTATTCTTCACCCCTGTAAACAGAGCTCTGCTGGCCAGGGTGAACTTGAACCCAAAAGATTTTTCCCATTCCTTCTTTGTATGGTCAGCATCTCTGCAGCTCTATTCATGTCTTCTTAAGCTTTCCTTTTGTCTGTCTGCCCCACTTCTCCACACCTCCTGAGACAAACAGCAGCTCTGCTCTGCTCTTTGTCAACAACCAAAAGCAGCAGGTAAAGCTCTTGATCCCTAAGCTCTCTTTTAAGAACAGGTCAGGGAAAAGTAGGGGAAAAAAGGATGCTTTCTGTGGCTGACCTTGCTAAGTCTGGAGACAAAACCCAAAGACAGAGGCAAGCACAAAGGACAGGACTGGAGGATATTCACAGGCTCTGAGGAGGAAGAGTTTAGAGGAAAAGCCTTCCTGACCTGCAGAGAGAAAGTGGAGTGTGGTGAGGATGTGGGGGTTAGAAGGGTGACACTAGAACAGGCTAAAGGGCACAGCTGAGAAAGGCACTTGGAAAGAATTAATAGGGCAAAACTGTCCCAGAGCCTTGGGGCTGTGCAGATGTAATATATTGCCTGGGGAAAAGGTCCAGTTCAGACTCTGGAAAGCAGCATCATTCAGATCAGCAGATGTAAGAGATGGGCCCAGCTGCAGCACCCCAGCACCACCTCTCAAAGTATCTGAAAACATTGACACTGTGTCCCTGATACACTACAAGAAGCAGAGGAAATCTGAAACTTCAAAGAAAAGAATAAGAATTGTGTGTCTTTTCGGAAAAACAGATTGGTTTCGAACATCCAACTTGAGATTTTTAATTTCTGAGGCTGCCAATACCAAGAAATCCAGAATTTGCAATACCAAGAATTTCAATACCCTTTTAACCTAGTGTCAAGTACCTACTGCTTGGTATTTTCCCAGCTTCAGGTTTCAGCTTTCCTTCTTCTCTACTGGACTTCCCTCACTGCATCAATACTGGCATTCTCAAGCCCAGCTAGTTAACTCTGATCCTCTGCTACGTCCCTGGAAGCAATCCCTCACTCCAGGAAGAGGTCAAACATTTTTCTTCCTGAAGAAGTTACAGCCAAAATGGGAGGAGGGAAAGAGAATTTGCCTCGATGTGCAACTAACTCCAACTGAAAACCTCGGAATGGGAACTTCCCACTGTCACACAACTCTAAGAAGCAGCAGACCCGAAATGAGGCCTCTGTAAGGAGCAGAGACAGGGAGCTGCAACCAGAAGCAAACAGACCTTTCAGCTGGAGATGGAAAGCACGAAGAGAATGACACTCAGAGCCTGCTGAAATCAGAGTCTTTCCAACAACTGTCAGCTTTGGGCTCAGCACACCCAGACGCTTTTGCCAAAGTGAATAATGCTGTAGTGTTTTCCAAAATCATGAAAAACAAGTAGACACTGCTGATTGTGAGAGATGAAGAAAAGATAATGGCAATTAACCACACAGAAGAGATCAGCTTCTGTGGACAAAACAGAAACTGGGTTGGCAACAGCTCACTCAGAAATGTGCTACAGATGTACTTCAGCATCGGGCTGCTGAGATTCTGCCACAATTGGCTTTTTGGAAATAAAACAAATCAATAACCAAGAAATTACACTCCACATCAGGTTTAGGGGAATTCCTCTCCCTGCGTGGAGGAAGAGTATACAATCATCTCATGCTGATTTGGGATTTCTAAACACAGAATGAAATGCCACTCATATCATAACACTCACAGAGTGGAATTACTGTTTAGTGTCATTTTAGAGCACATGACAATGGTATTAACAAGACAACCATTACAACTGGCTAAGCTCCATTTGAAGTCTTTCTTTTTAACTGCCTAACAGTGGCATGTTATTTTATATTAATTAGCAGCATTAAGCAAATGGCAGTCCATGAACAGGTTCAGGATAGGTGGGGGTCTGAAAATAAACAGCTTTACGTGCAAACAGCAGTCATTACTTACATGAGATCGCCCCCCAAACCACAATAACACACCAAATTTTCCGAGGAAGAAAGTGGGGCTGTAATTGTCACTTATGGATAAATGCAGTTTGGTTTTAAAAGAGCCTGAATGACTGTAAGGGATTATGTCAAATCACGTTGCAGCTGTAAAATTTAAAAAGCTCTAGCTGCAATGTTCTAGATTATAAATTACGTTTGATTTCATTTTTATCATCCTGAATGGATTATGATTGAAATGAGCATGTAAAGTAATTGCACATGTACACCGTGCACCACCCTCCCCCGCCCCTGAAGCTCTTGTAAACAAAACAAGGTAACTCAAGGGAACGTTCAGGGAAGAAAAGTTTATAAATGAAAAATACACCCTTTTGTCAGTGCCTGTAATTTCGCTGTATTCTTTTGCAGCCGCTATCTGCAGCATCTTTCATTAGCAGAACAGCCAGTGTCTGCAGCTATGGCTTGTGGAAACTAATTATTATGTTTCTCTAATAAAAACTTCTGTTCTAAAGAAATTCATTCAATTGCCACCTATTTTGTACTGATTTACTCTCATCATCGTTTTTAGAAAAGTCTGCCATGCCCAGCGAAGGCACAGATACATTCACAGAATCCACCTGCTGCCTTTACTTCACAATAGAACTGATTTGGCATGTGGTTTCTGTTCTATTTGAAGGTGTCACCGTGCCTCATACATCTCATGATAAACACCTTCAAAAACCCCAGCTTTCTGTTTGCTTTGTTTGAGGAGGAGGAAGAGGGGAGAGGGCTCAGCACTCAGATGAGAGCCAGGCTGCCTGCTGATTGACAGCCTAATAAAATAACCCCATCTTCCCTTGTAATCTCACACAAAATAATGTAGGTTGGCATTACTTCACCAGAATGAGAGCTGTGACTCTTGACACAGCAGCCACCACTGCTGCATGCACACGGTGTGCTGTGGGCCTGGGAGGCCTAGCACTCCACCAGCACGTTTGCCAAAATAGGATTTGTATAAGAACTCATATTAGTACAAATATTTACTAACAACAGCAGAGGAAAAAACACAGCAGAGAGGGAATTCTCAGTCATTAGGCTACAGCCTGATTGCTAATATTAACTGAGCAAGATAGGTAAGGCAGCTCCAGGGCAAAGGAATCAGGTACCTGAGAGGAGGCCGCAGAGGTGTTTGTCACTCAGGTGGACACAGGGGGTGACATCCAGGGTAGAATCTCGAGAAGAACAAGTTTCAAGACAGGGCAGGAAGCTCCTCAACGCTCAGGTCGCTCTTCTGAGTGATCCCCCGCCTGTCCTTGAGCCCCTTTTGTTCAGCTCCCAGGTGCCCTCACTCACCCCCAGCTCCCCTCACCTGCCCCCCAGAGCTCACAGCTGGCCTGCGTTGGGCTTGATCTGCTGCCAGGCAGCAAAGCCAAGGAAAGGGGCTTCCAGTTTCCTTGATAAAGGAATAAACATGTTAAGGTCCCTCCAGCTTGATAATAAGGAAAGAATAACCTTTTCCCACTTGCCTTTTTCTGTAGCAACCATGGGAGTCCTACACATGACTAAAGCACTGGCAACTCCATTGGCAATACCAGCATTGCCCCGTGCACTGCAAACCAAGAAGCTTTTCCAGTCTCAAGAAGACTTTCTCAGCTGCCTACAAGCTGCTGATCTGTAATGCTTGGCAGAACATACATGGATAATATGTTCATTTCTGGTAAAGCAAACAACAAAAGTGTAGAATTAAATCAATAGCTAAAAGACATTTTTAGAAGTAAAATTGCTGTTGTTACCTGCTGCATAGGTTTTGTTTCCACGAATCTTGGTTGTTTTGATGCCACAGTTTAAGGTACTGTTTTGATCATATCTCAGCCCCTGCCATCCCCCATGTGTACAGTGATTAATAAAAAGAGCCTTGAGATGGAACTAGTAGGAACATGTTAATAAGAGCACATGGAATGATTTATGGTCACGTGAGAAAATTATGATTTACACGACATAAGAGACATTTTCTTAGCCTCAGGAATTTTCAGAAGGAAAGTGCAACTAAGATTTTCATGGTACTGTTTATTTTCCAATTGCTAAGACTCTTCTTTTGAGAGCTTGTCTACTTTTACAGCTATATGAGCTGGTTTAACTGAGAATCATAACTCTCCCCATAAGAGGTCCTTATAGGTAAAATATGACCCAAACCACGGAAAACAGAAATATTATTTTCTACTAATGCTATAAATAGCAGAACTGAGGTCAGCTATGTATACCAAAGCAATGCATACGAGCTGGCTAACAAGAATCATATCAAGGTCATCTGTCTAAATTACATTTAAACCACACCAGATTTTGCAAATTCTCTAAAAACACCTTTCAAGAACCTGAAATACCCCACCTAATTAATGTGATAGACAAATTTGCCTTCCATGAGCGGCTTCAAAGGGAGGGCATGGATGTTCATATTCAAAGAGCAGGATGCTGAGGGACAGAAGGTCAAGTCCATGTCCAAACTCCCTGTACAGCAGCAGACAGGTCATTAGGGGCACGACCCTAATGACAGCCATCCTTCCATGGACTTCAAGCATGTTTTGAACCAGTCACTAAATCTCTCCAAGCTCCAGTTCTCTCGCCTTGAAAGGTGGATACAAGAAATTCCCACCATCCATGTTAAGATCATGTAGGAATCAGACCTGTAGAAGGACACCTTCCAGGGCAACCTCGGCTGAACACCAGGCCTTGCTCTGCACAACCCACTGAATAAAAAGTGGTAAATGACACATATTTTTTAGGTCATTTGTATTAACAGCAGTTTAAGCTGGTATTAGCAAGACTCAGAATGCTCTTATTTTTTTATTTCCCCCTGTGTTTTTTGCTGTGACAGTGTCCATCTAAACACCAACTAAATGCACAGTTCCACTTCTTCATTATGGCTTTACTCTCACTGAGAATGGTCTTAATGTCAAGTGGTTTATGCTGCAAGACTAACACTTCTGCTCTGACACAGTGCACACCACAGAAAAGCACTGGTGCAAGGCAGCCCAAGAGACAGAGGCAGTGAGCCAGAGCTCTGTAAAATTAGGAGTGCAATGGTATGAGAAATCTCCTGATTGGGAAATTGCCATGTGAGTTCCTTGGGTAAAACAACCAGTTCTGTATCCTACAGCACAAAGGGGAAGCCACCCATTTGTTGTGTAAAATTATCCCCTTTCATGATTGTTAAAACCCACTGTTAAGAGTTTGCTGTCATTGAATTACTTTCCTTAGCAATAGGATTAATTTTTGGCTGTTATGTTCCTTGCTGTGCTCAGTTTGGATGCTGTGTGACTGCTGATTTATCTCTTAATAAGTCTCTACATCAGTGTTTCTCATCAATAGGTTTCAATACTGGGGGCTGCCACAGCAGACAATGGGAGGGGGGTGAGGGAGAATGTGAGTTAGTGCCCGCTTTTGTCAGAATTCAGATTAAAGAGAGCCTTGCTCTCTTACCTCCTCACATCACCTCATCCTTCAAACTGCAAGCACTTCCCAAATCCACACCAACAAAGATACAGATTGTGTACAGTATTGTTGCTTTTAAAAACAGTTTAAAAATAAGAATAATAAAGCAAAGGGAAGGCAGAAGACACATTCACTTCACCCAGTCCTGTGCAAAGCCTGAGCAGGCTGTTCTGTGCCGAATGTGCCGAGGAGCAGTAACACATCTGTTTGCTTTACACACTTCTGCAGCCCCCCTCACCACAGAATCCAAGTATATGACACACTTACAGCGTGCCTGTGAGGCAGCAACATCCTGCTCTCTCCATTTTCCAGACAGAAGCTAAAGTGATTTGTTCAAAGCCACATGGGAAATCTGTGAGAAACAAGGAATTAAACCCAAAGCTCTTCAATCTCCCTTCATCTCCCACTGCACTCGTGTTCAGTGTAGAGCTGAGCACACATGGGTTGATGGCACATTGACTTACACCACCTCTGGTCTTCAATGAAAAGAGTTTTAGCAAAGTTATTTACTGCAGGCTCGAAACAAAATGACACCAGACTTCTCTGGTTCCCAAATAATCTAATAAGAGGAATTCTGTTAGCTACCAATGCCATGAGTTTTATGTCAAACCAAAAATGATGTGGGGTTTCAGCAATATCGTATTCACAAACTTCAACTTTGATTTGCCTTTGAACCAAAGGGGAAAACCAAGTTCAAATGTAACAGAGATGTGAGTTTAAACATCCTTGGAATGCCACTAACACATGTCAGCATTTCTGCTTCGACTGCAACAGCTCTGTTTCAGAAGATGCCTGCCTTCTGTTGCCAACGATGTTGTCTGAATACTAAAAATGCAGAACCAGGAGATGGTCTGATACAGCCCCATTCTTGTGACATTCACATTTCATCCAGATAATACTGCTCCTTCCATTGATGTGGGAGCTTCTAACAGAGATGGCAAGGAGAGGTACACAATATCAGCTCAAGAGGTGAGTCAGATAACTGCCATTTCAGTGCTACAAAGGGCTGCCTTGAACATCAGTCTGGGAAGCACAAAAGCAGCACATCACAGGCTTCACTTCCATACCCTGGGTGAGGCCGGGCCACGAGGCATCACTTAAATTGATTGTGAAACTGAAATCTCAAAGACTTCCTCAGTTTGTTTTAAAGGCCTCTTTTATCCTCCGCTGAACGAAGCGCAATTTCTGGTCAGAAGAATGGCTGTGAATTATTACAGCTAAATTGAAGACAGAGGGACAGATCAGAGGCAGTGCAGTAATTTACAAGTACAAATAAAAATTTGACTGCCCTGATTCTCGTATCATCAGAGAAGAATCAGCTGAGACTCAGACAGGGGGTGGGTCTGACACCAACACTGGCACCTTTCCAGCAGCCTCATGTTCTCTGCTATCTCTGGATCTGCCAACTGACTCCATCCCAGGGCAGGATCTTACAGGGACATCTCACTGCTCTAGAAAGAGGGAATGGTAAATCAACAAATGCAAAAGTTTGCCTCCAATTTAACCCTGGGAAGAGAACCCAACAACAATAGGCTGAGGCAGCTACTCCTGGCCAGCCCGTGGATGCCTCATACCCCTCATACCCACAGAAAAGAGCTTATGCAAAAAAGTATTTCTTCTTGGAGACAGTACTGTCAGTGGAAATAAGGGCTCTTGGGGAAAAAAACCCCACACAAATAAATATAAATAAATTATTATAAATAAATTATAAATTGTTATAAATAAATATTATAAATAAAATATTTTCATATATAATATATTATAATGTTTCTACTTATAATATAAATATTATAAATAAAGTCATTATATTTAAAAGTATTAAAAATATGACAGTATTTTAGGGTGTGCTTGTGTGCATGTGCAAAGTCTCACTCTGATTTCTCAGAGCAAGGCTCTCCCTATTTAAAGTTTCTGCAGTTTTTAAGAAGTTTCCTCAGAGCTGCTCTAAAATTCTCAACCTACACGAGAAAATACACTTTACCCTGAAAGCAAAATCAGAGTAAACACTTGGTATATAATAGGCCATCACTAAACTTCGAAAAAGCCTTGATAAAAACAGTTATATCAGGTTATTTCATAAAAAATCATAGTCTTTCATAAACAAGATACAGATATTGCTACAGTACAAGCTAAAATTAACCACAGGAGCATTGCAGTTAATGAAGAGAAGTTATTATTTATTGCTATTGATTAAATACAAAATGTATCTATTACAGCTCTATTAGGCAGGCTGTGACCACCATAAACACGCTCTTATCTGCTTAATATAAACCTTATTAGAAGAGTTTCCTACAAACAGTCCTAAGGGTAAATTTAATTTTCCTTCAATTATCTTTATCTTAGGCATGAAGTTGAGAGTTCAGAGAGGTTTTCAATAGGAAGTATTGCTTTAAATTCTCCAGCAGTTCTACATGAGTATTCCTTTTAGAACTGCCATTCTCACTGTCCATGCCTTTAAATTATTTTATCCTTTTATGTCTTACTTTTCATGAGGGTTGTTGTTGATTTAGAGCTCTGTTTCAAAAGGTATTTTTTAATGTAAAAGTGGTTTTCAGGAGTTTATTTTCCTATATTTAGTAAGACTGTAAATTGGTAGGAATATGTTTACATATTACTTCTACTAACACTACTGTTTTACACATACCCTCCCAAATGTCATGTAATTAAGTATAACATTAAATGTGAAAAATTACATTAAGAAATAAGGGATGCACATCTGTGTATGTTTGCTTTTGTTGTGAGTTTGTTTCTCCATTTTTTAAGTGTGATTCCTGTGTGTTCACAACACCAAAGGCAAGTCAAAGGAGCATCCACAGCTTTCCCAACCAGCCAACTCCTCACCCCTCAGAGTTTCCAAGAATGAAGCCTTTACAGCTTCCACCATGGGTGATCCTGAATAATTAATCCTCAAAGATTTTCAGTATTATCCAAGAAATCAAACTGGCTTTTAATCAGCTTTTACCAAAAATGGCTATTTTACCATATAATGCATGTAAATGTGGGCATACCTAACAGATATATATCTTGTATGTGGATATAATTAAGGCACATATAAAGGAGTCACACATCCTACATGCAAAATTACACACACATATCACAGCAGCTACAGAGAAGCTCAAAGACTGAGCTCCACGTGGGTTTGTGCCTGTGCCATCCACGGTTGGCCCTCTCTGGGGACTCATTTTGGTGTGATGTTGGTCCCCAACCAAATGAGATGGATTGATCTGTTAAGTTCTCCACCATCCTGAGCTGATCTGAATCTGAAAAGCACCCTGGTGGCACTTGGATGACTGAAGGCACCAAGAGGGCACAGGTCCAAGTGCTCAGAGAGGAGGAGCTGCAGGTCTGTCCCTCCAGGAACATCAGTTCTCAGCCCAGGGAGAGGGAACAGTTTGGAAGGTCCAGCTCTGGAACCAAAATGGAAAATGCTAAAATGTTCCCAGGAATGGCTGCTCAGGCTGACACAGAGAATCACAAAGAGATTTCCAGCTGTCCAAGGAAGACTTTTGTCAAGGGCTTTATGGCAAAAAGAGGAAGATAAGAAAGGAACAATTGTTGAAGCTGAAGCTGCCAAAATCTGATTAGAAATAAGGTCCATGCTATGAACAGTGAGGCTGAGAGACCATGGGAGAAACCTGCCCATGTTGTGATGGATTTCCCAACACTGGGTAATTTAAAAACCAACCTGCACCATTTTTCTGAAGCATATGGTCTCATTCCAACAACAAGCAGAGTCAGTGGATATGAAGCAAGGTAGAAGAGAGTTGCATGACCTGTGTTATGCAGGAGACTAAACTTCCTGATCCAAAGAGCCACTCTTAATTTAAACTTTGTGGGGAAAGGGATAATTTCACAATGTGCCATAATCAACATCTATTTACTGAATTGACACAAAACAACTGAATTAAGCTCATTGTTTTCCATAAGGGAAGTTTCTTTTTACTGAAATGTATTGGATTTTTTTTCGTGAAACTTTAAAAACTGCAGAAAGTTCACAAAACAAGAAAATTCTCCATCAAGTAAGAGGTAAATTTTCAGCAGGACAATACAAGACATTTAAAAAATGAGATAAATTCTTTTACAAAGGAAGTTACATATGAATGAATAATGGAGCAATACTTGATTAAATCCAGTAGAATAAAGAAGCAATAGAATGGGCAGCATAATATATGCAGGACAAGAGCATCTGTATGCCATCTTGTAATAAATATGGCAGGAATAAAACATTAAACAGGCAGGGGAAGTGGGTGAGGAAGTGTGAAAGACAATCAGGGATAGATTTTTTTAAAAGAGTTATAGTATGTATAAAACATCAGCTCTACAGAAGAGACTCAGACTGAAGTTATGTGCAGATGGAAATTATTAAAGGCAGGAAAGGCTGCAGCCTAAGTGCTTGAGACAGGTGAGAAGTTATTGAGCAGATAAAGCACAAAAGATGGGTGAAAGGCATGACAAGACATCTGAGAGGGTGACAGCATTTTTTGCTGCAAGGGCTGGTGACATATGGAAGGCAGCAGGGCTACCACTATATTTCTGTGTCCTAATTTCCAGTATGTTTGTTTGGTCTGTGAGAGAAAGAAAAGAGGCGTTTAACGATTGATTTTGCATGATGTCAATCAAACAGCAGAGTCCTTGGAGGGGTAACTTGATGGATGTTTTAGTGACACAGTCAGTACCTGCCCACAGGAGCATCCACACTGGCTTTCACAGGGCTGCCACACACGACACCAAAGCAGGATGGCAACACTGGCCCCCAGTTTTGATGAGCTCTACTCAGCCAGTAACCACAGCTGTGGGGGCAGAGGAGAGGGCACACACCCAAAGGTGTCCTGCTGCCATTTACTCTGCAGGTGGAAAACAGGATTTCCACTCATGATCTAAGCTACCTGCCCAGAAGACAATGCATTGCTTCATGGAGAAGGGATGAAGTATTTTACCTCTTCCCTGGGAGAGAGGAAGGAGTCAGGATTTAATCCTGTGCCTAGAACAGCACCTGTACTGGGACAGACTGTAAAGTTATAGTCTGGTCCTACCCAGCAGCAAAAGAAGTTGGTTTTTCATTAAAAAAAAAGAGACACTTGTTAAATTTTTTTAGCTTCTTAATAAATACAGTCCACTTGTCAGAACAATGCAATTTAGTAAGTTGCCACTACCCGTGTTATCTGAGCAGTTTAATTTGATGCCACTAGAAATACTTGCATCTGCTGATTAAGATCTGCGACTTCCACTTAGCACCTCTCGACAGAAGTTACCTGGAGCTAGAAGAGAGGCAATGACTTTCTTTTAATAAAATATTAATATGAATTAATTCAGTGGTAGCAGTAGTTGTTACTGAGTTCATTCTTCAAAATTCCAATTTCAATTCACCCTCCCGGTGCTTCATTGCTGACTTTTTGCAGGGCTCGTGCAATGAATTACAGCAAAACCTCCACAGGACAAAGATGTGCTGTGGGAATTCCTCCTCACTGGGAAATGCTGAACTGCTCTGCTTACAAAATTGTACCTCTAAAAGCCAAGTAAGTCTGTGCTGTAGTTTGAAATAAGATTTCCTGGTTTAATGTAAGCTTGAGTAGTGATCAGTAAACACTGCAGTTTGGGATGACTGAAAGAACTAAACTGTAGAGGAGTTTAGGGTTTTTTAAGTATGGTGCACATGGCCCTGACTTCCTTCAGGAAGCAACAGGTTTGGCTTTGACACTCATTCCCTCCTCCATCCTGTCCCTTCTCCCACCATCCAGCTGGGCAGGAGTTCCTGACACAGGAGCTGGAGGACAGGGATATGCAGAGAGGTGACTCAGTGACCCATGGATCCTAATTCCAAGGGCAGGAGCAGGGATCAGATCTGGCTGAGCAGCAGCTTCTGCCCCACTAAGGAGTCCCAGGTGAAGTTCCTGGGGAAGGGGTGACCAGGAGAAGGGGTGACCTGGGGAAGGGGTGACCTGCAGAAGGGGTGACCAGCCTCACACATGGAATCCCCTCCACCTGGGTTGAGTTTGGTGCTGTGTCCGTGCGAGTCCCGAGCCGCAGCTTTCTCTCCGTCTGTCTCCCCAGCGCTGGTGGTTTCTTTTATCAGCTCTGTCACTGACTCATTGTCTGACTGGGGGAAAATTAATTTGGTTTTGTCTGTGCTTCAGTTTTCTCCATTGCAAAAGAGCAATGATCTGGTTTATGTACGTGTGGACACCAAACGCTGCACACACTTTTACCACTCAAAGGGAGAGTCTTTCAGCATGTTTTGTACCTTGAGATCCAAGAGTCAGCATTTCTTGGCACACTCTTCCATGCACTGAAAAGTTGTCCAATAGCAGCGGCCTGACCTTTCAAAAACATCATCAGATTCCAAGATAAAAGAAAGGTTTTTTTAAACAATAATTCAAATACAAAAGTGAGTAGGAGATGAGGCAAACTCTGATCTATCTGATCACACATGCACCATTTTTGTTAAATATAACACCACGTTATGTAGGCATCTCCAGGCACTCTGAAGACAGAGCACCACATTTAGTCTTTCAGCTTCATATAAATAGAAACTTTATGCAAAATATTCAGTGAGAGAATTATGATTAACACTGGCTATTTCTATTTTTTTTTTTAAAAAAAGGGATTTAACCCCTTTTTCAGGCTAAATGTTTTATTCATTGGTGATGCTGTTTTCCAACTTGTAGATGAGGTTAGAGAACAGATGCTGCACTAAACTCTCACTTTTTCTTAAGAAAAGATATGGCAATAATTTAGAGGCAGTGTTTCTAAACTAATTGGTCTAATCACAGTTACTCAATTTTTACTTCATATTTTTTGCATGTCAGATCTGAGAGTGATTATTTTGTGTTACAGATGCATTTGGTGGAAAGAAACTTGATAAGTGATTCAAAAAATTCTAGACATACCCTGATACTGTGAATTTAAAGTCAACTAGAAACAAATTTTGAAAAGTCAATAATTAACAATCCTGAGAAATTCAGACAGCCAGGCAAACACTCAGATAATACTTGCCTAATGTATTTTTATTTATTTGGGTATTTCTATGGCAGTGATTAACCCTGACATCATTATTCTCGAATGAGCAAGGAAGTGTTTAATTTTCATTATTTTGCTTTCAGTATTTGCTTCTGCTTCTACAAGCATCTCAAGACATTTAGCATCTTGCAAATGCTTTGGAATATAATCTGTTGCTAATGACTCAGTTTTTTTGTTTTGTTTCCATTGACAAACACGAATACTGAAGTTAGAAAACAAGGGGCAGCTTTTCAATGTCACTGGCAGTGCTACGACACCCTAAAGCACCTTCCACTTCGGGTCATGTTTGGAGAACTCATCACAGCCAGACCTTCCTGAGGAAACACTGCAGTCCCACAGGGACTCTGGGAAGTGCACCCAGCCCAGCTAAACAGGTCGTGTCTCGTGTCACCACCACGAGGGACCTTTATCAGCTCCACGGTACCTGAGCAACCTTTGAGCCTTCCCTGACAGCTGATTTCCGTTGGCCTTTGGCGACAGCCCAGTATTTCTTCCTGATGATAATAATTATTACAAAGCTTGCTGTCTGGAGGGGGGGTTTTGTACAGTATCCTCAACAGACTTGTTGAAAATCCCACTGAAGCCAATGAAGACGTTCCCATTGACTCTGCACTGGATGGAGGCCACGAACACTGCTCTGTGCTGTTATTTTTGGTTGCTATCCACGTTGCTTCACCTTTTATAAATTGCATATTATTCATTCACCCAGGAACTTTAACTACAGAATTCAGCCTCACAAACAACTCCAGGTGTCCAAGAAACTCAAAGACAAGAAGTGACACCATGACTTTTCACAGGAACTTGTATAAGATACTAAACTGCTTAAAATAAAATAAAATAAAACACAGACGCAGCAAACTTTCAGCTCTGCAGTTTTCATGAGAGCCAGTTGTTGACATGTGTATCCCTAATTGCACTGGGACTCACCTTTCTAGTGTCATAAGGAAAAGAAACTCCTGTTAAATAAGGAATGCAGAGTGCAGAAATGCTTCCTCATGGGATAGGAGTAAAAGGAGAAGCTGAAGTCTACATATGCACAAAGGAAGGGGAAACCAGAAAGAAAGGACTAAGAAAGAGCAAAGCTGGAATAGGCAGGCTAGAAGTGATGAATAGACAAACTTGAGAGAGAAGGTAGGGACTGAATGTGAACAAGTAAACCTCTAAGAATAAATGGTGTATTATTCTGTTTGACCCTCATCCATATGTCTTTTCTTCTTCCCTCCCTCAGAGGGCTAAGCTCTGTGAACCTGACCTTGTTATACTATGCAGGTTGAAAACTCTGGGAGTAGTTCAATTGTTGTATCTTGCTGGTGGAGCTCACACCCAGCTGTGTTTGGGTCCCAGCTCTGTTGGACCCGGGCGTGTTCAGCAGACCTGCCAGCTCTCCCACGTGGATCCTTGTCTGCTGCTCACGGCAGGAAATCCCTCTCTGCTGCTCTGAGCAGTGACTGAAGAGATTTGTCCAAACTCTGGAGGTCCAGAGATTTGTCCCAACTCAGAGCTGCAGGTACAGCTGAGCTCTGCTTGGCCCAAGGGGGCTCCAACACTGCCCTTACCTCGGCCTTTCTGAAGCACGAGACTCTCCTCTCCTGCACATACCTTGATCCCTGACTCACAAACCCTCCCTTCCTCTTGCTGTCCTTTCTAGGCAAGCACTCTCCTTTTTTTTCAGTCCTACAGCTAAAAACACACCTCCCATCAACATGGTAAAGCCCTCAGTGTCTGCTCCCTTTCTCAGAGGTTATTTGCATTCCTGCCTAGCAGGCATCTGTGGTGTTGAAGACCAAGTCTTAACACACAGTCTTGTAATCCAGTTTGCAGGGAAATCACCACCTTCCAAATAGCTGAGGACAAACCTGGAAGTTATGTTTATTTAACCATCAGTGTCCATTGCTCAGACTGGAACAGCTTCCAGTGTTTACTGACCCTCCAGTATCACCAGTCTGTAAAATGTGTAGCCTGTGGACAATCACCCATCCCACAGGGGAAAATATTATCAGACAAGAGCTTCATAACGTCAGACAGAACTCACAGTTAAATACAATCCTGAACACACCATGCTATCATTACATAAAATACCAGATGCCAGATTATCATTACCTTATTATAATAATTCCTCCTGGCATGGGAACTGATCTTGTCCCACTTAAGCCAACTTGAGTTTTGCTACTGAATTCAATGAGTGGAAGATAAAACCCAGAGAGGAAACACAATAAAGGAAGGAAGAGGAAAACGATTTGCCATTGAACACAAAGTGAACTCTTAGTTTTTCCTCTGTTCACATGTAATTGTTCAGGATGGATATTCAGAAAACCTGTATGACCTCAGTGAACTTCCAGACTCTCTGGGCACCAGAAGGATCCTCCCAGTGCCCAGCTGGAACATCTTGCCTGCTCTGTGGGCATTTGCAGCAGTTCTGTTCCAGCCTCCTTGCGCTCCCCTCGAGACTCATCTGTCTCTGACACGGCAGCAAGGGAGATAGAGCAGCTGGGGAATCAATAGGGACAAGCTGAAAGTTATTTACAGATGTTAGCCCAGAAATCAGGGAGCCCACAGAGCAGGGCAGCGCATCCAACTCCATCTGAGGGAGTGTTCTCCTGGAATTAGAACCGGGAAGGTTTTATAGTAATTTTCACCTTTTGCTGTGAGCAACAGCACCTAATCTCAGCAACTGCTGTCCAAATATTCCAATATTCCTGACATGGAGACTCCAAGCTCTCAAACGAAATGAAAGGAAGAAGCACTCTGGCACAGTTCCAGCTGTCTGCAGAGACCAAACCTGCAGCATTTTCTGTGTCATTCGCCACAGCCCCCCAACAATGGCTGCAGGAGAACACAGGAGGTTTGTGAAGACTGGCTGAAGGCAATTGAAGTTACATCAGCCTTAATGCTGCACTGAGTAACCTCAGCTAAATCCTAAAGCTATTTTTAAATTTACTGATGGCTCTGTCCACCTCTCTCCCTGCTTCACCCGTTGCACAGGACTCCAGCCAGCCCGGGATCACTTAACCTCTCACAAATAAACAAGCAGAACTGAATCATAATTATGCCAACCATCGTTACCACCAGCCCATCCTGGAGGTCAGCTTTGGGAGCATGACACATCAATACTGCCCACAGATGCCTATTTGTTTCTAATCTTATCATTTAAATTGATCACTTGAGTAAAATTACACGAGAACATATTGTACCAGCAGGATGAAGGAACTGGGCATCCTCATTCCACATCCTCAACGAATTCCTATCAATTAGATTTGTAACATCACACTTCTTACTACAGCCCATAATTGAATTCACACTTTGGAAAAACAGTCCCTGTCATCCAGCTCACAAAACCTAGTGTAATTTCTATTTTAATAGTTCTTCTCCTGCTTAAAGAAAATAATTAACTCAAAAAATTACAACTTCTTACTTCAGACAGGTTGAAACAGAGCAGCTTTTAAATTTATCCCCCAACTATTTGGTGTTTTATTCCAAAAGCAGTTTGTTCATATAGGCCATAAATCAACATTAGTTTCATAATGACCAATCTGAACAATAATTTTGACTAAAGGAGACAGTAAAAATATGAAAACACGTCAGAAAAAGAGAACAGAACTTAACATTTCCACAGAAATAGACCTCATTTTTAAGATAGTTTCTATAAAACTGGTGTGATTAACTGTTAACACAGAAGGTAAAATTCAAGTGTGCCCCTGGCACACACCTTTCCCTTGTATGTGTGGTTGCATAACTCCATGCTTGGTTTCTTCACCAGCATTTTCACATGTGATTCAAAAAAAAAAAAATTTTTTTAAGTGTTCTGTTTCCAAGACTGGCCTTAATCAGCCCTGTAATGCCTTCACAGCAGGCTCCTGCTCTCAACCTTCTATTGAGACTATAATTAATTCTGCAGTTCTAAATGTTCCATAGCTATAATTTATTTATGGGTCCAACACTTTCCTCACATCTGAAATTAGATTTGCAGCTCTTTAGTTTCTTTCCTAAATCTTCCCTTGATCCTTCTCAGTATGTATGGCTACTACATTTAGTATTTTTATCTCCCTGACATCTTCAGAAAAGGCCTCTGGTACAGAACTTTTCTAGTTGAGTGCGTTGTGATTGTGTCACCCAGAGTAAAGGTCTGTACTAGTTATTTGCTCTGAAAGGCTGACTCACTGCTATCATTTGCCTTTCCCTGTTTTGACTTGTCTTGAACAACACATTATTTCTGTTATCACCAGATATCACTCATTTCCATCAGTCCTTTCTAGAAAGTCAGGAAAAAAGATTTTAAAATCTTCTAAAAAATTAGAAGAGCGTCAGAAACGCACATTTAAGCCCTCTTGAACTTTCTAAGCAAGGAAATATCAGCGCCCCAATATTTAAAAAAACAAAGTAAATTATCCTTGTGGTGTAATAGATTTATTTATTTTAGACACTGCTTAAACAAACCAATTATGGTAAGTGGTTTAGGACTTCGTACACTCACAAAAAGCCAATCAAGCTGCCCAGCCAGCACACACATATTTTATCCAACACCATCAGAAGCATTGCCTTGGAAATCTCTCTGTTCCAGAGATGCTTTCTCTGTTTCAGCATCTCCTCCAAAATTCTGCCCTTCCTAAAAACTACCCACACTCGTGCAAGTGCAGCTCATTCTGCTTCCAGGGTGGGGAAAAGAGCTCTGGAATGCCAGAGCCTGGCTGTCAGAATACCTCTCACCCTCACCCGCTCACATCTACTGAAGAAATGATCCTCTGTGTCTTTACACATTATGTCAGGGCACAACTGACAATATTATGGGAATTAGGTATGTAGTGTAACAAGAGTTATGTTTGCTGATCATGTGTTAAGAAAACAGGAAAGTCACTTGGTTGGGTTTCAAGTGTGTAGGCAAACCAAGAACTTCCTCCTGACTGTCAAGCAGCCATAGCAGGAGCAGTCTGCCACGCTCACGAAACCAGGCAATGCCACAGGGATCTGGAGTCTCCCTTCCAGATTTATGTCACAATCCTTCAGCTCAGAAACACATTTGGTTTGCAGGAGAAAAAAAAAAAAAAAAAAGGAATGGCTTTACATGAGTCATTCTTACCTCACCCAAATTGTGCTGCTCTGCAATTCTTCCTTTTCCTAAAAGCAGCCTCTCCATTCAGCTCAGAGCCTGGTGTGTTCACAGTCCTGCCACAGCTATTCTCCTCCATGAGAGCAGAGCTCCTGGAGTACATTTGCATATTCAATCCAACCAGACATTCCATGCTGAAGGAACCACAGTGAAGGAGTGGGACAGTAGGTGGGTGCCAAAGGAAACCAAAGAGCTCTGTTGGATGCACACTGGGACAGGAGGAGGAGTTGGCTGTTCCTCAGCTGAGAGACCCCGTTCATGACACAGTGGGGAGAAGAAAAGTAAATGAGGGTGTCAGAGGGAAAGGAACATGGGACTGGGACCCCAAATTCAGTGGCATTATTGGAAATTCCACTAAGTGAACGGGATCAAGAAATCAACCTCATGAGGGCACAGGAGCCTCTGAGGAATCAGGGCAGGGCTCATTTAGCAAGGAAGGCAGCTAAAAAAAAGTGAAACCACTGAGTCCTTTGAAATGCTCAATCACCTGTGATGGTCAAGGTGAGAGTCCATGCTACATACTGCAAAAAGAAATAGAAAAGGAACAAATAATTTTAAAAACTAGAACTAGACTATGGGTTCATTGTTTTAAAGAGGAAAGCATGTCTAGAGATAAAAACACCCTTGAGTTCAGCCTTGGGTTAGGAAGCTTTAGGCAACCACACTGTGATCTCCAGATACTTATCAGGTCTGTACCTGAGTGTCCTGCCAGGATCTCCCAAGCAAATCTCTCTGCAACTCCAGCACTCGAAGCAGGTGAGTTCCTACAGAACAGAAGGGAGAACAGAATAAATATTTCCATTTTATTCATTTATTTCAACCTTACTCAGTTCTTTAAACACCTGTGATTGAGACTCTTCATAATCACTTAAATTCAAGTAGCAAGAAAATGGTACTTCCGACTAGAAAAGTAAATTGAAATACAATTAAAATAATTAAGTGTGAAAACATGTATTAACTATCATTATTCTTTACATGGGGAAAAATCAGCACCACCTGAGAACCAGTGCATCCAGCCATTCAAAATGTATCATTTATCCAAGCCAGGAATGTCAAAAATAATCTCCCCACATATTCAGCTACACAGACTTTTACATAAATCACTGAAGATACCACCCTAAGGGAACTGAGGATGAGTTGCCAATGCCATTCTGCAGGCTTGCAACAGAACTCTCTCAAAACAGATTTTGTCAAATCATAAGATCAGGGGATGTTTGGAAAAAGCACAGTATTCTGCTGTGTTCTTCTCTTCCCACTTGTGCCAGAAGAGATTTCCAGAGCATACAAGTGAGATAAAGAGTTGCACCTGAATTCAGCACTAATGCCAAAGCCCATTGAATTTATCCAACCTGTGACAACTAAATCAAGGAATTTTGCCATCCAGAGAGTGACAGGTGCATGGACTGAATCAGGAGCCAGATGAGCAGTGCAGTGCTCTGCTACCAAACCAAAGCAAACAGGTTTTATCACAGGCACTGCAAGAAAAGCCAAACTCCTTCAGTTTTAAAGGATTGATTCCCAGGATTCTGAGTAACACATCAGTGCAGCAGAAGCAGCTCCAGAGTAACTGCACATACCAAGGAAGAGCAGAACAGGGGAATTTGGGAATTTACTACAGGGTGAGGAAGAGGCACTCAGCAAAGGCTCCCAAACAAATGCCACTGAACTTCCAAATAAATCTGCTCTGACTGCATTGCAACCTTCTGTGATTACTATCCATGAATATTGTATCAAATGAAGATTGCTCACTGGAACATTGAATTTTAAAGGAATGTTGCACGGTAGCTGAGGAAAGTGAACTATGAATTTTTAATTTAAGCATTCACATCAAAAACAAGCCTCTAAAAGTTTTGGGTCTTCCAATCAGACAGACATTTGGGTTGACCTGTGAGTGCAAGTACTACACTTTTAATTTCAAATGCCACGTAAGAACAATGAATCCTGAGCAGCATCAGACACAGCTTGTATTTTTCCTGACACTAAAATATCTGAATTTTAATGGCATAGTATTTTTTAATCTTTTTATTCAGTTTTTAGTAGAAAAAAAAAATTACAAAAAGAATTCAAATTCTATCCTCCACTGTCATCCACATGTAGCAATTTATGCAACTCCAACCCACTCTAACTCCCACTTACACCAAAAGAAGTTGATCCAGCTGACTGAAGAGGAGTGGGATCCAGCTGATAGCATTCCTGGGGAAATAACAGAACTGCAGCTCCTTGGCTAAATCCAGGGACAGGGAATTCTTCACTCTGTTGAGCCACAAATGGTGTCCCAACTTCACTAGGCCTTAATAAATCCAACTGAATCATAAACCTACATGATAGCAAGGGTATCAGTCTTTCCCCATTTTGAACTTTGTGAGTTATTTTTGCAACATAAAATTATTGTGTATTATACACAACAATATATATATATATATATATAAACCAAAAAATCCACATTTTAGGTTACACCACACTCAAGTTTCAGCTGAAGAAGAATTCAATAAAGAGTGCTGAGCATTTAAATTTAGGGAGCTATCACAAAAGCATCAATGAGGCAGTGAAGACAGTCATTATTAATTAAGAAAATAATTAAGAGAACGTGTGCAGAATATAATGATAATCCCATACATTGTCTAATTGATTCAAGAAGATGTTATAAGCTTGATACCACCCCTGGTAATAATAACAGCTCCCTGTTTGGTCATGCACAGCCAAGACCATTCCCTCTCTGTATGGCTCATGGGAAGTGCTCTCATCCAAAGTCAAGACGAGAGGAAAAAGAACAAGAGGTGAAGAAGACAGGGAAGGAAAAAATAATTCCTTTTTGGTTGTTATTATTTGTATTAGGTTGTGGGGTTTTTTCTCTCTAGTTGTAACTACTGAGTAGATTCCCATGGAATGGGAGAGGAGCAGGAATCCCATGACAGCCACTGGAGCCATCAATGACTCTGGTGAACGGCAGCCCTGTCATACACTGGTATCACTGGTGTTAATTAAGAGCAGCTAACGAGGATGGGAACAGACACACATGAGCAACCACCCCCTTTGCTCTGAACAGCTCAGACATCCACCCACTTCTACAACCCAGCCACGGAGCTGTTCTTGAAGAGGATCTGCCAAGCTGGAAAGACCTGCTCCGTGTCACTCTGGAGAAGCGATTCCCGTGCCCCAGTGAGGCAGAACAGCTCACTGTAAATAAACTGTGGGGCCAAGGTAAACTTCTGTTTGATTTTTGTAGCTGTCCTTCCAAAATAACACTCTCTGCAGACAACAGCACCACGGCAAGGGCAGGAGGGAGGGCTCACAACAGCTCCAGCCAGGCAGAGTTGAAGCCAGAAATCTGTAGAAACACACTGGAGTTATCAGCCTCCCCCCCCAAAAAAAGACCAAAAACCACTGTGACAAAATGTGTGGAATATCTAGGCCAGAATGAGGGGGGAGATGAATTATCCCTGTGGCAATCCTCATAAGCTCAGCCCACTCTTCAAGCCTGGGCTCCTAAAGGCACTGGTGAGTTGGACAGCAGCTCTCACGTGTTTTGGTGATTAAAAAATTCGATGCCTTGTCAGTGCCAGGACAGGTATGAATCAGCCCATAAACACCAAGAAAGAGTCCTCATGAAAATCTCATCTTCTACCAGACTTGAAGGTATTTAACATGCCAAGACATATGTCACAGGCTTCCAGATTAAAGCTTTCCTGACCTTTGCTAAATACCATCTTTCGTTCTCCTCCTTTATTCACGTGGTGACCCATGAAAACATCAAGCCTTGCTTTCATAAACATCAAGTGCATAATACCTGCTTCCCATTGTCACACCTCTTCTGTCACTGTCACTCTTCAATAAATAAATGAAATATCTTTCTCTTCCTCAATCCCCTGCAATAAATACCCCGAAAAATACTTGCTAAGAGCTACAACAGTCAGAGTCATTTCATGCTAATATTTCATGCTCTGATTATCTCTTTTTACAATGCATTACCTTTTAAAAAATAACCTGTTCAAAAATACTTTATACAGTTCATTTCTGTCCTGTGACTGTTTTGTGCTTATTCATGATACTGTTCTCTATTTCTTTGGTTGATGACACTGTCATCTGTCACCTCATCTGTCATTTACATCTCATTAATACCAATTGTGCCCTCAGGGATCAGTTTTGTCATCAGAAAATGGCACAGAGGGTCTGCAAATGGAAGAAATACCAAGCATCAGTGCCAAAAATAGTAGTGAGACATCCCATCTCCATTTCTCAGACCCCACAGATGCTCCTGTGTATAATCACATCACGGTGACATCACTCTGGTCACTAAGACATAGGGGAGTTGTATTTAATAATCACACTGGGTTTATTAGAAAATTAACCAGCAGAACAGCAAGCTGGTACTGACTGCAACGCAGAGCTTCTGCTGTCCAGGACCTTTCCTGCTGTCCAAGGCCTTTCCTACATGGAAACAGCAGGTTCCAAAGACAAGGCTGGATGATTCAGAGTGAGAGAGAAGCACTAGGACACAACCATTGAGGCTACTCCTCAGGTCTTCATTTCCCAAGAAAAGCCAGGTGGGATGCGGTGCAGGAAAATTCAGGCCAGTCAGGGTAGGCAGAACCATCATTTCTCTGAATACCCAACATGCTCTTTCCATTTTTACAAACCATGGAAGTCTCTACACTGTCACACATCAATGCTCTTCAGAAAGAAACTAAAAAGTGCTCTTCCAACAACACCACTGTGGCAATGCTGCCAATCCCACCCGCTGGAAAATGTGTCAGACAGGCTGTCAGGATCACTGGACTGCCTCAAGTGTCATGACACATACTGATGGGTTGAACACTGGAAGTTTTTCTACAGAAGAACTTTGGGAGCTTTCCTGTAGAAAACACCAGATAAAACTTAGCAGCCTGCTGGGTTGTCATCCTCACACGCTCTGGAGTGTATTCTGCTGTGCAGCAGTAGGTCTAGCAGCACGTTCAGCTCCTTCTTTCTGCTGATTTCCACTGTTGAAACACAGATCACAGATGATTTTGCCTGGAAAAAATCATTCCCTAATGAATGTCCATAAATGTGGCACTTGAAGGCCCCTGTGAAAATCACAGCTGTGACAGCAAAATTTTATGTTCTATCAAAGCTACAGTAATGTCACCCTCATTTCAAGCTGGACAGGGCTGCACTCACCACAGCCACACAGTGAGCCAACATTTAAACTCTGTACATGCTTAGTTCATTTGCTGGCAGTTATATTTAGAGAAAAGATCTCATCCTGTTGGCTGCTCAGTCACTTGCCTCTGCACCTTATTATCCTGAGCACTGGGAGACTCCTCTGCTGAGCCCCAAACAATGCAGAGCAGCAGCTCTGTACAATCTGCCAAACTGCAGAAAAATGAACTTGCATCCTATTTGACTGCAGATAATGTCTACCAGATTTTCCCAGAGGTATGTGCTCCATACATCCTCCACTGCTTACCTACATCCCCAAAACCTTTCTCCTAATTTCACTCGTCAGCCTCTGATGTCTCTATATATCACATTAGCATCCAGTCTGCCTCATCTTTTCCACTCCAGTGGCCCTCTGTCTCATTGCACTGCTGCAGCTTATCCATGAGGCCCACACCTTCCATGCTGCAGCCTCGAGATGACCACTCAGCCAGATAATCCTGGTCAGCACTGTCACAGCTCTGACAACAGACGACTGTACCTGTCACATTAGATAAGCCATCCCATTTGCTTCACATTAAACAGCAGGGCAATACATAGATATCATCTGTCACACGAGAAGCCTTGGTGAAAAGACAGCTCTATCACACACAAAGACCAGGAAAAGCAGGAGAGGCTGGAGGAACTGTATTTTAATATTTCAAAGATCCCCCTTCCAAATGAAAACTGATGACAAGGCAAAGTCACTTCTCCAAGAGATGGCCTGTTCTCACCCTTGATCTCTATCAGCCATCTTGTTTTCAACACAAATGCTCTTAATACTATAAGAAGTTCAAAAAAATGCAAGGAATTAGAGGCAAATCTTCAACCAAGTGACAGGCTGTGCTCCTTACATTGGTTTGAACAGAAAATGGGATGATGAATTTAAAGGTCTGTAAACAGAGTCAGGGGAAAGATGCACTAGAAACAATCTCTGAAATAAGAACATGTTAAATCTCTCTTTATTCACCTTTGCAGGAAATATATTGTATAAAAATCACACCATTTATGATGTTTTATCCAACAGACTGATGTGAATGGCCAAAATGTAAATTGTCATCAGGCTTCAGCTTTTCATTACCTACCCAGAGAGGATCCTGTTCCCCTGGGCTCTGGAAGCACAGAAGCTCTTCCAGCCAAAGTCATTGCAGAAAATGCCTGATAGAATCAGGCAAAGACAGCCAGGTGGGGTGGTGGCCATCTGACCAAACCAGGAGCATCTGTACAGCAGGAACAACTCAGCTACATAACTTCACTGATTTCACTTGGTTTTGCTATTTTAAAACTGATTTATGGTATTATATATATGGATTATTATCAAATTCCAAATGAGGTGTTAAAATCATTCCTTGTATTCAAGCAGCAGCGAATTTGGGATGTTTATTCTACACTTAAGAGACCTTACTGTATAAACTCACCTCTTCTACTACATGATCTCTTTTGTGACAGATCAGACGAGGAAAGTTTAAAGTAAATTAGTAAAGACAGGGATTATTAAGGTCTGATGGCACGGTCCTCCTTGGCTGAAAATCTGGGAAATCAAGTTCTTTTTTAGAAAGCAAAGCCTGTCTCAACATCACCATGCATTTTGCTAAAGCTCTTTTGGGTGAATTTGGGCTGCAGCCCACAGCTGACACAGCTCCAGCTCTCTCACCAAGGGCTGCAGGATCAGGTCAGCAGCTCGGATTTTATGCCTGGACACTGATCATAAAAAAGGCCAACACCCAAAGTAAGTTTTCATGGTTGGTGAAAGAGAAGTTAGAACACGCCAGAATTGCTGTCTTCTCTCTCTCCACCCTGATCACTAAAAATTTTTTGTCAAAAGAATTAGAACTCTCAAGTTATTTCATTAATTCTCTGTATTTTGATAGGTTTTATTGCAGCTATTTTACTGTATTAGATAGTTTAAAATTTCACTTAGTAAAAAACTCAATTTTACATCTAGAAAAGTGTCTTATACAAAATTATTAAGAAGCACTTTCAAGGTTAAGGTTATGCTCTGTTGTTAATGAGGATAAAAACAAACAAAGAGTGCCAGGAGAACGACAGCCTAAATTTAAGAGAAAAGTGGAATATTTGCAGCTGTTTGCCCAAACCAAATATAAGTTGCTCACTGAAGTGATGTTCTGCATTACCACATCTGAAATGCTTTTCCATTCATGCTCCACGGATTATTAGCAATCATATATTTGACTGGAGTGTGTACATACACAAAGCCACTTAGCTTTTAACCCAAGCAATAATATCATCTCAGCAGGAAGCTGTAAGGATAGACACATCCAAGATCCTGCAGCATCCATATATTATAGCAGCAAGACTAATACAAGAATCTTAATAGAATTTTCTGCCTACTGCTAACAGATTTGCCCATTAACTCTGGGAACACAGGGAGCCTCACAGGTAGAAGGAAACATTTTCAAAACCCTCAAAGTGGTTTAGGAATTCCCACAGGATTCAGAAGGCTGAGTCACTGAGGAGTGTTAAAAAAACTTGAGCCCAGGAGTTTGTTTCCCACACAAAGGACTTACAACTGGGTTGCAGCCCAGAAAAGACAAACAGGAGCCCGTGGTGACTCTTGGAAGAGAAGGGTTTAAATTAACTGGAAGATGCTTTTTCCTGGAGTCCAGCTCCAGGTCGGAGCAGGGGCAGTTGGTGCATCCAGAAGAACTGTCAGCTCCCATCAGCTTAGACTTAAATGTTCTAGAGATGGAAATTCCATGTCAGCCCAAAGAACTACTGTTGCTTAAGTACTACAGAGCAGGTGCAGCGTTTCAAATCTCAGGTGACTGGAGAAGAGCACTGCATAAAGCACAAGACAAACGTTTCATGGCTGGGGCTGCTGCTGCTACACCTCTGTTATTATTTTCTTTCATTATTTAAATTCAGTGCTAACAAAAAGTCAGTTCATACCGGAAATTGCTGCTTAATATTTTAGGAACTTTGCAGGTTTTTCTCTTTTTTTTTTTATTTTGTTTATGTACTGGGAGTAACTGATTCTTTTTAAAAGGATCAATTCATTTTTAGATATGAATCACACAGTAATATTCCAAGGGAGAAGAGGAATTAGTCGTAAAAACAATTGTGTATTTAAGCAGAGAAGAGTGTGTAGAGCAGGATGGGGGGGTGGGAGGCTGAGATAGACATAAAGCTGCCATAGCTATTTTAATCAGCAAAAATAATACTGTCGTGGGAAAAAAAAAAAAAAGAAAAGAAAAAGCTAAACCAGCTCCATAACCAGCAGAGGGAGCCAGGAAAAGCCCTTCATATCCACAGTTAGGGAATAAAGACAAATTAAAACAGATGCATCTTTTCACACATCCTTCTTCCATCTTCCTCTCTTTGGTGAAAGTGTCACAGTCCCGGATTCCTAATCCAGATTAGCCATTTCCACTACTGAGGAGGCATATTAAACACAGTGAAGCATCTTCAAATGCTGCAGACTTACCTTCTATCAGAGACCAACAGGATTTATTCAATTTATAGAGGAAATGGGGAGTTGTGCATGGATGACTTGCCTGCCATGCACTTCGATCCTGATATCAGAGGCAACAGTTCTCCTGCAAGATTCTGCAGAGCTGAGCCACAGAAAGGATGCACTCACTGATCCATGGCTTGTGCTTCTCCCAAAATACCCATCCACAGACCACTGCCCCTGAATCCAGTACCTGAGAATCTGATCCTGCACCTGAGTAGAGAAATGCTGAGTCCTGGATCAGCCACGGACTCAGGCACTGCTGTTATTCCTCAAACTGGAGAGCAGCTGATCTGAAGCCTTATTCAGCCAGCAACAAAAATGACTGAAGAACTTACTGGATAGATTGATAACATCACAGAAATCAGCTCTTATTCTAAGTGAACAGACCAGACCACCAGGAGCTGTAGGAAAACCCAGTTGCTTTCTCTCATTGCAAGTTATTTCCACAGCTCTGAAAATCAGACCCAGAGCTGGGCAAATTCCCCTTTACAATAAAATCCAGGAAACTTCCTCTGGGAGGATCCCTATGTTGCATCACTTCAGTATTTCCTGGGTGCTCATTTTGGGCCCTGCTCTTCAGCTACAGACTCACATCAGTAACTATTTGGGTCATCCAGAGTCGGAGCAGTCTGGTCTGTCCAACAGGTGCATCAGCACCTTCTGCAAGCAGGAAGCAGGATTAACTTTGGGCAAACTGTTTGTAACTCCTTTTTTCCCCCATAAGCAAAATAATTGCTGCAGAACATCCTAATTTCCATCTAGACCATCAGAGTGTCTCCACTATTTCCAGTTTCACTATTGGTGTAGACACAGGGTTTTGCAGGGATCAAGTTGCAGGCATTCTTCAAATTCAGTTTTGCAGGGTTTCTGAAAACAGATCTTTGTCTAATACTGACAGAAAGCCATATTCATATTCATAACCCTACAGGTTCACAAAAAGCATTCGAAACATGCCATAATATTCAGCACAGCATCACTTCACTTATGCCATTTGAAGGACTTTGATCAACACCAGGCACTCACAATGCATTGGCTAGAGTGAGCCAGGGACCAGGGTTTTTTTTTTTTGGAAACTCTTATTTTGTAAACAATTCTGAAGTGTAAGGAAATGTCAGCCTATTCATGAACAGGAAAGTAAGAGAAATATTTGAAATATGATGAATAAAACCCAGCTCTTCTTCAATATTCCACCGTGCCCTTTGGACTGACAGAACAAAAAGTAGGAACAGGCATTTAAAAAGTCAGTAAGTTGGTTCTGAGTGCACTCAGGACACAAATGATTTACTGAAGCTTACGTCATGAGCTATTATTTTCCACTCTGACACAGAATCACAGTTGTTGGGTCCATAACAGTGATCTGCAAACATCTTCAGTCCAAGCAGGAATACAGAGCACATTATGTTCCCAACTCTCAGAGCAAGGGTAGGGCAGAATTCTACTGGCTGAGCAGAAAAGAAAGGAAGAGAACTACCCTCCGTAGCTTGTATTTATGTAGAGCCTCCTGTAGTGGTGTAAATGTTGTGTGTTTGGCTGCACACTCTGGATTGCAAATGCTGTTTGATCTACCGGGCTTACCCTGAACGCAAACACATTTCGCTGAGCCCTTGCTGTTGCATGTTATTATTTCCCTTTGGTTTGTTTTTTTCCAGAATATCACTTAAAAGTCTTGTCAGAAGACTTTACAATGCTGTAAAAATGGTGATGAAACTCAGTGAGAAGGAAATACTTAGCAAACAGGTCTGAACTCCTTTTTTTTACCAATCCAGTGATTATAAGAGTTCTGGTGTTTTTCTCCCCTTTGCAAAGTGTGTACATGTTCCTAAGAGATACTGATATGTGTGCCTTACCAATGTCCTTTGTCTTAAAAATAGCATTAGTTACACACAATATAACAGTTGCTTTGGTAACTGATTTTTCCCCTTCTAAAGGCTGAATAAATAATTGTGTAATACACATTTAAGTTATCAATGTATGTGACTGCATTGAGTTTGAAGCAACTTCTGTATCATTTTTCCTGTGTTGCCATGAATAGGCATAAATGTTGAGGCATGACATGGTTACTAAGTAAATAACTGTGTCAACATGGCATGTTGTGATGAAAGGAAAGTATTTGGACAACGATGATCTCGAGTAGAAACTGCAAAATTAACAAGTGTTGTGGGATATAAAACATCAACTACTTTCACTCTACTGGTGATCCTCACCTTAATGAGAGTCCCCACTGTGCAGGACCTTGGGAATGACATAATTACATCATGTGTATTTTGAGCTGATTTCAGGAGCAGAATCCAAGCCTGTTGCTTTGGCATTCTGGGCAAAGCAACAAAAAGAGCCAAACTTAAACTGCACGAACCTGGAGTCCACTTTCACTGCAGACTTCTCATCCTTTGGGGCAGCCCCAGCTCCCAGCAGTGCAATCCTGCACCACACCAGCTGGGCAGGAGGTTCACAGGGCAATATCTCGAGAAAGCAGAGGAATCTCCCCCCAGTTGTAACATCCTGGACAAACCCAGGGTCAAGTAACTCCAACTGATTTCATTACCAAAGTCCAGCTGATCTCAGGGAGAGGAAAGAAGACACTGTGTGTCAAGATGACACCACCTTCACTGAGAAAGAATTTGTGACTAATCTAGAAATGCAAATTTTTTCACATATGTACAGGCAATGCACACAGTACAGAAAAGCTGCTAAATCATGCCACTGTGTTATACCTGGAAACAAGATCGTTTCTCCCCCTAGAATGAGTGCAAATATATTTGATCTCAACTATTATAACATCTTTCTGGTGACTTACTTAAAATAAAACACTATTTTATTACCGAGAACATTAAAATGTCATGTTTATATAGCAAAGATTTAATTAAAATTCAGATTATAATACTAATTTAACACTGGAGCGTAGAACTGAATTTCTTTCCCTATAAATTCAAAAGGGTACATTAGCACAGACACACATGTCAGGAACATGGCACACTCTCACATTTGGGAATTAAGTGCAGATGGAGCAGGTGACCATATTCCTGTCTCTGCTGTTGAATGCCCAAGCACATCACCCAAACCAGTGAATGCTGCCTGGCAGCACCAGGGTATTGAGGGTAAATACTTCCTAAGAATGAATCCTTACAAAGATGGGCTCACAGACAATGGGTCTCAAACCACACACGTGGGAGACCAAAGTCAACTGAAGAGTTCCTATTAATTTTGGCATTAGGCTTTAATAAAAAGAAGTTGCTTTGGAAAAGTGGTAGCCCTGCCTTCAGCTTTCTAGGAATATAAGTATGGTGGGTTAAGCAGCAGCTCAAGTCTTGATAGTCTGAGAGGTCCTTCAAGGTTGACAACATAGTCAAAAAAACCCCATGAGACAGGCACAAGATCAAATATAAAAAGGTTTATAAAAATACCCTAGTTTATCAAAGTAATTCATAAACTGGACACAAGGAGTAGCTGATACAGCTGACAGGAGTGATTTCATCAACTCCAGAAAATTTTTAGTTCTTCTGCATTGTTTAATACTAAGAATTGACTTTTTTCCTCAACCTCTGATAAAGACTGCCCCATTACCACTGGAAAGGGCAATACTTCAAAATCAGAAGCATCCTGGTTTACTGTCTTCAAGTGCATAGTTAGATGTCCTCAAGCATCATCCTGACTTTGGCCACTTCAACATGCAAATTGGTTTTCAAGGGGCTTAATTTTTCTACTTCCAGGTGCAAACCAACACCTTGACGTGCACAGGAATTTAGAAAGGCTTTTATTCACTGTCATCAATTATTTCCCTGTGTGTGACAGTGCAGAGATCTAGAACATCCTTTTCTAATTGCTTTCCCACTCCCAGGCACCTCTGATAAAGACTGTGATGTTTTCAAACAGCCCTTTCACGTAATCTGATGTCTGGTGGGACCTGTGTTCATTTAACACTTGTTACATGTGATTGCTGTGTCTTCCCTACTCCTGTTTCCAACATTCCAACCTAATTTCAAACACAGTGTCACTAAACTGCTCTGATGCCTCACATCAACTACAGCCTCCCCAAGTGAAGTACTTCCCTTTTATCACTATAGGCACTGAGTTTCATGTGATCTTATTTTCAACAGCAAATTACTTCCTGTTGTGAGTTCAACTGTTTGAAACACTCTGAAAAGAATCCTACACTGCAGGAAATAGTCCTGTTCTATTTAAATATTTGCTAGTTATACAAATTACTTCCTTTCCAAATTGCTTTGCTTTTTTTTTTTTTTACTTTTTAAATTGTTCTGTTTAATTATCAAACTTATTTCAAGTACAGGGAATCTCAGTGGTTTGGTTTTTTTCCAGAATACTAATAGATTTAAGTTATTTCTGTAATAATACATGTTTTTCTTACATGCATTTCAACTCCCACAAAAGTAATTTGAAAATAACTACAGCATCAGAAAAAGTAACACTGGGATCTTAGAAATTTAAAGGGTGAAGTTTAAGTGACAACTAAACAGCAATTTTTCCATTCTGATGAAGACAGACCTTGTCATTTCAACCCTCAGAAAATCAAAGCAGCTAAATATTTGCTTTCTTCCTTTCCCTGCCAAAGCCAAAACATATTATGTTTTTATTTCCAACGGGAAAGAACATAGTCTAGTGTAAAAATTAAGAGCATTAAACGGGTACTTGGAATATCTGGTGAAATGTTTCGGAGGCAAACGCAGAGTGACAAGAGCCCAATGAACTCCCAACAGCCCTGATCTGATCCCAGCGACACCACTTCCAGGTTGTTTGGAAAGGTCACTGTAAAAATAACCAGGCATTTTTAGGATTAGCTCTGATACCTGCTTGCTCAGTAGCTCAGCACACATCCAGCAATGACAAAAGCAGTTTGCTGAAAGTTGAGTAGTTAAGGCTTAACTCCTGGTTTACATCAGGGGCTAATTATAGAGGCTGGGTCACGCCGCCGGCGCCCTCCGGAGCACCAGCCCTGGCTGAGCCAGGTGGGAGCAGGGAGGGGAGTCCCCACTGACACAGCTCTTCTCCACCTGGCACCTGGTCAGAAAAGGATGGACATCAGTGTTCCCAACACAGAAATGCTCAAAAGGACAAAAGGAGAAGTACGGGAAGCGCGACGATCACCCCGCGCTACTTGAATCTTCGCCCGTTCAAAGCCCCAAAGGCAGACTTTGCCCTCCAACACATTGAGAGAAATGCAGTTAAATGTGGGAAATAAACTTATTTCCAGGGTTGCTGGTTTTTAACACCATTTGCTTGATCATCTCATTGACAAATTAGGGAAAAGTCCACACACGATTTCCCTCCATAAAAAGTCAAATCATCAGAGGGGCTCCAAGTTCAGACCTCAGGGTTGTTTTCTAAATGACACCAAAAACCTGCATTATTTGTCAGTGTACAGGAAATGTGTCTGCTGTGCAACACAGCTGTGAAACAACCAAACTGTGTAGGAGGAGGACAGCATTTTGTAAAAGAGGTCAATGGTTCTGAAAATTAATATCGAAACCTGCACTCAAAAATGAGGGAAACTCCTGAAGTTTCTTGTGCAGAAACTGAAACACGAAACTGGAGCTTACACAGCAGCCAGTGCCCAAAATGCCTTTGTTAGTAGTGTCAATACAATCCTCCTTCTATTTTTTATTTGCTATGCTTAAAAAATTTAGTCTGCTCCTGTTAATCTTTTAACTTCAGCCCATTTACCACGTTTTAATCTCACAGGACAACGGAGGGAAAGGGTTGGTTCAATGAATTTTCTACAGAAAGGCTGGTAAATATTGATAAAAGAAATACAGAGCAGTTTGGGGATCTTTTTTGTAGGCAGAACCACTAACCTTTTCCCAAGACTATTTGTTCCTGACTTTTGGCATCCTGGGATTTGTACAATGATGCTGAATGTTGCTTTTTGTTCAGCTGTCAGTTACAAACTACATTTGAAACAGTTTCTACAGATTGAATTTTTTAGCCAATTTTTTATCGAGAAAACATTCTGTAATCGTGTCTAGAGGAAGGAAGTGTAATGAATTTATAAAATCCATGTTTACTGATGAGTGAGCCTTAATTCCAGCTGTGCTAATTCCAGTCTGAAGGAATGGGAAGGGTTACTAAGCAGAATATATTGCAGTATGAAAGTATCTTCATTCAACAAACTAAGGAAAAAGAAGGTCCTGAAATTTAAGCAGAAGGCCAAGTATTTACAGTTTTCCTTTTAATTTTACATGACTGTATTAAAGCCAAAAGAAGGTACCTAGTAATTGCTGAGGAAATATTGTTTGAAGGTCAAATTCCTCTGCAGCTGCACAGAGGTCACCTGAATTTTGTATAAAGGACAGAACTGGTCCTGTGGTAGGAAAAAAAATACCTCTAACATTTAATCTGATTTTTCATCAGCTTCTGGATACTTACTGCACGATTATACTGAAGTTATTCCATATATTTATAAATCTGAAGGGCCCAGTCTTTGAAGTCTCTTCCAGAAGAACTAATCTATAACCAAAAAAAGAAGGCAGGTACTTAGAAACCTTAGCAAGCTTTGTCCATCCAGATATTTTCTGGCAAGTAGAATTATTGCATTGTTTTAAAGGTTGATGAAGTTAAATGACGGCAAAAGTCATGAGACACCTCATATATATTCACAATGGATCTCTATCAGTTCCATGCATGACATCAGTCCTGCATCAGTCAGCTGAACAGCCTCATTGTGCTGCCAAATTCTTCTAGTAGGTTAAAATTTAGATCAGGGAACAGCCCTGCTGGTATAAAGGATGAGACTGACTCCAGAGGAGCCACTCCTCAGATGGAGTCATCTCGCTCTGCTGACACGAGGCCGAAATGAACTCTGATATTTCTTTCTAATAAAGGATATTACAGCAAACTTCAGGTCTTTCCCTCTCCAAATACAGGTTAATAATGCAGTCAGAAATTATAAAGCACCCTGTTTAACTGGAGAAACCGAGAGCTTGGTACAGGTTGCAAGAGTCCCATGAATGGTGCTGTCCACAAAACAAGCTCCAGAGAACTCAGGTGAACACCAGTGAAGGAGCAGTGACAGGACCTGAGGGAAGAGCTGGAGCTGTGCCAGGGGAGGTTTAGGTTGGATATCAGAAAAGGTTCTTCTCCCAGAGGGTGGCTGGGCACATAACAGGCTCCTCAGGGCAGCAGTGACGGCCCCAAAGCTGCCAGAGCTCCAGGAGCGTTTGGACAACGCTCTGAGGGACAGCACAGGATTGTTGGGGCTGTTCTGAGCAGGACCAGTAGCTGGACTTTGATCCTTTTGGGTCCCTTCCAACTGAGGATATTCTACAATTCTATGATTCTTAGTTGACTGGATATCAATATTGTTACCGGATAATGCAATACAATTTGGCATTCAGTCCGAGTTCTCCAGAAAGCTGCTAAAATGAAATATTTAGCAAAACATTTCCATCACTAATACAAACAGCAGAAAGTCTTGTTAGAATATTTTTAGACCTCAGTTTTCATGCACTGAATATAAAGTTCACCTTTGGGCCTCTGTCTCATGCTACCTAGCTGCTGCTACGCACACCTGCAGGGCAATGTCCCCACTCCTTTCCTGTTCCCAGATCCCATAATTCAGCCCCAAACAGCTGGATCCTTCCCCAGCTATGAGCTGCACTGGGGCTGGGGGGCTGTGGAGAGGAGGGTGGCCATGGCAGAGCACCAGGCAGGGTGCCACATGCCAGCAGCAGGCTGTGGGTGCAGGCCCTCCCTGCCATCCCATGGCACAGCCAGGGTTGGCCACAGTGGGATTAAGCACTGCTGTCACATAACCCGGGGGCTGAGACCCCAGGATCCACCACTGCTCCATGGTCTGACATGAGAATTGTCAGGATTCCAGCAGGGACACTGAATTCTGGTTCCTTAACACATCTGGGCTTCATGCCAAGTTTTTAGTAAATCATAATTAGGAGCTCAGATGGCAGGGATTGGTTTGATGATCAGATCCAAGCAGGGAATTTGGTTTAGTCCCTCCACTTCACCACACAACTCAAGGAATGACCACCCAGCACTGAGAAAGCTCAATTTAGCAATGCATATCACTCAGTTAAACAAAGTGAATTGCACTGAATAATCCTCCTCTCTCGGAGCAATCTGTCTCCTGAACAATTCTACTTCATCATCCAAGAAGAAATTATTTTAACCTTGGCATTAGAATTCTGGATATTTAATACTCACAACTGGACACAGGAAAAGGTCCTAGGAGACATACTGCTCTGAACCTTGTTTTCCTTTTTTTTAAGAGCTTTGTAATTGTATTGGAGACCCAAGAACACAGTAAGGAAATTATTGGTCAGAAACATCCTCTTCTTGGTCAGAGCTCGACTTGGTGCAGGAGGGAGAGCAGATCTGAGTAAGGACAGAGCAGATCTGAGTAAGGACAGAGTAGATCTGAGTAAGGACAGAGCAGATCTGAGTAAGGACACAGCAGATCTGAGTAAGGACAGAGCAGATCTGAGTAAGGACAAAGCTCCTGGGCTGAGGTCCAGCTTTGCAGCCCCAGCAGGGATCCTCCTACAGGGATGGATTTCTCTCCCAGCCAGCTGTGGCCAACCCCCCTGCCCTTTGCATAATGGAACACACAGCCCAGGATGTCAGGATCCATTCCAAGCATTGTGCCAGGTATCAGTCAATAAGAAGACTGGTTTTTACATTTTTTATAAATGCTGATGGCTTTTATATGAAGGCTTTGGGCTTTGCTGGAGAGTAAGTATGAAAGAGTCTGCTTTACTTCCTCCACTGAGGTTATTCTTCTAGTTTCAAGCAGCAGGACTGCAGTAAAGTCAAGATAAAAGAGTAGGTCGGGCATAATTAAATATTAATTTCTACCAAGTTTTTAGAAATGCCAATATTATTCTCAGTACATGTGAGAACTTGAGTATTTCACCACTTTTCTTAGGTGTTTTACTTACACTAACCTTTCAGTGATATTTTCAGTAATTTATTTTCACCTTTCATAATTAATAGATGATCTGCATAAGATATTATTTTTCCTATGCTGCATAATTTTCCTCGCAAAGTTAGTCTAATATTAAAAGTCATTTTAGACTGCCTGCATATTTTTGGGGAGTTAACATTTCTCTCTTAGTAACTTTTTTGTAAAGGAATTCCATGTTTGGGTGCATTCTACTCACACTGAAGCACTCCACCACTGACTTCCAAGGGGTAAATTAAACCAAAACCAATATATTTGGCAAATACCATCCCCTACACTTGGCTTTGAGCAGGCACCTCATTTTTTTATCAGTTATAAATGAGTGTCATATCTAACAGGATCACATTCCTTGTTGTTAGTCAGCACTTTAGCAGCAAAATACCTGACCACTGCAACACTTTTGTAGTGGAGTAGTTAATGGAAACCCCAGTAGAGTTCCTATTATGTGTTCAAACTCTTGGCCAACTTCCTCTGAGCATGTGGAACTCTGATTTGTGAGCAATGTGCTTCATCCACTGGGAGTATCCCAAGGCAGGCAATTCCTGGTGGTGACGGTGTAACATTCTCCAAAGTGTAACAGCATCAGGCAGAGCAGGTGACAGTGGCTTCTCCTGCTCCCAGAGCCTGCAAAGGAAGAGCTTCCCTTCCCACCACCTGTGCCCAAGGCTGACCTTCCTTAAAGCAACTCACTCCCATTCCACTTGGCAGTGCAGTGATTTTATCAAAACACCTCCTGCTTTCATAATGTTCATCAATTTTTTGCTGAATTTGCTATAAGTTAAATTTTAAGTTCAGGTATAGCTCCTCTTTTAGGAAATACAGAATATTGAATCATTTGATCTTTAAGGCACAAAAGTAAAGAAACAGATTTGCACACATCAGTGATGCCTCTGTAAGTTTTATGGACATCTACTTTCCTTTAAAGTACCTAGCAGATGGCTCACAAGTTTCCAGAAACAGCCACAAAAGTCAAACTTATAGGTCAAACCATCTTCTCTGAATATTAACAATGGAAGTAGCTCTAATTTGAAAACCAAAAAACCACAGCCCTGCTGGAGTATTCCAACACAAAAATAACATGAGCAGATTAAAATGCTCCAACACCTCCTCAGAACTCGAACTGTTCACAGGAAAGAGTGGAAAACTAAAAACAAATCATACCGAGGGAAAGAAAAAGGTGATTAGGGATCCACAAAAAGAAGTTCAGGAACAGTTGTTCAAAGACCTTTCAAAGTAGGGACGTGGAACTAAATGAGAAATAAAATTCATGTCCTAGAACACACTGTAATCACCTTGAAAGCTGAAAACATGATGGCAAAATCCACCTCATATGAGCACTGTTTGTAGAGTTTTTCCCCTCACCTGCTAAAGTTACAAGTGGCAGGACAGTGATTTGTGAGTGCTGCTGTGAGTGCAGTGAAGGCAGCACTCAAATTTGGACCCTGTGCTGGGGATGGAAGTTTGTCCCAATGGATGCAGATGTTTCTTATGGACAGTTCTCCCCTCCCCTCTCATCACTGATCCCTTACAAAAGATCCCCTTGCACCTTCTCTGCCTTCATATTCTTTTAATGTCTTGGAGTCTTTGCTGCTTCAGAGCAGGATCAGCTCTTATGTGCCCAGAAGGAACATCATTATTGTTTCTGTGAATGGATAAGCAACATGTCCTGCAGTGGAACTGCTCAGGGTAGCAGGGGACTGGAATGAGTTCCCCAACGAGTTTGGTTGTGATTCTGAAAGGATGATGCAGCTCATGAATCACTTTTCCTTCACACCAGTGCAGACTGTGACTGGAAAACAGATCTATAAACTACACTGTAAGGAAATATGTAAATTCTTACCTTTCAATAATTACATTTTGTAGTAATTACCCCTAAATTCCCAGTAATGGTACTGAACTGAAAATTGAGATTTTGCCACTTTTTTTCTGAGGTCAGAGGCAGTTTTCCACGCCCAGCTGGGTGATTCATCCCAGCTCTGACAGGCAATAGAGTGATTTTTGTTTGGCTTTCTTACTCATGTCTTCAGTGCTGCTCCTATCACAGTGTGCAACATTGCCCAGCCAGGGAGAAGGGATTCTTCCCCACCCTGGATCCCAGCCAAGGAGACAAACACTGTGTCTTCAGGACCACACCCCACTGCACTGGTGCAGCCTGTGCTGCCTCACTATGGATGTTCTTCCACCTCTCCTTGGAGCTGACCCTTTCCAGGGAAGCACCTTTCTCACAGTGCAGCTCCTTCTGGCTTTTTCTATGGAAACTCTCTTACTCCTCCAACCATTCCTAAATTAACCCTACCCAAAGGATGGGCTGGGTCATGGAATCTCCACACACACACACCAGGAAGCAGCTCCAACAGGAGTGATAAGCATCACATTTTTTTCCCAGGGCTCAGAAGCTCAGCTCCACGTTTGGAGCTGGCCACAAGGTGTGGCCCCTTAAACAACCAGGTGGCAATGCCTGGAATGCAAAAATAACTGAGGCAGACTGGGCTCTACCTGGGGTTTTTTCCACTAGAGAGCTGGGATCTTAATGACAGGTTGGACTCAAATATTCCTGTATGGAAGCATTCCTTTGGAAATTAAAAAAATGAAAAATGAGAGTATTTTTCCTCAAAAATCTTACATGGCTTTCTAGGAAGTTGTATCATTGCTTTACAATCATAGGAGCTATTGTAAAAGTCATTCTGAGGTATCACTTACTGGTTTGTTCTAGAGGTAATCCTAAAAGTTTTGGTGGGACTTTGTTAAATTCTTGCAGAATCCTACAAGTCGTGTTCCTATTAAGTTTCCCACCCTTCTTCCACGGGGGTTTGCACAGTCTGTTAAAGCAAAAGCCTGGAGTCAGTATAATCTAATTTGGACATTCTGATAAATGAATTTAAAGGGGGAAATTGAGTCATCATTAATTTGTAACACATTGCCAGATTTAACAGCAAATACTATCACCATAGTTTTGAAAATATCTATCACAAAGCTGATGCTCTAAGTCTTTTACTAACTGGTTGGCTACCACAAACAAGCCATCTCAACAATTCTGTGCTGATGTAGACAGCTGGGTATTTACAATGGACCCTAAACCCTTACTCTTGAAAATATAAATTTAAAAGTCAAAATAATTTGGCTTCTTCCTTCAAATATTCCTACAGAAAAAAAAAATAAGCATGCAAACAGAAAATGGTTTACTGTTATCTAATTGGAAAGCAGAAGCTTTATAGTCTGCAACAAACACATTTTATGACTATCCAGGATGAACAAATTGGGGCAGAGAGCTAATAATTTATCCCAGCATTGCTCCATGCATCAAGGATCTTTTATGCTCCTGGGAGGGCATTACAAAAATTAGACTAATGTAGCAGAAAGAATGAGTTTGATCTTCCGTTACAGCATTATTCCATCACCACTGCTCTGCATTTCAGGCAACTGCACAAGGAACATTCAAAGGCTGGGAGAAGAGTTTCTGCTGGTGGGAATTCACTGGGCTTCTCTTGGACTGGGAGATTTGTGAGAAATATGCAGCAGATGAGGAAAGTGGTGTTTCCTCTGTGCTTCCTGCCTTTCATGCAGAGAGCTGGATATTTGATGAGAGTATTCAAAATACTCTCCAGCCTCTTTGATCATGTTGGTAATTTTGTTTAATGGGCTCCATCCCTGCCTCAAGAGCAGGGAATTGATGGGATTCTCCTTCCTGGCATCTGAGCATCACAAGGGGACCGACCCAACAAGTTTCAAATGGCAGGTGGGAAGACACTGAAAACATTGTGACAAGCAGCAAGAAGTTACAAAAGTGAACCCAGAGTTCACATTCACTGCTTCGAGAAGTGAAGGAAAAACTGATATACATTCACTATTATTGATATTAACAGTGAAGTAACTAAACAAAGGCCAACTTCTAGACATTATACATAACCTGCTTCACAGTGATCACAGAGGGCAGTCACCTGCAGCAAAATAACCCAGGAATGCCCCCATAGGTAGTGTAAATTTTAATGTTAAACATACATATATTTGATGCTGAACATACATATATTTGATGCTGAACATAGATATTCAAGATTTCCAAGAAGCATTTAAATAAAAATAAGATGAAAGTGACTGCTGGTTTATTGTGCTGCTCTTCACATCCCAGGATCACAGTTTCCAAAGGGGGCAAGAACTCAAGCCAAGGAGTGTTCTGTGATGTCCAACTCAAGGCAGCCACAACCCACATCCCCAGCTACAAATCACACCCTCTGCACAGAATATGGAGCATTCTGGTAAGTCCACCAGAATATGGAATGGAGTGTTTTGTAGGAGAAGCTTTCCCCCAAAGTCTCACCCTTTACAACACAAAATTAGGAAAGACTTCAAGCAACTGTTCACTGAAATCAACAGAAAATCTTTAGTGACCCTCGGTTTCCATCATTAACTCCTAAGGCAGCTGAAAACAAACATATTTACTGCAAAATAACAAGCAGGGGCAAAGGAGGGAGATCTGCTAGTGAAAAATCCCACATGGATTCGGTGTTCCATTTCACAAGGAAAGTTCTCTGGCACTTCACAATACTTTTCTTAATTTTTTTACACATATATATATAATAAAGGAACTTCTCACATATATGATACAGATGTGCATATATGACAGTTTGGTACTTCATCCATTTTCTCCATTCAGTGCATATTTTGTGAACAAGCCTCTGAGACACAAACCCCAGGAACTCATTAGCATAACAACAGTGTATTAATAACATCAGTGGTACAATAAAACAATAACAGCTTAACTAACACCAACATTTTGTCACCCATGTATCTCCCATGACAAAGAATACTAATATAAATGCCACTGATAAAAGCATGACTTCATTTTTCTGTCACACACAAAATATCACAACCATATAATTAATGCCAGTAAACTCCCAGGCTGTATTCCTGCATTGCTTTTATCCCTCATGGAAGGAAAGAATTCCAGTGGTACACAAGTCAATTTTGCTATGACTCTTTTCAATCCAAAAGGAACATCATTGTTTAAAAATTCAATAAATATTGTAATTTCAGTCTAGACACCTGTGCACAAAAGGAAGGGGATCCACAGGAAGAGAAGGAGAGTCACCCTTACCTGTGACTGGTTCTCCCTCATTCCACGAGGGACTGAATCCACACTATCACTTGCTCTGGCTGATGAATTCCTTCTGCTTCCCAAGGCCCTAAAGAACATCTTCCAGCAGCATCAGCTGTTGCATTAGTTCTGACTCAGTTGAAAGTAAAAAATGCTGTGAGCTTCAGTAAAGAAGACTCCAAGTCAAGACGCTCTCGCTCAGAAGTGGCATCATTTTTTAGTGAGGGTACTTACCTGGGCAGCAGTGAAATGGGGCCCCCTGAAAGCCACTGCCAGTCCCAAAATCCTGAAGTGATGGAAAGAAATTACTCCTGATGCCCGAGAAATCACAGAGATTTGGCACTTCTCCATGTTTCTTCTGAGTACAAGGTCACGCCTTTCAAAGCTCTGGCCTTACCCTGCAGCTGATGTGTTTATTAAGAAATCTTCTGCCATTCATTATCAATTCTAGAACAGAATTTTGTTTCCTGAACAGAACAGCATCATTATTCATTGCTTTTCACTTGCAAACATCTTGCTGCTATTTGCATATGAGTGGAGTCCTGCTTCTTAAAACAAAGGGAAGAAGGAAAAAAAAGCCTGTGTTGGATTGTTCCTTGTGATCACCAGCTCCAACCTTCATCCTGGGTAAGGCCTCATGAAAGAGATCTTTGAGCTGAGCTGTTCTTTGTGTACTTCTGCACAGCCAAGACCATGCATCAAAAGAATGGCTTCTGCTGGAAGAAAAAAAACTCTTTTCCATACAGAAGAGAATATGTGAAACTGAAAACTCCATGATGAATGTGAAAGATCTTCAAGAGCAAAGAAGAATTAAATGCAAGCTGCTGCAGCCTCTGAACTCTGCAGCAAAGCTCTGTTCTACCAGCATGAAAGGAAGAGCTGGAGTAGACAAATGATGGTAAATAGAATGAAGTAGGAGGTTAAAAGGGAAGAAAAAAGGTAGGATGGCTTCTGGAGCTGAAATTGCAGGAAAACACCAGAAAGTTGGAAACCGAAAACAGAAGTGGAATGAAACCTTTCTGTGCTGTGTGAATCACTGCTTGGCTGGAAACCAGGAAATAATTGCTGGAACAGGCAAACAGGGAAAAGCCATTATGAGACCCTCAGCAGGAAACAAGCAGGATGGTTTGGGAGAAGCTGCTGGACAGCTCGGACACGTTCCACTGATGGGGCAGGTTACCAGAAAACAGGGAAAACGGGAATCAAGGAACAGCTGCTCCCTGCTCACTGTGAGATGTAATATTGTCTGATCTGATAAACTACGGGAAACACCGACCCAAAGGATCCCAAAATTAACTTGGTAAGAAGGAATCTGCCTAAGCCAAAGGGTGACATTAAAATATCTAGAACGGAAGCAAAATATTTCTTTCCTCCCTCCTTCCATGAAGTGGATGCCTACATCTGGTTTTAACAGGACTACTTTTTTTTTCCTACAAAAAAAGAGTTTTCCATGAAGTGTTGGCTTTCCTTGGAAAAATGCTGATTCATTAAAAAAAATTATTATTGAGAAATACACAGAGGGCTTTAAATTGTCTTAAGGCTCTGGAGCAGAGCTATAGTTTGAATCTTGCACTTCCATAAGAGGAAAACTGAAACATAACTCTAAGAAGGCAACAGCAGAAATAAGATACCCTGGAAGCATTTCCAAATTCAAAACCTGAGGTTTTAGAACAAAATCTTTTGACTGAACATTTTTAGGTTTCCATTGTTTGCTTGGTTTTTTTGTAAAACAAAATCAAAAAGTATTCCCATTAGTCTTAAAGGCAAATTTCCAGAATAGTTATCTTTAAACAGAAGTAGACATTTATTTAACTTGTTAATTTTTACTACAATTGAGTGGAACATCTCTTTGAGAAAGAGCAGGAGGATCAGATTGTAATAACTGGGTTTAGGCTAAAAAATGCTCTCCTCTCCCACAAGATTATCAAGAAGGTGAAGACATTACTCCACTATACTTACAAAAGTATAAGGCATAAATATTTGCTGAAAATATCCCTCCTGTGAGGTTGGATATCAAGTTTTTAGCAGGAGAAGGGTTGTCATGAGGAGCCACTGCTCCTGTCCCACCTCAGAGCATGGTCTGAGTGAACCCTTGCTTTGAAGGGACTGGGTGACCAGGGGTGTCTCTGACCACTTGTGCAACTAATAAAAATATCCAGCCCTCACTCTTGGAAAGTCTGACTTCTGGGTGGTCATTAAATATTACAATATTCAGCCTTTGTAACACCCATGAAGACATACTCGAGTGAAGGAGAATTTAGCCCTCGGCCATCAACATAATTAGCTTTTATTCTGTTTTTTTCAGGCCAACTCAGAGCACTGCCAGCACATACAAGTTCCCTGTTTCTTAAGGATAACACAGATCTGAGCAAACTGAAGCATCTCAGAAAACATGCATCTTTTGGTGGAGATGTACATTTCTTATATCTACTGATTTCTTTATAATTTCACTCTCTTAAAAGATAAAAGTGGTCTTGATTTTCCCCTGATGTAAATTAAAAGTACCCTTATTAACTCCATAAAATAATAATGGTGAAAGACAACAAGTATCAGGCCCATTATACTCTCACCTTGCATAAAACTGATATTCTTTGATAGAACTTCTCACTGTGGCTGGTCTCTAGAAATTAGAGTTCTAAGGAGTATTTACACAGAATTTCAAGATTTTTAAATATAACTTCATTCTAAACTAAAAACAAAAGCTTTCAGAAACTGTGCACACTTATCACACAAAGACTGCAAAGAGCAGGGAATGACACTTCCCAAGAATACTCTTTCAGATTCCTAAGCCAAAGATTGCTCCTCTCATTTAACAGCCTCTAATTGATTTTTCTTTCATAAATTTGTCCAGCTGCTTTTAAACTTCCAAAAACCTTTGCTTTCCATGGCACCCCATGGCAGAGAGTTCTGTAGCCTGGAACTCCCCTCCACCCCCCAGCTCTGAAGAAGCATCTCCCTTGGATGTTCTGAACCTGCTCCTGCTTCCATTTCTTGCCCCACATCTCGTTGGAAGGCACAGTGAGCAACCTCCTCCTCTCTTTTTCCAGGATTTTATGGATATCTCTCATAGCTTTCATTTATTAAACAAAATTAAGGTTAAAGAGTCCAACTCTTCATTCATTCCCCCTAAGGCTGCAGCTTCATCCCTTTGGATTTGGCACGCTGTTGCCACGATTTTCCATCTTCTGCAGTTCTGCTGCATTTCCTTTTAGGCACAGAACCAAAACTTTACCTGCACTGTTATGGATTAAGGTGCCCAACATGCACTGACACCACGATGCTTTCTGGATTGTTTCCATTTCTTTCTGATTTTTCTCACTATCCCATTTTTTTTGACCGCTGCTGAGCATCAAGGTGACATCCTGAGCTGAGTGACACTCAGCTGAGTGACATCCTGACCCTGCTCTGAGCAGGGGGCTTGGAGTAGAATTTCCTCAGATGTCTCTTCCAGCTTCAACAATTCCATGAGGCCACGACTCAGGCTTAGGGGACAGGTGAAAGATTTCTATTTTGCCACTGTCCAAGACATTGGAATCACTCCTGTCCTGGTGTTATGAGCAGCCTGGATGACCCCCAGTTGGAGAAAAATGAACATCAACTGGACCAAGCACAGAAAATCATTACTAAGATGAATGGGTAAGGCAGAGCTTATCTTCCACAAGAAAACAAAATGAACTTAGGCTCAGTCTGGCAGACTGAAGCCTGAAAAGGTTTGTGATTGATGTCTGAAGTATATTAGAGATCCAAACACAGTGAATGTCTATTTAAGCTGTATGACAGCATTGTATTAACAACAAATTGTCCAGGTGTATGAACCATTCTTGAAAAAACTCAAGTTAGAAAACAGGAGAAATATTCTATGATGGTTTTAAACAACATTTTCATCAGCCAGTGATTCCGGCAGTACCAAAGCCAAAAGCTCATTATATTTAATATGGAGTTGACTGAGTTTTGACATTTTTGTGAGCTCTTTCTTTCTTGAAGCTAAATGATGGGGAAGACAATGCAATTTTACAATGTGCTTTAGCTTTCCTGGAATTTCACACTGTAATGGAATGTGACACTTGAAATTTCTCCATCCACGTCTATCTCAAATGCAATATATGCAGTTTGAAACTATTAGCTATAGCAACAAGTAAGAGAGGTTTTCCACCAACCCTGGATAAAATTCTTAACAATATAATGAGGAAAAACTTCAAAAGCCTCAGAACTGTCTATATTGAAAAAGAAAGACAAGCCCAGAGAAATACAGCCCTTGGAAAAGGCCATTAATGACTTAAAAACTACAGTTGCTCTCTTTCTAAGGAGACGTGACAATCGTCTACAGAGCTAAAACAGTGATTGTTCTGTTACCTCAAATAAAGTCCCTTATTATTGACTGGATATACCCACAAATTACTGGTACATTAGGTCAGAAAATCCAAGACAACAACCTGTATTTTGCCTGTTAAAACAAAAGAAGTCTGATCAAATTAACCAAACTGACCAGGCTTCTAAACTTGTTTTTTAAACCCCCGTGTTCCCTGACCTCCCAGTCCACGATGCATTTAAGCCACACAAGGATGGGGCAGAGTTTGGACACACATTGGTCCCAGCCTTTGAGAGCTGTTCATCTGCTGATGTGTCAGAAGACCCAGCATGTCAGATTTTATTTGAGCTGCAAAAGTCAACCTGGTACTTAGGAAGTGCAGAGCATGAGACATTATACACCTCATAAACCCTTTTAGTCAGAGCATTCTACACAAAAGATTTTGAGTCACTGACTTTTTCAGGACTTGTTAAGTACATAAAAGCATGTCCAGGGCACTGTGCTGTGATGAAAGGTCTGTCACACCATGGAGATGGTTTAGGCCTGTTCACAAACACCTTGTGGGAGATCTCTCTGTCCTCCCAGGCACGGTGTCCATCCAGACACACATGTCCATCACATTTTGGGGAGCATCACATGCAGAGCCAGGTTGACTAAGATGAGAGACTTGTTTTCTGAAAAGAAAGCAACAGAGTGTCTCTAACACCTCACAACTGAAAAAAAAGTCCTTTGATTTTAAACAGTGGGAAAAAATTGTTGCTTGCAGTTTTTAGGCAAATACCAGTGTCCCTGAGGATCCTCTCACAGAGCAGCCTTACTACGTTATCTCTGGAGGGCACACAAGTCTCCCTACAATTCACAGTTTAATTCTCATTTTAATCACTCTCTCTTCCCAAATCCTGACCTCACTAAGGGAATGGCACATACATCACTGGCCTCAGGGGAGTCCCTTTGAGACACTTTTTTGTGCATAAATTACTTATGGAATATGTATGTAAGACACATAAAAGTATGTAACCTAAATTTTTGATGATTATTATTATTATTGCAGATTATAGGAATCTCCCTCTTATTAAAAGGCTGAACTTCTGACAGGTTTTAAACAAATGACTCTTGTGTGGTGGAACAGATCACATGGAGCAACAGCAATGGCAGCTGCCTTGGAAACCTTCTTTGGAAGCTCCTGGGAACAGAACATGGGTGAACAGGTCAAGGTAAGCTCAGTTGCCAGTGTTTGCTCATGGATCTTTTTTAATATTTTAATTTTCTTGCCTAACAGATTTTGTTTCAGAATCTTTTGGACACCTGAGCTGATTTAACAGGATCACTAACTAATTCAGACTTTAGTTTTCTGATCAAAAATTGAGGTTGAAGAGGAATACATTTATCCGCCCAAGTATATTCTCATGCCTTTTTTTTTTTTTCTGTGTAATTCTCCCGTCATTTATTAAATTTACTGCTTGAAGAACACACTTGAATATTTCAGCCAAAAGATCTGGCTCAATCCCATCTCATTTGATGGGAAGGCTTTGAAAGACTTGGCTGGAAGTGGATGGGTTCCCAATGGTTCCCTGAAGGAACACCAGGTCCAAGGGGCAGCTCGCTGGCTGCCACTGCACTTTTTTCACAAATATTTAGCCAAGTACCACTATATGTTTTATACTGTTCCTCAGGGGTCAAGAAACCCTGAATATTAAATAACAGTCTACAAACTAATACAAGTTAAAGAAAACCTCCTTGGGAGTTTCCTGGAATTCTGGATAGAGGCTTCACTGTGCTGCCATTTGAGCCTTCCATTTTCTTTAGCTCAGGGATTTATGATGACCAGAAATGATTCACACACCACAGATCTAATGCACATGGAACCCTCAGCAACATATATGTAGTAATATGAATATGATGAATCTTAACTAACTTAGATTCTACAATTTTAACATTCTGTGGCCCAGATTTACTGACATCTTGCAACCATTCACTGGTTATTCTGGTACGAGTCTGTATGGAACTACTACGAGAAATTATGAATTAGCCTTGTCTCTGTAACTTCCAGTAACTTCCCACTCTACACAAATGGAATCATCTGGGACTGCATCATCCTAAATATTGAAATAAATGTGGAGCAAATACCACCATCCAGATGTAACTACATTTGGCTCTACCAATGTGCCACATTCTACTTAAAAAAAAATAGCTCTTCACTTTTCATGAACCACCTCTATAAAATTCTGGTCTTAGACAAAACAAGCTTATTCCAAATTACCAGTTATGGAATATTGCTTTACAAAGTTAGATTTTCAGATTTTCTGTAACTTCCCAAGTTGACTTAAGCATTAATGCTTTAACTTGTGATGATAGTCAGATAATTTATCTAAACCTATTTTAGATAAAGATTACCCTCATATTAACACAAAATTTCAACTGAGTTCTAATTCAAGTGATCAAAAGTCACCAGACTATAGCTGATGTCACATCCATCCTCTATTTTACCATCAATATCTCAGTTTATTCCCTCAGTCCCATCCCACAAGGTCAAACTGTGTTAAACACGACGGAAGATCCATTCTACATAATGCAGATCTCTGTAACATAATTTAGACTTACTCTGATGCAATATTGTAAATTACTTTTGGTTTGTAAGTTCAAATAATAAAATTCATGTAGCTTATAATAGGGTTTGATATTATTATTCTTATGTTAATATAATATTGAACACATTAAAACGCCACAGGATGTAAAGACTCCAGCTTGTACCACTTCAGTGGAATTAAAATGTTTGTAACCAAGAGGCAGATCAAACCCAAAACATAAATTTTACTATCTACACAGTTTAGAAACACGAGGAGGAAAAAGTTCAGTAGGGCAAATAGTATAAAGTAAATTTAGCACTGAAACACATTTTCCATAGAACAGACTGACATTTCTTTGAAGGTTTGCAAAAGGCACTTTATGACCCATTAGGAATCAAATGCAATATTTGTGGCACAAGTGTATATACTGTAACATTTATTGAGTCTATTTATCTGAGATAAAACACATAGGATACAAAATGTGAAAGCCATTATCATGTTTTGTCCCCATTTATTCACCTGGCCAGGATACACTATTGGATTTCCCAACTCATTTAGGATGGAGTCATGGGATTCTGGCAATTGCATAAATAATACCCCGAGTCAAAAAGCAAAGATGCAACCACTGAAAAAAGTACAATTGTGTTTTATAGCAGTTCTTAATCTGCTCCTCTTCCCACCACAGAAATATAACACGTTAACCATTTATTGATCTTTGATGTCACCACGTGACCTTTAAAATGAAAGGGTGTGGACTTCAACAAAAAACTCTGCTCCTTAACAGATTAATGCACTTGGCCTTTGTTGTGACATTGTTACAGCTTCCAGAGCAAGTGTTGGTGGTGTTGGATGTCACCACAATCACAGCCAGAGCAAAAGGACAGAGAGGCACCGTGGACCAGCATCACTGGTTTAGCCTGAATAACGAGAAGCAACCCTAAATAGAAAATATCAGGGCACATCTAAAATAAATTACACCCTGGTTGGGAACAAAGATTGAAGTATGTGAAATTACTAATGAAATTAATAAGGAAATTAGTTTTCAACTTCCACGTGGGCCATGGCCAGGTTGCACATGACACACCAACACCTTCCAGCAGGCACACACCTCTGCACACACGGCATTCAACTGAGCAGCACTGGGTCCATTTGGGTGCTCGGGCCTTCCCAGCCCTGCAGGCAAAGAACCATCACCCTCACAGGCACAGCACCCATCTCTGTGTGTGAGCACAGGGGTGGGCACAGCAGGCTCAGCTCTTTGGCACAAAGCAGCGCTGCAGGAAGCACCACTGGATGTCCAACGTGGCAATCCAACACTCAGCGTGGGGAGATCCGAGCTGGAGACCCCCAAACACCTCATTCCTTTCACTTCTTAGTGAATGCAGAGAATGCAACAACCTCTGTCTGCACTGAGGAAATGAGTGCAATGATGGAGTCATGTACTTGAATTTCTGCTGCCTTTTCTTCTTAATTGCACCAGTTAAGGACAAATACCCCTAATCAGACCAACTGCTGAGTCACTCAGGGTGCATTGCTGACTCATGGCTGCCTCAGTTTAGTCAGATGAAGGAAATGCCTGTGAGAAATGGTTTGGGTTAAGGAGCTGCAGCAGTAGGAAAATTTTCTATCTGGGTCCTACTCCCATAAAAATAATTACCATATTTAAGTGCATAACTGAAAGCTCAAGGAGAGGTTTACTTGCTAACAGGAAAAAAAGGAAAGATATTCAGCATATTCCCAAAAAATAGACTTCCAAAGAGAAAAGTTGAGATAAATCTCCCAGTTTTAGAAAGTGCAAAGTTCTGTATCAGTAAACAACCAGTGCCCACCAGGTATTTGGCCTCAGCATTTTCCCATCACCTGGAATGGCACAGTAAGCGATGGGAAGGGCTCTTCTTCAGGTTCCAGCATTTATTCCAGAGGCTTCCCCTGCCTTCACACTCTCCATGAACAACTGCAGTTGACATTCTACATCTTACTTGATATTTCCACAACAGCAGTAATGGGACATATGTTCCCCAGTCACAACAAGAACAATGTGTGGAGACGAGACTCTCAGACGATGCAGAGCCAAAGACTTCCCTGTTGCAACAATGTGGCCCCACTGATTTCAAGATGTGGCTTTAGGGATAAAAGAAGGAATGGAAATGCAACTACATCACAGGGCAGCTTTTGAATGAAGAGACAGAACACAGTGGAGTATAAGCAACATTATGAGTAACATATAATTATGTTTTAAAGCAGAACTATGAATCAAAACGCTCATTAATGAAACCCCTGAATTTATTAATTTTGCTAAAGAGGTAAGCCACTAAACTGCCCTCCAAGTGGTGTTAATAGAAAGGTCAGTCAGTCATTACCAGCATAAAGCATCCTCCTGCACTTTGGAGAATTCTGATGCTTAGTAATGGATGCTAAAAGACAAGCCAGGGTTCTCTCAGTGCATTTTACCTGAAAATTGGAATATTCTTCACATAGAAACATAACATACAGGAAAAAAAAAAGCTAACCTTTTCACTGTAGGAAATGTCAGTGCTACACTGCAGAACAACAGAAACATTACAGTTCTATCTGGGTTTTCTAAACCACGGCTGTGTAAGCGCTGGCTAACGGTGAGCGAGGACAGACACTCAGCAAATATTACAAGTACTTTCTACCCTTTTTATTGCAAATGTAAGGGAGTCAAAATTCTCACAGACAAACTCCACCTGTGCAAACCCAAACAGTACAAAGCAGAGGCAGCTGGGAAGCCATTTTTATTTTTTTTTCAAGAGAAGTTTTGATCGGCGACAAAAATATTTTAATAAATTTGGAAAAGGAGTGGGTATATAAAACATGTTCTCGATCATCAGAATTGAGAACATTTGCATGTTTGCAGATTTTAAGTAAAGACATAGATGTACCAACAAAAGTTCTTCTTCTTCCACCCCAAAAGTGCTATTTAATTAAAAAGCCATTTTTTTCCAGAAAAAAAAAAAAAAAGAAAAAGTTTTGATGACAAATGTCCTACTTGCAACCACTGGTTTTAATGCTCAGCCTAAGAGTCTGGAAACCATTGACACTGACAAATTTGCTTGCAGTAGCACAGCAATGCTGCAAGCTTCCTGCAATCCCCACCTCCCCTCAGGGACCCAGAAATAGCTGCTGAGGTCCCACGGTGGGTTTAGCTGATTCATGAGAAATGCAATCAGGCCAGGAAGAAAATGCACTGACTAGTTATTTCTCAGATGGGTTTTTGCAGGTGAGAGCTGCAATCCTGGAGAGGCTTTTGGCTCGTAAGAAACTCAGCCAAACTGAAGAGGCAATACCAACTGTCCTCATTAAGTGACTCTTAATCCACAAGTATAAAGTAATTTGTGTTCTGCTTTTAGGGATTAATCTAGGCCAAAGCAAGAGTTTCCAGTGAGCCTAATGCACAAGAAAATCCCAAATGCTGAAAGAAAAGCTTGCAAAAGAAAACATGGCCTGATACACATCTTATCACCTCCCAGTTTTTTCAGCCTTGCTGTAGAGTTCTGCAGCATTTCCAATCAGTAACAAGATGTATGTGTTGATAAAGGGAGTTTGTGTAATGGGCATGGAGAATTTCATTACTGAACCAGTGCTCCAGACCTGGTAAAACATAACAAAATTCCTCTGTAAAATCTATGTAGCATCTCACCGACAAATTAATGGGGGAGAACATTTCTTACAACTTCTTGTCCCATTCTGTGTCTCCACAACACTTGTATACTGGACATGATTTTCCCTGGAAAGGATCAGACCAATCCTTCCCTCCACACATGATGAAAATGGAGCTGCTTCTTCCTCTTCCCATAGGTTAGGGGGGAAGGATTTAGAAAGTCTTAAAAAAGACATTAAACATTATTGTTATTGGCAGGTCCCAGATTTACAGTGTCTAAACCCTTGTGTTGTAAGAGATCCTCACAACCATTTTGACAAGCTACCATGGTTGCCACAGGCCTTTGAAATGCAGAAGGCAGAATGCCCTCCAGCTAAAAAAGTGCCTTTTCTTTATCCCATTTAATTGTACTCGGGCTGAACCGAGCTACAAATTGTTTAAAATTGACATTTTCTTCTTATACTTGAATTGCTCAGGAAAATTTAGGAACACAGGACTGGAAGGGATCTCCTGAGTCATCACAGGCAGTCTGTAGGCACCATGTTATATAATTCTTTTCATAGAAGTATCGAGCTCCACCTTAAAAGCAGCTGTTCTTTCTCTGAACCCACTACTTCATTTGCAGGCTGTTCCAGGATCTCATAAAATTAAAAAAAAAAAAAAAAACCTTCTTCTGATTTGCAGCCAGAAAATATTCATGGCCAGTTTAGACCAATTTTTTTTTCATAAGCAAATACTGCCCTTTAGCTCAACAGCTCTTTTCAATGCCTTGCATTTATTCCCTCAGGAATAATATATTCACATTGTATCTCAGTTTTTCTCCTCCTAGGCTGAACAAGCCAAGCCTTTTTTAGTTCCTTATCCTAAAATAGGTCTTCCACTCACCTAATGAGCTTCAGGAGCACAGTAAAAATTAACTGCCCATGAGCATCCTAAAGGGCCAAGTTTGCATCCCTGCAAAAGTCAAGGCACGTGGCACGCCGGGAACTTCTGAAACCTGCTGGGGAGCCTTGACTGCCCCAGAGCTGCCACACCACTCTCCCCCCAGCCAAACCATCTATAATTCCAGTTAAGGAAAGGACAAATCAAAAGTCCTGCAATGCACCAATTTTTGGAGCTCAGCACCACCAGGGAACAGGAGGAGCAGAGCCCTTGGTGCAAGCTCAGGTTTTAAATTTCTCGGGTGCTTTTGGAATTGATAAGTCTTGAAGTATTTGATCTAAGAACAAAACCACAAAACACCCAAGGTTTCTTTTTATTGGGCATCAGTCTTAATTTTCTAGAAGTTCCCAAAAGGTTTTTAACCAAGTCCAAGGAGGGGGTAGGTTATAAAGGTTTAGTGACAGCCCAGATAACAGAAATTGGACATATGTCTATGCAACAACATATTACACAAAGATGAGTAATTACATCACCCATGGACTTCATGATGGATACAATAAACATACTCTGGGAAAAGAAGTGGGAAAATACAACAGCAACAGTGGAAAAGAAAAAAACAGAGAGTATATAATCACATTTGGTGAGTCAGTGTTGACTTTGATGAAGAAAAGAAAAAAAAACCACACTGAAAATTAGCTTGAGTATTAGAAAAAGCTCATGATTTCCTAGAGCCTGGAAACCTCAAAGCAGTGAATGCCTGAAAGTCTGCAACTCAAAGCACCCAATGAACAAACCAGTGTTGATGTGACAGAAGGAATTTTAATGCCCTGTATTTTCTGTCTTTTATTTCTCAGGGTTTGGGATGGTCATGGTTTGCTGGGTTTTGTTGGGTTTTTTTGTACTCTACCCCATACATTTCCTTATAAATTCTACCCTGAATTTCTCCCAGTAAAGGAATTTCAGGATGATAGGTCAGAAAGGTGCCTCATCTCCTTCTCATCACTCATGTGATGCCCTGGAGCAGGGGGAGGAGGCTCAGTGCTGTCCCACCATCCCTTTTGTGTGAGTCCATTGCTGACAAGCCCAGGAGAAAGACAGTGAGAGCAGACAGGGGAATCAGTGCATTTGCCAACCTGAAAGGTGAACACTCATCAATGGCATTTATGAATGATTTAGTATTCAGAGTGCACTTGGGATACTCCTGTCATATCCATCTATCATGGACACACACAAAGAAAGACACATAAACTACAAAATTAATCCTTTCTATCTGGTTTTAGCAAGCACAGTGAGTCACTGCTGTGGTTCAGTTCAACATGGATTTACAGAATACATTCTGAAGACACCACAACAGGACAACAGCAACACATTTTACCAAGCAGGTGACTTGTTGCTTAAATATTATGTTCCAAAGACTAATGTAGGTGAAGGATAAGGTTGGTACATCTCTTCAACATATCATTGCTTTTCTTCCCTCCCTGGGTAGCTCTGAAACCTTCAGCAATGAACTACCTCACAATAAAATAATAGAAAAAGAGTAATTTCTACTGAAAAGACAGGTGAGAATGTGTAACAAGAGCCTTTGAGGCCATCAGGTCTTGCACAGCTTTCAAGACCAATCACAGGTCAAAGGAGCAGTTGCAAACATAACTGATCAGTCATTTGATTCAGAAATCCTCATGAGTTAGAAGGTTTATCTGTTATTGCTCAGTTTTGCTGTAGGCCCTAACAGTGACTCCTGATATTTATAGTCTCTGTCCTCTGATAAGAAATAGTTTCTTTTTGTAACTTTACATATTCTCAGTTCACATATGAAATTTCCTCCCTGTCTGCCTTCACTCGACAGATACCATTGAGAGAAAGGAATATTATTTGATCTGAAGGGAGATAGCTCAATATATCCACTACATTTGAAATTAATCTTCCTCATTACATTTCTGTAGGAATAAGCTTTCTAATTGTCAAGTGGAAATACTGCTTTTTAGGGTGGCACCTTCCAACTCAGTTAACATCAGTGTTCTATCACAGACAGCTCCTGAATCAAGTTAGTTCTATCCTAAAAGAGAAAGAAGAGACAAGATTTGCCCTGTAAGGAATTTTACTACCCAAGAAAGGTGACAGTTAACAACCATAAAGGCTGAGGCATATTCAGTGATGTCTCAGGAGCAGGCAGCTGATACACATGACCTCTGAGGGCTGAGCAGACCCCCACTTGAGATGACAGGTTCTGGGTTTATAGCCACTAGCATTAGTCTTTGGAGACCCACAGAAAAAGTGACTGGTTTTGTGACATCAATAACAGTCCATCTAGACCTGAAACTCAAGACTCCAAACATATTTCACAGACATTTTTCTCTCCTACCTGGGAGCAGACCACTGTTTTTGTGACCCTTCCTCCACATTAAATGCTTTTTCAGTCTTTTCATTGCATTGATAAGAATCATCAAGGAGGCAGCTTTGGGGACAACTGGCTGCACCAGAAGGAGCCAAGGGCAGTCCTATGGTGTGACCACCATGTGACAGCAGAGCCACTGAAGCAATCCCATGAGTTAGGCAGAGTCCACATCCCAGCTCATCCATGACCTCTGAGAAGTCCATGCCACCAAACAGCACCACACCCACACGCACTGCTGGCCATGGTGAGACATCCTGGGTGGGTCAGGAAGGATTCACCGACAGGCAGCAGGGGAACAGGACCTGTGCACAGGAGGGGAGGGGTTTCTGGGCAGATGGAATGTGCAGGAAGGGATGATTTGGCCACAGCTGACAGACACTGTGCACAGCCATGTTCCTGACCCAGAAGCAAAGCAGTATCTTTGCTGTAGGTATGGCTCAATCAGCCCTGGCTCTTGGCAGCTGACTGCAACCCAACCCTTGTGCAGATGCATGGGAGGGTGGCACACAGGGTGGTACTGGTGGGGGGGGACTGTAACTGCAGCTCTCAGTTCAAGCACTGTCTCTGCTGCCCTGAGGAACCAAGGAGTCCCCCCCAGAACAGGCCTACTGAGCACTGAACTCTCCAAGGAGCTCTCGTTCAGGCTGCAGCTCCTGCTCACCAAGCAGCACCAAGATTGCCAAGGTAGAAAGAGTGACCAGGCACACCAGCCAACTGTACCCCTTCCTGGATGTCAAATGTTGGCAGGTGCACACGAGAACCATCCAGCAGCCATCAGTGACCATGTCCTTGGGTTATGTCCCCCAGCAACAGTCAGACTTTGCAACAGCCTGAAACCCAAACACAAAAGGCACCTGGATGAACACAAAGATGCAGAAAACACTGTCCTCTTAGCAATGCCAAATGCCCAGCTGCAGGTGTGTTGTACCAGCCTTTTGTTGTTGTTTTACTATACTTTTAAGCATCAGTCTCACAACAACCCCAGACAGACCATGAGTGTCTCCCAAAAGTTCACTTGTTTCCTGCCTTCCTCTGGCTGAAGCTGTGCTGGTTCCTCTTACACAAGGAGGACACAAGGCAGTGAAGGAAGAGCTCCCAGCAATGCAGAGAACAGGAGCTCTAGCACAGGATACATTCTGCTACCACCCTATTTAATTACTATTTGCAGTTCAAGGCTGCACAGATTACCTCCACCCACACAAGGTAATTTGAACACTTTTATTTCGCCTAACTATGTACTGACATGATGTTAACAGTTGCAATTTCAAGGAGTAAAATCCTTAGAACTGAAGTTACAGATCAAGGGGAAAAAATCTCAGATCTTTCCCTCCGGTTTTAGAGAATTACAGAAGAGCTGAGCATGAAAAGAACCTCTGGAGGTCATCCAGCCCAACTTCTTTAGCAAAGAAGGGCTAATTTCAAAGTTAGACAAGACAGCCCAAGGCCTTGTCCAGTTGAGTCTTGAAAATCTCTGAAGCTGGAGAATCCATAGCCTCTACAGGCATCTGTTCCAGCACTTAGCCTCTCTCATTATGATTCTTTTTCCTTCTGTCAGTCATATTTTCCCTTCTGGCAACTTGTGACCACTGCCCCACATCCTCTTGCCCCATCCCTCAGGAAAGTCTGGCACATCCTCCTCTTAAGACCACGATTAGATCCACTTCAGGCTTCTCTTCTTGGGACTACCCAAACCTTTGGCCCTCAGCCCCTTCTTCCATGAGGTTCTTAGTCCCCCAACCACCTTAATGGCCCAACTGCTACCACAGCACAGCCCCGAGCACACAGACACTTTTGTGCTGCTTTCCATCAACAAAGGCATTGAAAATTATCCCTTCCCAGAACAGTGGCATTGGGTGCAAGGTCCAAATCTCCATGTCAAGTGTTCACCTGAGACAACAGCCCTTACTGCCACATCAGAACTGAAATTCAGTTCAGGGGAATAAGCAGGGGGAGAGCACCTGTCAAAGATTTCTGCATTAGAGAGGGAAAATGAACAAAAACAGTGATAAGGAATTGGTAGCCATTTGCACAGGCATACTTAGTTGACACATGCTCTGAAACTGTGTTATTAAAACTAGAACAGAAAATTATATGTTTCCTTACCCAGAATTAGAATGAAAATGGACTGGTTTGTGCACAAAAAAAGTGTAACTGAGAGGCTGTTCAAGATAACAAAAAGACAAACCAAGATTTTTATCTGCTGATATCAGCACCAATATTCTTCACTGTTTTGTATGAAAAGTTATCTCTATCACATACTTGCAAACAATGTGTTGCATGAACTCACACATAAACAAAACTCAGCTTTTGTTTCCAGACAGTAAGTTTAGACAGGCTACTTTGGTTTGGGCTAACTCGTTAGCAACAGAGGGAACACACAGTAACACAAGGCAATGAGAACTACAACTACAACTGACCAAAATGCCAAGCTGAAACAAAGTCACAACTTCTGCTTTCAGGGAACTCCGAACCAGAAGTGACACGTTGCCAAGAGAGCAGATGAAGAAGCAAAATTACTGCACTGTTATAGAACTAAAATAACACCAAGGAAGACTAAGTGGTGAGAGGAGAGTTGGGAGCAAGTCCTTGGTTCCCACCAACACGGGATTTATCTCCATTTAAAGACTCCAGGCCAGAATTTCAGGGAAGGTGAATTGCTGTTGCTACATTGAAATCTTCACTTTAAATTCTCTGAAAGTTCAGCTTTCAGGCTGTGGCTTTTAATATGCTCAGCTTGCTTTGTTCCAAGCAGACCGTGTAGGACATGTGGGGTTGAGTGGAAAGGTACAGACCCAATCCTGGTCTCTACTCAGGTTTTACATTCCCTGATTTTTCAAGAATTACTCTCCATTCACACCGATAAATGAATTGGTCTTTTAAATTAAAACCAGGCTTTTTCATTGAGTTCTTTAAACTCTGACTCTAAATGAGTCTAGTTTGGTTTAAGAAAGCCCCATTATGGAGGCTGTGGAGCAGTCCATGCCTCCCCCAAGTGGGCTGGCTGCCACCTCATCTGTACTGACACACTCTGCTAGAGACACTACAGGAAAGTTTAATGGTTCATTCTTTGGAAATCAGCACTGCAAATGGATTTAAAACTCTTAAAAATCACTCTGACGCAAAAAAACGAAATAGAGTTAGATTCTTGACAATCCCAAAGTCTAAAAATAAAAAAAGATAACATAAAAACTTAGAATAATGTCTAAGAAGAAGGTATTACCAGTTTCCCAGTTCTTTATCAAAAATTGTGTGAGTAATGCTTTGGAAGGGTTCTTCTCCTGCAAATAAATGCAATGCAAGTACTAGGTCCCATAAGGCCTAGTTTATAGCCCTTACCCTAAAAAGTAGTCCTGCTGATTAGCATAGCTAAGTATGTACTGTAACACAGAGCCTCTTGCATATTCATTCACACTGGGCATAATTCTCTTCTCAGAGACATAACCAAACCCAGCAACAGCCCTTGGATGTAAATGGACACTTCCACTAGCTTGTATTTAAAGGCAGCTATAAGAAAAAATAATTAACATGCACGATATATTTACACATTTTTAAAGTGCAGGCTGTATGATAAGGCACCATTAAACATCTATTATTTTAAAACACAAAACATCCTAGCAAAATAAAAGAAGAAAAATATTCCTTTAAAATTCAGTTTCCATGCTGCTAAACAAAACCCCTGTGAATACAAACATCTCCTAAAAAGTGTGCCATTAGCAGCTGTAGCTAACCAGGCACAGAAAGAATTTGTGAATGACCACCAGGAAAAATTAATGCTACTTCTCCCTGTAGTACATCAGGTTTTTCCCATTTTGCCAAGATCTAAAAGCTCTTTATTTTAGCTTTCCAGGCAAAGAGTAGCTAATTCTTGACTAGCTCATGATAATATTCAGAGCTGTGTTATGACACTCAAATACAATATATATTCATTTTCTTGAGTGAATTCTAACATAATGTACCAGAGCCCAAGAACCCTACAAGCACAAAAGGAACTCTCTCATTAAAGAATGTCCTTGGAAACAATGCCACAGATGTGCCAATTCACTGATGGAGCAAGGCCTCAGAGTTGGGACATGGATTTCAGCCCTGACTGTGCAACCTGCCCTGGCCCTGAGAATCACCAGGTTGTGACACATTTCAGTTTTTAGATCGTGGTCAAGATCCTGATACATTTCTAGTGTGCATTTTGAAAAATCTCATCAAAATTAAACTGATAAAATGTAGCTTAATGAATTCTAATTTAAATAGCCATTTAAACAGAAGAAAAACTTTTTTTTACTCTGAGGGTGGTTGAACACTGGGGTAGAGAGGTTGTGGACTCCCCATCTTTGGAGAGACTCAAAACCCATGAGTAAATGTGCTCTGGATGACTCAGGGTTGGGCTGCAGGGTTGGACTGGGTGAACTACAGAGACCTTCTCCAGCCACCACTATTGTGCCTTCTCTTACAATAATATGTATTTTTAAAACATTTTCAGTGTATCAAGGGGTTTTTCTTGTAAGCCCAGAAAAACAGACTTGAAGCCACCTCGTGCCTTCAGGCTCCCCCTCCTCACAAGTACTGACATCATGGAATCCTCTACATGGATGGATCCAGTTCCATGGTTTTTCTCATCAGTAAGGAATAATTCTTTTAGTTTCCTGAAATGTTATGTGGCCTTGCACAGTTCCAGAGTTATTTTTACTACCATCAGTGATATTCCTTTCCTTGGGTAACCCTCATGAGCAGCCCAGCTGCACACAGGGGGTTGGTGAGTGTGAATACAGAGATCCAGGTTGAGTCCATGATTAAAAATCACAAAACACAGGATTGCTTCACATACACACTTTGTACACCCAGGCATTAACCCCCTGCATGTTTGTGTGTTAGATATCGTTTGTCCAGTGCAATTTTTATAGAGCAAAAGTTTCAGGGAGAAAAATCAGCTTAAAAAATTAGCTTCCCAGTGTGCTGTATTACACTGTGATCACCCTCAATATCACATGTACTCTGTGTGTAAACCACACTGAACATGTCAGGTGTCTTCCCCTAAGAGAACAGACAAATCTTATACTGTTTTCTATCATCTTGCTATTTATAGATTCTTTGTGACTATTCTTACGAATCTTGCCCAGATAATACTAATAAAACACATCCCAAATTCCTCCACTTGGCACTTTCAAGTTGGCAATTTCAAATCCCATGTTCCATTACAACTTATAACATTCCTGGGTGTTTATACACCATCATCTGTTCTTTAACAGAAGAAAGCACTTGACCTCCACTTCACACTTCTATTTCTACTCACACAAAAAAATAAGGCCATAAACCAAAGTCTCTAATACTGGACTCTTCCCTGATGTTCAGGAAATACAGGAATATAGGAAAGCAACGTGTGCCATTTGCTCCTCATTGATGCACATCGTGATTTCCTAAATCTGTTGAAATTCCACTGTTGAGCCAGCAATTCTGAAAGCTCAGCATACACAAGAGTTCCCATTTGAGATTGACTTCTACATGATCTAGTTAGAAAGTTACCAAATCATCCAACAGGAATGTTTTGGCACCTTCCTATAACCTATTACAACATGTCAGGTGGGAAAAATAGCATTTGCAAACAAGAGGGAGCAGAACGTGGAAAGATGTTATTTTGGTGTCATTGGGAGGTACTCAATGTGCTCAGAGAAAGACAAAGCCATCTTAATTTTATCCTTGGGCAAAGTCTCTTTTTTCCCCTTCCCAAAATAAGGCAAAACTACATTGGCCATATTTAATAGAACGGAACAGAGTCATAAAGTCATAAGAAGAAAAGTCAGTTTTCAGAACAGCAGCCATTAAAATACACTGTCAACCCCAGAAGAGTTCTGTTCCATGGCATATTCTGTACCACAACAAATAAGCATTGCTTTGTTTTCTATATATTACTGTTTGTTTCCTTACACTGTGGCATTTCCAATGCTTCCTCTGGATGACAAGTAATTGCATGTTATAAGATCCAAAGAAGGGTTTGGAGTCGGTCAATTAATTTAGCACCAGAATCAAATGATCCCAACCACTTGTTTGCTTTCAAAGACAACGTGGCACAGGGCAAAGTACACTGGGCTTTGCCCAAATCTTCTTCTTGTCACAAAATAATGTAAATCAGTTATTAAAAAAGACATGGTGCCTTCCTATTTTGCTCACGTTCATCTTGTCTCTAATTTTCAGATTTTGTGTGTATGTCAAGGACATCCTCCTCTTGTTCTGCAGCTCCTCTTTGACCTCACCTCATGGATCAATTTTGTGACAAGCTTCCTGGGGTATCCCAGCGCTCCCTCAGACCTAACAGGGGAGTATGGAGCCATCCTGGTACCAAGCCCTGGAAATCCATGATCCTGTCTATCAGCAGAATAGTGGAGTTACAAGTGACTCTCCTCTTCCTGCTGTAGCCACTCACCATTTCCTGTCATCTCCTCTTCTATGAACTCACTAAAACTCCTTCTTTCATTTTCACCCTCACTGACTTTTTCCACGTTCTGGTCATCCTCCCTTCTCAGGTTGGCAACAGACATCTTACTACCTTATTCCCTGCTTTTCCTGCAGTTGCTGCTGCTAAAATATTCCCTTTGCCTCCCCCATTTCCTCACACAGCCAAAGCTTCCTCCTTGCATTCACCTTTGGTTCCTTGTCCTTCACTCATGCCTTGTTTTCACCCTGCTCTCATTTAATTTTCATACCTTAGAATCACAGAATCAACCGGGTTGGAAAATATCTCCGAGATCATCCAGTCCAACCCTTGATCCAACCCCGCCGTGGTTCCCAGCCCATGGCACTGATGCCACATCCAGTCTCATCTTAAACACCTCCAGGGACAGTGACTCCACCCCCTCCCAGCCCATCACAGTGTCTGATTACTCTCTCCATAAAAAACTTCTTCCTAATATCCAGCCTAAACCTCTCCTGGCAGAGCTTAAGACCGTGCCCTCTTGTCCTAAGCACCCTGGCACAGGAAGCCTCTCCATTTCTTCATTTACCAGATTATTCCTTCCCATCATTCTGCTTCCTCCTCAGGAGACACCACCACCCCTCAGGGTGACATTTCCCAAACCCTGTTGCCAGCTGCAAATCCCCTCCTTGGGGGAAGTGGCTCCTGGGCTGTGCAGTGCCCACACTGTTTGTACAGCCCTGCACTGATTGACTAAACAATCAATCCCCAATCGATGGCCCAGCCATGCCAACAGCGCTTTTGCTTTCTGAAACAGAACACTTTTGTTTTTAAGTTTATTCAGAATGAGAGATAATTCCTGTAATTAAAGTAGTGGAAACCAGAGCATCCACCAAACCCAAAGAAGTGCCGGAGCGTGACGTCTCACACTTGGAATGCCTCCCTTGCCTGCACTGCTCTCCTGGGATGGGAAACAGGAGAAGGCAGTGAAACAATAAGAGTAATGAATAATCACATATTTAGGGAAAACATTCAGAGTTTGCAATTTGATCAACAATCTGGATTTTGTTGCAATTTCATTTCAGAGTACAGATATTTCCATTTAAAGGCAAATAAAATTGGGAAATACGTATTTCCAGAAAACCTATTATCAGAAACCCTAAAAAAAATGATAATAAGTTCAAGTATGTCTATTTTTCTCCACAAGACTCAGAGGGATACCACATGCCCCGTCTAGAAAACAATAAAGACCTGCTGAGCAAATGAAGGTCACTTGAATTTTTTAAAATTTAAAACTTTGTTTTCTGCTAAATGACAGGGAAATACACTGAAACCACAATCAACGTTTTCTGGGTCTGACAATGGCAGAAGTCCTCTTTCTGCTCCTCACTGTTGACTCACACACCACCGAATCCCAAGGGACTGTGCGCTCCAAAACGAGGAGTGAGTAATCAGGAAAAAGATGTTTCCCCTCTTCAAAGTATTCACTAAAGCATTCATCCTTTCAAAACTTCCAAGCTCCAATTTGTTTGGCTTGTAAATCTTGCAGCAACAGTATTGACAATGTAACAGTGATCTAAACACTGCACAATGTAAATGCAATTGCTTCAAACACAGGACCGGGTCATGGAGATTTCTCCCAATGTGGTGCAGGGTGAGTTGGTCTCAGTTCAGCTGCCTGGGAGCAGAGGAACAGTGAAGCCCAGAAAGAACAGTCTGATTATTAGACCTGTCTCGAAATAAAAGATGAATATTCTTCTACAGCTTGGGAAGGGACTTTTTTTAATTCATTCAAGACACCTTTGGAGAGAGTTGAGACTACAAAGACAGCCAACAGTTTCGGAGAAGGAATATTTCAGGATGCATCTGAAAAATGACTCACTGGCTCCCACTGCCATTTTGTTTACTGCTGTGGAAAGCAGCAAAATGTAGTTGTAATAAAGCAAACTTTGAAGAGAAATGTATTAAAATATCTACTTATGGATGGATGTATTCTTATGTTTTGCTCAATGAGCTGAATCACTACCATAAACAATAGAAGTCACTTTACAATAAGACAAAATAATTGATTTATCAAGAAGAAACCATGGGGTGTGATTATGAAGTAATGCATTGCTTGGCAATTAAGAAGTATTTGCTGCACTAATTATTGGAATTACTAGGCAGGGGTAGTTTACAGTATTTCTTAATCTTTTCAACATTTTACTCTTCAAATGTCAAATCCCAACAATCCAAATATTCCTGGCAAATCAGAAAGCAGAGAACAACCCTCCAGTTACCACAGTCAAGACAAGCAACTAGTTATGTTTTATGTGGCTTGTCCTTAAGAGTTCAACATTATCACACCCCCCTGCAGACCACACAAACCATAAACATCTTCGAGCTCCAAACTATCATTAGATAGTTTTTATTGAATTCTAAGTCAATACTAAGCTGGTTAGCTGGCAAGTTCATAATCACCAGAGGTAATATTCACAGTTCAGGAGATGGGGTCAACCAAGAGCTGGATGTGCATGTGTGATTTCCTACTTTCATGATAAAAAGTGACAACGTTCAAAATACCCAGTATTGATATTTTACACAGGAAACCTCTCAGCCAGAAGAGTCTTTGGCTTCACCCCACTAGAACCACACCAGGATTTCTGGTGAGAAATGAAATTTCAGAAATATTTCAGCACTCCATAACAGCGACATTTATTAACCATGTCGAGGCTTACCTTATCATCCTCAATAACCACCTCCAACCTGTGCTCAGGGAACAGACTGGGCAGTGCCAATTCCCATATTCACATGGAGTGCAGCAGCGTGCAAAGGACCGAAATCCAGAGATGAAAAATGCCAACAGAATGAAGACGAACAAAAGCCACGACTATGGCAAAACCAGAGCATGGAGCATCCACCAGTGCTCCCAAGGCTCCAGGGAATGGCTACCACAGGTCTGCTGTGGGCTGAGAACACGAGGCCAAAATCCAGAGACAACTAGAGCAGGCTGGCTATGGAGCCAAGGTGTGAAGGGCTGCTTAGAGTACACCCTCATGGCGTGCTTTCCTATCAATAAATAAAATATCGAGATGATGCTCAACCTTTACCTGGAGAAACACACTCAGCACAGTGTGAAGCTGAAGGAACACGACCCGATGTTCATGAGCCTCCACAGGGAACAGCCCTTGGCTTCACGGTGCCCAGGGCATGATGCTCAGGGCTCTTTGCCACACAGCAGTCCCTGCCTCCTGAAGACTCCATCACTGACGAAAAGCAGGGCTTCCCTCACCATGAGCTTGTTGTTCTTCACAGAAGCACAGAACCGGGCAGGTCGGAAGGGACCACAGCGGGTCATCCGGTCCCGCCTCCCCGCTCAAGCACAGGATCGCATCCAGATGGTTCCGGGATATGTCCAGACTCACAACACACATGGAGTTGGTGTAAGACAAGCCAAGCTCCTCACCGGGAGCTCTGAGCTCTGCGGTGATGGCTGACGAGGGCCGGGGGTGGGTCCAGGTACAGCCCGGCCCGCTCAGCACCCTCAGCGCGGGGAGCGCCGCACTGCGCCGCGAGGAGCCGGTGGCCGTGGGGCAGTGTTTTCCCTCAGACAAATGACCCGGACGGCCCCAAAGTGTCGATGGCCGATGGCTTCGCGCCACCCGACGTCCCTCAGCCGCTTCGAACCGCCGGCCGCCGCCTCCACGTGGGGGGCAGGTGGCGGGCGGCCTGTGCTTTCCATCAGCCGGGGCGGGCGGGAGAACCCGCAAAATGGCTGAGGGGGCGCGGGAGAGGCACCGCTGTGCCCAGCGGGGGGCGAGAGCTGCCGCCCCTCCCCGGGCCGCCCCTCCTCGGGGGGCTCCCGGCCCCGCCGTCCCTTCGGCGACGGCCGGGCCGGGTGGGGCGGCCGTGCGGCGCCGAGGGGGCGGGAAGGTGCCGGCAGGGCCGCCCGAGGCCCCGCGCCCGGCTCTCCCCGTGGTGACCTTGGGCGGGCGGCGCGGCCCTCCCCGACAAGCGCCCGCTCCTCGCCCCCCCGGACGCTCCCCCCGCCCCTCTATTTTTTATTCTTTTTAAATTATAATTTTTTATTTATTTATGTTGGCCGCGGAAAGAGTTTTGAGGCGGGGGGGCGGAGGGGAAGAAGGCGGGGGGGGGGCAGAGGAGGCCGCCGTCAGAGCGGCCCGGGGACTTTCCCTGCCGGAGGGAGGGCGCAGAGGGGGAGCCGTCCCGGTCCCGGTCCCCGCCCGGGGCGGGAGGCGGCGGCGGCGGGCGGGGTGTGAGGGGAGGGCGGGGGGCGCCGGCCCCGCCGCCGCGGGGGAGACGCGGCTCCCGGCGCTGTGCGCCCGAGCTGCTGCTGCTGCTGCTGCTGCTGCTGGTTACGCCAGCCCCGCCGCCTGCCTCTCCGCTCTCCTCGCCTCTGATTCTGCGCACAGCCAGCCCCAAAGCCTGTCATTCTGCAAAACACAGTTTACTCAACAGAGAGAGCGAGTGGGGGAGCGGGAGAGGTGGAGAGAGGGAGACGGCGCGGAGGAGCCCGGTCCCGCACCCCAGCATGGCTTCGGGGGACCTTTACGAGGTAGCGGGGGCCGCGGGGCGGGCGGGCGGCGGGGGGGGCGCCGGCCGGGGCGCCGCCGGGGGCAGCGGGGGCGCGTTCGGAGCCGCTCCGCCGAGCCCTCGTAGTTGCAGAAGAGCGGAGGAAATCGCCGAGGGAAGGGCTGGGGTGGGGGGAAAAGGGCTGGCGTGTGTGCCCGGGGGGGGCAGGGAGGGATGGAGCGGCTCCCCTCCCTTCCCGCTGCCTCTCTCTTTCTCTTTCTCTCTCTACTTTCCATCGGGCTTGATCTTAGCAGGCCTTGCAAGAGGGAAGGAGGAAGGAGTGAAGGAGAGCGAGAGTTAGCGGTAGGATGGGGAGGCGATCGCGGTGTGATGAGCCCGGAGAGTGGAGAAAGTCCAGGTAAAGTCATAGGCGCTCTGGACGTGCTGAATGTGCAGATTAGTGCGAAAAAATGCGCCTTAGCGCTGCCGGGAGGCGCAGGGATGGAGGCGGCTCTGCGCCCGCTGTGCAAAGTGCAGGAGCCGGCGCCAGGTTGCTTCACCTCCTGCCCGGGGTGCTGCGGGGGTGGCGGGGGCGGCGGCCGGGCCGGGCCCGGGCTCCCCGCGGGCCGCAAAGTTTGGCGGGGGCCCCGCTCCGGGCGGCCCGGGCTGCGGGAGGGGCGGGCGGCGGCCCCCGGGCCCCCCAGCCCAGCCCGCCGGGCGCTGCCCCCCGGCCGCGGCCACAGCGCCGGGGCACCATCGGCAGCCCGGCTCCTCCGGCTCGGGACAGGGAGGGGACGAGGGGCCGGAGACCCTGACGAATTTTGACCGCTGGCGCCCAGTTGTAATGCCCCAACTGAGAACGGGTCTAGCCACTCTTGCCATGCCAGAGAAGAAGAAGAAGAAGAAGGGAGAAAGCTGAAATTAAAAATAAGGCAGACTGGACCTGGTGGTTTGAAATATCCTGTTCCAGTAAGTGGAACCAGGGTGGAAGTCTTTAGATGATAGACACCAAACGTGACTGGATGTCCTACACTTCTTGGTCTGGAGCACCTCCTCAGGCTCCTGGTGTTTCCTGGTGAAATGGCTGTTTGTGTTGTGGTTCTCTGGAGAGCAGAGTTTAAGGGCTAGGACTGAAACCATCACCTTCCAGTTGGAGCTGTGTGCCAATGATAGGCACTGCTCAACCATCAGGGTGTGCTTGGGTGTGGAGCTGCTGCTGTGGTTGGTTGGACTTGGTTGGACTTACTCCACGTTTGATGATCTTGATGATCAGCTGTAGGGTCTCAGGAGCAAGACGTCGAGGATCTGAGAGGTTTCACGTAGGCAGTTTTTACTTTCATTGTCTTTCAAAGTCTTTGACAGAGGTCATAGTTAAGGGATGACTTTGCTCTACTAGGGCTGTATTTTGCTGTGTGTGACACAGACCTCCTCTGAAGTGAACAGCACTTCAGCTCTCCTCCAGGGTGTTAAATTATTGGAAGTACATGATGATCTGAATAGTACCATTGGTGTTTTTTCTCTCCTTTTTGTGCTATCTGCCATTTAACTTTGTAATTTTAAGGATACTGCATGTCACCTGTGTTGCTGTTGTGACTCTGGAATAGCCAGTGGGAGTTCTGTGAAGAACAACTTAGACACAAAAAAGTTAGTGACACAACTTTAGTGTGAGTAGTTTCTGGGATGCATGGAGGATCTTTGCCTGGTGTTGTCCGAGTTTTCTTCAGATGTTTCAATTAGTTCTAGAAGGAAATAAAGCTGGTATGTCTCAGACTAATGGTGGCCATGCTGGTTTAGCTCTGACTCGTCGTTAAAAAATTCGGCTGTTTCTGATCTTTGCGTCACAAGACGGTGACGTTTGGCCGTTGGTCGTGGGCTGTGCACTGAGTACCACTGTGTGGCATCCCAGAGAGGCTGCTCGAGGAGTAACCTGGTGTGGAGGAGTTGTGTGAGGGAACACACAGCCCAGTTTGCAGGCAGTGTCAGGCCCAGTCATTTTGCCGGCGTTTGCGTGGATGGATGTGAATTGTTGGTCCTGTGGTTCCAAGCCTCTGAATCACTTCCTTTCTTTGTTACTCCATTTGAGCTACTTTTGCTTGAAGACTTGTCTCCACCAGAACAGGTGAGAAGTGTGGCTGTTCATTCCTTGTCATGTGAGGTGTTTGGAATATGACCTTCTCAACTGCTCACGGTGTAAAATCTTCATCTACGGGTTGGACATGTGGGAGAAAGTACATGTGGGGCTTTGGCTGTCAATCCATCTGCATTCTGCATCTTCACGGTGAAGTTCTCCATGACAGAGCTCGGAAGAAATGTCTAGAAAGCTGAAGAGTTTGTAGGTCTAATGGATAGCACTTGGTAGTGGCTTCATTTAAAAATCGACTCAGCTTTGCCTCCCTGCTTCTTCCCTTCCCAGAAAACCAACTGCATCAAGGGGATTTATTGGAAGGAAGCTCTTAGAGCTGGGATGTCCCACACCAGGTTGCACATGAGATGAAGAGCTTTGTGCCTTCAGAGCAGTCCAAGTTCTTGCTTGGACACATCATTCTTCTCTGCCCTCCTGAACTAGTAGAACATTACGTGGATCACAGGATGACCATCAAACAGTTCCAGGAGTTTACCTTGAAATAATTTGGGGCTGTGGGTGGAAATAAATAATTTGGGTCTTATTGCGACAATTCCAAAGATATTTTGCACTCCTGATTCCATTTTGACTCCTTAGAAATATCCAAGTCCTTCAAGGATTCTTACTGAACTTCAGCAAATAAGACAATAATTAACTCTGCAATTTGAGGTATTTAATCCTGGCTGCAAAATCATTTTTGTTAAAGCCAGTCACGATCTAGGAGCTATGATAAAGCACATGAAGGAGTACAGTGTGTATATTACCTATACAAGCCTCTCATATTTTGGTGGCACTCAAGAAACTTTTATAATTTTTTAAGTTTTGGAAATAGATGTGCATATTTATCTTGTCAGTCAATTCATTTTCTACTGTCATGTTATTTTAAAAGGCTTTTCAACCTTTTAAACTTAGAGAGAAATTCAATTACTGTCTTTATAATGAAGCAAAATAAGATCACAGGCAAAACAACCTCAGTGTTTGTTTGACTAGGTGCCTTTTTCTGTTTAGAAATGGCATTCTAATTACCTGAAAAAAACCCTGTTACATTTGGGTTTGGACTGTGAAACAGGTACTGATTTATTCTGCAAGCAAGAGAACACCCCTTGGGAGTTCTGTGTTTACTGGTAGTTCAGTTCTAGAGCTGTGTATTAGAACCAAGACACTTTACAGCAAAAGCAAGTTATTCCATTATATGGTGGGATGTAGGTGTTAGTTTTGACGTTTTCAAAGTACATTTTTTCCCTTTAAGAGTAAGGAATGCTGTGTATGCTTTAGTGTAATTCTCAGGCTACATGAAATGCTGGTTTGGCTTTGCTTGACTTCCATGTGCTTATGACTCCAAGCTTTTATGAGTGGGTGAAAGTGTCATGGAATACTCCCTTTTTTTTTTTCCTTGCTTTTCCTTATAAGAGGTGACCTGTTAAATATTAAAGACCTATGATGCGAGTTCCTTAGGAATAACAGTCTGAAAATAAAGGACTGACAAAAGGGTATTCACAGTGGCCTTCAGCAAGGCAGCCTTGTGATTCACATACACTGTTGGATGCATTGATAGGAGATCCTCGTTCAGTTTGGTAACCAACAGAAAGGGAAATGTATTTACTCTTAAATACCAAGTTTGTTGATTCACATTAAAGTTCTCAGTACCTTGAAATAACATTTTGTATTTTCCATGTACAATTTAGTTGTTACATTATCTAAACCTTGACAGTTTTCTCACAGAGACTCTGGTATTACAAGTCCATGAGATGGCTTTAGAGGGGGAAAAACTCCATAGGAACAGTGCACCTAACTTTATTTTTCCTAGCCCAGAACATCCTGTTTACTGCAATAACCCCCCCCTTTATTGATGAGTGATCAGTATCATAGAGATGCTCCTCAAGCTGACTTTTTTTTAATATAATATTTTGGGGGCTTGTATCCAATGAACACACTTAGACTTTCAGGGGTGATGATGTTGAAATCTGAAGTCATATTTTACCTTGTGTCAGATTGTGTTACCACACCTTTGGTAAGTGATCTAAAGATTATAGCTGAATCTCTGAAGGGGACTGTCACATGCATGTGTTTCTGGATCACAATAATAAACCCAGTGGTGTTTGCTTTAAAGTGAAAAAGTGTCAATTTAAAAACTGGTATCTTCTCACTGAAATGATACAACACCCAAGGACAGGAGCTTGTCCACCACAGTGACAGGTTTCAATCCAATCTTAGCCTGTTTATGCAGCACTGTAAGAACAAGCTGCAGTTTATTTCAGCTCACCTGATCCAGCAGAAAGATAATGTACTTCCAGATAATTGCAACATCTCCCATTTATACCTGCACTCAGGTACCAGCAAAGTCAAAACTTGAAGATAATAATGGCACTGTTTGGGCTGCTGAAGCCTCATGACATGTGGAGACGTACAAGTGGGAGAGAACAGGGTTGAGCTTTTGGATGCAAGGTTTGGATTGCAGATGCAGGGTTTAGAAAAGCATCTTTGCTTTACAAAGTGAGCAACTGCAAGTTTTGGAGCATTGTGGCTTTCCATCTTGCATCTCTGTCAATGGAGTCACTTTTTAGCAGAGATAGAGACTTAAATCTGCTGATTGAAATGAAAAGCAGAAATGTGTTTTTTAAATCATTTCAGCGTGTATTTTCTAAGACAGAGGTGACTTGCAAGAAGATGGTGTATTTAAGTAAATTATTAATATGTCTCAAATCAAGCTCTTCATTGATATAACTGTTCCATGGTGAAGGAACAAGACTGATTCCACAAGCAGAGAACAGTGGCTCCAAGTAGGATCTGGGGACTATAGAACAGTTAAGCACCTACTGCTTCTGTACCTTGGCAAGCTGTGGCTGCAGTGCTGGTTTCAGTAATACTGAGCTGGGGCTCTCCAGCTCTAAGCACCTGTAAGTAACACCTTATTTTTTTAGTGGAAAGGCTTTACTAACAACTATTTTGATGAGTCAGCTATTTATATGTTATCATTGATCTGTTCTCAAAATCAGTATTTAAAGACAACTGTCCTCAAAGTCAGGTCACCTCTGAGCAGCATTGCCCTGGGTTGGTGGAAGTCTAGAAATTTTGTTGCCAGTAACCAAGAGCTAACCTGAGGTCCCTTCTGCTCAGGTCCTGGAGTTCTCTAAATGAAAGATAGAGTGAGGTTCTAAAGTGTAACTGGATAACTCTGGCAATATTCATTATCTGCCTCAGAAATTCCAGTGCTGAGCCTCGTATGGAACATTACAATGCACGTAATGACTGTCTTGTTTACCTACAGCGTCACTCTGTTACCACGGGTCCAACTTCCTCATTACATTGTAAACTGCTGGGCATATTTTGGGGCCCTGAAAACCAATTGATTTCTTGTTACAATCTTGATAAAGTGTTTTATCTGGATCAAGTGTAGTTTCCTTCAAGGTACATGGCATAAGTGTACTCCTGGCTTGGGAGGGACACTGAAAATACACCCTGTCCCTCCTGAAAGCCTCAACATTTGCAGTGAAGGCACCACCAAAGCCACTGAACTGAACGTGGTTCAGTGCTGAGAACTATTCAAAGGTTAAAATGACATCATTTTTTGGTAATACTTTCTGAATGACAAATACGGTGCTTTACTTTGGGCTGGTCTTTGATTCAAAATTCAAATCCAGCAACAAACTCATTGTTTAGTAATTGCTTGTGAAAGTTAAAATATTTAGGGACATTTCAAATAATGGCAAAATTTAAACATGGTCTAATATTGAAAGAAATGGGCTAATTATTTTTTTTAAATCAATGGAGTATTTGTGATGGCCAGCTCTGCTGTAAATAGCATTTCTTTGTCCATTCATTTGACTTTTAGCAGCATTAGAGTTTCTTGGCTCTGTACATTTTCATCAGTGCAATCCCTTTTTATTGTTCTTTCTTATCCATATATTTTTCAGACACTTTCTGCAACACATTTTATGGCACTGACATCCTGACACTGGCAAAAAAAAGTTAACTAAATAGTTAAATGTCCCTTGCATTCAAACTATTTAGAACAATATCACTGAAGTGAAACGTTGGCAAGGCAGGGCAACTGGTAGTGGGGTATGTGAATTCTGGCTTTCTTTACATTCATGCAAATACAAATATTCTCATTTTGACAGAAGGAAGTTCATCATTTTGGCCTGTTGAGTAATTATGTCACACTCTTTGTTTATTATCAACACTTTGCACTGGTAATATTGCAAATACACTTCAATCTATTTTCTTATACCACATAGAGAAAATGTAGATTACAATACTATTTTAATATTATCTCCTGATGAGCCCTGATATAAAATATTGTTGCCAACCTATTAGGTGTCTAAAAACTTTCACAAGAAGTCGATAGAGTTGACCTGTGTAGGAAAGAATGATTCCTCTTGTGGCTCACCAAAAAAAGAGGAAATAGGTTGACTCTTACAAAATGGTAAAGGCTGGCAGTGTGAGCAACAGACTACAACAACACACTGAAACAAAACCAGCATTGAAAACATCTGTCAGAAAGACACTGTTGGAAAAAAGCAGTTGCCCCACCTGGGCTTTGCTAGATTTCTCCCAGTCTACCCCCGAAAATTGCAGCCTGTTCTTTAAGAGGAGTGAAACAGGAACAATGAGGATATTTTCTTCCATAAGGCTCTTTCTTCACTGCATTTATTTATATTTTGGGGGGGGGTGTGTGAAATCATCTTATAGTAAAGTAATCACTTCAATGTGCTGATCACAGCAGTAAGTCTGAGATCCACTGCACCTCCCAGAAGAAATGGAATCAGCAGATTCATGGGAACGTGTGTCTTGTTTGTACCAGAGTTAACATTTTGAAAGGAAGAACTCTTGGTCAATGTCTAGATAAGAATGGCTCTGGCTGGTGTGTTTTTTCCAAAAACCTTATTGTAAAACCCCACAGGAGCAGTTGGTAATGACACCAAGGTGTGGTCCAGAAGAGTTGGTCATCTCTTACCTGGTTCACAGAGAGGGTGTCTATGAATAGAGTTTCCAAATATCAGTATTAGGGCCCATGTTGTACAACAGAATCATCAGTTGTTTGAAAATAATCACTATTACTCTTGACAATTCATAGATTATTATTGTAATTGTCAAGACAAAGGTTGACAATGAAGAGCTGGGTGACAGCAGCTGAAATTCAGTGTTTATAAATGCAAGCTAATGATCAAAGGAAAAATAATCCTGATTAAACATGCATAAAAATGAGCCCTGAAGAATCTGTTACTATTCTGGAGAAATCTTGGAATCATTGTGGACAGTTTCTGGGTGTGTCCACATTAGTGTTTTAATTTGGATCAGGTGCATGCTTTTGAAGTGAATCTCCCTGTGATGCCCAGTCACCACACCTCTGTTTGCATCCCAGCACTGTCTTGGAGAGCAGTGACCAAACTCCCTCCCCATGACACTGAACCAGAAAAGGGGGTCCAGCTCCTGGGGGGGGGGGTCTGGTCCATGGGACCAGACTACAGGTTGTCAGAGCAAAACCTCAGGCAAGCACAAGTTTAGGTGTTAGTAAGGAAGTATTTGAGAATGGAAGAGATGATGATCAACCTCATGTCCCTGGGGAATATTGTGCTTCCACCTGGGCAGTGCTGTACCCACTGCAAGAACACAGAACTGCAGGAGTGCAGAGAAGGGCCATCAGGGTGTTCACAGGAGGAGTGGCTGTCAGTGAAGATACCTTGGGACAACTTTCTGGATGGGAAAAGAAGTGATTGAGGAAGGTAGGAATGGTATGGAAAAGACAAATGGGGAATGTTTAGTTATTATGCTATTTCTCATTGCACAAGAGAAGATCCAAGGCCAAGGAAATGATGAGGGGACCGACACAAAGGGAGTACTCCACAGTATTTAAATTTTGGAATTCATTGCCATGGGATGTTGTAGAAATCAGAACTGTAAATGGTCTCAAAGAATGGTAAAACAGGAGGACTGATCCCTTTACACATTTCAGGACATCTTTCAGCACAAACCAATCTTTAAACTGCTGCTCACAGAAGCTGGAAGAGCAGAGCAAGGGCAGCACCTACTCTACAGATGCTCTTTCCTAAGCACCCAGTACTAATTTCTATGGAATATACAACATGTTGAGCTAAGTGGACCTTTAGTCTGACCTCCTATGGCAGTTCTTAGTTTTGTACTTACCACAGTCATTAAACAAACATAGTTATTGACTGAGGTGTTGATACGGTCTGCAGAGATCACAAACACTTGCCTTGCAAGTTGTATTTTGGAGTTCTAATTCCTAATCCTTGTCAAGTAATATCTTTGCAAAGCAAAGGACTAATCAGAGTAGTGGGTTCTGTTTCTGATACAGAAAAACGTCAGCTTCTGGTTTAGAACCCTCACAGTCCAGATTTAGAATCATGGAATCATTAAGGTTGGAAAAGACTTTTAAGGTCATCAAGTCCAGCCATGAACCAGCACCACCGTGTTCACCCCTAACCCATGTCCCCAAGTGCCACATCCACACACCTTTTGAACACTTCCAGGGATGGTGATTCCACCACTGCCCTGGGCAGCCTGTTCCAGACTCCTGACAAAATGCAACAGGTGGTAGAAGCAGAAAAGAGTAGAAGGAGGGAGGAGGTGATGAAGTAACAATAAATCAAACATATGTAATGAAAACAGAGGATAAACTAGAAAATATTCCAGTAAATGCATGGAATGAGGCAAATGATCGAGTCAGCGTTACTGGAAAGTTACATTAATGGAATAAGAAGTTTCTGATTCATAAAACCAGCTTTCTTCTATGAGAAAAGCATTTCAGCATCTAAAAGGGTTTATCCACAACTTTCCCTTATTTATGGCTTCAGCTGGTCTTCACAGGCTGTACAGGTTTGTCAGTCTGCCTTACCTGAATAGACATCAAAAAGCCACTAACTATGAACAAACCCATCAACTTGTTTTTCTATTGGGTTGAATTCTTTTCCAGAAATGGTGATTACCAATATACCAAAATATAAACAGTCTAATTTCTAACTGACCAACTCAACTTGTCAAATTCTTTCACACAATGAACTTTTTTGTAGCATCACTTGGCAGTCACTGAAACAAAGGAGAGTGTTGCTCATGTATCTTATTTTTCCTAGTAATAAGAGAGATCTTAAAAAATAAAGTGTGATATTACGTAATTTTTTAAAAGACTACTTTGTAAAATTTATTTGACTATACTAATGGACTTCCCTTTAAACATTATGCAGTTGAAATTTGCTCTGATAATATTTTTGAAACCATTAAATCATTTCCCTTTTTGGCAAAGGGACTGTTTTGCAAAATATGAAATCACATTAATAAACCTGATGTATTTGTCTTTAGAATTTTTTTGTGACAGGTTTCAGGTGTTTCAGCTCAGGAAATGTGACAGGAAAGGTGCTGGAGAAACACAAGTGTGGTTCACATAGAAGGAAAATGCAGAGTAATGCTTGCAGGGCTTGTAAATGTGTTGTGAGACAAACTGCAAAGATGTTGATCCCAAAGTGTTTTGGTGATTAATGTAAGGGAGGAATAGCAGAGTGCAGTGAAAGGGGAATGTGGGAATTTGGGTGACACAGCACAAGAAGACCTTCTTTGATGAGAAGTGATTGAGCTTATCTCTACCTCAGCAGTGGAAGAAGCAAACTTTTAAGTTCATCAGTGATACAACATAACAACAGAGCTTCAAATTACATAGGAATATGACTGACATATCAAAATCTGTGCAGGGAGGAGGATGGAAACTTTGGATCCCATGTTAAGTATTAGGAATTAGAGGGGAAACTGGAAGTTCTTGAAGGAATAAGCAGTGACTGATGAGGAGCAATTAAAACTTTGTGATTCGCCTGCAGTAACTGGAAGCAAGAGTCTGTAACAGAGTCCTGCTGCACAAACTCCAGCTTTTCACAATCCAAAGTCAAGAACAGTTGAAAACCAGCTTCCAGTCTTGTGTAATTAAACATTAGCACTGGTTCATAATTTTCTACTGGGCTGAAATGTCAGAACCAATGTACCAGAACAGTCAGAAAAGGAGGTGGTAGGGAATATGAAGAACTTGGCAGTGTTCTGTTGGAGTGGTCACTGTTACAGACTGATGTTCCCATGCTGCAGATCAAAACATGATAGTGTGAAGTGTTTGTATAGTCAGCAAAACACATCAAAGTATGGAAACAGTGATAAAAGTCACAGGAAACCTAAAGAAGCAGTGAAGAAAAGATGATCTTTTCTTTGGTTGGTTGGGTTTGTTTTTTTTGTTTCTACACTGGAAATGCAAAATGACCACTTTTCTGTCTTTATATGTAAAAACAAAGTGTGAGTCAGGCAATTAAACTGACAGTTCAGGCAGCAGAATTTAGTAAGACTGAATGTTCCTGTAAGTTCCCTTTATGATCTGGCAATGTTATATGTGTAGTGGAAGCCCAAATCACCCAATTCTGTGCTCTGATGATGCACAGAAGATGCAACAGAAACGCTGGAGAAAGCTGTGTTTGATGTGTTTTTACATGTACCAGGGAAGTAGCATCTCTTTTACCTTATACCCACAGAAAAACTCACGTTTCTTAAGAAAATAAAAAGGGGGAAGCCCTTGGCCAGCTTTTATGGCCTTCTCAATGCTGCATTTATTTGGTGTCAAGAACTGTGATCATCAATTAACTGTGGGAATTGTGGGTCTCTCAGAGCAAAACTGTTGAGCATCACAGGGCTGAGCAATGTCTTCAGAGCCTGGGGGATCTGGATCAGCACCTTCCTCTGACTTTGCTGTGGTTCAGGACCTGCTGCAGTGTTTTGTACATAACAGTGATGTGTTGGTGCTTTTAGGGGAGCTGAAGTGTAAATACACCCTCAGAACGCACAGCGAGCGGGCTGCCTGTGTGGCCTGACAGCAGCTAAGGAGGATCAGAGAGCTCTGCTCCCTCCTTGTTCTCACTCAGCAAAGACCATTTGGAGGCCACTGGAAGGAGACTCATCCCCTCCTTTTCACCAGCAGCACATGATTCCCAGTGCCTTTCCCGTGCACTCGCATGAGATGACACATTAAAGCAGGAGTGCCAAGGTGGCCTTGTCATGTCCCCCTGCTGACTGAAGCCTATGCAAACAGTGTGTTGTATGGATTTATCAAGTGGATCAAGACAATAACAATTCCAAGCTCCAAGGAAGACACCCTTTGTTTTTTTTCATTGTACACGTGCCACGCTTGGATTCCTGTTCTCATTGTTCTCGTGGATCCTTCGTTGCACTTTCCTGGAAGAACAGTGGGACCCAACACAGGGACTGCCACTCGTGGTCCCTCAGCTCCTGTGAACTGCCTCTTGCTGCCTCGGGAAGCACAAGGAATTGATGGAAGACTGTTCTTTCTCCCAGTGGAATAGCTTGTCCCCAGCTCTGTCATGAGCACCACAAAGGATGATGGATCTTTTTCCTGCTTTGTTTGATGATCCTGTGCTTTGGCTTCCTGGCATGAGACCACTTAGAGCATTTGCAGTGAGTGCCACTGATCCAGCAGCAGTGTCAGGTGTTGCAGTGAGCACAGGGTGACCATTTACCGACAGGCTGCTGGGGGCTGTGATTTGAATTGTTCTGCAGCGGTGCTGCTGCAATTTTTTGTGCTTCATCCACTCATGTCAAACACCACTGACAACCTGCTCTGCTTACAAGACAGAGGCAAGTCTCCTTTTAATGTGAACTGAACCTTCAATTTGTACCATGAATGATGCAGTTTTCCTCCCCTGCTATTACCTGCTATTCTTGTAGCCTATTTAGTATACAGGGGAAAAAAGTCTTGCTTACTGATTGATCAGGATATGTAAAGTACTCTTTTATTTTGGATATGCAGTCGGCATCGCTGGTATATCTTAATTTACACAACCCTTGATTTTTTTACAGTCAAGATATGTGTCCAAAGGACAGGTGATAAACCAAGGACAATATTTTTTAATGCTTTTTTATACCCAAGCCACAAGGCAGAATCCCTTTAGGCAACTGAACTAAGTTCTGCCTTAATATAACACTTCTGTAAAATGTCTAGATTCCCTTATTAATTCTAGGATTTTGTGCAGCTCAGAACAGCTTTAACAGAACTTTTTCTAAACATCTTTTTTACTTCATGTCCAGCTGCTGTTGCTCCTGTTACCACCAAAAGGCAGCCATTCCAACATGACTAGCATCTTAAAAGTTGCAGTGTAATGGCAGTTGATCTTCCAAGTGGTGGGTGAGACACAGAGGATGTTGTTTAGTACCAAGAATCACCAGGGCATGTTTGGGATGTGCATTTAAATACATACACTTTCCCTGGCATCAAGGGGATATCTGGGGATTGCCGACAGATATTTAGTATTTGATATATCACTTGCTCAAGATTTGGAAAGTACTTGAGTAGTAAGCCTGAGGGTTAGCAGAGGAACTGTGTGATAAGCCTCAGATCTCACAGAAGAACTGATAGCAAGACCTATCTTTTCATTCCCCCTCTGATTATACAGCAGCGCAACAGGGCTTTGCAGTGGCAGATACAGCCTAACTGAGGGAGGCACAGGATGAACCAAGGCTGGTTTCCAGTCAGTTTTGAGGGGATTTTTCTTTTAAAGTGACTAGTCTGTAGCTCCATTTCTCAGAAGGTTCCTTGAGCCTCTGACTCAAACAGAGACAAACGGGTAGCTGGAGTGGGACAGAAACTGCTGCCTGTTGGGAGCACGTTCCCCTCTGCAGACACGGGGGCAGCTGCTTCTGATCTGTGGCTTCTCACTGCTATTGTGTGAGGGAATCACACCCGAGTTTCAAGAGCCACAACACAGACTAAGCAAAGCCGTGGCTCGTTTAGGACTGGGTGTTATTTTAATGAGCTTAATAAATCCTATATAGGACTGAAAGTTTCTTTGGTGTTCTCAGTCCTGCAAAGCAGCGCTCTCGAGCTGACCTTTGAGCCTTGTACACACTGCAGAGCTCTGAAAAACTGCACCAGTTCTGTGCTGCACCAATTTCAGCAGCATCAGCAAGCCCAGGGTAAGCAGCTCACCCGCTTTAGCAGCTGTTTTTCAGCATCAGGTTGGTCAGACATTGTCCTGCAAAGGGCTTCCACTGCCACAGGTCACCATGGCCACAGACACTCCCCCAGCTCCAGGAGGTCCATCCTCACAGAGGAACAAACTGATGTGCTTCATGAAATAAGGACCCAGAGAAGATGAGGAGTTGGCATCGTTCTTCTTAACCAAACTCATCACATGCTTTAAGCTGAAATGTTCATGAATGTTGATATTGTTCTTGTGAAGCAGGAATGGCAGGGATTCATTTCATGTGCAGCATGGACACTGACCTTCAAAGGGAAAAACTCATTGCAGCACCATTTATCTCACTTTTGGCAAAGCAGGGTGATGAAGTGGTATATTTTCTTTTAAAAGTACTATCACAGCTGTTTTCTGGCTACATTACAATTTTATTAATGGACGTGTATTCTAAGTTATCTATTCTTGGACAGTCTACTTTGGAACACTCAAACTAAAAAAATTGCTTTTATAAAACTATTTTAGTGTGCTTTAATAGCAAATGCTGAGAAATATGGTAGATATACCAGGAAAATTAAAAGCCCTAGGGCTCCATTTTTTTTTTAAGAGTCACTTAAAAAACAGAGCTTCACCTAACCAAGTTGACCTTGCTTGTTGTAGTGCTGGAGAGCTTTGGTTGTGCACAGCTATGAGTATTACACTGTCTGAATAACATATCAGAACATACCAGTGGCATTTGGCTTTGTGACTTCTACTAAGACAGGTTGTCCATAGCTGACTCCACAGAAAACCTGGTCTCAAAATTAACTCAGTTTGTATTTTGGAACTCTCATCTAGGCCACAAAAGTGCTACAAGGGGCACAGAAGTGTTGCTTTCTTCCCTCAGTATATAAACAATACACAATATAAACAATATATAAACCACTAACTCAAAGTATTTAAACTCTTTCCTTACACTTTAGTGATGCTTTATGTGCCTGCTTTCAGAACATTCCTAAAGTGTTCTGTTTCAATTTGTTTGATTGGTATTTTTTTAATTCATGACACGGGGGTTTAAAAAACCCAAACACTGAATTTTTTAGGTTTTTTTTGGAAGGTAAATTTTTAAATTTTTACAGCATGTGCAACTGTCATAGATGACTTCTTTTTAAGGTTTTGCACTTAGGTGGTATTATGACTCTAAATAAATTCAGTTAAATATTTAGCATTTGATTCTTTTGCAGACAAATGAGGCTGTTGTTGTCCTGTTTCCAAAAGGGTCCAGATCCATGTGGATGTAAAGCAGTTTGTAGACAGATGTGGGTAATTATACAGTTGTTTAAAATGATCCAGTATAGCACAGGGAAAACTGCTGTCTTTGGCCACGTGACTGAACACATGGGTACAGCTTTAAGACAATAAGTAATAAATTTTTTGCATAGCAGGAATAAAACTGGGGCACAGAACTGAACACTGCACATCTTCCTTGCATTTAATTTGTCCGTTTCCTTTAGTCAAAATTGGGCCTTTTTCAAAGGAGGTGCACTGTTTTTCTAAACAATAAAACAAAGAAGTGACTTGTATCGATCTGGTGAAGGCAGTTATTATAGTCCCACACTTCATAAAAATGTTCTCCCTCAAAATTATATGAAATAACATGAATTAGAACTTTAAACACAAGTGGTGAACAGTAACACTTAGGGTGAAGTTTTAGAATACGGCTCCAAAGCAGCTACAAAATTTTAGACAGAGCCATCCCATTAGCTCCCAAATCTTACCAAATGTAAAGAAACACAGAGGCCATCTGTTCGTGGAGCTGCAAACCACTGCAGGATTTAAGGTCTGGAAAATGAAACTAATTAAAAGATATAAAAGGCACCAGTGGCTGGAAGTTTTGCCATCACAAATTAGAGTCGAGATGCACTTTTTACATTAAGGTTACAGCATTTTATTTATAGGACTTTGATTCACTCCCAGCAGTGCTGTACTTTCTGTGAATCACTTCAAATTAAGATGCAATGATTTTCTCGTCGTGTGGTTTCAGTGACTGAGGATTTGGGACCTGGTGCAGAACTGCTGAGTGAAGGACGTTCCTGTGTGACCCAAGATGGGGATCTGGGGTGGAATTGTCCCTTCTGGCCTCAAATCTGGGGCTCTCTGAGCCTGTAAATAATGTCATGGCACACAAATAAGCAAGTCTGGGCCCTCATAATGAAAAGGAAACGGGTTCCTCTTAAACAGAAGTGATATTGGTACTTCTTCAGTGCCCTGGGATGCAAACTTATTCTAGATCTGTATTCTATGCTTATTTGGTTTTTAATGTTATCAAGACACTGCATCCCCAAAGTTTTATACCCACTGAATAAACAATTGCCAAAAAAAAGGGAAAACCTTGATGACATTGGAAAAAAGTTTGTGCTATCACATGTCATTCACTCAGGAAGGCCACTATTATTTAATAGTTTTGTGGTTTTCATGTTTAGACTGTACCAGACACCTGAAATGCTGGAAACCTCCTGCTCAAACATGCGGAGTCTGCTTCCCCATTATTTTCAGAACATCTGACAAACAGGACATTATCAGCTTTTTATGTTAAACACTGGTTAAAAATCTCTAGTTTGGAGAAAGGCCTGGTGACCAACTGCTGGAGAATGAGTTCTAGTGTGTGAAGAAACTATAAAGTGCATATCACTCTAATGGAGCAGAAATGTTCAGTACTTTATGCTGTTACAAATAACAAGCAATTTCAGACTCTTTCTTTAGAATTATAGGTTTTTTCACTGTACACACAGCATATTTAGATTATCACAGGATGCCCTTCATTGCACAATGCCCACAATTACTTACATAATTAGATTTCATGTTGCTGACTTAGGAGTCTGTAACTAGACAGGCATTAGAGAAGGAAAAGAACAAAAATCCTAAAATACAGACTGTGGGGTAAAGAGAGCCTGAAAAATATCTTTGCTCTCTAAATATCTACCATTAAAAAAAAAAAAAAAAACAACCTGAAGTCGATTTTTTTTTTGTTGCAGATAAATTGCAATTCTGCTCCTTACAAAAAATTGAAGTGGGTTATTGATTAACTTGGACAGGACTGTCCATTGTTGATATGTCTGGGATTATGAAAGGTCTAAAACATGAGAAAGTACATCACTAAAACAACTGACAGTCAAAAGATATCAGACATTCTGATTATCTTGAATAAAAATTATTTTATATTCTATGACCATCAGAGGAATTTATTACACACCTCAGAGTGCTCATCTGAGTAAGGAACATTTCCAACAAAATGTAGGAGATGTCCAGGTGATTCAGACACTCTGCCCTTCCTCACTGTCACCTTCAGAAGTCTCTTTCCAGCCATTTAGAGAGAAACTGGAGACCATTCCATCCATTTTCCCCGTGTCATCTCCCTGGCATTTATGCTTATATTGTGAAACATCTCCAGTTCCCTTCAGAAGTAATTCACAGGAGCAAACCTGCCTTTTAACACCTGACTATAATTGTTGCATTAATGGAATCACCAAGGCAAGAGCTGTGAAGATCCTGGAGCATTTGGGGCATGTTCTGCCCAGCCTGGGACATCAGCAGCCAAGGGCAAGGTCTGCTCCAGAATAACAGCGAGTTTTTAGCCAGCAAAGCCAACATCTCTGTCTTTGGGGCACTCTGAGCAATCATTAGCACTTGTCTGACAGACACTCTGGCCTGGATGTTGTGATTAACATATTCTGACCATTTAATTTCCAGAACAAGTCAGACATGATGACACGCTGCATATCAAAGGGAAGGGCTCTGAGCTCCACCTGTTATGCTGCTGAATAATAGCCAGGATCATCAGGATCCATGGGGGGGATAGGTTTACATGGTGCTTTGTAACTAGGAAAATAACATTTCAGAGGGGTAATTGGGTAAATACATACTCTCTAGGGAGATCCTCTGAAGACAAACTGTCAGTTTGTTTAAATCCTCCTTCCATGTCCACCTGAAGTTTCTTGTTTCCTTGGAATTAACCATCTTGAAATCTTCAAAACATAAAATCCTTTATTATTATTGTCATTATTATTATTGTTATTGTTATTGTTATTATCTAGAAACAAGTTTAATTGTGTCCTAGATACATTATATTAATTATTATCCCTCAGAATATTCCAAAAGGGTGAGGTTTATGTTCCTTCATTAGACCACAGCTGACAAGCATAATAAAAGCAATACTTCTCCAATATTTACCAGCATTTTTGCTGCAGTTGTAAGAATACAGCACTCCTCCATCATGGGTGTTACTCTGTATTTCTGCAATATTTTTTCTATGAGTGCCTTTGTACACAACTGCTCTTTGGAGAAAAAAGAACACTTGAAGGTTGATCAGAAATTCCTTCTGTTATTCCAGAGCCATTTAATCCAGGTGCAGTCTTTTTCCCACATATTCATTTTATGAGTCTCTTACCCCTCTAAGGTATGCTGGGAACCTCTTGGTCTTTTCAGGACATTACACTGAATAATCTACTCCCAAATTATGGGAGAGAACCAGCAGCAAGAGCCAGTGCTAAATGCACATAGAAAGCACGAGTTAATCTTGGGATTTTTTCCTGGTTTTTATTGCTCACTAGGCTTCAAAAACAGTTGCTTCATCTTTTCATTTTGTAGATTGCTGTACATACAGATTATTTCAATGCATCTTTCCCATTTTCAGCACCAGGTCTGAAATCACCGAGAGGGTGTTTTTTGGGTAAGGCACATAAAAATGAAGAGAAGGGCTGAGTAGTGAGGAGGACCAGAAACACTAACTCAGACTTTGAAGCCCCATCTAAGCTTCCCATCCTACTTCCAGGATAGGGACAGGAACCACAAGGATATTTTTATTAGCATATTTCCTCCTGTCTTTGTGGTTAATGTATGATAACTTAGCCTTCTTATCCCTGTCTTCAATTCCTTCCTGCTGGATGAAGAGCAAACATCCAGCTGTGACATGGAGCATGTCGTGTGTTCACACCCCAGCTTAGCACATCCCCGGTTCTGCTTATAGCAAACACTGAAAATACACTGAATAATGACTTCACTATGGATCTCAGTATTAAAAAATGTCTATTTAATGACTAAGAAAACCTTTTTAACCTTGTGAGCAGCTGACCTTGGTCCTCCAACCCATCTCTCCTTTGTACATCTCAGAGAGTAGATGGGTCTGGCTGTGTCACCCGAAGGGGAACAAACTCTGATGGCACCAGGTCAGAGAAAGCTGGAAGTTCAGAGCTGCTCATGAGAAGCTGCCTTCCAGCTGCCTGGTGGATCCAAACCCAGCTCCATCGAGTCAATTCACACACCCACTTCCACAGATTGCATAGAACTCAGTTTTCCAAATGGAGCTGCTTTTCCAAGTGGAAAAGAATTAATAAAGAATTAATAAATTATTAGTAAATATTTTAGGCAAAATGTATTTTAGAATCATAGAATAATGTAGTTTGGAATGGACTTTGAAGATCATCTGATCCAACCCTTTGCTTAAGGCAGCACCAACTTAATTAGTTTAGTCAGGGTCTTGTTGAGTCAAGTTGTGAATATCTCCAAGGGTGGATATTCCACAGCCTCTCTGGATGTCTGTCCCAGCATTTGACTTCATGTATGGTTAGTGCTGGGGATGACAGTGAGGACAGCAGAAGATTATTATTGACTCATTAGAATTAGTTTAATTGGGTGTGAGATTTGTAAGAGTCCTAGGAGTTAAAACTCCTTTCTGTAAGTTCATAAACCATTTGCAAGTGGGATCTTAGAACTGAATGTGACTCAGAGGTTTGTTATCCTAAAGTGGGAATTTAAACTTTCATTCATGAAGTATCTGGAAAACAGTTTGGGTGTTGGAGCACCAACGTGTGTCGGTCCCTGCACTAACCCTCAGTTAATAACAAGCAGACAGCTGCAGCCTTCCACAGCTCCAGTTTGGGACTGGCACAGTGCCATGGAAAGAGCACACACCACCCTAATCCCAGGGAGACAAATGTAGGGAATAAATCTCAGAAACCCTACATTTATAAAAATATAGTGCCCCATTCTACAGAGGGACGTGGAACAAAGCCCTTTGCCACATCATTGCTGCAAATGCATCCAGGAGCAGCTGAGGTATTAACACAACCGCCAAGTTGGGAATCTGACTAACAAATACATGGAAAATTCCCTCAGTAATATATTCACTACTTACATATTCAATGCTGCTTCGAGCACAGACATTTCTAAATGGTTCCTCAGCTTCGTCAGGGTTCCAGTCTCACCCTGGCTCTTGGCAGCTCTGCCTCATCTCTGAACAGAAAGAGAAGGTGCCCACAGCATGGAGATGTGCACGTGCCTCCAGAGGAACCCTGGCAGTGACCTGGCAGGTGTTTGGAGCAGGATGGCAAGATCTGTCCCTCTCCACCACAGAAACCCCAGGGTTGTTCCTTAGGACCTCCCTGAATGGATTCCAGTTGATAGCAACCCCTACAGCTGGAAGTCCTGCCAACACTTGGCTGAAACCTTATCATGAGGAACAATGATGAGCTGAAGGAACTGGGGGCACATCAGTTAACACGTCCTCAGCCTGTGGGAATGACCAGGGCTGACACAGGACTCACTGGGACCAAGGAATGGTCACCTGTGCCAAAGTCAGCTTTCAGGAGGTCACAGGGCCTGAGGACAGCACAAGGTTGTCTCCTCCACTGCAGGGAGTCCCTGCCAGGGGCTGGTGCCATGGCCAGGGAGTGTCACAGCAGCGTGGGCAGAGCTGCCCCACGGTTGGTGTAGCCAGCCTGGCTCACTGCACTCACTGGGACAGGCACAGCATCGGTGCCTCCCACCCTGTGAGCAAAGGGGCTGCTCCCAGAGCCCAGCTCTTTCCTCCAAAGCACCCTCAGGTTAAATCAGTGCTTTTACACCTTCCATGTCCATGTTCAGAGCACTGTCCCCACTTGTTAAACGCAGATTTCCAACCAGCTGCACTCTCCAGTGATTTAAGATGCATCTGTCTGATGAACAGTGACAGCTTTCATAGCTGCCTTCACTACTGCCCATAAGAGAGTTTGTTGCTTCCAGGCACCAGGAGCAAGTTGGTTTTACACTGGGCTGAATTCAGGTCTCAAACACAAATTAAATCTGCAGTGAAAACCAATGCAATAATTGAGGCCAGAACTTGGCCTACTGACCCTGCTCATCTAAATGCTATTTTGGAGGGGATAATGATGTATTATTCCTCCTTTTTGACAATTACTCCTTCACAGATAATTTTTGAAATTTTCTGTGCCATTTTTCTGTGATGTTGCTCTGGTATCCTGGATACTTCACTGTAAAATCCTGTGCTCCTGTCATGCCATTATAGTTGCCTAAAGCAAGTTTCTTTATTCCTTTTTTCTGCTCTACCTTTCTTTTTGGCTCTTTCGTGTATTCTGCCACCACATTAACTTCATTTGTGTAACCAAGAAAATGAAGAATTCTACTGAATTCTGAAAGAAACCTTTGTGTATCATGAGTTTTCTTCTCTTATTATCCCACTACTTTACAAACTGCTACTTCAGCTTTTTACTCAAAGGATCACCCCTAAGCCTTCTATTTTGTACAAAGTTATCTATTTTTATCCCTTTCCTTTTTAAACCTCTCCCTGCATGGTATTATTCACAAATTTGACTGTCACTACCTTTGCTCTATGGATGCTCCAAAGTAGTTGCCACCTATTCTAGTCTGGATAGAGAGTATGAAGTGGGTATGTGATTTATGCCTCTGATATCTCCTTATCCCTGTCCAGTCACTAACAGAACATGGACAGAGTTCTGCATTTTCTTGTCCCTTCTGTGTCAGTGCTGGGGAGGGGCCTGGCAGATTGGTTACATCCACTGCCCAAAACCACCAAGGAAAGGGCTCTGTGCTGACCATGGTGGAAACACCCCCTGGACAGCTGGAGATGCATCCTGTGCCTCAGGGCACTGCCTGGAACACCATCCTGGGCCTGGGAAAGCAAGTCCTGTGGCCCTCAGAGAGAATGGAGTCAGACCATGAGACCCATTTCAAAAACAGCCTCACAGACACCTGGGCCAGAGAGCACAGCACTGAGGGGGTGGATCACATTCCCTGTCATGCACCAGCCCCTGGGAAAGCTGAACGGGACAATGGACTGTTAAAAACCACATGGAAAGCAATGGATGGTGGGACTTCAAACATCAGGATCTGCATTTAGCCAAGGCCACCTGGTCAGTGCAAACCCAAGGCTCCACCAACAGAGCTGTCCCTGCCCAGTCAGAACCTCCACCTACCACAGGAGGGGATAAAGTCCCTGTGATAAATATGAGGAATGTGTCAGGGAAGACAGTTTGGATTAGTCCTGCCTCAGGCAAAGGCAAACCCACCCGCGGGGCTGTTTTTGCTCAAGGACTTGGGTACACTTGGTGAGTGCTGCAGAGAGATGGGGAAACATGATGTGTCCCTCAAAGGGATTTGTTTTTTGGGTGAGAACAGTCTGTTCCAGGGAGAATGGGCTCCTTCCATCTCAGAATGTGGCGGAGCCTTTTGTGCCTCCAGTTGGAGAGGGAGCACTGGGTGGTTTTAGTGGGAGCATTAAATTAGAGAATACTGTTCCAAAACCATGACAATCACTTCAAAAACAGTTATCACAGAATGTGCTGAGCTGGGTGGGACCCACAAGGGTCATCAGGTTCAGCTCCTGGTCATGCACAGGACCCTCCCCAAGATTTACACCATGTGCCTGAGAGTATCATCCAAATACTTCTTGACCTCTGGCAGGCTTGGAGCAGTGACCATGTGTCTCCCTGTATGCAGGAGCTACAAAACACATACTGCCACTGGAGATTCTTTCCCAAAAATTGCTATCTCACATCCCAGATCTTGGAGTAACTATGTCTAGTTGTTCATTTGTCTTCTTTTCCAACCCAGAGCCTTCTTTTTCACCAAACTGTCATTTCAGTCTGGGGCACGTTCCTTGAAAATCTCTACAAAACTATTGCATTTTCCTCTCTCAGAGATCACTGTAAAATTCCCTTCAGTACAATGGCCACTTGAACTGAGCAGTATCCCTTGGTACCCCTCAACACTCTGTACTCATCCCTTGTCTCATCTCAATGTGTGAGCTGTGCAGGGCCAGCTGGTAAAGCCTCTCTGAACATCTGAAATCCTAAATCCTCAGCACCTTTGGAAACACCGAGTGACGAATCCCTCCCTGAAACCAGGGCTTTCACTCCTTTGTGCTCAAGTTCACCACTTTGCTGTAAAAGGGCTAAGAAAATATTTTTCTACCTGCCCCACAAGAACATGTGGTTTATTTTGTGACAGTCGTGCCAGTAGTGTTTGTAAAGCAGTGAGTCACTGAGTGGAAGTACAACAAGTAGCTCAAATATTTATTTGTACTGTATTAGAGCTAAACCTTTGTATTTTTTTAATGTGGAATCTTCACTTCTGACTAAGCTTTGGGATGTAAAAGTGTTGAACTGAGCTGAATCTCAATGAAGCCCATATGGAGGAAAAAGGGGCTGGGTGAACTGTACAGCAGAACACTGAAATCAGCCAGAACTGAACAAGGTAGAGGAGAACAAACTGCCAATGAACATAAAAGAAGACAGCATTAATTTTTGTCTAATGATTTCATATGCAGGCTTCATGTAAATTAATAGTTACTTCCTGCATTTCTGGACTTGCTTTAATGTTGAAGAGCACCTTTAGTAATAGTTGTATTTTTATTTTTCAACTGTTGCTTACACATTTCTACATCTGTTTGGAAACATGATATTTTTAACAAGTTCCAGGCAGTAAAAACTGTGATCTGTTCACATAAACACTGGTTTGCTTAGAAGTCTCTTCAAGTCCTGCTCCTGTTCCTATAAACCGCTTTTAAAATAAAAAACTAAAAACCTCATGGTTTAAATCCCAGGGATTTCTACTTTGACTTTACTAGGGAATAACTCTGCTGACTTGTAGCACTGTAAAGGAAGCATAGGCAGAATCAGAGCCTTACTAGGTTGTGCTGAACTCTTTGCTGATAAACACATTTTCCACACACGTCCTCTTGGATGGTTTAAAACTGGAGAATCCACTTGAATTTGGCAGAGAAACTTGAGAAAGGAGTCCACAGTATTAGAAAGCTGAGAGCCACACATGTGTCCAAAACAGCCAGCTCTTTGTAGAGCTTAGCAAAATATTTTGTCTCCTTGAATTTAGATTTCTCACTCATCCTTTAGTCATCTGTGATCGTCACAGAAATAGGCTGTGCAGGAACAGCTCTGCCTTGAGCAAACCCCGCCCGTGCCTCAGTTCTCTGGGACCAGCAGCTCCCACTGGCTGTGGAAAGCTCTCTTGCCATGGTGAATGGGATCAGCATTTATTTTTCACTTTGTTTTTGTCTACAAAACAGGAAAATATCTGTTGGTTCTAAATTTAAAGCGTGCACTATAACGTACGAAACAAATGTAGCAGTACAGTAAAAACCACCAGCTGGACTTTAGTGCTGAAATCAAGGCAGGCATTTCTCATCCACTTCAAATGTTCTAGACAGCACTGGGACAGATCCACTCTGGAATGGATTGTGCCAGTGAGTTTGTGGAGGGTGTGTTCAGAACTGACCACTTCTTAGCATAAGGGACACCCAGGACTTGGCTTCTTGCTTTGCTTTCCTTAAGAACCATGAAAGACAATAATGAACTGATTTACTGCACGAGAGGAAAAAGGGATTTGATAAATTAAATGTGTCGCTGTACTTTAAAATAAACAGAACCCTCCATGTTCTTTGGATTTCTCTGGGTGTTGGACTCGTTGACAATGTTTGTGAGTCAAAGGAACAGACCCAAAGGGTCTCCCCCACTCTGCAGAACAGTTTGTGATGACACAGGTGCACTGTTGGATTGCAAAGGCAAAAACCCTGCTCCTCCTCCAATAAAGAACATTCTCAACATTATCTTATCCTGGTGCTAAAGAGGATCTTTTATTTTTTGTGCACTTCTCGTGCACCTTTGAAAACCATCTGACCTTCCAAATGAAAACCTGAAATATCTTTTATGAAATTATTGTATTTAGGAATGAACAGCTCTTTGCTGTTCAATCTGTGAGCAATAAGCCCGGACAGAAATATGTTCTGGATCATGAACATGTCCAATATGAAAGGGTTTGTATGATGTAATTGCCTGCAGTGACAGGGACTACCCAAGTTGATCAAAAAGTCCATTCCTGATCCCTGTGTCATCTGTCAATTTTCCTTTTCCAAGGGACAGTATTGGTCTGTACAAAAATGTCCTTCCTCCAGTGCAAGATTCCTGTGGATATTATTATTCCTGTTTGCTCCAAACCCCACAGTGGTTGTGGCACTTCCACCACAGGTATTGTTTATACACATGCACTTAAATGTCCTAATAGAGGAAAATTATGTAGATTACACCCTTAGATTTATAGTGGGAGAGGGAAATGGCTTTAACAAACTGAGAGTTTGGAGTACTGTAAGCACTGCCCAGGAGAAAGCTGCTGGACACAAACCAAGAGGAGAGGTCATGGAAATTGGTTCTGTGAGTAGGGTCAGCAACGGGGACAAATGGGGAGCCACGGCCCTGGTGTGGAACTGGAGATGTGGCACTGGGGCAGTTTTGAAAAGAGGCAGAAAAGAACAACTGAGAGCCCAGACCAGAATTTCAGTTTCAGGGAGACCAAATTTCAGAGAAAGGTGGGACTTCCAAGAAAACGGGCGGATGGTCCCTGGAGATATGAGTGAGCACGGAAGCTGGGGCTGGGGCTGTTTGTCTCCAGGCTCTCAGCCAGGGCTCCATCTCATCTCCACTGGTTCTGGAAGCAGGTCCCTCTGCCAGGAGCCCCTTGGCACAAAGAGCAAATCGTGTTGCTCACGTCCTCACGGAGCGAGGCTCATCCTTCAGGGGGTTCTAAATGCCCGGATGGCAGGGAAGGCAACTCACAGAGTGCACTCACACAGGGCAAAATGCTGGGGCCAGAAAAGTTAGGAATGTGAAAACACCACTTTTAGCAGGAATTTCCAATGGCTGCATCACTCCTGTAAAATACAACTAATGGCAGTGCACTCCTGGGTTTCCACCTAAACCAGGACCATCGGATCTCCCAGCAGGGAGCCTCTACAGCATTAAGGTCTCTCAGGAGAGGAGGATCAAAGGTGCAGGTTTGCACACAGGGACCAGCAGGAGATTTAACAGCATTTGTTTGTTCTGTTTTAAACCTTGGTACGTGTGTGTTGGAGGACACATGCACCTAACACAGTGGTTTCCAGCCATGCTTAATACCAGGCTTTTCCCAGTGAAAATAAAGAAGTTTCAGGGTTTCCCTGATAAGTTTTAACACCTCTTCTGATTCTAAAAAAATTATAAAACAGGAGAAAATAACAGAAAATTAAAAGCCCATATGCTTAAAAGGAGGAAAAAAGGAACTGCATAAACAGCAGTGTCTTCTTAACACTAAGAGGGTGTTCAGTGGCCTTCCTGGGAAGGTGTCATTTGGTGTTCTGAGTAATTCAGATGAGCAATGTCTTCCCTTGCATTTTTGTGACTATCTGGCCCTTGCACTTTCATTTTGACCTTGCAGGTAACCACACAGATTTTCTACTGGGGGGTTCCATAGCTGACTCATGGACTGGCCCTGCTCTGTGGGGCAGGTTCTGAAGAGTCTCAGCTTTCATTCCACTGTTATTTTTCTAACACGAATAGTGGCTCCTTCAGGAGATATGCTGCCATATTTCTTGTACATCTGGAACAAATGCTCCAATTACCAAATTTTGAGAAACAAAAATAAGTTACAAGCAGGCAAGAGATTTACAGCTAATGAAATACTCTGTATCTCGAAGCAAACGGAATGAAAAGAGGGAAGTTGGGGCAATACTGAATTTTGAAAAGACAAACATGTTGAATCAGATGGCCTTTATCTCTCTCAGAAATCTTACTGCCTTCCTCTCCTTGGCACTTCCTTCAAATACCCTTCCAACACCCTGAGGCACAACATGGGACAAAGACCTCCAATGAAAAAAACACACGAAGCAGCAGCACAAGTCCTGTAATCACAGTAATGAAAAGCAGTTTTTCTGGTGTCTGTCGTGCAGTGGCTGCTGCTCTGAAGAGTTCCCTGAGACAGAGACCATCTGAACATCCCAGATAACAGTTTAAATGCCTACATGGATATGCAAGGCAAGGAGAGGAGACGACATGTACTTACTTTGGAAATCACTGAGTACATCTCCAATCTTCCAGACCTTTCTGGAAGTTTACTGATCTCCTGGAAGGTGTTTTCTGGGTGTGCAAGGACTTTTATTTATGCTCTTCAAGCTGGGAACTGTGAGATGAGTGAAATCTGCTTCAACTTCACAGTTACATCTGTAGAAATAATTCCATAGGAGTTACCCCTTTTAACTTAGCCTGGATTTAATTTTTTTGAAAAGTGAACAATAACACTGTGTTATTAAATGATTTTGACCCTGAATCTTCTGTGAAGGAAGGGATGTGTGTGTTGTACTCTGCATATATAAGCACAGCACTTCAGTTTACCAAGCTCTAGATATTTATAGTGTAATTGATTCGGGTTTTTTATTTCACATTAAGTTTAGAATAAAGATATTTTTCAAAGTCTTTTTATTTATGCCTCTCATCCTGGTTTGTGTATAGAGCTTGGTTCAAGGCTAGTTGGAAGCTAAAAAGCGTGTTGCAAATGCATTTGCACAGATGCCATTGTCTCATTCTATTTGTTCTCTTTAAAGGTATTTATATGGCAACATATCAGCACCTCAGTTCATCCAAAATTAGCCAGGAGAGGGAGAATCCAGGGAAGTGATGGTACATGTCAGTTCTGGCACTTTCTTAACTGTGATACCTCTGTAAAGTTTGTTTGCAATAATTTCATTTTATTACATTTAAGTGCTTAGTTTTCCAAAGCAAATGTAGTGAACTGAGGGATTTGGCAACTGTAACTACCAAGGTCACTTTTGGGAAGATGTGATTCAGTCCTGATTAAAGACAGATCTGAGGGGGGAAAAGGGAAGATCAGCTACTGAAGCCCAAGATATTTTCTGCATATCCTCAGAACTGTGTATTGCTTATTCTGGAACTGTGTATTGCTTATTCTAGGGGAAGAATTCAAGTATTACTTCTATTAATCTGTCACAGAATTATTTCTCATCAAGAAAACTCATATGATTTGTGCAACCTTAAGTAAATGTAGAAAGGTTATTGCTTTATATACCACCTGTTAAAACCAATATACATCATTAAAAACCAAAGTAATGGTGTTTGCTGTTACTGTGCACTGTGGATAGAAGGAAAATGGGACAGACAGGACGAGGTGTGGGTAAATCCCTGATGTTTGTACCTCCAGTGAAGCACCTCACAGTGGCACTGTAAAGGGGATAAATATTACTGAGGAACTTAAAGCCCCAAGAAAGAAAAGGGACCATGTTGAGAGGTCAAGTATGTTGGATGCTCCCCTGAGCTGCATTCAGTGATGAACAATGAGGCCGTAATGAGGACGAGAAAATATCTACTCAGACTTTTTATGCATCATTAGTCAAGCCAGTGGGTATTATGGTTGAACTAAAATAAAAATCAAGGAAAACAAACTAATTTTGGATCAGCCCACATTTTTTTCATTTTCTCCCCAGCAAAACAATAAACTGAAAAGAGGGTTGACCAGAAACAAAACATTTTGTCTTCAGTTTGTGTTGTCCCTCTTTATTTTAGTTTGTTAAATCTGAGAGGGAACATTGATAGTTTTGTTCCAAAAATGCTGTAATGAAACCCTGAGTCTTTCCCAAATATATTTGCTGTCTGAATGTTTTTTTTCGGAAATCATTTATTAAATTTGACCCAATTTCATAAATATTTTTATTCTCCCTTCGTGATGTGTTGAACTCGTTAATCACATTCCTCGTTGCCAGTATTTTGTTTCCCAGAAACAAAGACCACTCATATTGTCTCCTTTTATCCTCTTCATTGAAATGCAGGATGCCTCATCACCAAAATACTTGAGTGCTTTCCATATTAAAAAATGCCCTCCACAAAACCTCTTCCTTTTCCTTTTTCTCCTTGTGGAGCAGCAATGTGAAATCTGTGTAGTTAAAGACAGGAATACAGTGATATAGTGAAAAAAGGGGAGGGTGAAGGGATGGTTTTTGGATGTGATCCCAAAGAAGGTGAGGTATTTGCCCATCCTTTCTGAGGTTCTTCCTTCAGTGAGCAAGTGGGGAGTGCAGCTGGTGTAATCCCTCAAAGACAGATGAGTTACTCTGAGGAAGCACCAACCTGACACCGAGTTTGTGTTCCAGCTCCAAACTCCTGAATGAAAAAGGGAGGGAATGCAGGTGGTGTTCAGTGGTCCAGGCTCTCCAGTACTGAGAGCTGAGGTCTGCTGAGTGTAGCAGCAATTTAATTTTTTCCCCAGGACACACATATGTGTGTTTTGCTCCTTGGTATAGTGAGCTGCAGTAATTAAAGTAACAAATCCAAGGCAGCCCATACAGAGTTGCACAGTTCAATGTTCAGTTTTTCTGGCTGATCCCAGATAGGAGGATGAGAAGCATTGTAAAGCCAAGGATAATTTGGACAGCTGCTCTCTATAAAGTCAACAAGATCATTATAAGTCTACTATTAGTTTGACAATGGAAAGCCACACGTCCCACATGGGGACAGAAAAAAAAAAAAAAAAGCCAGTTCATTTATTTTGTGAAGCTTTTTCCCTCTTTTCAGACAAATGATCTCAAACTTGCTCAGGCTGAGCTTCAGTTAATTGTTTTGCCATCCTGGGCAGTCCTGAAGGGGACTCTGCTGAATTCAGAGTGAAGAGGATGCCTTGCTTTGCTTCTGAGGAGGTTCCATGCAGATACTGGATAAACCAGAGCACAGGAACAGCTGGCTGGGCTGGTGCAGGGAGTGCTGGACATGGAGGAAGGCTCCTGTGTCCACTCTGACTCACACACATATCTCAGCACAGTTCCCATGTAAATGAACTCAGAAGTGTAATGTTTAGTTGCTAATTACATTTAGAGTCCTTTGGGGAACCCACCAAGATCTCTCTGAATGTACAGTTCCAGGCAGTGAACAGCCAGAATTAATCCATTGGTTTGCTCTAACAGGGGACCCAGAAAGAACAATTACTCACACTGCTGTGATTGCCCTTCCTCAAGGTTAAATTCTCCATACAGATTCTGTTGTTCTTCACATGAGATGATTTTCCTTTGAAGAGCAGTGAAAGCTGTTACAGGAGCTATCCACTTATTTATTTTTCTAAATTAACAATACTGCTTTTGGTTAATGATAATGATTCTTTTTTTCATTAGTGGCATCTTTATCGTTCATAAACCACATATTAAAGAAAAAACCCTAAAAAATTAAAGAACAAAAAAATAAAACTTGGGAGAGCCTTTGAAGGCTTCTTTACTATAACTGATTTCCCAGCATTGACTTTTCATGGCAGATGTATGTAACAAAAACTGTTAGTTCTAAAAATCCTCCCTACCTTCTAATGCTGAATTCCTACAACCATTACATCGTTTTTCTTAAAGACTGGATCTGAATCTCACTTAGTGCAGTTTAACCCCCTGACTTGCTGCCAACTGGTTGTGTTTGGGTTTTCCTGGGCACTCTCCCCCTACTGAGGCTTTGCCAGCACTGAGGTAGCACAAAGATTTCTCCAGTTGTACAGCCCATGTTCTACAACAGCAGGATGCTGTTCATTCACATTCTGTGTGCAATCCCAACACAGTCCTTGGTGCAGAAATGTTCCTTGCACTGACATTCCCCAGCACAGGCTGATGGAAGTCATTCCTCCCATGTAAGAATCCTGCCTTTATGCCTTTTGGTTGGTTGGGTTCCTTTATCGATGCACTCACAAATTTTGTGAATTTACTCGAATTTTGCCTTCCTAAAAATACAAATTTTTGTAGGTTGGAAGTAGCAAAGTGGATGTACAGTATTGCAAATAAGATCTTTGCTGTAAAATACTGTAATCAATTCTCTGTTCAAGGTAGTTCCAAGACACAAAGAAGACCGAGGAAGTTTACAGGGACATAATGCATGTGTGGATTCAGGAGAATCACTAACAATGCAGTAAAAGATGCTTTATTTAGCTCTTTCAAGCAAGAGGTAGCTGAGGAATGTAACAGTAATTGTCTCATTTTCCAACCAGATTTTCAAAGAAATTGTGCCTTCGTTAATGATCTCAGGCTCTCTCTTGTTTCTTCACCCTGGGGCTGTTGAAGGGCCCAGATCAGATTTGAGCAGGTGTTTATGTCTCTCCTGATGTTTTCAGAAGGGGCAGTGGCTTTGCTGTCCAAATACCACTGGGGCTCTGATTCCTCTCCTGTACTGTCAGCTCTGCTCAAGGGAATTCTTTTTAATATATTTTTGGTTTTTTCCTTTAGGTCGAGAGGATTGTAGACAAAAGGAAGAACAAGAAGGGCAAATGGGAATATCTCATCAGGTGGAAAGGTTATGGAAGCAATGAAGACACCTGGGAACCTGAACATCATCTACTGCATTGTGAGGAATTTATTGATGAGTTCAACAGACTCCACGTGACCAGGGAAAAGAGATCCAGGCACGGGAAACAGCCCAGCACGGCCAAACTGCTGCGGGAGAGCCGAGGGTCGTCTGTCGAGAAAATATCCCACAGACCTTCTGAATCTGGCAAGTCTAAAGGATCAACACACAAAAGGAAGAGGATTAATCCATCCCATCAAAAACAGAAACGAGGATACGCAGCGAAGCCGGGCTCTGCCAATGACAGGGCTGCTAAAACCGTGACTTACCGAACTACCCCCAGCGGGCTGCAGATCATGCCGCTGAAAAAGCCACACAATGGGCTGCAGAATGGAGATGGCAGCCACGAGAAGGATTCTAGACATTTTGGGAATGGCTCCCAGCAGCAAAACGCGGATTTAAATGATCACGAAGGGGACCCGAATTTGCCCGGCGTGTTGGACGTCGGTCCCGACCCCCCCGTGGTGAATGGAATTGGTATGTGACCCAAAGCCCTCGGCTCTGGGGGAGGGGGTGCTCGTGGCAGCAGAGCCCACTGGTGGAAACACTGTTGGCATACAGGGGATATGGTGAGGAGCACACAAACAAGCTCCACGCTCTTTCCCTGTGTATTAGACGTGTTTTTTATCAGCTGGCTTCTCCCTTTCCTTCTCCCACGGAGTGACACGAAGCAGTGTGGGCTCTGTTATGTGCCTTTGCAGTGTAAATCCCTGTGGGGAAGTGAGGACAGGGCATGGAGCAGGAATGACAAGGGAGGGATGTATAAGGCTGCAGCTTGGGGTTTGTGTATCACCAAGTACCAAATAGTTCCTCAGTTAGGTGTGCTCAAAAATCAGAATTGTTTTAGAAACAGAGTTAATACCACTCTGGCTAAAGTGTCCTAGTAAGTAAGGCTGAGTAAGATCCAAGTTCTCAGTATTACTGCTGGTCATATTCAGGAGTCCTCAGAGCAGCCAGGTCCTTGTCTCTGGCAGTGACTGGGCACACCAGAAGTCGCAAGACAGACTTTACAGGAAGGTACAAACAGCCTTGAAGTGAACCAGAAGAAATGGGAGGAATTTCTTTCTAATCCTCATAGTAACTGACTGGCTTAGCTCTCAAAGAGTAAGGTTTATGTTCTCTATAAATACTACTCAGCTCAATGCAAATGAAGTCACTTCTCATTATCTGTATGTGTCCAATCTTTTTGGTTTGTTTCTTTTTAATCCCACCAAATTCAAAGCCTCAGTGGTGTTTTGTGACAGCAATTTCCATGAGTTAACAATGAGATGCACGTTTTATTTGATCAGATTTTGGTGTTTGGGGTCTTGTTGGGGTTTTTTTGACCTTTACTTTCATTGAATAGCCTCTTGTCCTTCTCTGAAGGGACAGAGTGGAGGACACCCCGTCAATCAGTTGGCAGCCCAGGTCTTTTCCTCCTTCCTACCTGGAAGTCTTTCCAGATTCCTGGTAGTTTTGAGTATCCTCTCGTGCCTTCGGTGTGTGGGG